>NC_084794.1:101395017-102000612 GCF_963169125.1 Humulus lupulus | reverse complement strand
TGTATGAATTCAATTTTAGAAACATGTTTTAGGTTTTCTTATATTAATACGTTTAATATAAGATCTACATGAAAATAAACAAGATACTGTATAAGTTTTCCCAACAAACGATACTATACTTATTACTTTATTACTTGTTTACGATTGCGTATACTTGCGTACATAATTTTCACAACAACCCACTATCCAAATTGTTATATTATTTTATAATATAATGTTTTAGATTAAATAAATGTGAGAATGAGTGTCACATATTGTAACATATAATAGAGAGTTACATTATTTATATTTATGTGAAATATCCAAATATGTAACATATTTAGTGTTACAAATTCAATCATTTGTAACTTCCAAATATTACCCATTATTGTGTAGATTTGTTATTACACAATATTGAGATGAATTTCTTAAATCCATATGTGAAATGATTGATAAAGATGTGATTTTAACTCCCATAATGTGTATGGAAGTTACAAAATCAAGTGGGAATGAATTTGGAACATTTTGGCAAGTTTGGAAAATTGGTTGCTGAAAAAACGTCTAATGCTGCGGCCTGAGTTTTTCAGGCCGCGGCCCAAGAGGCAAAACAGGCAAAAAACACACCGTGGGCCGCAGCTCGTGTTTTTCAGGCCGCGCCCTGAGCGGCTGACAACATTTTCCAAACTTTGGTTTTATCCAATTTTGAACGTTTCCAACAGCCAAGTAACTCCTATTTTAATTCCATAAACATCCAATTAATCATTGGTAACAGGCATGGGGGTTGGTGAAATTTGAAATTCAAAGAATGTCTCAAAACTCTATAAATAGGAGCCTAATGCTCACTTGTAAGACACGACGTTTCTATCCATTAGAGCACTTGGCTAGAAAACACCTAGAGGCTTGATTATTCCAGAAAGCATTTCCAAAAATCTGTGAGAGATCCCTTAGTGCTTGAGTTAGGGGGAAATAAGCTTTTCGACAAAGGTTTCAAACCTTGTTCAAGTTGGTGATCCCCAACATTCTTCACTTTGGTTGTGTGAGTGAGAGTTCTTAGTTCATTGTTCTTATTCTTGTTCTTTTATTCTATTGCTTTTCTTCTCATCATTCTTGTTATATTTACTTGTATCTTTGTTTAGAGTTGTAATCCATTTTCCTTTTGTATCAAACACTTTACTTTATTTGTATTCTTTTGCTTAGAGTTGTATTTCTCTATTCTCTTCTTTTATTTATTTGTATTTTCAGTCATAGAGTTGTAACTTTATTTAATCAATCAATATTTATTTGTAATATTATTGCATAGAGTTGTATTATCTTACCTATTTCCATTGAGGCAATATATATTTTCCTAACATTCAAAAGTTTAACCCTTGTTTGTTTCAATGGAAGGTGAAACCATCAAGATCATGAATCAAGACCTAGTAAGGTTGGATAGGTTTGATGAATCCAATTGAACTAGGTGGTAAGACAAGGTAAGTGTAATTGTATACACTATTTTATATAATAGTGATGAAATTTATTTCATGTATTAGCATGTTTTCAAATGTTGATATATGAATAATTGCGTAGATGTTAACATGTTAATACAATATGATATACATTGTAACATAGTTGACAAATCTATTTGTGAAAGTTAATGTGTAATCCTTAGAAGTGAACTTTTGACAAGCTCTACATAATCTAGGGATTGTTAATCTTATGTGTATACTATATGTGAGATATTAGTACATATATTGACATGAAAATTAATTTTGAGAATTTATAAAAGCATGATAATTAGGTAGTTTTTGACATGTCTATGTATTGATTTTATGAATCAATAGTATATATCAATATGTGGATATGTGAATTATTGTCTGATATTTGTGATATACTTACAATATAATTATGATATTCAAAATGCATGCTAATATGATTGATATATGTTGACAAATTATGTGAAATTTCTTTGAGACATAATTATGTTAATATATAAAAGTATTTTAATATATACATGAGAATTATCATGATTTTTATGGTGTGCCATATAATATGATTATTAAGGTGATAATAATATAAATATGTTTTATCCTCTATTATTGCAATGTGATGAGTTACCATTTATTTGGTAAATAAAGAGAATTATTTGAGAAATTAAAATTTCTCATTTAAGTGTTGATCATCTCAACTAATGAGATAAGAAAAGATGAACCTAAGGGGGTCACATCTTTTGATATGTGTCTTGCTATTGCAAGAAAATGGATTAAGGGGATCCAAAATCATGGGATGACATATTGACCTATAGGCTTGGAGTCTAAAAGTGTGGTCAAAAGAGAAAACATTTGAGAATTATTTAGTGACAACAATTCTCAAATATTCAATGTCTCAATGAGGTGACATTACAAAATTAGAGAATCAATTTTGAATCTTTATACCAATAGTGAATAAGGTTGAAGAGAATTTTATTCATTCTTGTTAAAGATGGTAATATGTTTTAAATTAATCACAATGAGGAGATAATGTTAAACCAAAACATTAGAAATCAAGGTGTTTAAATAAATCATTGAGTGTTTATTTTCTTTGATTTAAATGTTTAAAAGTGACAACCTCAAATTGATTTTGATGAGAAAATCAATGGATGTCAAAATGATGTTTTCAAAAGAATCTCAAAGAGACTCTTAAAAAACACACAAAAGTTGTTTAAGTGACTTTGAGATTATTTAGACAACTAAAAGTGAAATTAGTGATTATTTGCTTGATAAATTTTCACATGGTGTTTTTTCTTACTTTCATAGATGATTTTAGTAGATATACCTATGTGTTTTTTTTAAAGCATAAAGATGAAACTTTTGATGCTTTTAAATTATATAAATTAGAAGTTGAAAATCAACTAAATAAAAAGATTAAGGTGCTAAGAAGTGATAGAGGAGGAGAGTACTTCTCTAATGAATTCAATACATTTTGTGAAGAAAATGATATAATTCGTGAGTGCACCGCACCTTATACACCACAACACAATGGTGGTGCCAAAAGGAAAAATAGGACTTATCTAGAGATGATAAATTCTATGTTGGTGTTTTCTAAGTTGAATTTCAACTTATGGGGTGAAGCGTTATTAACCGCTTATCACATTCTTAATCGAATACAGATGAAGAAAAATGAGATATCTCCATATGAGTTATGGAAAGGAAGAAAACCCAACATAGGGTGCTTCAAAGTGTGGGGGTGTCTTGAATATTGCAAGAAAAACGAACCTAATAGAACAAAGTTAGGTTCAAGAGCCATAAAGTGTGCTTTTGTTGGTTATGCCAACAATAGTAAAGCTTATAGGCTATTAGACTTAGAGTCTAATATTGTGATTGAATCTAGAGAAGTTGAATTCTTTGAGAACATGTTATGTGACAACAATTCTCAAGCTTCAACATCTCTAAAGGAGAAATTGTTATATGAGAACAATTCTCAAGCTTCTACATCCAAAGTTGATTCTCAAGAGGAGAATTCTCAAAAGAATGTAAAGCAACCCTTTGAACTTAGAAGAAGTCAATGGCTTAAAAATCATAAAAGTCTAGCAGTGGATGAGAAAGATTCTGTAGAGTCCAAGAACTTTACTTAGCTAAGATAGATAGTAGTATTATAGTATGATAGTATTTATAGCATTATCTTTGTTACTATGGATTTTTGGTTCAGACCGGGAATTATTTGGACACTCATAGTAGTACTTATAGATTTTCTAAGTTTAATCTATAGTTTAAGAATATTAAGTATAACCTAAGGTTTGATTAATGTGACTGATATTAAGGATTATATTTATTATATTATAAGGTTTAGACATCAACCAATAGGATTTTAAGCACATGTTATGAATGGTGATTAAGGATTAAGTATTTTGAGGATTTAATTTAATAAGGAGTAAAGTTTGAATCCCCTAAGGTCAGTCAGCAGCTTTGAATACGTTGAGGGCTTAGTCAAGGCTGTTTACCCCATTCAAACTTAGCTAAAAATGTGTAATTTCGTGTTTAATTATTCAGCGTATGCCGATATATCGCAGCTATAGGGGGCGATATATCGCAGCACGTAGATACGGAAAACACGAGACGATGCACGGTCGCCTCGGGCATACTGGCCCAGGCGATATATCGCCTACAGGGGGCGATATATCGCCTCCTTCAGCATATGTTCAATTGTTTTTGAATTCTTTTCCTTTCAGCCATTCAAACTCCTCCATAAGTCCAGCATCTTTTGAACGAGTCTTCAGCCTCTGCTGAACGATTATTCAAATGATTTTCACTTAAAAAGCCATTATTTTTATTCAAGTAAAATCAAGATACTTTCATTCCAAAACTCTATAAATAGGACCTAGTACCCAGCCATTATTCACCTTTTACTCTAAGTTCAGAAGCTGCAAGTGCTAGGAGAGTGTGAGAGTTAAACACCTGGGTTTGGGAAATCATAAGCTTAAACATCATAAGCTTATCAAACACTTTGGGAAGTGATGTTCTATAGTATTTCGGTTGAGGTGTAGATTGGTCTTTCAAGTCTTTGAGGTAACCAAAACTCTAGTTCCTTTCTGTATTATGTTATTTTTTTCCTCATAGTCTTCTACTCAATCTCTAACCTTAATCTTTATTTTGGTTAGGGAATCCAAGTTCTTTAGCACATAAGTTGTGGTAAGCATGTTTCTCAAATGGTTTAGTCTTCCCATTTCCTTTTCATCTCTTTCCTTCTTTCAACTCACTCATGTTCATTATGGTTTTAGGAGTGTTCCAAAAGTCCCAACTCAGTCCATTATATCCCAGTAACTTTGGTAAGGAAAATAGGCTAGAATCTATATGTTTATGTTTACGTTATCTTATGTGTTATGTTATGATATGTTATGAATATGTTATGAATATGTATGCATGTATGTTTGTAGGCTTGGGCATATGACCCATATGACTAACAAGACCCCAAATGGGTTATGGGCATATGACCTACTTAGCTAGTAGGACCCCACTAATCCCATGGGCATATGCTTGTTTAGTCTATGGGACCCCAAGTAATAATGGCCATTATAATAGGTGTATTATGTGTTATGATATGTCTTTATGTTTCTTATGAAATTATGTTAATGACTATGTGTTAGATTTTTCCTTGCTGGGCATTAGGCTCATTCCTTTCTATTTATGTGCAGGAAAATAAGCTTTAGAGGCGGAAAGATTCGTGATGCTTAGAGGATGTGTATCGATGGTGAATGGAGTCAAGGGGCCGAGCGTTATTCGATTCGAGGATGTAGTCTTGTTTATGTTTTTTATGGTTTTAGATGTATTTTTCGCATTTTCTATGTAACTCTTTTTACTTTAAGTTATTTTTGTTTTAAAGACAATGGGTACCCATATCCTACTTATTTTTATGAAAGTAACCTTTGTTTCTACAAGTTTATAATAAATTATGGTATTTCCGCAAAAATGTAAGTTTTATGTATAGATTCGTTAATGGTCCAAATAGTCTAGATTAGTGGGTCATTACAGATTCTCAACGAATTTTATTCTACATGGTAGAAGGAAATAGAGAGGAAGTCATTAGGAAAATTCCTATTGTACTTCTCATTGAGGATGACCCCAAGACTTATAGAGAAGCTATGCAATCGAGAGATAGTGCATTTTGGAAAGAAGTCATCAATGATGAGATGGATTCAATTCTTTCCAACAACACTTGGGAATTGGTAGACCTCCCACCGGGGTCTAAGCCAATTGGGTGTAAGTGGGTATTTAGGAGAAAATACCACATTGATGGCACTATCCAAACATTTAAAGCTAGATTAGTAGCTAAAGGGTTTAGGCGAAAAGAGGGTATCGATTATTTCGATACCTATGCGCCTGTTGCAAGAACAACTTCTATAAGAATTTTGTTCGCTTTAGCTTCTATACACAACTTGTATGCTCATCAAATGGATGTCAAAACGACATTCCTTAATGGTGACCTCAATGAGGAGGTCTATATGGAACAACCCGAAGGGTTTGTCCTACCAAAATATGAACATAAAGTGTGTAGACTTGTAAAATCCTTACATGGATTGAAACAAGCTCCTAAGCAATGGCATGAGAAATTTGATCAAGCCATCATGTCTAATGGGTTTAGACATAACAATGGAGACAAGTGTTTGTATTCCAAAACTTGTAAGGGATATGTGATCATTGTTTGCTTATATGTGGATGACATGCTTATTCTAAGTGATAGCATGAAAGGGATAGAAGAAACGAAGAGGTTTCTATCATCAACCTTCAAGATGAAAGATCTTGGAGAAGTTGACACCATACTTGGTATCAAAGTAAAGAAACATAGTGGGGGTTTTGTGTTAGGGCAAGCCCACTATGTTGAGAAAGTATTGAACAAATTTAACCATCTCAAGGTTAAAGATGCCAATACTCCATTCGATCATAGTGTAAAACTAGAGAAGAATGAAGGAAGAACGGTGGCTCAATTGGAGTACGCTAGTGCTATAGGGAGTCTAATGTATGTTGCCCAATATACTAGACCTGATATAGCATTTGTGGTGAGTAAACTTAGTAGGTTTACAAGTAATCCAAGTGTGGATCACTGGAAGGCGATTGGAAGAGTCCTAGGTTATCTCAAGAAAACCAAAGGACTAAGCCTTCATTACTCCAAATTTCCTTCAATCTTAGAAGGATATACAGATGAAAACTGGATATCCAATCTTGGGGACAAATTGTCCACAACTGGTTGGGTATTTACACTTGGTGGGGGTGCAATTTCTTAGGGTTCCAAGAAACAAACCTGTATATCTCATTCCACTATGGAAGCAGAGTTTATAGCTCTATCTGCTATCGGCAAAGAGGCCGAATGGTTAAGGGATCTGTTGATAGAGATACCCCTAATCAAAGAGAATGTATCCACTATATCGATACATTGTGATAGCCAAGCTACATTGACTAGAGCATACAACGGAGTGTATAATGGGAAGTTTAGACACATTAGTCTAAGACATGGATATGGAAGAGAATTGATTCAAAGAGGAGTCATCTCAATATCCTATGTGAGAACAAGTGAAAATCTGGCAGATCCTTTCACTAAGCCACTAACGAGGGATCTAGTGGCTACATTATCTCGAGGGATGGGACTTAAACTCCCTAAAGAGATTCACGTTGATATGGTCACCTATCTTAAAACTAGTTATTCAACTAGTGTTAGGTTCAATAGGTAACAACAAGTCAATCAAGTGAATATTAGTTGTACTCAAAACAAGTCCCATCTGAGATATTGAGTACTTGTGAGTTACCAAGTTGAGGGTTAAAACCGAAAGGTTTTTTAATAGAATTCAGTCTTGTGAAGACAAGTATTTTTGGTAACAAAATACTTTAAGAATTCTACCTATATGGACCTAAGGGTGGTGCCGCCTCTCATGAGAATTGGGAGTATTCTCAAGAACGTCCATGAATGGAAAATGCACATGGCCATTAACGGTGCAAAGCGAGACATAGAGGTCTCAAGTGAACATCGCAAAGGTGTGTGTGTTATCACCGATTTGTTATCGTGAAAAGATTGTTCAATGCCTAGTGCAACCAAATTTTTGACAAATTTTGTGATAATTACACTATAGTAAAGTTCAAGTTGAAAAACACTTTATTTTATGCACCAATGCAATGACTCCTATAAGAGAGAGTTCTTATTTAATCAAGTGGGGGATATGTTATATTTTAAAATATAATGATTGATTAAATAAGTGTTACAATAGATATCTATTTAATCTAGTGGGGGAATGTTATATTATTTTATAATATAATGATTTAGATTAAATAAATGTGACAAAGAGTGTCACATATTGTAACATATAATAGAGAGTTACATTATTTAGATATATGTGAAATATCCAAATATGTAACATATTTGGTGTTACAAATTCAATCATTTGTAACTTCCAAATATTACCCATTATTGTGTAGATTTTTTGTTACATAATATTGAGATGAATTTCTTAAAGCCATATGTGAAATGGCTGATAAAGATGTGATTTGAACTCCCATAATGTGTATGGAAGTTACAAAATCAAGTGGGAATGAATTTGGAATGTTTTGGCAAGTTTGGAAAATTGGTTGCTGAAAAAACGTCTTGGGCCGCGGCTTGACTTTTTCAAGCCGCGACCCAAGAGGCAAAATAGGCAAAAAACACACACCGTGGGCCGCGGCTCGTGTTTTTCAGGCCGCGGCCTAAGCGGCTGACAACATTTTCCAAACTTTGGTTTTATCCAATTTTGAACGTTTCCAACAGCCAAGTAACTCCCAAATCTCTATTTTAATTCCATAAACATCCAATTAATCATTGGTAATAGGCATGGGGTTGGTGGAATTTGAAATTCAAAGGGTGTCTCAAAACTCTATAAATAGGAGCCTAATGCTCACTTGTAAGACACAACTTTTCTATCCATTAGAGCACTTGGCTAGAAAATACCTAGAGGTTTGATTATTCCAGAAAGTATTTCCAAAATCTGTGAGAGATCCCTTAGTGCTTGAGTTAGGGGGAAATAAACTTTTGGACAAACGTTTCAAACCTTGTTCAAGTTGGTGATCCCCAACACTCTTCACTTTGGTTGTGTGAGTGAGAGTTTCTTATTATTTTGTTCTTGTTCTTATTTTTCTTCTATTGATTGTCTTCTCATCATTCTTGTTATATTTACTTGTGTCTTTGTTTAGAGTTGTAATCCATTTTCCTTTTGTATCAAACACTTTACTTTATTTGTATTTTTTTGCTTAGAGTTGTATTTCTCTATTCTCTTCTTTTATTTATTTGTATTTTCAGCCATAGAGTTGTAACTTTATTTAATCAATCAATATTTATTTGTAATATTATTGCATAGAGTTGTATTATCTTACCTATTTCCATTAAGGCAATATATATTTTCCTAACACAAATATATATACATATATAATAAGACAAAGTATATTTAAGAGAGAGATAGAGGAGAAAATTGATGCTTTGCTTTGAAGTATATTAAATTTTATTTTATTTTAGTATGCAAGAATATTTATAAAAAAATTTAGACAGCTCATTTCTATCTAGCATGACATATTTTTTTGCCATTTATTTTTATGTTGTAACATAAAAAAATTAGTTTTTCTTTTATTAAAGAAAAAAAACCTTACCGGGTCGGGCCTGACCCACCCTAGATGTGATGGGGCGGGTCAGACCCGACCCGTACGAAAAGCCTTAACGGGGCGGGGCGGGTTGGGCCGAGAGCTTAGCGGGTCGGGGCAGATCTTTAGCGGGGCGGGGCTGACCCGCTCCATTTACATCCCTATGTCACCTGTCCTCTCTCTTGGTTTAGGTTTTAAGCTTTGTGGCAACATGTCGCCTCCCCATTCCCTAGGGTGCCCAAAACACCATTAAGTACCTTAAAATGAATCCAAACTTTTAGGGTAAGCTTAGATGCCTTATTGTATCACGTTAGATTCATAAAAGTCAATTATTAATGTCTACAACAAAAACTCATATTTTCACTTCTACTTAAGTAAAAAGTGTTAAGTTTTTTACACCACATTATGTAAATAACTGAACCATTATATTTAACCAATCTCAACACTCCCCTCTGTGATGACTCCCATTTAATCTATATTAATTTAATTTTGGACAATATTAGTATTTTTGGATTATAAATATTGTCTTATATCTTAATATATATGTATACATTATTTTTTAACTTTCGACTATGATTGTGAAATTTAGAACAATTTTATTTAAAAAAATTAATATAAATTTTGTATTAAATGGGATCTTGTGGCTGTGGGGGTTAATTTTATTTCAGACAATATTAGTATTTTTTATTAAAAATATTGTCAAACATCTTAGACTGTATATATATTTATCTTTGGACTACAATTATATTATGTATATTATTTATTTTTTAAAAAATATTTTTGTATTAAATAGAACTTTGTTAGGATTTCTAGTTCTATATTCTATTAGGAACAAATAAAGATCAAGGTAAGGACAATAATTAAAATAAAGAGGCGAGGATGGAGATAGTGGAAGGACTCCTTACCAATGTTCAGCATAATTTTAATATTGATTAAAGGATACAAAAATTATGTAAGAGAAATTTATATTATTTATTTATTTATTATAAGATTAGAACTCCTCTTCTACACACACCCAAGTACTTAACCAGGCTTCAAGTGGCAAGAGAAATTTACTTTTACCATTTTATTTACATAGTCTTTATTTATTTATATATTTAGTTTTTAGCTTTGTTTTATAGTTATTATAATTATAAGTAATAATCTAATTTACATATTGTACGCCCTAAATATCCACGGGTTATTAGCGAGCTAGAAAATGGCATAATTCTATCAGCCACGTGGAAGCTCCTACCTGGAGCTATTGTCACAAATATCTACCTCTTTAGCTCGAGATAGCCAAAAGTTTAGTGAGATTACTAAGACATCGGATCAGCAGTGTGGACACCACGAGCTGAGACTACATCAAGCTCGGGGTACGAGCTTAAGTTGACACCTCAGACAATTTATAAAATCAACCACGCAATGTAAAAGTGCATATATCAGACATCACATGTCTACTCCATTCCTGAATTCTCGGACACGCAACATAAACGTGCGTGTTCAGACACCCCACGACTGGTTTGGGCCATGCGGCCCATTATCCCCCTTACCTATTGATTAGACCACACTTCATTGTCAGGTTTTAGGAATTAATCATGAATGTCGCAGAAGTGACATGATGGGTAAGAAGGTCACGGGATGACCTCCTTTGCCAACACCCAGGTGTCCTCTCCCTATAAATATGGAGACCCTGAGAGTTGCAAAGGGTTGGCTTCGAATTTGTAAACAAATACCCTGTAAGGAATATCAGAGATGTATCAATAATATTGGGTGGTGTACTAGAATGATTTTAACCTTTGAACCACCTAAAAAAATATTCGAGTTATAATCTTCCTTTGAGATCATTCATCTATTACAGTTCATCATTTAGCACTAGTTCCTATCTTTATTAATATAATTATCTGTTGTCGAAGAACCGCATCAACAGTTTGGTGCTTTCATTGAGAGCTTTTAGATTGGTGCTATTGCAAATACCCAACCATGGTAGTTACTCGCTTAAGACATGGTAATGAGGCGGACCAATGTGGTGGGCAGGAGGCCCACCATGCTGCCATGTCCGATGATCAGAACCTTGAGGTACAGCAGCGACCGGGCAAGCAGCCAATGGGCCAAGACGACACTGGAAGTTCGGCTCCCCAGCTGCCCAATCCGAACCCAGATTTCTACGCGGCAGTAGAAATGGAAAATGCACAGTTGAGGAGTTAGCTGGCGAAAGCAAACCAGCAGATTCAAGAGGTTTTGGCCCGGCTACCCCCTCTTACAATCGACGCTAACGTCGGAAAAAGGCATGGTGAGACTCATAAGTCCCGCCAGGGTAACCGGTGCAGGCCCAGTCGGTCGGTCAGACCCCCAACATCAAATTTTACTCCCACGTCGCACCACCGAGAAACCACATTTGAGGAACTTCCTAGGGCCGAGCAGCAATTCAACCGATCGGTCCGGACCTTAACTCCTAGCTCACTTCCGCCCTTGAGTGCACCCAGGAGGGCTCGAGGAAGCTCGCGAAGGAGATCCGGGGAGGGCTCACAATGATAGCCCGCCCCGGGCAGCCGTCTTGCACCCCGCTCAGACCGCTGAGCACAGGACGCGGAGGATGGTAGAGCGGAACGGCCGTGACCTAGCTTAATCCACCCTGACGGGACTAGGATCGCGTCCCCAGTCAGGCATCCTCCTTCACCGATAAGATACCCATCTCCTCCCCGTCCAGTCCGAGACATTCCGGCTCATGGGAGCAGCAGGAGAAATCCTCCTTCCGTCGGACCTTCCCATCGTAGCCGGGCGCCCAGGGAAGTCCCGGATCCTCACCCCCAGCGGCGGGGCACGAGCTCATGTCTTTAATGGATGCATACTCGGGCTATAATCAGATTGCCATGAATCCAGAAGACCAGGAACACACTAGCTTCATGACCCCAACTAATGTTTATTGTTACAAGGTCATGCCCTTCGGGCTGAAGAATGCCGGAGCAGCATACCAGAGGTTGGTAAATAGGATGTTTGCCAACCAGATCGGGAAGAACATGGAAGTGCATGTTGACGACATGCTGGTCAAGTCGAAAACTGCTGATAACCATGTTTCCGATCTGGAGGAATGCTTTAAGATATTGAGAGAATACGACATGAGGCTTAACCCCCAAAAATGTACTTTCGGGGTCGCGTCAGGAAAATTCCTGGGTTTCATTGTCAATACCAGGGGAATAGAAGCAAACCCCAATAAGATCAGGTCGCTACTCGAGATTCCCTCACCTCGGTCGTGAAAGGATGTTCAAAGTCTGACAGGAAGGGTGGCGGCCCTTAATCGGTTTATTTCTAAATCTACCGACAAGTGTCTGCCATTCTACAACCTGCTCAGGGGGAATAAGAAATTTGAGTGGACCGAGGAATGCGAACATGCCTTCCTCGAACTAAAAGCACATTTAGCCGAGCCGCCCGTATTATCCAAACCAACAGCAGGAGAGCCTATTTTCCTTTACCTAACTGTTACGGAAGATGCAGCTAGCGCCGTATTAGTCCGAGAAGAGGACCGATCTCAAAAGCCAGTCTATTACATCAGCAAGAGGCTTCTTGGAGCTGAATCCCGGTATCCGTTGATGGGGCTTTCTGCCTCATTACGGCCTCCCGAAAGCTCAGGCCGTATTTCCAGTCCCACTCAATACACGTCATAACCGATCAACCTTTAAGGCAGGTTTTGCAAAAACCTGAAGCATTGGGACGTCTGTTGAAGTGGGCTATTGAACTTAGCCAATTTGAGATTTTGTACATACCGCGAACTACAATAAAAAGCCAGGCCCTGGCTGATTTTGTGGTAGATTGCAAAGGATTCCGAGAAGATCCTGTAGAAGAGTCAGCCCAGGCCTCCTTAGCCCAGGCCTCATGGAAGGTCTTTGTAGATGGCTCGTCTAACGAGAACGGCTCCGGGGCTGGAATCATATTGATATCCCCAGAAGGACATCGATTCCACTCGACGTTGCAATTCGGATTCAAAGCGTCCAACAACGAGGTTGAATATGAAGCTTTACTAGTTGGGCTAAGGGTGGCCCAGGAGCTGAAGGCCAGCTCCGTCCAGTGTTACAGCGATTCCCAGCTCGTGGTAAACCAAGTGTTAGGGGAATACCAAGCATGGGGAACCAAGATGACTGCTTACCTGGCCAAGGTAAAGAAAGAACTATCTGCATTCGAGCGCGGATCAATCGAGCAGATACCTCAGGAACAGAATGCCAACGCGGACGCCCTAGCAAAGCTCGCTACCTCTGGGGAGACGGAGACTTTGGGGTTAGTGCCGGTAGAGTTCTTGGAAAAACCAAGCATAGAGGAAGTTGGGGCGGAGGTCGACATGATCGACGCTAGACCGACCTGGGTGACCCTCATCCTCGAATATCTCACAGCAGGAAAGTTACTCAAAGAGCGAAATGATGCAAGGCGGGTACTTTACCAGGCTCCAAGGTATACAGTGATAGATGGGGTATTATACCGGCGTGGACACTCTTTACCTCTCCTACGCTGTGTTCTGCCAAGCAAGGCGAAGACCATTTTGCAGGAGGTGCACGAGGGTTTCTGCGGAGATCACACTGGGGGGCAAAGCCTGGCCCTGAAGATATTAAGGCAAGGGTATTACTGGCCCACTCTGTCAAAGGACTCGATCTCCTACGTCAAAAAATATGACAAGTGATAACTCTACAAAATAGAGTTATTTTACCATATTTTATATGCTAATTATTGCTTAGTTCTTGAGTTTTTAATTAACTTATTAAGTTTTTATGTAATTTTTAATTTATTAGTCTTATTGTAGTTCTCTAGATTTTTATATGTTTTTATAGATATTTTATTATAATATGTTGTAATTTAATTATTTGAAATTTGTATTGTTAAGTTAGAAGTTAAAAGTGTAATTCTTGTGAACTTAAATGCTATATTAAATTAAGTTATAATCAATATTTTCAAATAATTAATATGATTTATTTATATTTGAAAATATTTGATTGTTATTTAATTTATTTTTATCTTGTAGGAATTATATTGTAGTTTTGGGAAAAAGAAAGAAAGAAGAGTGGCTTTTGTGAAAAAGAAATACAAAAAATTGGCACAAGGCCATATCCTTCAGCAGGCACACTCCAAGGCCACGCTGGCCCAGCCTTGTCCTCCATCCAGCCCCACGGCCCAGGCCCGCTGGCCATCTTCAGCCTTCAATCTCTTCTTCAGCCAAATGCCACACCCAGCTGAAGCTTCTCCACCAACGCCAGCTGTCAACCATTTTCTCAGCATCACCACCTGATGCCACCAAGTCCCAAGCCATCTCCCAGCGTGACTTCTCCCAGCCACAAGCACAAACCTCCAGCCTTTCGTACGGGCCCAAGCAGCCATCACGCCATTCTTCAGCTGCCATTTTCCAGCAACCCAATTGGGCCTCCAAACCACACGGCCCGCCTGGCCATTCCTCCTGCCTAGCCCACCAGGCCCAATAGCCTCTTCACGAATGCCAGTCGCCTGCCACCAGCAGCCTAATAGCTGCATTTTGTCATTTTTGAGTCTAAAATTGTCTAAGTGTACCATTTGTCCCCTATGCTCAAAATGCCACTTTTTACCCATTTTTCTACACATTTTCACCACAACATCATCATTACACCCTATATTTTACCTCTACATACCATATTTATTTTATTTAATTAATCTAATCAATTTAATTAATTTAAATTGATTATTTTAATAATCTCACTTTGGCTATAAATATGGAGTTTCAAGACCATTTTGGGGTGCTTAATTTTTGGTTACTATCTTCCTTTCTCCCATTTTCTCTCTACCATCCTCTCTTCCATTTTGGGTTTTTCAAGAGCATTTTGCAAGTGTATGTCATTTATTTTGTAAGTTCTACTCTAGTTATGTGCTTCTAATCTTTTTCATAAGATTATTAAGATCATGATGAAGCAACTTGTAACTAGGTAATATTTATGTTGTATGTTGATTTCCCTTGTAATGCAACAAAGTTTATGAATTTTTCTTCTTCATATATTTCTTTCATCTTAAATATCTTGTATTTTAGATTGTTAGAACATATTTACACTTTGTTCTTCATTAGTGCTAAAGCATAATATTCTTTGTGTAAGATGTGTCATTAAATTGTACACATCCATGCTTAGAACAAAAATATTATGTTTTGCCTTATAAATAATGTTCATTGATTTATATGTTATTTCATTAGATTGATTTACACTAAATGCTTTGAAATTATAAATTTGAAAAGTGAAGAAAAATCTTATCTTTTTATAAGTAATTTGTGCTTAAAATTATAAATCTTTTTGGAAAATGATAGTTTGAATTATTTTAACTATCACTAAAACTTTGGAATCAATATACTAATAAATATTATTAAACTTACATTTTGTGGATTCTAGTATCTTAATAATCTTTTCTTTTAAAACTTATTTTTAACTCATTATTGCTTTATTTTTATCCTCTTAAATAGCTTTATTTTTCAATCTTTTATTTTATGTTCATAATATTAAAACTCATCAATCTTTGGAGCTAGGTTAGAATTTATTACTTTTGATTTAAAATAGTTTTCTCTTTTCGATTTTAGACAACTCCTTTGGGTTCGACATCCTTGCTTACACGATCACTATTCTTTATGAACGATTCGTGCGCTTGCGATTTATAAATTTTTAAACATACCCGTTTTCGGTCCATCAAGTTTTTGGCGCCGTTGCCGGGGAGTTGCAAGAGAAAAGAAACGAAATTTATCTCAAGGTTAGTAAATTCTTCTACTAGTTATTTTAATTTTTGCACTTAAAAAAATATATATCTATAAAAATTAAAAAATATATATAAAAATAAAATTTGGGACGATTCTACCACCCTTAAAAATATATATATATACTTATATATTTATATTTATTGTCTTTTTTTAGTTGACGGCACTTGTGCCTCCTAACCTTTGTTGTAATTTTCTTTATTTATTTTGTTGTATTTTTATTTTATTTAATTTCCGCAAATTAATAGTTGATGGCACTTGTGCCTCCTAATTTTTACCTTAATTTTGTTATGGTTGATGGCATGCTATGCCTCCCTACTCTTGCCTAAATTTTAGTCTTATTTAATTTTGCCTTATTTTTCTTTACCTTTTATCATATTATTCTATAATTGTGAAAAATACTTGAAAAAAAAAAAAACCTAAATCTTGTCCTTTCACCATAAGCAATTTTTGCCTAAAGGAAATTTGAACAAAATTCCCAATCCGCCTCTACTAATTAACCTCGGGGAGTTGTTAGTAGTGCGCGAGTAAGTGGAATCAAATAGGCCTGGGGACAAGTAAACCATAAGAATTATATTGTTGTGAAATCTCTAAAAATTATAAGTATGCTCTGTGGTTACGGTTTTAACTGATCTTTCACATCAGAAAATTGCTTGTTTGAGATTATCCTTGTTTCCTTGTTTGTTAAAATTGTATGCATCATTGGGAATGTAACTCTAAAAAACGATTAGTAAAAAGACGTTTATCTTTGCTTGAAATTGAAAGTGTTAGTAAAAATTTGAGCATCATGGAACCTATTGCTAATCCTGTTGATGAAAATGTTGTGCCTGAAAAAACTTTGCTTGAATATTTTGCACCTATTTCATCTAATGCTCCTTCATGCATTGTTTTACCTACTACTTCTACTACTCATTTTGAGCTTAAACCAGCAATCATTCAATTGTTGCCATCTTTTTATGGGTTAGATAGAGAAGATCCTTACATGCATGTCAAAGATTTCTTAGAAATTTGCTCAACATTTAAATTTCAAAATTTTTCTGATGAGTCGGTCAAACTAAGATTGTTTCCTTTTTCATTAAAAGACAAATCAAAAGCTTGGTTAAATTCCCTTCCCACAGGGTCTATAACTACTTGGGATCAACTTTATAATAAATTCTTGTTGAAATTTTTTCCAATGTCTAAAACTGATAGTCTAAGGAGAGAAATCTCCGAGTTTTATGAATGTTGGGAAAGATTTAAAGATTTATTATTAAAGTGTCCTCATCATGGTTTTGAAAAATGGAGACTTGTAAAATATTTTTATGATGGTTTGACTCCCTCTAATCGTCAAATGATTCAATCTATGCATACTGGAAAAAATTTAAAATTTCAAGGACAAGAGGCGTGGGACGCCCTTGAAGATTTATCTGTCAATTCACAACAATGGAATTATTTTGATCCTAGGTCTAGGTCAACTAATTCACCAAAAAGAGGAGGAAGGTATGAAGTAAAAGAAGAAGTAGACTTAAGAACATCCTTAGACAAATTAGCGAGAAAAGTAGAAGCTTTAGCCATAAGTCAAACTATAAACTCACCAATTCAACCAAGAAAATATGTTTGTTCTATATGTTCTAGTCCGTGCCATAATGCCCAATCATGTCCTTCCTACCAAGAAGCCTTTTCTGAGGAGGCCAATGCACTTCATGCCTATGGGAAACCAAATGATAGCCCAAATGATAGTCTGTGCCATAATGCCCAATCATGTCCTTCCTACCAAGAAGCCTTTTCTGAGGAGGCCAATGCACTTCATGCCTATGGGAAACCAAATGATAGCCCATTTTCATCCACCTACAATCCAAATTGGAGAAACCATTCGAAATTTTCATGGAGACCAAACCAACCCCAAATAAATCAAGGGCACCAATACAACACACAAAACCAAACTCATGCCCCACAAAATCAACCATATCCTCAACAAAGGAAACCTTCCTTAGAAGATACCTTACAACAATTTATGCAATCCACTCAACAAATCCTACAAAATCAATCTCAATCAATTACCAAACTCGAGACACAAGCAGGACAACTCGCCACTGCTTTAGCTGATAGAGAAAAAGGAACATTCCCTAGTCAACCTATCCCTAATCCAAAAGGTCAATATGAGATAGGAAAGTCTAGTCATAATGGAGAAGTCAAATCAATTTCAACTCTTAGATCCGGAAAGAACATTGTCAAACCCGATTACATACCCGAGGTTGAAAACGAAAAAGAAAAAGAAAAAGAAAAGAGTCAGCCTTCTAGTTCTAATGCCAATGACTTTTCAAACAAGGAAACTCCAATCCATCATTTCATTCCAAAAGCCCCATTCCCACAAAGATTACTTCCAATTAAAAAAGGCGGCCAATATAATGACATCTTAGAAGTTTTTAAACAAGTTAGTATCAATATCCCTTTCTTAGATGCCATTAAATAAATTCCTGCCTACTCTAAATTTTTAAAGGATCTTTGTACTGTTAAAAGAAACACTAATGTTCCTAAAAATGCATTTTTAACTGAACATTCTAGTTCCATTATTCAATATAAGAGTCTTGTTAAATATAAAGATCCTGGGTGTCCCACAATTTCATGCATTATTGGTGATCATTTTATTAACAAAGTTTTACTTGATTTGGGTGCTAGTGTGAATTTATTGCCTTATTCTGTTTATAAGCAACTTGGTCTTGGTGAGCTAAAACCTACCTCTACACTACTACAAAAATAGTTTTTTAGGACTAGCATTGCGAGTCCTAAAAAAATTTTTAGGACTCGCGGGGCGCGAGTCCTCTATTTGAGAGCCTTAAGAACTAAGATTTTTTAGCGAGTCCTAAATAATCTGGTTGAGTGCCTTTAATTAAGTTTTTAGGACTCGCTTTGCGAGTCCTAAAATAATGTTTTTAGGACTCGCAATGGGAGTCCTAAAAAATCTGGTTGAGTGCTTTTAATTAAGTTTTTAGGACTCGCTTTGCGAGTCCTAAAAAATCTGGTTGAGTGCCTTTAATTAAGTTTTTAAGACTCGCAACGCTAGTCCTAAAAAATCGGGTTGAGTGGCTTTAAGTAATTTTTTAGGACTCGCAGGTAATTTTTTAGGACTCGCTTTACATGACCTTAAAAGTAATTTTTTTAAAAAAAAAATACAGCTACAATTTTAATTTTGATTTAAAAATATATATCCATTTGAGTGTCGAATATCTATCAAAAGAAATTTGAAAAGAAAATACTAAAAAAATGGCAAAAATTTTTTACGAAATATAAATTTAAAATTTCTAAACATGTATTGTAATTAGCTAGCTATAACATCATTCATTTTTCTCTAACCAATTGTAAAAATGACATTGCCCATTCTTCTCTAACTTCGTCAATTTCTTGAGTAGTATATGGTTTGTCGGAGGTGAACTGAAAAAAAAAACAAAAATATAATTATAATTATGTTAGTGGTAATAAATTCAAAGCATATATAAAAATTGTACTAGATTAATACTATGTAGTTGTATATTGTTTATTACCTGTTTCGACAAGAAATGTTTGATATGAGGGGCATTGATAAGTACATTCTTCATCATCCTCATAACGTAATATCCGCAGTCGATATTGTTTGGTTGTTTACGACACTATATAAAGATTGGTAATACATGTACAATTCTTAGTATTAAATATCTTAAACATCTTTACATATACATAAACTATACAGTTCTTTTATTATTGTGGCAGACATCTTTTTCATATTTCCACACTTACTACAAGGACAACAAATATAGTTTGGATCTTTGGCATGATCCAAACTAAATTTAAGAAACTCATCGACCCCTTTTATATATTCTACTGACATCCTATCAGCTGACATCCATTCTTTGTCCATATTGCGCCTATTTGTTTTAATAAAAAATTAAAATTAAGAAAATAAAATAAAATAAACATACAAAACAAAACTAAGTACAAAAAAAATTATAGAAAATCGGGCAGCATATCCCCTAATTTACTAGCCTAGCCATCTGTCACAATCAACACCAATATGTCAAACAAATCAAACAGCACACAGGTTTTCATCCATATATCACCGCAGCACACAAAATTCTCATAACCTACTTCACTAAGACATGCAAGTTCTCAATCTTCCGTTATCACCGCAGCACACAATTCCCATAACCTACTTCACTACGGATGAATATCTAAGATATTCAAACTCCACTAAAGTAGTACAGTTATCATTCAAAATTGTAAAATATTGAATTTTTTTAAAACTAAATCAAATGCAACATACCTCTTGCAATTAGCTACCAATCCAATGCTTTAAGACCAATCAAAATATTAACCTATTCATTTTAATTAACATTATAAAACAAGAAAAATGTTAGATGTTGACATGCTCTTTTAAAAAGGTTAAAATCAACACAACAAATATATGCATACATACTTGTATATTCTTTTACAAGTCACACTTGCATCAACAACTATTATTTGTCTAATAAACACTTTAAGAGCTTTTTTTATTTAGACATGAGTAAAAGATTCTAATTATGCTTTGGAGTGACCTTTCACCAAAATGGTGTAAAGAACCATTTCATGAGAATGCTATTCCAATCCATTAGTTTCTAACCAAATGAAGAAAAATAATAAAAGTAGATTCTTTTCCATTTTATGCATTTCTCCCTAACCAAACGGGCCTTGCTGTCTTCTTGTTTAGACTGCTGAAAGGCTTTTGAAAGAGTATGAATTCTGTCTTCTGGTATGTATGCTTTATCGGTTTTGATCACTTTCCTCTCTTTTGGTTCTAGTTATGGTATGTGCTTTCGAAGACTTTGGCTGAGGATGCTGCATGGAAGTTTGTTAATGAGAAGAGGATTGACATGGTTACAATTAACCCAGCTATGGTGATTGGTCCTCTGTTACAGCCAACACTAAACACAAGTGCTGCTGCAATTTTGAACTTGATAAATGGTACTTTTTCTTTACTGATCATTACCAAGTTTTTACTGATACATCTTATTTAGGATCTCCCTCATTACTTTAGATCATGTTTGGAAACTTGGATTAGATTTGATATGATTGGATAAATTTTGTCATGTGATGATATTGAATATATCAATCCAACACAAGATAACTAAATCTCTCCATCTTTATGTATGTTTATAGTAAGAAAACAAAAATTTTTAAGTGACACATAATACTATTTAATTATTATTATTATTATTATTATTATTATTATTATTATTATTATTATTATTATTATTATTATTATTATTATCATTATGATATTTATGAGGATATCAACTACTTGCCAATATTTTAATTTATCAAAAAACATATACATAGAGACTGTCTAGCTACCAGTAAATGCAATCGATCTTTTCAGGCTCTTAATCAACAATCCATTGGATTTTATATACTCATTGCCCCTTTTGAATTTTAAACTCCCCAATTGATCATAAAAATACACTAAAAAAAAACAATTTTATATTTATGGCGGCATTCAAGCCTCTGCTATAGCTGTACTTACGACAAATTCAGATATGGAATTAAGCAGACCCAACAATAATAATAATAATATTATTATTACTTTACTTTAAAGCTTTCAATAAATTAATTTTTGCTGTCTTTATTTTCTCGATCTCTAGTGAAAGAAACATTGACGAGAGTAAGATTGACAAGAAAGGGAATATTAAATTGTGTATTTAATTAATTATATGTTTGGACTGGTTTAAGTATATGTACTCGTGGTCCAGAATCTTCTGAGGCAAATCAAGCAAAGCACCTCTGGGAAAAGTTGTTCTTGATAGAACTTCTGTCACGTTAGAGTTTCTATATTTCTCATCTCCTTGTCTGCCCCCAGAAGCCAGATGACTACACACAATGCATAAGCTCGTTTCGTGTATCTGAAATCTCACTGACACTGCACCCTGCACCACCAAAATATCATATCAATTTTTCACACTTTTGTTAATAATCGTTTGTTTTTATATTTTGTAATCTTTCAAATCTTTTATCATATTTGTAGCACATATTCTATAAGTGAGGCTTACCAAAATCTTCAAGGAGAAAATTGAAGCATAGACTGTTCACTAAATTATCAAAGTTTTTCAGCTGCTACATTGAAACCTATATCATCTAAAATAAAACAAAACAGAGTGGGAATTTTATCTAAGAAAAACAATAGTACTCTTTAGGTATTATTTAGTGTAGTTGGGTCAGAGGAGAAAAGCTTCAGCCCTTCGTTGAAGGCTCTTATCAAGCAAAGACCCTTTTGGAATTTTGTGTAGAAATGTATTATCTTTTAAATTGTAGTGATACAGGAATTTGAGAAAGACTCTTCATAAATTTTGTAAACTTGTTAGAGCAAAATTTCTATTAATTTTTTACAGTGTTATGATACTCTGTCTGAACTTGTTCTGGCAGGCTACTCTTTGGATATTCATCTTTAGCTATGTTGGTAACTACTTTTGGACACACTATTTCTTCACAGTATTGGGGGCTTCATATACATTTCCATCATGGAGGATGAACAATGTAAGCTTAGAAATGTAAAAGAAATCAGTAATCAATCTACTTATCATTCCTAATTAACGTATGTTGATGTTTATGTACAGGCACCACATACAACTTTTTATTTGTGATGTGTGGTCTATATATATATATATACATATATATATATAAGCAAAGAAACAATACCTGGAAACCGAAGCACGCCAGAGACGGAACCACCTGCTGCTGGAACCATGAGCAACCAGCACCCCACGCCAAGAAGCACGCCGCCGGCGAGACTGCTGGAGCCGAGAACCCAGCTGCCGTCGACGCCGTTCACCACCGTCACTGCCGTTCACCTCTCTGCCAGCCCTAAATGTTGTGATTTTGAATAAATCCCCAAATGTAGTGCTGATGAGTTCTTTAACCCGATAATTTCAAAAATTATGATAGCTTTTTTTAAGTGTTTTACATACTAATTTTAAGGACTTGTTTTGGGAGTCCTTAATACTCTTTTAGGACTCGCTGCGAGTCATAAAAGAGTATTAAGGACTCCCAAAGCAAGTCCTTAAAATTATTAAGTAGCACACTTATTTTTTAGCCCATATGTTTTTAGGACTCGCATATTCTTTTAGGACACTCATTGCGAGTCCTAAAAGAGTATTAAGGACTCCCAAAGCAAGTCCTCAAAATTATTAAATAAAACACTTATTTTTTTAGCCCAGACTTTTTTAGGACTCGCATATTCTTTTAGGACACTCATTGCTAGTCCTAAATTGTGTTTTTTCAGGACTCTCAATGAGTGTCCTAAAAACTCTATAAATATTTTTAAGGACTTGCATTTAGGTGCGTGTCCTAAAAAAGTGTCCCGTAAATGGT
The DNA here is from genome assembly GCF_963169125.1 of Humulus lupulus. NCBI lineage: Eukaryota > Viridiplantae > Streptophyta > Magnoliopsida > Rosales > Cannabaceae > Humulus > Humulus lupulus. The sequence continues at coordinate 101,977,452 of NC_084794.1, read as the reverse complement.
ATTTTGTAGTAGTGCTATAACTCTTCAATTAGCCGATCATTCTGTGAAAATTCCTAGAGGCATTATAGAGGATGTTTTGATAAAAGTTGATAAATTTTATTTTCCTGTTGACTTCATTGTTCTTGATACTCAACCTGTGGAAAACATGCATGCTCAAATTCCTATCATTTTAGGTAGACCATTCTTAGCTACATCTAATGCAATCATAAATTGTCGTAATGGTGTTTTGAAATTATCTTTTGGAAATATGACTGTTGAATTGAATGTATTTAATGTGGTTAAATCTGTTGAGTGTGAGGAAGTGCATGAAGTTAACATGATAGATAGTATTTGTGAAGAAGTGCATGAAGTTAACATGATAGATAGTATATGTGAAAATGATGGAAAAGACTTACTTGACTTTTGTGAAAAATACTTTGGTATGAACTTGCATGTTGATGACTCTAATGATGATGTGAATTCTTTGGTAGAGCCTATACCCTTACATGAAACCAAAGTTGAACCTTTTACACCCTTAGATCATGTTCAATCAATTTCTGAGTCTCCAAAGTTAGACCTTAAACCTTTACCAGAAAATTTAAAATATGTTTTTCTAGGAGAATCTGAAACTTTACCTGTTATCATAGCATCCGCTTTAGATAAAGAACAAGAAAATAAGTTGTTAGATGTCCTTAGAAAACATAAAGAAGCCATAGGTTGGACCATTGGAGACATTAAAGGAATTAGCCCATCCATATGTATGCATAGAATCCATCTAGAAGAGAATGCTAAAACCTCTCGAGAATGTCAAAGAAGGTTAAATCCAAATATGAAAGAAGTAGTTAGAGAAGAGGTCATAAAATTGTTAGACATAGGTATCATTTACCCTATTTCTGATAGTCAATGGGTTAGTCCAATTCAAGTGGTGCCTAAGAAGTCTGGGATCACAGTTGTTGAAAATGAGAAAAATGAATTAATCCCTACTAGAGTACAAACGGGGTGGAGAGTGTGCATAGACTATAGAAAGCTGAATAATGTGACTAGAAAAGACAATTTTCCATTGCCTTTTATTGATCAAATGCTTGAACGATTAGCTGTCCATGCATATTATTGCTTTCTTGATGTGTATTTGGGATATAACCAAATCCCCATTGCCCCAGAAGATCAAGAAAAGACTACATTTACATGCCCTTTTGGGACTTTTGCCTATCGTCGCATGCCTTTTGGATTATGTAATGCACCTGTGACTTTTCAAAGGTGTATGATTTCGATTTTTTCTGACATGGTTGAAAGATTTCTTGAAGTATTTATGGATGATTTTTCTGTGTTTGGTTCCTCTTTTGATGAATGTTTGCACCATCTTTCACTTGTTTTAATTCGTTGCAAAGAGAAAAACCTTGTGCTTAACTGGGAAAAATGTCATTTTATGGTTAAAAAAGGAATTGTTTTAGGTCATGTAATCTCATCTGATGGAATAGAAGTTGATAAAGCTAAAGTTGATCTTATTTCAAAACTTCCCCCACCTAAAACTGTGAAAGAAATTAGATCATTTTTAGGCCATGCCGGTTTCTATAGACGATTTATAAAAGACTTTAGCAAAATTTCTCGGCCTTTATGCCATTTACTTGGAAAAGAAAATGCTTTTGTCTTTGATAATAATTGCCATGTTGCCTTTGAAAAATTAAAAAATTTGTTGACTACTGCACCCATTATTCAACCTCCTGATTGGAAAATACCTTTTGAAATAATGTGTGATGCTTCTGATTATGCTATAGGTGCTGTCTTAGGGCAAAGACTTGAAAAAATACCTCATGTAATTTACTATGCTAGCAAAACTTTAAATGATGCTCAATTAAATTACTCCACAACCGAAAAAGAATTGCTTGCTGTTGTTTTTGCATTGGAGAAATTTAGATCTTATCTGTTAGGGTCTAAAATTATTGTCTACTCTGATCATGCTGCATTAAAATATCTCTTATTAAAAAAAGATGTTAAGTCTCGTTTGATCCGTTGGATCTTGCTTTTACAAGAATTCGACGTAGAAATACGTGATAAAAAAGGATCTGAAAATGTTGTTGCTGATCATTTATCTAGACTAGTTGTTGAAACTATACATGATTCCACTCCTATCACTGAAACTTTTCCTGATGAACAATTGATGCATATCTCTTCATTGCCTTGGTATGCTGATATTGTTAATTATTTGGTCACTAAAGAAATACCATCTCATTGGTCTAAGCATGATAAATCTAAATTTTATTCTGAGGTGAAAAACTTTATTTGAGATGATCCTTACTTGTTTAAATACTGCCCTGATCAAATAATTAGAAGATGCATTCCAAATTGTGATCAATCTAAAATCATATCTTTTTGTCATGATCATGCATGTGGAGGACACTTTAGTGGTAATAAAACAGCTGCTAAAGTTTTACAATGTGGTTTTTATTGGCCTATTATCTTTCATGATACATATGTTTATTGTAAAGCTTGTGAACGTTGCCAAAAGTTAGGAAGTTTAACTAAAAGAAATATGATGCCTTTAAATCCTATTCTTATTATTGACATATTTGATGTTTGGGGCATTGATTTTATGGGATCATTTCCTAACTCTTTTGGTAATCTTTATATTCTTGTTGGAGTCGGTTATGTATCTAAATGGGTTGAAGCTATTGCATGCCACACTAATGACCACAAAGTTGTGCTTCAGTTTTTAAAAGAAAATATATTTTCCCGTTTTGGTTCACCACGTGCTATCATTAGTGATAACGGTACACACTTTTGTAATAAGCCATTTGAACATTTGATGAAACAATAGGGCATTACACATAAAGTCTCAACACCATATCACCCACAAACTAGTGGTCAAGTTGAAGTGTCTAATAGGGAAGTTAAGCACATTTTAGAAAAAACTGTGAATCCAACTAGGAAAGATTGGTCCTTAAGACTCACTGATGCACTATGGGCGTATCGTACCGCGTACAAAACACCCATTGGCATGTCACCCTACAGACTTGTGTATGGGAAGGCGTGTCATTAATCTGTTGAGTTGGAACACAGAGCCTTTTGGGCTATTAAGCAATTAAATTTTTCTTTAGACAAGGCAGGTGAGAAACGAAAGCTTCAACTAAATGAATTAGACGAAATTAGGAATGATGCATATGACTATTCAAAAAAGTATAAGGATCGCATGAAATTTTACCATGACAAAAATATTTTAAGAAAATATTTTTCTCCAGGTCAGAAAGTCCTTTTATACAACTCTCGTTTGCATTTATTCCCGGGAAAGTTACGCTCTAGGTGGTCCGGTCCTTACATTGTTCGTATTGTTTTTCCACATGGAGCTATTGAAATTGAAAATCCTAAAAATGGTGATATATTTAAAGTTAATGGACAAAAATTAAAACCATTTTTAGAATTAAAAACTGATGAAGTGGATGAGATCCTCCTTAAGGACCCTGTTTACCATGCTCTTTGATTCCCATGTGATCTTGATAACTTGTGTTTTATTTGTTTTGTTTGTTTTATGTGTGATTTAATTTTTGTTTGTTGTATCTTTTACTCTCTTAGCGATGCACCATATTGAGGTACGACCATTCTAAACTTTACACTCTTGTCAATTTTAATTTATATTTATATTTTGACACATTGAGGACAATGCTTAAATTAAGTTTGGGGGTATCGAGTTTTATTGTGTTTGTTTTGTGTTTTATTTATGTTATTTATGTTTGTTCAAAAAAAATATTTAAAAAATAAAATAAAATTTTTTGGTGATATTTTTCATTTTCAATGATAAAAATCTTGATTGAGTTTGAGTTTAGTTCTCTTAGAAATATGAATAATTCTTAAGCTTTGTTTTTAATTATAGGGTCAATTTTGCTTGTAACAAAAATTACATTTTTCATAACAAGAACACTCTTATTTCCTATAAGTTTAAGTGAAAAATAATTTTAATGAAAACCTATTTACTAAAAGCAAAATTGACAATTTAATTAATTACATAAGCTTAACTTTTATTCATAATAATTTTTTAGAATTATTTTCATTGTGCAATTTTTGAGAAAATCCTTTTTATATCACCAATAAAAAATGTGTGTTTTAATTTTTCCTTTGCTTGAGGACTAGCAAAACTTTAAGTTTTGGGGTGTGATAACACTACAAAATAGATTTATTTTACCATATTTTATATGCTAATTGTTGCTTAGTTCTTGAGTTTTTAATTAACTTATTAAGTTTTTATGTAATTTTTAATTTATTAGTCTTATTGTAGTTCTCTAGATTTTTATATGTTTTTATAGATATTTTATTATAATATGTTGTAATTTAATTATTTGAAATTTGTATTGTTAAGTTAGAAGTTAAAAGTGTAATTCTTGTGAACTTAAATGCTATATTAAATTAAGTTATAATCAATATTTTCAAATAATTAATATGATTTATTTATATTTGAAAATATTTGATTGTTATTTAATTTATTTTTATCTTGTAGGAATTATATTGTGGTTTTGGGAAAAAGAAAGAAAGAAGAGTGGCTTTTGTGAAAAAGAAATACAAAAAATTGGCACAAGGCCATATCCTTCAGCAGGCACACTCCAAGGCCACGCTGGCCCAGCCTTGTCCTCCATCCAGCCCCACGGCCCAGGCCCGCTGGCCATCTTCAGCCTTCAATCTCCTCTTCAGCCAAATGCCACGCCCAGCTGAAGCTTCTCCACCAACGCCAGCTGTCAACCATTTTCTCAGCATCACCACCTGATGCCACCAAGTCCCAAGCCATCTCCCAGCGTGACTTCTCCCAGCCACAAGCACAAACCTCCAGCCTTTCGTACGGCCCAAGCAGCCATCACGCCATTCTTCAGCTGCCATTTTCCAGCAGCCCAATTGGGCCTCCAAACCACACGGCCCGCCTGGCCATTCCTCCTGCCTAGCCCACTAGGCCCAATAGCCTCTTCACGCATGCCAGTCGCCTGCCACCAGCAGCCTAATAGCTGCATTTTGTCATTTTTGAGTCTAAAATTGTCTAAGTGTACCATTTGTCCCCTATGCTCAAAATGCCACTTTTTACCCATTTTTCTACACATTTTCACCACAACATCATCATTACACCCTATATTTTACCTCTACATACCATATTTATTTTATTTAATTAATCTAATCAATTTAATTAATTTAAATTGATTATTTTAATAATCTCACTTTGGCTATAAATATGGAGTTTCAAGACCATTTTGGGGTGCTTAATTTTTGGTTACTATCTTTCTTTCTCCCATTTTCTCTCTACCATCCTCTCTTCCATTTTGGGTTTTTCAAGAGCATTTTGCAAGTGTATGTCATTTATTTTGTAAGTTCTACTCTAGTTATGTGCTTCTAATCTTTTTCATAAGATTATTAAGATCATGATGAAGCAACTTGTAACTAGGTAATATTTATGTTGTATGTTGATTTTCCTTGTAATGCAACAAAGTTTATGGATTTTTCTTCTTCATATATTTCTTTCATCTTAAATATCTTGTATTTTAGATTGTTAGAACATATTTACACTTTGTTCTTCATTAGTGCTAAAACATAATATTCTTTGTGTAAGATGTGTCATTAAATTGTACACATCCATGCTTAGAACAAAAATATTATGTTTTGCCTTATAAATAATGTTCATTGATTTATATGTTATTTCATTAGATTGATTTACACTAAATGCTTTGAAATTATAAATTTGAAAAGTGAAGAAAAATCCTATCTTTTTATAAGTAATTTGTGCTTAAAATTATAAATCTTTTTGGAAAATGATAGTTTGAATTAGGGGTGCACACAGGACCCGCAAAACTCGAAAACCCGCAAAACCCACCCGACCCGAACCCGGAGAATCCGTTTTTTTCAAAAAAACCGACAAAATCGGGTCTAACCCGACCCGAACCCGAAAAAATCGGGCTAGGTTCGGGTTTATGAATTATGTGCTGTCGGGTTCGGGTGTAACCCAAAACCCGACTGAGATTTTAAAAAAAAAATTAATAAATAAATAAATAAAATCTGTAAAAATTTCTAAGCCCTAAAGTAACTAACCGACCCCTTTTTTTTTGGTCTTCTTCTCCTTCGTTTCATTCAAGCGGCAGCTCCCTCTTGGTTCAAGCTTCAGCACGACAGCCCAGCCTTGGAGCCTCCCTCTTGGTTCAATCTTCAGCACGGCAGCAAGCATGAGATAAGAAGAAAGCCCAGCCGAGTGGAGTGCTTGCCAGTGCCACTGCCCAGACGAGAGCCCGGAGCCTCCCTCTCACCCTCAGCTGTCACGCGGCGGCACCACAAGATCGGACGGCCACCACCAGCGGCACGACACGCCTCGCCTCACCTCGCCTCGCCTCGCCAGCAGCAGTCCGGTAAGCACGACTATATAATATATATATTTACATTTAGTATATATATATATATATATATATATATGCTAGGCAGTTTTGTTTTGGTATATTTATAAATTTAACGGCTATATTTACTGAAATAAGGGCAAGTCTTGTATGTATGTACACAAAAGTCAGAGATTTTGGATTTGAGATTTTGGGTTCAGTTTGAAATTTCTGTTTCCGAATGCCATTTTTGTTATACAATTTTTTAGTTAAACTTTTGTCAGGCAATGAACATATGATGCTTGCAATAATAAGGACCAATGACTAAAACTTTTTGTGTGTATAATATATCAGTCAGTGTGGAAAAATACCATCTTTTTGTGTGGAAAAAGATGGTATTTTTTATAAAAAAATGGCATTTTTGCAAATCTGGGCTTTTCGACCCAAAATCAGAAATGGCCCAGCAAACCCGAAATTACACCCGAACCCGAACCCGAACTCGAACCCGAACCCGAACCCGAAAAAGCCCGAAAATTTTGGATCGGTTTCGGTACCATTTTTCTTAACCCGAAACCCGCAAAACCCGAACCCGATGAGCCCGAAACCCGAAAATCCGACCCGTGTACACCCCTAGTTTGAATTATTTTAACTATCACTAAAACTGTGGAATCAATATACTAATAAATATTATTAAACTTACATTTTGTGGATTCTAGTATCTTAATAATCTTTTCTTTTAACACTTATTTTTAACTCATTATTGCTTTATTTTTATCCTCTTAAATAGCTTTATTTTTCAATCTTTTATTTTATGTTCATAATATTAAAACTCATCAATCTTTGGAGCTAGGTTAGAATTTATTACTTTTGATTTAAAATAGTTTTCTCTTTTCGATTTTAGACAACTCCTTTGGGTTCGACATCCTTGCTTACACGATCACTATTCTTTATGAACGATTCGTGCGCTTGCGATTTATAAATTTTTAAACATACCCGTTTTGGGTCCATCAACAAGTGCCAGCGATTTGCCACAGTTGCCCGAGCTGAAGATGATCTCGTCCCCGTGGCCATTCGCGATCTGGGGGATTGACTTGGTTAGTGCCCTCCCTACTGGAAATGGAGGAGTTCATTACGCAGTGGTGGCTATCAACTACTTCACCAAGTGGGCAGAAGCAGAGCCCCTGGCAACGATCACTTCAAAAAGAGTCATCGACTTCGTGGTCAAGAGCATTATCTGCCGATTCGGGCTGCCAAAGAAGATCGTGTCAGATAATGGAATGCAGTTCGATAGCGACCTCTTCACCGAATTCTGTGAGAGGCACGACATTGTTAAAAGGGCATAATTCTATCATCCACGTGGAAGATCCTACCCGGAGCTACTGTCACAAATCTCTACCTCTTTAGCTCAAGATAGCCAAAAGTTTAGTGAGATTACTAAGGCATCAGATCAGCAGTGTGGACACCACAAGCTGAGACTACATCAAGCTCGGGGTACGAGCTTGAGTTGACACCTCCGACCCTTTATAAAGTCAACCATGCAATGTAAACGTGCATATATCAGACATCACGTGTCTACTCCATTCCTAAATTCTCGAACATGCAACATAAACGTGCGTGTTCAGACACCCCACGACTGGTTTGAGCCATGCAGCCCATTATCCCCCTTACCTATTGATTAGACCACACTTCATTGTCAGGTTTTAGGAATTAATCATGAATGTCACAGAAGTGACATGAAGGGTAAGAAGGTCACGGGATGACCTCCTTTGCCAACACCCAGGTGCCCTCTCCCTATAAATATGGAGACCCTGAGAGTTGCAAAGGGTTGGCTTCGAATTTGTAAAGAAATACCCTGTAAGGAATATCAGAGATGTATCAATAATATTGGCTGGTGTACTAGAATGATTTTAACTTTTGAACCACCTAAAAAAATATTCGAGTTATAATCTTCCTTTGAGATCATTCATCTATTACAGTTCATCATTCAGCACTAGTTCCTATCTTTATTAATATAATTATCTGTTGTCGAAGAACCGCGTCAACACATATCATATATTATTTTTGTTGAGCTAATCCTAAGAATGATTTTTCATAATAATGTAAATTAAAATTTATTTTTAATATTTTTTTTGACAAATTATTTTTCTTTATTTTTAATGTGAAAATAAAATTAAAGGGGAGAAAAAACAATTAACCGTAAGGAGAAAGTTGAAAGGAGAGAAAACAATTGGCGGGTACTCAAACAAAAACGGAAAGAATTTAAAATAAAAGAATTAAAAAGAACAAAACTCGATTTAATAATAACTTGAAATCCGACATCGCTTTGTTGTTGCCATCATCATTAGTACAACTACAAACAACTGAGCTTTCCTTTCATCTAATTTAAATTTAAAAAATTAAAAGCAAGCATATTCATAGAGAGCCTAGTGTTGTGTAGTATAAGCTAAGCAAACCAACCCAAACCAAACTACAGTACTCTCTCACCTCTGGTTAGGGTTTTTCTCTCTACTTTTCTTGTTCATTTTTTCTGTACTTTCATGGAGAATTCAACTACCGACCTTCAGCCTCATGAACAATTCTCCTCAGAGTCCGCCATTCAACCTCAGGTGACCCTATTTTTGAATAAATAAATAATAATATTGAAATTGAATTTAAGACTTTCTCCTTTTGCTGCAATGGAATTCGTTTTTGAGATTCTTGGACGTTTGGACGTTGATTCATTTGGATGCCGAGAAAATTGGCAAGGGAAAGAAATTTCATTATTTATGGGTGTTGTGGTCTGTATGCAATGGTGTTTGTGGGGTAATCGGTTTCAGTTGAGATCAATTTTTATATTTTCAAAATTTTATTTATTTTACGTATCAGTTGATTTTTTGCCTTCTATTACATTCCAGTTCAGGCAAAAATGAGGTTTACTCTGACTAAAATAAATAAATAAAAGAAATGAAAGGAGAAATAGAATTTGAGTAAAAATTATATGGATATCGATAAAATTTAGTCCTAAGAGTAGCAGTAAACCATTTTAAAGGTTTTTGTTTCCAAAATTCAATAGGACATCTGGCATCTATGTTCCTGCATATTCGAAACACCAATACAGATCAAAGTTTAGGAATTGAACAATGGAATTGAGGTTTGCAGATCTATCTATCAAAATTTAAGGTCCCTAGAGAATCACGTGTGGAAAATAATACCTAAAGGGGTTTTGCAATTTTCATTTGTCTTGTTATTTTAATTTGAAAGAAAGAAATCCAACCAAGTTGAGTTTTGATGTTTTTCCCCATTGGCAATCTAAGCCTATTATATTTTGAATGGTGGCAGAAGTAGTACTGCTTACGGTTATCTTAATTATTAAAATGTGAAACTAGACTTTTATAGTTTTTTTTTGGTAGGAAGTTTCTTTATTCAGTTTATTTTAATTATAGAAGTTGGAGAAAGTCAAGAGGAATTAATATTTGGCCAACTCCGTGTGATAAGTAGAGTATTTTCCAGCTGGTATTTGTGAAGTGTTTATTTATAATATATAATTTCGAGAACATTTTGCTATTTTCATGTCCGTCCATGACATTAGTATAACAATGAAACTTGGACAATTTTTGGATCTTATTATTGAATTGTGTATTGATGAAAGGTGATGGTGGTCTTGCAGACATGTAATCAAGAAGAAAAATGTGAAGAGACCTCCTTGGTTCAACAATCAAGACGTCCTAACCTATCCTCTTTGCAAATTCCTGCAAGGTCTCTAGAAAATTCTCTCTCTGAATTTATGAGAGCTGACAATTCTTCTGTACCTAGTCCTGCTTCTACTAGAGCTGGACTGCCCCCCAGACCAAATTCAGCCAAGGTCAAGTCATCCATAAAAAGCCTGTTTCCTCAAAGGAGTCTTAAAGTAAAAAATTTACCTCAGGATGTTGAGAGGACTGTCCTTATTATACCAGAGATGCTTCCATCAGATGGTTCTCATGAAAAACCTACTACTTCAAGGTCTTTTTCTCTTAATAAGGTTTTTTTCTCTTCATCAAGTAAAGTGACAAGTTCTTTACCAGTTACACCAATGGCAAATTCAGGCCTTGAGAATGTACAGGATGGACATCTGGAGAATTGTTCTGAGTTTTCTGTATGTGACCTCTTTTTACTGTTCACCATTTCAGATTAATAATGCACTAGTCCAGTATCTTAATGAGAAGGGCGTATTTTAGAAATTCTAATAGTGAACATGATAGATGCTCGTATTGCTTTGTTCTCTTCATGGTTTCATGGTCAAACTATTGCAGACTATTGAAGTCAATCATCACATCACGCGCTCATTATCAGTGCCAGTAAATGTTAAGACTATAAGTTTAAGGAGAATAGATTCTGGAGGCATGTTTCGTATAATATCAGCTACTCCGCGTTCTGCAGCTGTTGATGGAACCTCCCAAAATGATGCCCCTGTGACAGAAGTTGGTTAGTTCACTTTCTTTGTCTGAATGGAGTGTGTTTCTGGGTGTGTATGTTTTAATATAGGAACTGATTATATTATCAATAATACTAAAATCTTGTGAAAGCAGGGAATGAAAAATTCCCACATCAATGAAAATTAAACCTCGAAGACCAGAATGTAACAATTTCAAAATCCTAAATAAATCAGAAACATCAAAGTTGTTTTACTCCTGAACGCTTCTCAATCAATAGCCACCCAAAATTAAAATTTTTCACAGATTTTGACCGAAATTGTCATAAAAATCTTTGATTTCTCTCACCCACATCAGCCCAACAAATGACCACCAGCAAAGCAGAACTCTGTAACAATTTCCTCTTTCCATTACTGATCTAGTTCAACTGTTCTTTGAAAAGATTAGCTTGAGTTATTAGAATCACCCAACAAGTCTTGCAGAACAATTTCAATCCAACATATTTTATGCACAGTTCTGTGGTTGATTAGTAAGTAGAAAATGCGATAGTTAATTGTTAGTGATTTGCATTTCTGGCTTTGAGCATAATTTTTGTCCATGACTTGTTAATTTTAGCTATTGAAGATGCCGGTGAAGATATCCCCGAGGAAGAGGCTGTTTGTAGGATTTGTTTTGTTGAGCTTGGGGAAGGTGGTGATACACTAAAAATGGAGTGCAGCTGCAAAGGAGAGTTGGCACTTGCACACCAAGAGTGTGCAGTGAAATGGTTTAGCATTAAAGGCAACAAGACATGTGATGTCTGCAAGCGAGATGTTAAAAATCTGCCTGTGACATTGTTAAAAATACAGAACCCTCCTCAAATTCTTAGACGGCCACCTGCAGCACCTCAGCATAGGGAAACTATCCGTTACAGGCAAGTCAATCCTGTCACTTGTTCCATTGATTTAAGTTTTAACTTAGACTTGAAGTTTTCTTAGTTGCTGCTAGGGCATGGCATGGTAAAATTAGCCACAATACAATTGTAAAGGAAAATGCCATCATCTTTTGCCAGTTAATGAAATTTGCATAAGATTTAGTTAGGTATAAGTGGCTCTATAGAAGATTAAAGAAAAAACTACAAAAGAAAAATAAATGAATATAAAACATTAGTGCCGTCTGTGGCATAAATGCATCTTTGTATTTTTTTTATTAGTAAACCCTGTCCTTTTTTTTTGGCTTCATAGCTATAAGAACCACAAATTTTACATTTTACTGAGAAAACAGCATACATACAGTACACGTGGGTGTCTATGGCTGATTTTCTGACCATAAATTTTGTTTATTTTCATTTAGAATTATGTTTGTTTTTGCTTGACAGGATCTGGCAGGATATTCCAGTTCTTGTCATGGTCAGCATGCTTGCCTATTTCTGTTTTTTGGAGCAGCTTCTGGTAACATATCTTTGCTTGTTTTCAACTTTGACCTTGTTGCTTTATGAGGTTACGTGTAGGGGGCAGCATCAGTTACAGTCTTGCGGGACTGTATAATAATTTCATACATCTAGCAAACCTCATATTAGGTCTTCCTATGATGAATGTATGTTTGGTTGAGTTCTTAGCAATAGTAAAGTATCCATGGTTTGTTCATGCGTCAGACTATATTTAATAAGACTACACCATGAGTAGTGGTCATTTATATGTTTTACATCTTTTGGGGGCTGAAGAAAATGGCATTTGGTCTTCTGCTGTCTCTTGTAGAACGTTAATCATAAGTAATCCAATTTCTTCAACTGTAACAGTTGACTTTAGCCTCAACTTCTACTACGTTCAAAACCATGAAGGGAATTGGGTTCAACCCATGTGTTTTCATGTATGCGTTAGTTGATATATAATGTTTTAATTTCTTAACCATTGTTTTTCTTGATTTCTTTTGAACAGGTATCTGATTTGGGTCCTCGGGCACTAGCAATTTCTTTACCTTTCTCTTGTGTTTTGGGCCTCCTTTCTTCAATGATTGCTTCCACAATGGGTGAGTTCTAATACCTTCTTCTAGTAAAATGCTTTTTATATTACATATTGTTTATCTAACCAATAATTTTTCAAAAATTAAATAACCCGAGGATACTAGAATTTATAGAATTTTGGCTTTCCTCTCCTCCCCAGCGCATAATTTTATTGTTACTCAAGATCTTTAATGACTTGTAATGGTGGCAGTGAGCAGGAGTTACATATGGGCATATGCTTCTTTCCAGTTTGCCATCGTCATCCTGTTTGCCCACATTTTTTATACCATAGTAAGCATATTAGTGTTTTTTAATTTTTCTGTTTTTATATAGTTTTTTCCTCCCACTTGTTTTCGCACCATGCACTCATGTGTGTAATGTAATATCATTTATCTGGGCAGAGAGCCGGATATCTTCTAATGTTCTTTTTAAACTTGCAGCTTAACGTAAACCCAATTCTTTCTGTCCTTCTTTCCTCATTCACTGGCTTTGGGATTGCAATCAGCACAAATACTTTGCTAGTTGAGTACCTTAGATGGAGAACTAGCAGGCAGATGCAATCCACCCGCCAACAAATTGAAATTGCATTACAACAACAACAACAACGGCATCTTCACCAGCAGTGGCGGCAGCATGAGCAATATCAACACCATCAACCACAAGAATTTAGAGAAATCCTGCAACAACGGCAAGAGCACCAACAACCACCCTTCGAAGAATCAAATGTAGGGCCCCTTCATAGTTCCAGGCAGCAAATAATTCTGACAACATAGACTATATTACATATTGACCTTCGGCTCATTGGAAAATGAATTCAAATCTCAACAGAGTATAAAAGGCCTTGTAGCTTTGGCAATGGTATTCATTGGAAGTGTGGCCAAATGGTTTCACCCCATGCGAGCTTTGACCTACTTTTGGATTTTTAACAGCTCTCAAGTGCGTTAGGTTTGAGCCTATCTTGAGGTTTTGTTCTAACTATTAGTTTGCATTATTTGTCGAGAAAGAGTGTGGTTTTGTTCTGATAGTAAATGTATATGTTGTATCTTCTCATATTGTAAAATAATAGATTGACATTCTTTATCCATTGGTTTTCTTACCGGAACCTATAGGGCCTTGTTTGGATGGTGGAATTGGATTTGATAGGATTGAATAGCTTTGTTATCAAATTAGTGAAGATGTTGAAAAATTAATCCAGCAATCTAAATGATCTCTCTAGTTTGGGATAACTTAATTCTATTGAAAAATTTGGGATAATTTTATTAAATCTCCACCTCTGTATTTTCTTGGAAAGAAAAAAGAATTGATACATTGCATTCAACCTATTTTTCTCTAATTTACATTTGGCAAATGATCAAATATTAATTCTTCTATATTATTCTATTATATTTTTTAAACCAATTCAATTTTATCTATTCCTACTATCTAAATATGGCCTAAATATAATAATAATAATATATTCTATTTAGGCTTGATTCACATACCCCTCTGGGAGAATGAATAAATAAAATACAACTATTTTCTCTTAACACAAAGCTGATTTGTGACGTCGTATCATATACTAGACCACTGGTATTAGTAATCAACTCATAATTCTGATGAATTTTTTAATACAAGTTTGTAACACTGTAGAGTAGACTTAACTATGGCAGTCTTCTTTTGCTTGCTCTCCAGCCTCTTCTTGTAAGCTGTCTGTTACTTGTAATTTGTACAACATATACGAACATGTTACCCTGCTCTGGCATATATTTTCTTGTAAACGACTTGTACGCAAACAACACAGTACTTCCTTATAATGAACATGTAATTAATAAACATTCTCATAAATATTCTCTTTTAGTGCAAGGGATTTTATCTAGTATGCTAACAGGTTATTCAAGTCGTTCTTACAATGAAAGCGTGGTAAGTACGCCGTCCTTTGTAATGTTTGGAGCACTTTAATAGGTGTTCTCCTTATAATTATCTTTGTAAATAAAAAAACCTTGTCACACATAGTGAAGGTCACACTAAGGTGAGACCACATTATTAAATTTGTAAAATAGACTAACTACCAATAAGGAAATTCCTTATGAAGAGTCTGGACTGCTCTAGCAACCAGTCCAGTATAAATGGAAAAACTTATATATATATATATATATTTATATAAAAGCTTATAAAAAAAACTAGACAACTCCTAAAAACTTTACCACTCAACCGACGATCCTTATTCTTTCCTCTGCAGTAGCAGACACCTTATCTGATTACATGTTGTACCTTGGGATCGTCTCGAGGATGCTCTTGTGAGTTTGATCGAGTGTAGTGGCCTATGTATCCTCTTCTAATAAAAAAAAAAAACTCATTCTTGTCTTTTAAGTGCCTACATTCGTTTGTCTTATGACCTACATTGTGATGGAAACGACATAATTTGGTCAAGTCCCTCGGGTCTTTTTTGTTCTAAAGTGGAGTTGGTCACTTGTATGGAACTAAGTCTTAAGTGGCCATGAAAATTTGCTCTTGGAACTCTACTAGATCAATATACATGATGAAGCATGGCTCGTACTTGGTCTTATCACCATTATACTTGGCTTGTTTTTAACCATCCTGTGGCTGGTCATTACATTTCTTCTTACTACTACCAGCAGTGTTGTCGACAATGCTCGCACCAAGCTAATTATTGTTCTTCCTACCAGATTGTAGCTATTCTATTGCCTCTTTGACCTTCATAAAGCCCTTTGCTCACCTTAAGATGTCTTCCATCGAGCGACAACCCTTTTTCATTAAACTATCCCACAAAAGGATTTAGGTTGCAAGCTTGCAAGAATGGCCATCAACTTTATGTCCTCACTTACCCTTTTGGCCTTCCGCTACCTCATCATTGAATCTTTTCACAAAAGATTTAAATGACTAGTTTGGTCCTTGTTTAAGGTTATCCCTGCTATTTTTATCCCTTGGATGCCTGCAAGTATCGTTGATTTGACTCTTCAAATCTGTCCCTAGTTGTGACCAGAAGTACATCGAAAAGGGACAATACTTGAGGTACCACTGTTTTGTTGCTCCACTAGGTGATCCATGGAATTGGTTGCCCACCATGCTTATTACGCAGGAGTATCTTGAAGTTTGGTGACATGGGCATCTTTTGTATATTCTTGTTAATGGATTGCCATACTCATTATCTGAATTTGAGTCGAGTTGCTGCTTTTCTCACAATTTTCTTAGTTCACAATCCATTCTTTCTAGCCTCTCCTGAATGGAATTTCTCTTGACTACAAACTTCAACACTTTACTTTGGTTGCCTCAACCCCTTTTATTGTTCGGCTGGTCGCAGAAGTCATGCTCTCCTCCTTACAAGGCCTTCTACTTAGCTGGTTGAGCACGTTTCCATTTACAAATATGCTAGGTGCTTGGCTGTATCCTTAGTTTTGTTTTCATGGTTTGTCCTACTACATCAAGGATGAGCAACTTGTGAGTGATTCTTAGAATAGTCTCTTTCCTCATTATGATAATTTGGTTTGCCGCTGTTGAGACACAGTTAGAAAACTCTCAACAGAATTTCAATCCGTTAGAAGTTGGTTAGAATTGTTGCTTAGTTGTTGCAACTGTTTAGCTGAACTTGTGGAGTTTGTCAGTATCACTCTCCAGAGTTTTTATCTTTGAGAGCTCATTTCTACTCGATCTTTGTATTGCTTTGTTCTGTTTTCTTTGATTCTTCACTTGGTATCAGACTCAATCGATCCATGGCGACCTCTGGTTATTCATCTTCGTCTTCAGCTCCTTCTTCCTCATCACCTACCACTGGTTCTCGAGTTGTTGTTTCTCCTTTTGCTTATACTCTGAGCTCGGTCATCTCTGTGAAGTTGGACAAGTTCAACTACATCTCTTGGCGTGATCAACTCGTTCCAGCGATCCGAGGCTATGATCTTGAAGGCTATGTGTTCGGTTCTAAGACTCCTCCACCGAAGACTATTGAGATCACTGATGAGAAAGGCGAATCAATCATGATCACTAATCCGGAGTAATAGTTGTGGATTAGTGAAGATCAACTCCTATTCAGTTGGCTTCTATCGTCTCTTACTCCGCCGATTCTGAGTCAAGTTGTTCGATGCACAACCAGTTGTGAGGCGTGGTGTGCTCTTGAGACCTTGTTCTCTTCCAATAGCAAAGCTCGGATCATGGAACTCAAAGATTAACTGCAATCAACAAAGAAGGTCTCTAAGACGATTTCTGAGTATTGTGCTCAGCTAGAAAGCATCTCTGAAACTCTACTCTTGGCGAAATACTGCATTCCGGAAGAGGATCTCATAATGAGTATTCTCAATGGTCTTCCCGTCGAATACGATGGTGTAATCAATAGTGTTCTTAGTCAGAAGAAACTCACTATTCAAGAAGTTCAATCACTCCTGCTTAGTCAAGAGACTAGGCTCCTCTGCTGCTCAAGTTGTGGACATTCAGAGTCCCTCAGAAAACTTCGCTCAAACCAGCAGCAAAGGTCACGGCTCCACCTTCATACGCGGTCGTGGTTCAACCTTTTCTCGTGGTCGAGGCCGAGCTCGTGGCTCCTTCCGCAACACTGGATCTAAACCAGTGTGCCAGATCTGTCACAAACAAGGCCACACAGCCGTCATCTGCTGGTATCGTCATGAGGACGATTATCAGATTCCAAATCAGTCTTCCTCAAGCGACAATGGTTCAAAGTCTGCCTTCATGGCTTCCCCTGAGTACGTGGTGGATTCGGCTTGGTATGCCGACAGTGGTGCGACTGACCACATCACTACTGATCTCGACAAACTTAGTGTCCATAATGACTATCACAGATCTGAGAAACTGATGATTGGAAATGGTAAGCACATTCCAATCACTCATGTTGGTTTTACCAATTTACCTTCCACTTGCTCTGCTAAATCTTTGAAATTACATACTGTGCTATGTGTTTCTCATATTAAAAAGAGTTTAATCAGTATTTCTAAGCTAACTAATGAGAATGATGTTTTTTGTGGAATTTCATTATGATGCCTGCTATGTCACGGACAAGGCCACAGGAACACTTCTTCTGGAAGGACATCTTAAGGATGGGTTCTACTCCTTGTCTCCCAATCCCACTACTTCCACACATGCGTCTAACTCATCTTCCTCAAGTGTCTCATCTCACTGTAATGGTTCACTAAGTAATCGGTCTCCTGTTTCAGCTTGTTTTACCTCTGTTCAAACAAATGCTTGTAGATGGCATAGACGTCTAGGACATCCTAGTCATAAAGTCATGAAACAATTGTCTACCTTGTTGCCTGGTTGTAATAAAATCAAGCATAATAAAGCAACATTTTGTTCAACGTGTCCCATGGGAAAAAGCATGTTTTACCTTTTTCTCTATCTCAAAACAAGACCAATAAACCTTTACAGTTGATTTACTCTGGGGACCAAATCCCATTCATTCAACTAATGGCTACATGTATTATGTTGCTTTCTTATATGACTATACGCGATTTACGTGGATCTATCCAGTGTTTAAGCAGTTTAAGTTACAAATTGAAAAATATTTGGTATCCCAATAAGAAAAATTCAAAGTGATTGGGGAGGTGAGTTCTGTCCCTTTACTGAGTTCTTAACTCAACATGGAGTCATTTTTCGAAAACCTTGTCCTCATGTCCATCAACAAAATAGACGAGTTGAGAGGAAACACCACCACATTGTTGAACTTGCTCTCACTCTTTTGGCTCAAGCTTCCATGCTTTTAAAATTCTGGTGGGAGGCTTGTCATACAACTGTTTATCTCATAAATTGACTGTAACGCTCCAAATTTGTTAATAAGGCTTAGTGCCTTGATTAGTGTGCCAGGAGGGTCTAATTGGATTTATATGTGACATTAATTGACTATATGTGCGATTATGTGACATATATGAATTACATGGTAATATGAATATTTATGCATGTTTATCTGTATTAAATATGCACGTGAGCCCATTTTTGTTAATAATGACATATTTGTAAGTTTGATCTGTTGAGGGTATAAATGTAATTATATGTGTTATGTGATTGAGACCATATTATTATGTGGATATATTTGTAATATTCGGCATGAGGCGATCCTAGTGAGCAAGTTAGCAGAAAAATCACAACAAGATCAACTACCCGGCTTAGGGTGAGCCTAGGGGTATTTGAGGAAACCTTAGTGCGTAGTTGGAATTTATCGGGTGATGGGTAGTTATTTGGTGATTATTTGGGTATGTCAGGATTAATCAGAGATCTTTAGTGTTATTTGAGGATTAGCGGGAAATGTGGTACATGGACGATTTTGCCCTTGGGGGCGTGAGGGAATCAAGGTAAAGGCTAGGGACATTTTGGTCTTTTCCCTAGCCGACTGCCTTAGCCATCTAGGAACCTTAGGAAGCCTAGAACCAAGTAGAACAAACACTTTTAGCAGTCCACTCTTTCTCTCACGTTTCTCTCTCTCCCTTGAAGCTTGGTTGGGGTTTGAATCATTTTGAAGGAGTTTGGCTTATGAAATTGAAGGCTGGAGGCTGTGATTAATTGAGGTTCAGTTCAGGGGTCGTGATTCTCGTTGAGGTAAGCTTCAATTCTGTTTTGATTAGGTTCTGACTTGTTTATTTTAGTGCTCTTGAGTTTTGAACTCAATGAGTGAATTTTGAGCTGTGATGGAGTTTTGGTTTAGTTGTTGGTGTGGTTGTGTTGCCTTAGGTGTAGTATTGAGGTATTGGGTTCAATTGTGGCTTTGGTTCACGTTTGAGGTGAATTTTGATGATTTTGGCTTGGGGAAAATGTAGGAAAAACCCTAGAATTTCTGGGTTAGTGGGGTTGCACTGCATCACTGTTCCTAGAGTGCTGCGACCTGCATGAACTCAGAGGCCAAGAGAGGTTCACTGAACCTCCTTAGCGCCGCAGTGCTGAGTGGGTTGCACTGCGGCGCGTGTCTAGGAAACTTAGGGATTTTGCTTTCTGACTTGTTGAGGGCCACGATGCTTGTGGGGGGATGTCACTGTCCTACACTATCAAGGGTAAAGATGTCAAAATAATGATTTGTTAAGAGAAATGAAAAATTGCAAAATAATTAATTTTCCAGGGTATGGAAATAATAATTTGATAATTATGGGTAATTGATTAATTGTGAATTAATTAATTATTTAACTATATAGTTTTTATTTTGAATAACTATAGGTTAAAATTAATATTAATTTTGTTTGGATTAATATAAAGAGAGAAAATAATAAATATCTTATTTATAATATGATATTTATTTATTTAATTTAAAAATAATATTTTAAGATAAAGTTAATTTTAAATTATTTGATATTTATGTTTGAATAAATATCTGGTCTTAAAAGTTGATTAAATAAACAAATGAGAAAGTTAGGGCAACCCTATGTAGCGTCTCAGAATTTTATTTAGCTAGATAGTAGTAGTAGTAGCTAGTAGTAGCTAGTTAGTAGCTTGTAGTATGTTAGTTTTCGTGGATTTTGGTTCAAGCCGAGACTTAGTTGGAAACTCATAGCAACAGTTATGGATTTTATAAGTTTAACCTATAGTTTAGTGTTTACCGAGTTTTTCGGAAACGAATACAAACAAAATAATAAAAAGATAAGAACTGTAGAAGTACAGAAATATAAATAGACAAACAGGTTTTTTACGTGGTTCAGGCGTTAACGAGCCCTAGTCCACGAGTCGATGTTATTATACTTGTAGAGAATTACAGTAAGATGGCTGGTGTACAAGAACCTCACAAACTCACAATGTTTCTCTCGGGTTCTCTTGAGGAAGATGAAGCTAGAGAGATTTTGGCAGAGTTCTTGCTATGTAATTTGTTGGCCCTCCTCCTATCGTAAAATGAGGAGGTCTTTATAGCTAGGGTTTTGGATTAGGGTTTTACTCTGCCCCCATGAGTCTTAATTACACCAGCCGTAAATAGGGGATACAATTACCCTAGTAGCATGGCTACAAGGCTCTACGTAGGTATAATTACATGAAAATATGGGGAATGTCAAAAGGCAGCTGTCTTTTCCAGGCTGTCAGCGGAACAGTAGGCGAAAAGGCACTTTTAGGCGTGCTGGGATGTGTGCGGCCTCGACCTGTCAGGCGGGATCCTGTGTCAGGTGAGTATCATTCCAACTGTGCCTCCTCCGTGACTCGACCGCTTGGTCTTCTTCCGTGCGAGGCACGGAACTGTATCCGCGAAGGTAACCTGAAGAGCTTCTCCTGGAAGGACCTTCCCCGAAGGATATCCTTTCGGGAGTCCGGGAGAATTGACGAGCTTCCGGGTCGCGGTTGCTTGAAAGAGTGTGCTAGACACTAAACGGGAGAGGCGAAGCCTTTCTGTCCATCCGCGAGCCCTGGTCACCCTTCGTGAAAGACTTTGATAATTCTGCTTCCCCGAGGCTACCCATCTAAACGCTATCCGGAAATCTGGATAACATTTAGAAATATTAATTATAACATAAGGTTTGATTAATATTGTTGGTCCTAGAAATATTGTTTATTATAACCTAAGGTTTAGATAGAATTAATAAGAGCGTGACACTTGTCACAAGCATATTTATTAAGGATTTAAGTATTTTTGTTGAATAGTTTAATTAAAAGAAAGATCTAGAAGCTCTAGAACCTTCCAGCAGCGGTTGGGATCACATTTTTACTCAGTAAAAAATGTTTAATCTATTCAAAATATGCTGAAAAAGTACAAATACGTGTTTGATATATCAACGTATGCCGATATATCACAACTATAGGGGCCGATATATCGCCTACGGGAGATACGGAAAACACATCGACTTCGCACGAAGGCTCGGGGCATAGGTAGGGGCGATATATCGCCTAGGGATGGCGATATATCGGCTCCTGGAGCCCTTTTTTGAAATATTTGTAGAACCGAGCTAGAAACAACCCTTAACCACCTGGACTTGCTCTTGAACGATTTTGATCGAATTCTCGGCATCTGTTGAATGAAAATTCAAATCCTTTTCATTTTATATTCATTTATTTATTCATTCTAAAAGGGGTTAGTTTCACTCCTTGAACTCTATAAATAGGACCTAGTACTCAACCATTTCACTCATCATTCAAGCATTGTTTAGAGCCTCCAAGCTGCTAAGGTTACTATAGAGAGAAACACTTGGGTTTTGGGTTAAAAGCTTTTCCAATCTAAGCTTTTCTAAGCACTTGGGAAGTAAGATATAGTGTTATTTTGGTATAGAGGTGTAGATCAAAGTCATAGTTTATCCATGGTATTCTTATCCTTAAGTTCAGTTCTTCATAGTTCTTTAGTTTTCTTTTATTTTCTTTCAGATCCTAACTTATTTTTATGATTCTTGATTAGGTGTTTAAGTTTCTTGAAACTTAAGGTTCTTTTCGGTAAGTTTCTTCTTTGATGGTTTAGTTCTCTTTTTCATCCCTTTTCTTTAGAAAGTCATGGTTTTTACTGCTGATTTTAGGAGTTTTCCAATCCCGTCCTTGTTTCCATATCCCGGTTTTTGGTAAGGAAAATAAGTTAGATTATATGTGCTTATATGTTTATGTTATGATATGTTTTATGCTATGATATGATATATGTTTTGTAGTCGCTTGGGCATATGACTTGCTTAGATAGCAAGCCCCAAGAATTTTTTTTATCATTTTCGTGGTTTAGAGTTATGATTTACCCTACCTCGATTAGTAGACAGAGGACCTAGATCGGTTATCATATACTATAGTTGTGATCTAACCTACCTCGATTAGTAGACTGAGGACTTAGATGACTTATCACATACCATGTTAAGGAGTTAATGACTATTAATATTGTAGTCTTATATGATATACGTTTTATAGTATATGCATCATGATTTGGTCTTATGTTTTATGATTTATGACATATATTTTGTTAGTAGATTTTCCTTGCTAGGCATTAGGCTCATTCCTTTCTTTTTAGATGATGCAGGAAAATGAGCATGGAAGGCGGGAAGGATTTGTGGTAGCTTGGCATGTGTGTTGAGGTTGAATAGACTATTGGAAGATCGAGAATGACGTCAATTTTAAGTCTTTTGATTTATCTTCTTATGTATTCTGCACATAGTTTTTAAAACTATTTATTAAAGTATATGTTTTTATGTTTTATGTACTAAAAAATGGGTACCCATACCATATTTTGTATTTCTTACAATATTTTGGGTTTTAAATAAAGTTATGTTATTTCTTATGTATTTATTCCAAAATAGTAGCTATGTTTAGTAGTTTTTAATGGTCCGAGGTCTTAAAAATAGTCGGGGCATTACACCCTAATAGGGCTGGGTGACACACACCGTACAGTACAGTGTGTGGTGCCTAGCATCAGGGATTTTATCATTGGGATTTGAATTTTTAATTTCAAATAAATTTGTTTAATCAATTATTTAATTATTTTTTTAAATAGATAATTAAATGAAAATATCTAATCAGTATTAATTTGAATTATATTTTAATTAAATAAATATTATTTAAATTAGATTAAATATCTTTATAAATTTGATATACATGATATTCAAATAATGGATGGATAATCAAACTCTCTCTCTAAAGCGATAATTTTCTCTAAACATGCAAACTATTCTAAACCTTTTCTCTGTCAAAACTCTCTAGATCTCATGTGTTGAGTACATCTAGGGAGTCACATAAATCAACATTTTGAATCCTACGTGCCCACACACGTCCTTGTGTGTTTGAGGATTGGTCTGGAAGATTTGGGTGTGAGATCTCAGAACATTGGATAGGAAGATCGTTGATTTATACAAAAAGACTCGAGGACACTTGATAGGCAACAAAAGGTAATCCCTGATCTATTTGTATGTGATTTAGTATTTATATATGTATATGATCCTGGCTGGTATTAATATTTATTAAAATGAGTCCATATATTCTGCTGCGTACCTTTGATTTGATCATTTAATACCAACACTTTAGGGGTGGCGTGTACATTTGCAGGTGCTCGACCGCCACGGCCGAGGGTTCAAGAGGGACTAGAGCCAAACTTTAGTTTTGACGCTTATTCCAGCTTATATTTAATTACTTTTTTTTTGAAGTTGTAAATGCTATGTAAACACTTATTTTGGGATCCCATGTATAGACTCAAACTTTTAAATGAAAATCACTATTCTTATGATCAAAATTTTAAACCCTAAACTGTCAATTACCCTTAGTTACCCTTTTATATCCAAATGACTTAATTAACAAGTCCAACACTATTTAAGATACACAGTGTAATGGTCTTGGCTATCCAGGGCGTTACAACTTGGTATCAGAGCGGTCTAGGTTTAAGAGTTCTGAAGACTAGCTGGGAATGTACACTCACCGCTAAAGACAAGCTCGACTCAGTGTTTGGTAACTATATATGTGGTTATGTGTTTAACTGCTCAAATGAAATATAAATGCCTTATCTGCCTATTTATTAGGGAGCATGAGATATACTGATAGGGCCTGGCCCTTGACTACTATGTGTACATGATAAGGCATACTTATTAGCATTGCTACTGTATGCTAGTATTATTGGAATGCATGTTAGCATGGTTGGATGTGATTGCTTAATTGTTAGTGTTGGACCATCAGGTGACTTCTAAAAACATGTTATCATTGCCTGATAAACTGAGTCGTTGATTGCAGATAAACTTGGAGAGTTATGCCTCCAAGGTGATCAGTTCGACTAGCCAACATTGAGATCGAGGCTAGAGATGATAACCAAGGTCAGAATCCTCCACCAGTCTCTGAGAACTGGCAGCGGATGCTTGCTGATATGTAAGCTAGACTCCAAAGTCAAGAGGAAGAGATCCATTTACTGAGACAGTAGGTTTCTCCAGGGAACACTGCACCAGACATGCCACCTGTCGTGGCACTAGCCGTACAGCAGCTTGAGATTGAAAACAGGTGGGAGCCACTGTACGAAAGATTCAGGAAGCAACATCCTCAAACTTTTGAGGGAGGACCAGATCCGCTCAAGGCTGAGCAGTGGATGAGCCTAACTACCTCCATCCTGGATTTTATGAGGGTGGTAGGTAATGACAGAGTGGCTTGTGCCACCTTTATGTTTCGGGTTCATGCCCGTATATGGTGGGAGGTGGCATCCCAGACTCGGGATGTTTCCACCATGAGTTGGGATGATTTCAGAGATCTGTTCAAGCAGAAGTATTACAGTAATGCGATTAGAGCAATGAAGGTTAACGAGTTTACCAGTCTGGTGTAGGGCAGTATGACTGTAACGCCCAACTACCCTAGAGTCATTACCATGTGATTTTAAAATATGTCATTAACTCGCTAATCGAGGTATTAGATAAAAAAGTGTGATTAATTAAAGTAAAGACTCATTTCAATAAAATTTCTATATAAAAGTTTGGACATTCATTTAAATCATAAAAGTGTGACATTGGGATCCCAAAGTACTGATTAAAACATATTCACAACCCAAAAGTTATTATACAATTGATCTAGGTGAAAAAATCGATCATTTACACAGTGTTCCTAAAAACTACCGCAGCCGTGGCGGCCAGGTAGGCCAAACATGTACGCATTGCTCCATGCCCTCCAACTCATGCTTGGTTGGCCCTTTTCTTGCCCTTACCTGCACCATAGAGCACCTGTGAGCCAAGGCCCAGCAAGAAAACTCCACAAATATAGCACATAACAATTCATTTCAGTATATGCATAACTAAGCACAAACATAACAAACAATTCACAATAGCAGCCTGAGCCGATCAGGGTGCGTTACCAGGCACCGAGTTCATGGTCCTAACCGAGCGGGTGAACACAACACCCTAGATGGCCATGCCATGGTGGCTTGGATTCAGCATGCTTAACGCTGATTCTGGCCCTTGTCGTTCCTGACCCTTACCGATCCCGACCCTTGTCGTTCAGTCTCAACATGCATACATGGCATAATAATTACAGACATTCACATATAACACTAAGTATAGGCAACCAGGCCATGCCGTGCTTTACGAGCACAAACAATTTCTTATATGAGTCTCGAGCTAACAGAATAGGGCAATCCCGAGCTGACACAAACAATCATGTGGGCTACGGTGCTCAAGAATAGAACTGCGGTGTGACCCCGCGAACCCAGTTTTCCTAGCTTTTTCAAATTTCAAATTTCCCCAAAAATCATTCTAAACATCTAAGGCCAGAATTAAGTCCCAAATCCTCTTCACTACACTTAGAGCAGTAGAAACACCTCCGAAAACTAACCAAATTCCTAATTCAAATCAGAACTCAACCTAAGTCTAAAACTTATCTAAACCTCATATCTCGGCAGAAATTTACCAAAAAACAACAGAGATAACTTTACCTCAATGACGATTTTGATCCTCAGCTGCTGTTAATCACTTCCAAACTTCAATTCCCTTCAATCCCTTTTATTCTAGAAATTTAGAAAGAAAAGTAAACAAATGAGCCTAAGGGAGAGAGGGAGAAAGAATCGTGTATGAGAGATAGTAAGGAGTTGAGTTCCTTCCGTTTGGTTCTAGACTCCTAAGGTACTAAGTCCAAGTCTATCCCTTGGCACCAAAATGAACAAAATGCCCCTAAATTAACTCTTAGCCTTTTAACGCCTCCAAGGGAGAACCTGTCATTTGCCACATTCCCGCTAATTCCTCAAGTAGTCCTATAAATCCCTAATTAATCCTGGCATACCCAAATAACCACTAATTATCCACCTGTTACCCGGTAAATCCCGAACACGCACTAACTCCCCAAACTACCCTAGGCTCACCCCGAGCTGAGTATCTGACCCTGTTGTGACTATTTCGCTAATCCGCTCTCTTGGATCGCCTCGAACCGTACATCTCAAATAGATCTCCACAATACTGTGGTCTTACCCATATGACATACAAAACACATATATAATATAATTTATGCCCTCAACGGGCCAAAATTGCAAACATGCCCTTATTAACAAGAATATGCCCACATGCATATTTAATTTACCTAAACATGCATATATATATATTCACATTCTAATATAACTCAAGAAATTGAGTACCGATGCACATATATCACACTTAATCACATAATAATACAATTAAATCAATTATTGCCCTCCCGACACGCTAATCAAGGCACCGAGCCTTATAAGCGAGTTTGGGGCATTAAAACTATCCCCTCCTTAAAAAAATTTTGTCCTCGAAATTTTCCTAAATAGTTCGGGATGCCGATCTCGCATATCGAATTCAAGCTCCCACGTTGCCTCTTCTACCTTGTTGTTTCTCCATAGCACTTTCACTAAGGCAATGGTCTTGTTCCGTAAGACTTTATCCTTTTGGTCTAGGATCTGTACCGGTTTCTCCTCATAAGACAACTCTTGATCCAATTCCATGTTCTCATAACTTTACACATGTGTAGGATCTGATACGTACTTCCGGAGCATGGACACATGGAATATATTGTGAACCCCTGATAAGGCTTGAGGCATAACTAACCTGTATGCCACCTCTCCAACTCGTTCCAAAATCTCAAAGGGGCCAACAAATCTAGGAATTAACTTTCCTTTCACTCCAAATCATTTCACCCCTCTCAAAGGAGAAACTTTGAGAAACACATGATCCCAACTTGAAACTCTATGCTTCTACGTTTCAAGTCTGAGTAACTCTTCTATCTACTCTGGGAGGCGAGCATCCGAGCTCTAATCTTCTCAATTGCCTCGTTAGTCCTCTGAACGACCTCAAGACCTAAGTACTTTGTCTCACCCATCTCATCCTAATGAATGGGCGATCTGCACTTCCTCCCATACAATATTTCATACGGACCCACTCCGATAGTCGCTTGATAACTGTTTTTATAAGAAAACTCAATCAAAGGGAGATACTTACTCCAAGATCCCCCAAAATCCAGTTCACAGGCCCGCAACATATCCTCTAGTATTTGAATCATCCTCTCAGACTGTCCATCCTTCTGAGGATGATAGGTTGTACTGAATCTTAACTGCATGCCCATAGCCTTCTGCAGGCTTTCCCAAAACTTACAGGTGAAGGTGGGGTCTCTGTCACACACTATCGATTTCAGAGCCCCATGGAGACAGACAATCTCCTTCACATACAACTCGTCATACTCTTCCATCATAAAATTCGTTCTAATAGGCAAAAAGTGGGTTGATTTGGTGTACCTATCCACAATCACCCACATAGAGTCATGTTGCCCTACTGTCCTCGGCAATCCAACCATGAAATCCATGGTAATATCTTCCCACTTCCACTCTGGAATCCCTAAAGGCTGCAGCAACCCTGCTAGCCTTTGATATTCAGCCTTCACCTGCTGACAAGTGAAACACTTGGCCACATAATCCACCACGTCCTTCTTCATTCCCGACCACCAATACAGACTCTTTAGATCTTGGTACATCTTCATCGTACTTGGATGTAGGGAATAAGGAGTGGTATGAGACTCATCCAGAATCTCTCATCTGATACCGAAATCCATCGGAACGCATATCCGACCTTTATACCTCAGCAGATCTACCTCTGAAATAGAAAAGTCCCTAGCCAGTCCAGCTAAGAAATTCTCCATGTGTTTCCTCAACTGAGGATCCTCCTTCCGCGCTTCTCTGATCCTCTCAAGGAGTGTGAACTGAAGAGCAATGTTGGCTAGTTGACCAACTACCAGTTCAATTCCCGCTCTCATCATCTCTTCAGCTAAATTTTCTGATATCTGTCTCAAATTGAACAACTGCCCTGGACCCTTCCGACTCAATGCATCCGCCACCACATTGGCCTTTCCTAGGTGGTGCAAAATCTCACAATTGTAGTCCTTCACCAGTTCCAGCCAACACCTTTGGCGCATATTCAAATCCTTTTGAGTGAAGAAATACTTCAAACTTTCATGATCAGTATATATTTCACACTTCTCTCCATATATGTAGTGCCTCCATACCTTCAATGCGAATACCACAACTGCAGTTCTAGATCATGAGTGGGATACCTCTATTCATACTCCTTCAGCTGTGTAGATGCGTAGGCTATCACCTTCCCGGCTTGCATCAGTACATAACCCAAACCCTACCTCGAAGCATCACAGTAGACCACAAACTTTTCCTTGTCTGATGGAAGACTCAACACCGGAGCGGTGATAAGTCTCCACTTCAACTCCTTGAAGATGTTCTCACATCTATGTATCCAGACATACTTTGCCTTATTACATGTCAACTTAGTTAGCAGTGTTCCTATTCTAGAGAATCCCTCTATGAATTGCCGATAGTACCCTGCTAACCCCAGGAAGCTTCTAACCTCTGCTTCACTACTTGGTCTCGGCCAATCTCTCACCGCCTCTATCTTGGTTGGGTCCACCAGAATCCTCTCCTTACTCACAATTTGGCGCAGAAATGTTACTTGGTGTAACCATAATTCACATTTATTGAACTTAACATATAACCTATGCTCCCTCAGCCACTGTAGTGCCAAACGAAGATGCTGCTCGTGTTCTGTCTCTGATTGGGAGTACACCAATATATCATCGATGAATATGATTACAAACTTATCCAAATAATCCATGAATACCCTATTCATCAAATCCATTAAGGCTGCTGGGGCATTGGTTCACGTAAAAGACATGACCATGAATTCATAATGTCCATACCTCGTACGAAACACAGTCTTTGGTATGTCCTCCTCCTTAATCCTCAACTGATGGTAGCTAGATCAAAGGTCAATCTTAGAGAATACCACCTTCCCTTGTAGTTGATCAAACAAGTAATCGATCTTGGGCAGTGGGTACCTGTGAATATGGAATAATTTTCCCCTCAATCACCACGCGCCAAGCCGCTAAGTTGGATCTCAAGAAAGAAAGGTCTCTCTGATAGAAGTCTAAGAAGGGCATCCGCGAGCGACTAAGTGCCAACATAGCGAGGCCCTTCCTCAAAGCCGCTCGCATGAACTCCCAAGCCTTGTACGCACCAGCCGAGGCACCAAGGGCCTCGCATAGCGAGGCCCATTCCCAAGCCATGTGAATGCCAAAGCGCACACATGCCCTTCCTTAAAGCTGCCCACGTGGACCTTAGAGACTCAATGGCCTCACATAGAGAGGCCCACCTCCCAAGCCTTACCCATCTCCAAGTCACACGCAGCTCTAAGCCTCGCACATGCCCATCTCACCGCTTTAAGTCTGGCACAATTATGTGCCTCAAAACCGAGACACATGCATGGTGTAAGGAGGGTGTCAAGGTGATCCATGCACAAGGTTTAACTTGCTTGGATTTTGTGCATCGAACCTCTAGGCGTGAAAGGTGATCCCTCTATGCGAGGGCTTTAGCAAAGGTCATCCGCATACGGATTCATGTATGGCCTCGCTATGTGAGGGCTTTAGCAAGGGTCATCCGCATACGACTTTGTGTATGGCCTCGCTATGCGAGGGCCTTAGCAGCCGCCCACGTACGTCGCATGAAGGGCCTCGCTATGGAGGGCCTTGGTGACCCGTCACCCGCGTACACCTCGCCATATCCAGACCATGTCGAGGTGCCACCCGCTTCCCTATGAGAGGCATCACATGTACTAGACCCGCAACTTTGTATGAGAATCCCACTCGTTACCAACACACAGAGGATACTAAGTGACAAGGGCTTCAGGTGGAATCCTTTGACTCATGCCTTGTTGAAGAGGCCCTACTTGTCTCTTCAAGTAGATGTCACCAATGAGGCACACTCCCACCCTAGTTCCTCGCGGTTTGTACATATGAAACCTCATGTATATGCACTAGGAATACTAGTGGAGACCCCCTCATCATTGAATCTCAAGCCGAGATTGGTGAAGGTGACTAAGCATGTTACTTCTAGTAACTTGCAAGTTTTCTCACACTTAGCAAAATGGGAGAAAGCTTGGAAAAAAGACGTGTCTTGAACGTGTAAGAAGAACCATCAGGTATAAGGTACGTATATGGGTACGGGGTGTACAATCCTGAGGAGGACAGAGGCACAACCCTGACATCTGTGTCTGGCAAGTAATGGTGGTACAAACCTGTACAAAGAGTGGAGGCACTATCTAAGCACCTCGGGCCATGTACCAGAGCCGACACCACAACGTCCTGCACCACGAACCTGACAATGTACCTGCATATGTTCTTGTCCCCTAGGACCACCATGTATTAAGGGCCATTAGAGCCCAACTATAAATAGACTTCCACCCGTTAGACTAAGGGGTTGGGAAATTCTTTGTATGCTCAGAAAATTAAGAAAGATACAATTTTTGCTCCATTGTAGTTCTGCATCTTTCTTTTTGAAGTTGTTTCCATTATCTTTCTACATAGTCTTTGCAACACACTTTGAGTTATCCGATCCTATATCATCGACGAGTTCTCACTGTCAACAGTTTGACACCGTCTGTGGGAAGAACAAGTATCAAGTCATTGTTCTTCCATCAATTCCGATAAGAAGAAATGCCAAGGCGATCTAGATGCCTCTGGGGATCACAAGACGTGGAGATCCACCGGGACTGAGACCAACTAAGGGCCTCTAGGAGAAACCCTCTCCTACTTGGGGATGGAGGTGCGTCGGAGGAACATCCAGTCCCTGAGGAGGAAAAGGAGGCATCACCCTTGGATGTCCCACCTAATGTAGACCCTCTAGAACAATCAGCTGCCCCCATGGGGGGCTCGGGTATGCACCCTCCTCCTCAACCATCGACGGCTCCATGCTCCGACCACTGGGATACTGGTCCCTCTACGCATAGGCCAGGAAAGAGTCCTCGAGTTCACTCTGTGAGTTCCAGATCAAGGACTCGCTTTTATGAGGACAAGATTTGCGAGTTACACAAAAAGAATCGAAGGCTGGAAACCACACTAGAGAACATGCAAGAGGTTTTAAATGGCCTTCTACAAGGGAAGTCGAGCATGCCCTTTCCCAGGGAGAAGGAGCGTGAGAGAGGAGATACCATTGTCCCCGTAGACGATGGAAGAACCCAACTTTACACTAGGAACACTCCCCAGAAAAAGCACCATGAAGGTCCAAGGCCAGCGAAATACCCCCGAGAGCAAAGACAGAAGGATGACGCTGGTCATAGAAACGATGTTGAAGTCACCTCTAAGGGGGTGCCCTCTGAGCTAAGAGAGGAACTCAATAGGAGAAGGGAGGGTGAGAGGACCACACCCCCTGTGGCTCCCTCGGAATACAAAAGGAAAGGAAAGGCCAACCCATCCAACTTGAGAGACTCATTGCACAAAAGGAGACAAGACTTAGACACTGAGATGAGGAGCC
The DNA here is from genome assembly GCF_963169125.1 of Humulus lupulus. NCBI lineage: Eukaryota > Viridiplantae > Streptophyta > Magnoliopsida > Rosales > Cannabaceae > Humulus > Humulus lupulus. The sequence goes on along the minus strand of NC_084794.1, from coordinate 101,945,628 downwards.
TACTGAGCAAGATAATCACTGTGTCTGGGGGGCATGCTGTCGATGATGAGTTTGATTACTAATCGCCCTTCACTAGAGAAATCCAAGCTGTGCGACTCCCAACTAACTTCAAAGAGCCCCCTAAATAACTCTTGTCCTTTGAGCGCCTCCAAGGGCAAACCCATCATTTGCCACATTCTCGCTATTTCCTCGAGTAGTCCTATAAATCCCCAATTAATCCCGGCGTACCCAAAAAATTGCTAATTATCCACCTGTTACTCGGTAAATCCCAAACATGCACTGTAGAGTCCAAGAATTTTACTTAGCTAGTTAGATAGTAGTAGTAGTAGTAGTAATAGCTAGTAGTAGTTATAGTATGACTGTGAATTTTGGTTCAAGCCGGGACTTAGTTGAACACTCGTAGCAACACTTATAGATTTTATAAGTTTAACCTATAGTTTAAGAATATTAATTATAACATAAGGTTTGATTAATATAGCTGATCATGAAGATGATATTTATTATACTATAAGGTTTAGATAGAACCAATAAGATCATGACACTTGTCATGTGCATGTTTATTGAGAAATTAAGTATTTTTGAGGAATAGTTTTATAAGAGAAATATTTGAAAACCCCAGAATCTGCCAGCAGCTTTAAAATTGTTATATGACTCAGTCAAAGTTGTTTACTCAATTCAAATTAGGCTGAAAAAGTGCAATTACGTGTATAATATTTCAGCGTATGACGATATATCGCAGTTCTAGGGGCGATATATCGCCACACGGGGAATATGAAAACACGTAACTTCGCACGAACACTTCGACGATCCTCGGGGATATAAGCCCAGGTGATATATCGCCTACCATGGGTGATATATCGACCCTAGGGAAAGTTTTCAAATGGTTTTGAAACCGAGCTCAATTCAACCCTTAACCTCTTGATAAGCCTCTGAATCTTTTGATCGAGTCTTAAGCCTCTGCTGAACGAATATTCAAATGTTTTTCAATTAAATATTCATTATTTTTATTCAAGCTAAAAGAAGATCTTTTCATTCTTGAACTCTATAAATATGACCTAGTACCCAGCCATTTCTTTCATTCTTCAAGCTGAGTTCAGAGCCTTCGAGCTGCTAGGTTTACTTTAGAGTGTTAAACACTTGGGTTGGGGTTATAAGATTTATCATCTTAAGCTTATTAAACACTTGGGAAGTAAGGTTAATAGTGTGTTTTTTGATATCAAGGTGTAGTTCAGTTCTAGTGCATTCAAAGGTATTCCTATTCCTAGTTCATTTCTGTATGTTTCATTAGTTTCTTATAGTTTTCTTTACTCAAATCCTAACTCAATATTTTCCATTCTTGTTTAGGCATCTAAGTTCTTTGAACTTGAGGTTTCTTTTCGGTAAGCTCTTCTTCTCGGTGGTTTAGACTCATTTCTTTTTCATTTCCTTCTTTTAGAAATACTCACCTTCTTTTAGAAATACTCACCTTCTCATTGATTGGTTTTAGGAGTGTTCCAAAATCTCGTCCTTGTTCTCAAATCTCGGTATTGGTAAGGAAAATAAGATAGTTTCTATATGTTATATGTTATGTGTATGTATAATATGTTATGATGTTATGTTATGTTATGTTATGTTTTTACCTAGGGCTCATAGTTGCTTAGTTTGCAAGCCCTAGTGTTTATCATTTTCATGTTTAGAGTTATGATATACCCTACCTCAAATATTAGATAGGGGATCTAGATGGGTTATCATATACTACCATGTGATTTACCCTACCTCAAATATTAGACATGGGACCTAGATGGGTTATCATATGCTACCATGTGATCTAACCTACCTTAAATATTAGACAGGGGACATAGATGGTTTATCACATGCCATAATGGCCATTAATAGTGTAGTCTTATGTGGTATGCGTTTTTATAGTCATATGTTTATAGTTTATAGTTTATGTTTATGTTTATGTTTTATGTTTTTTTTTAGTAGATTTTCCTTGCTGGGCATTATGCTCATTCCTTTAATTTCTATGTATGCAGGAAAATAGTTATGGCGGCGGAAGGATTCTTGAAAGCTTGGGGTTGTGTATCGAGGAAGAATGAATTCGATGGACTGCGTGAACAATTCGAGGACGACGTTGTTTTAAGTCTTTTTAATTATGATTTCTATGTTGGGATCCCAAACCATACTCTGAATTTTATGTATTTCAACATTTCCTTTATAGTTTTTAATAAAGTTATGAATATTTCGTATGTAAGAATAGTGTCTATGTATAAGTAGTTTTAATGGTCCAAAGTCTAGAATTAGTTGGGTCGTTACAGTTGGTATCCGAGCAACAGTTCATTCGCATGAAGTTCTCCTTGATACACACGCTTAAGCTCCGAATCTAACCGCCAAGTAAGTGCTTATGATTATAGTTGTTATGTTTATATGTATAGCTAATGATTTTAGCCTTTATGTTTTCAGTTAAGAATGAATGGAGCATTAACTTATGAGGATATCTGAGCCATTAAGGCCTTAAAAAGAATTAGAGAACTGAGAAACACCGTAGGAATGCTAGAAAGAATCACTCAAAGACTACTTTTGTTCCACAGCTGAGTGCTTTGATATTTCGGGATGTTCGAATTACACCAGTACATGGGGAAACTACTTATGCCCAGGTGGTTGAGAAAGCCCTCACAGTTGAGGAGGCAGAGAAAAAGATATGGAGGGAGAATGCTGCTTGATGTGATGTTTGGAGGGCAGTGCCTCCATTTGTAGGATCTGGTAGAGGCGGAGGCCCTAGTGACCAGAAGAGGAAGACCCCTGACACCTCAACTACTATAGGTCCTGATAAGAGAGGACGGGGTGTTCAGGGTGGCCGCCAGAGTGGAAATGAGACTTGGAGGGGTTACACAGAGTGTGCCAGGTGTAGGAAGTGCCATCTGGGTGAATGTCAGGTGAAGACATGCTATCTATGTGGGGTGGTTGGACATCTCAAGAAAGAATATCCAAGCTTGAAGAAAGATGAACCAAGAAAGGTTGACAGCTTGACTCCAGCTCTAGTGTTTGCCCTGAGTCAAGCAGAGGCTGAGGCTAGTCCCTCAGTAGTGACAGGTCAACTTTATAGTACTGGCACTCCATATACTGTATTGATTGATTTTGGAGCTACACATTCATTTGTTTCTAGCAGAGTGACTGATAGATTGTGTAGGCCCTGTGATTATTATACTATAGAGTTTGAGACTTTATTGCCTACTGGGGAATTGGTAGTCTCTAGGAGATGGGTTAGGTCATTACCAGTGGTGGTAGACAATAGAGAACTATCTGTGGACTTGATTGAGTTGGGGATGGATGATTTTGACATGATCTTGGGAAAAGGGTTGGTTAGTCAGGTATGGGGTGACTATAGACATCAAGAAGAAGATGAAGACTTTTGAGCCCAAGGGTGAGGACCCCTTTGTTTTTGTTGGCACTATGCATGGACCCCACATTCCCATGATATCAGCATTGAGGGCTAGAGACCTATTATAAGGAGGTTGTATAGGATTCCTAGCTAGTGTGGTGGATACCACTAAGGTCATGCCAGTGGGACCAGAGGAGACCAGGTTGGTGTGTGAGTTATTAGATGTGTTTCCTGAGGACTTACTGGGACTGTCGTCACCTCAGGAGATTGAGTTGAAGCCAAGTAAAGAACTAGTGTCGAGGGCACCATACAGAATGGCTCCAGCAGAAATGAAGGAGTTGAAGGTACAACTACAGGAATTATTGGACCTAGGATTTAGCGGTCCTAGCTTTTCACCATGGGGTGCTCCAGTTTTGTTTGTGAAGAAGAAGGATGGGACCCTCACGATGTGTATAGATTACAGGGAGTTGAATAAGCTGACTATCAAGAACAAGTACCCACTACCAAGGATAGACGACCTGCTTAATCAGTTGCAGGGTAAGACAGTATTCTAGAAGATTGATATTCGATCTTGTTATCACCAGCTGAGGATCAAGGATGAGGATATTCCGAAGACGACCTTTCGCATGAGGTACGAGCATTATGAGTTTTTAGTCATGTCATTTGGGTTGACCAATGCCCCAAAAATATTTATGGATATGATGAATAGAGTATCAAGGATTATTTGGATTAGTTCGTGATTGTCTTCATCAATGACATCCTGGTTTACTCTCGTTCAAAGGCAGAACATGAGTAGAATCTCCGGTTAGTATTATAGAGATTGAGGGAGCATCGGTTGTATTCCATGTTTAAGAAGTGCGAGTTTTGGCTACCGCAAGTGACATTCCTTGGTCACATTGTCAGTGGAGACAGAATTAAGGTGGATCCGACCAAGGTAGCAGCTTGGGATTGGTCGAGGCCAAGGAACGCCTCGGCGGTTAGGAGTTTCCTTGGGTTGGCAGGGTATTATTGACGATTCATGGAAGGATTCTCATAGATTGCTACACCATTGAAAAAATTGGCACGAAAGAACTTGAAGTTTGTATGGTCAGACATATGTGAGAATAACTTCCAGTAGTTGAAGCGATGGTTGATTACTCCTCCAGTGTTGAGACTTCCTTTAGATGGGGATTGGTTTGTGGTGTACTGCAATGCATTAAGACTGGGATTAGGATGTGCGCTGATGTAGACTTGGAAGGTCATTGCCTACACATCGCGGCAACTGAAGGAATATGAGTAGCGGTTCCCTACTCATGATTTGGAGCTAGCAGCAGTGGTATTTACATTGAAAGAGTGGCCACACTATTTGTATGGAGAAAAGTGTGAGATATACACCGATCGTAAGTGCTTGAAGTATTTCTTAACCCAAAAGGACTTAAACATGAGATAGAGACGTTGGCTAGAGTTGGTAAATGATTATGACTATGAGATTCTTTATCATCCAGGGAAAGCCAATGTACTGGTAGACGCTTTGAGTCAGAGGGGCCTAGGACAATTGTTTAGTTCGAAGCAGATATCGAAGGAATTGGTAGAAGACATAACCAGAGAAAAGATAGAGTTGGTGGTGGGTCGGTTGGCCAATATTACCTTATAGTCCACTCTCTTGGAGAGAATAGAGGAGGGCCAAATTAGTGATTCTCAGTTGATGAAGCTTAGAGAAGACATCCTAGCTGGAGTAGCTAAGGATTATTCCATTACAGAGACGGGTTTGCTGAGATACAAGGATAAGATTTGTGTTTCGATGGACATGGGTATCAGACAAGAGATCCTTGATGAATCTCATACCACACCGTATTTATTAAATCCATGCACCACATAGACGTATTAGGATCTAAGGTCATTGTATTTGTGGCCTGGGATGAAGAATGACGTGGTCGACTATGTGGCAAAGTGTCTAAGTGTCTAACCTGTCAGCAGGTGAAGGCTGAACACCAGCGGCCAGCAGGGTTGTCACAACCTTTATGTATTTCCAAGTGGAAATGGGAAGATATTACTATGGACTTTGTAAGAGGCTTGCCTAGGACAGTAGGGCAACATGACTCGGTATGTTTAATAGTAGACAAATATACCAAGTTAGCTCATTTTCTGCTAGTGAGGACAAACTATACCATGGACCAGTATGCATAGTTGTATGTGAGAGAGATTGTACGTCTCCACAAGGTTCCAAACTCTATAGTGTCGGACTGAGATCCCATATTTTCCTCCAAGTTTTGGGGAAGCTTACAGAAGGCAATGGGGACTCAGTTAAAGTTTAGTACAGCCTATCATCCTTAGATAAACGGGCAGTCTGAGAGGACGGTTCAGATATTGGAGGACATGCTTAGAGCATGCATATTGGATTTTGAGGGGTCTTGGAGTAAGTATCTTCTGTTGATTGAGTTTTCATACAATAACAGCTACTAATCAATGATTGGAGTAGCTCCATATGAGATGCTATTTGTGGTTCACTTAACCATCTTTCCTTTTTATCTTCCTTGAGATAATAATCTCAGACAATAAGCTGGCCACCTGGCCCACCAAGAACTCTACTCTAGTTCTGGTCAGATCTTTTAATCAACATGTTGCATAGGAAATCACTTTTCTCTATTACTGGGATGTCATAACAATCCACTAACTGATCCTGGTCTATAAAAGATCCAAAACACTTTCCCAAGGCACTTGAAATGTCTTTACCACCCATGGACACTCCTGTCCCTAAGGCACTCTTCAACCTTGGAAAATCTCCGTAGAGAAAATACCACAATACCATCATTCCAAACGATCACAAATCTCATTCAAATACACCTTCGAATGCACCATTCATCTGATTCACAAACACTTAGCATTAAACCAATTCTCAAGACATATTCAACACTCGCAGTGCTCTAATCTAATATCAACACAATCCTTTATATAGTTTCCTCTCTCTGATCTCTAACTGGTCCTAACCAGATCCAAGATCCACCTTAAAGAATTCCATCTTACTCAACAACTAAACCTTTAATTCTTATAACTCCGCTGAGCCATTCAAAACAGTGTTTACAGCTGATTCCATCTTTAGCACTAATCCAATAACCAATCTAGTCTCTTTTCATAAAAAGAAGCCCTGGCAGACCACCTGGAAACACATTCAAAACCCACAGACTAATCCAATCCATCCTGATCTCACTAGCACAGTCTAAGTGGTATCCACCACACTAGCTAAGAGTTCCATGCACCTCCCTGCAACAAAACTCTAGCTCTCACTACAGGTATCATAAGCATACAGACCATGCACCATACTAACTATCACAAGGCTCTCCACTCTCAAGCCCAAGAGTTACTATACTTTCCTCGCTATTTAGGATTACTCCATAATTACTTACCCAATCCATACCCTGGATCAAACCAAAGCCTGTCATAACCAGCTTTACCAAAATCACTGATGAGTCCTTTCCATAACCCAACTCATCTCTTAAGTTGCCAATACCATATTGCATTCCCATCACAACATAACCATGTGATCATCGTATCATCCTTATGCTTCCATATATGCAACAAACAAAAGGATAGCATGGCACCAAAACCAATCAGTATAACTTAGAAATCAAAACTAGCACACTAACCTACCACCCCTGAGGAACTAGTCTCAGTCTCAGACTCTGACTGTCTTGGAATAAACACTTGAGTTGGAATCGAGCTGTTTATCCTCTTTTGCTCAAGCTCCCTTAGCCTTGGGAAATTCTTTTTGAAATGCCCAATCATGCCACAAGCGAAACATGACCTTGCTCGGCATTCTCCTAAATGACGCCTCTTGCACCGCGTGCATATTGGACTAGTCTTCCAGGTTTCATTCTTACTTGATTCAATGAGGGGAGATACCACTATCTGAGCTCCATGCTCCCTGGCACTCTTCTTCTCAACTATTATGCTTTCAACAGCAAGAGCCTTCTCTACCACCTAAGCATAGGTAGAGACTTCATGCACTGGGGCAACTCTAATGCCCTGAGCTATTCCAGGATTCAATCCATGAACAAACCTTTCCTTCCGAGCTATATCTGTGGGTATCATATCAAAGGCAAACTTGGCCAGCCCATCAAATTTAGTAACATACTCAGTCACCGATGGCTTTCCTTGAACAAGATTCAGAAACTCATTCATCTTAGCGGTCTTGGCTACATCACAGTAATACTTCTCATTGAACAGCTACCTAAACTATTTCCAATCCATCACAGCTGTATCTCGTGTCTGGGACACTACCTCCCACCACGTCTGGGCATCATCCCGCAATACATATGTCGCACAGATCACTCTATCGTGACCTACCAGCCCCATACTGTCTAGAATGGAACTGACCATGCCTATCCATTTTTCAGCTCCAAATGGATCTTGGCCTCCCTCGAAGACTGGAGGATAATATTCCTGGAATCTTCCACAAAGGAATTCCCATCCACTCTCAACCCTAGGCTGAGCTAAAGCTGATGCCACTCCTGGCATAGCAGAGGAAGAGGTGCTCCCCAACAGACTCCGCTGTTGCTTCAAGTATCTAATCTCTTCCTCATGTCTCTGCAATCTTGATTGCAAATCTATAAGCATCTGCTGAAAATTCATAGGTGCAGATGAAGAACTGATACCCTGACTGTAACTCCCAACCCCTGTATAACCACCACCAGGCCTCATAATCTGCCTTGGATATAAATCTGTTGATTAAATTTGCAGTCAATAACTTGACCCATTAATCATGATGAGCATATCAAGAGCTTTCCCCCATGGGATAAATCTTACCACACCATAATCATAAACCATTTGTAGTGCTACAAACATGCCCACAGCATTCATACATTATTCATATTCCCTGCTCTTCCAACATTCACACCATGCCTCCACTCCAGCATGCAAATATCACAATTATATATTCATGGAGTAGGCAATCATATGATCACAATCATATATATATATATATTCACGGAGCATATAATCATATAGTCAAGAGCCAAGCTCTATTAGAATCTCATGCTCCTTAATACAATGTGCAGGTAAAGCATTTACATTCTATTTAAGCAGCTATGCACATAACTTACAGAAATAGTTACCATTCCTTGAGTGAAGCTATCTTTAGTGATGAGTGTACATGCCCAGCTTGTCTTCAGGAACCATAAACCTTGGCTCGCTCTGATACCAAGTTGTAACGCCCTAAACTCCAGGGACCGTTACGGTGTGCCTTGTAAACAGTGCTAAACTCGCTAATCGAGTCATTTGGCCAAAATCGTGTACTAAGTATGATTAGTGGTTTAGGGATTAAAAATCTTGGTTAAGATGTAACGTTTCATTAGAACGTTTAATATATATATATGTTGGGATCCCAAAATTATAATTTCAGAGTCTACTACAAGAAAATATTTACAACAGGCCGTTCTATGCGGCAAAATAGGGTCTAACCCTAGTTCCTTCTCAACCTCGGCCGTGGTGGACGAGCAGATGCATATGTACACCTCATCACCTAAGCTCTCCAACTCAAGGATGGTCTAACTTTCTTTTGCCTTTACCTGCACCACATAGCACTCATGAGCCGAAGCCCAGCAAGAAAACACAATAAAGCACGGTATAATATCAACAATGATCGTAATAATCATCCAGGACTCTCAGTCCCAATATAAATAGGTGACAGTCACAACAGTCACAAAAGTGGATACAGCTCCCTCTAGCCATGTGACGTTAGGGTCACTCGGGCTTAACTGATAAGAGAACCTTTCATAAGTTTGAACAGGATAGGTGTATGATGATTAGTCACCAACATAACCTTCCCCATGACTTACAGTCATAACCCTGGAACAACGTTCCCTAGCCATGTGACAAACAGTCACCGGGCCATATGCCCTGGCTCTGAATAACTAGTCTCAGACTAGCCAAGCGCTTATAAGTTCATCGACCTTAGGGTCGGTCTAGCGTTAATGCCTTAGATCCATTCAACGCTGATATCGATTAGATCTAATCTTCATTTGGCTCGGCGTTCATGACGCTATGCCATTTCTGACTCTTAGGTCAGTAAAACGCGACCAATGTTCAACCCATTGTGAACTTGACTAGTAAATCACAGCTTCACACATGGATCTAACACCATTGCCGATTCTCGCTAATAAGTCAGTGCCACACACAAGTAAGCCATGCCACCAAACATATATCACATATCCAATATCCATGAACAAGGTATTCAGCATGCTTACTTAACATGTACTAGTACAATTAGGACTATGCACGAACACAGAGGCTCAAGCTCTGAACAATATCATACTCAATATGTAAAGCATGTCCTAATCACATGTTTCTCGTGCATCATATGCATTATATTTAACAATCCAACATGCACCAATAATATCCATGCATGTCACATATACACAGGGTGCAGTTTTCTTACCTCGGGTTCGAGCAAGAATTAGTAAAAGAACGACCCTTGAGAACGATCAATCCTTTAGTCCTTTAGCGGTCATCTAGTCATAACCAAATATGGAATCCCATCAATAAAATAAATCATAAAAAGGTTTATAATCTAAAACCACACTCCCGGGATCCATCCCACACTCTCGGGAATCTTAATATACTCAAACGGGGCAAAGGAACTAAACCCCAATCCTTAAAGGTCATTCCGAGCCCTAAAATAGGCTTGCTGGAAAATGGAACAGCGCTGCAGCCCTATTAAATGGCGTTGCTGCGCTATTTCCAAGCTAGAGAGCCCTGCTCTCTGCCCTGCCTAACGCTGCTGCGCCCTGAATGGCGCTGCTATGCCAATTACAGACCAGAAACTTTCTGGTTCTTCTTCCTTGCGATTTCTCTTAAAACCAACCCTCCAAATCAATCCCAAACATCACCCAAACATCCAATTCAACCCCAAATCATCATCTATATCTCACCCTCATCAAAACCCACTCAAACTTACACAAAAAATTCCATGAATTCCCACCACTAACACCTCAAATTCTCAACTGAAAACCATAAGGAAAAATAGAGTATTGCTTATATTCAAGGATGAAATCTTACCTCAAGCTGGTTTTGGGTCCTCTTCAATGGATGAACTAAGTTCCTAAGCTCCCACCTTTGATTTCCTAGCTTGGTTCTTCAATTTGAGGTCAAAAATCAAAAAAGGAAAAGAAGAGAAGGAGAGGTACGGGAGAGAAAAAGATTAGGATGATGATGCTCTATTTTGGTCTGAAGGTTTCTACAGCCTTGAGTTGATATAAATCTTAGGGGTGAAAAGACCATTTTGCCCCTAGGTTAAATAAAGGCTTCTAAAGACTCCCAAGGGTATAATCGTCCTTTCTTGCCTATCTCGTTAATTATAATTAACACCCTCTAATTCCCGCTACTCTCAATATTCTCAAATACCAATAATTTATATCCTATTACCCTTTAATTCCCGGCAACGTTCTAATCACCAAATTACCCCGAGACTCACTCCGAGCCCCGAACTTAAACCCGTTATGACTAGACAGAAAACTTGCATTCCATGATCGTCTCATGCCGAATGGCTCGAACCAATCCACATATAATGTGGTATTATTTATAATTCACCCACATGCATGAAAATACACAATCACGCCCTCAACGGGCCAAATTACCAAAATGCCCTTATAATTAAAATTGAACCCATATGCATGCATTTACCATCATATAATAATATAATTCACATAAACATGCATATAATCATTGAATATCATAATAAATCAATTATGGCCCTCCCGGCCTCCTAATTAAGGTCCTAAACCCTATTAGGAAATTTGGGGCATTACAGTCCCAAATTTGTTTTTAAGGCTTAATGCCTTGATTAGTGTGTCGGGAGGGCCTAATTGGATTTATATGCAAATTATGTGAAATTAATTGAATATATATGTGATTATGTGGCATATATGAATTATATGGTAATATGAATATTTATGCATGTTTATGTGTATTAAATATGCATGTGGCCCCCTTTTTTTTGATCAAGAAGAAAATGAGCTTCATTAATCAACCAACCAATACAACTATACAAGGCAATAACCCCAAATCAACCCAACCAATTTTGTACAAACAGAGAAAGAAAAACAATCCACCCAAACTAATTACATTGTAATTTTGTCTATAAATATCTGTTCCTGTAAAGTTAACTTTCTATTTTTAACAACGAATAACCTATACTGGATTATAGTCATAATATCAATTGCTAGACAATCAGAAGTCCAAGTAAACCCATCATAAATGCATCTGTTTTGGTTCCTCCAGAGGCAATATATAACAACAGCCAAAATCATATTAGTGATGGAAGAAATGATTCCTGATCTTCTACTAGCAAGCCAAACCGTCCAACCAGCAAACTCATTAGGCCAAGCTCTAAATCCCATCCAAGCAAAGATTAAATCAGTTACCTTCTTGGAAAGACAACACTAAAAGAATAGGTGAGAGCGACTCTAAGTAGAGAAACCACACACATGACATAAAAGAGAATCAAGTGGTACACAGAACCTGAGCATGTTATCTCAGGTAAGAAGCTGAGAGTTAACCACTTGCAAAAGTAAAAAACGATGCTTAGGGGATAGATAGCCTGCACCAAACAACTTGATGATAGCCCACCTGTTGTTGGCATAGAGTACTGTTATAGATTTTAGAGGCTTGAAACTTCCCTGTTACACCAACAGCTTTCACCTCAACTAGACTGAATTTTCCCCTCAAATGACAAAGTTTCCTCCAATACCAGATCATATCAGGTTGTAGCTTGTAAGTCCAGAAATTGGAGTCTTTCAAACAGATAGAATTAATCCATTTGACCCAAAGCACATCATGCTTCTCAGAAATGGCCCAAATATACTTAGCTAAGATGGCTCAGTTCCAATTTGAACCATCTTTGAACCCGAGACCTCCATAAGCCTTAGGGAGACAAACCTTCATCCAAGAAGCAATGTGAATCTTGCTTCTATTACCAGTAAATCCCCAGAGAAAGCCACGACAAAGTTTTTCAACTTCCTTAACAGCACTTTGGGGAAGCACAAATATTCTCATCCAGTAATTACGCAGCCCAAATAAAACTGAATGTATAATTTGAATTTGGCCAGCAAAAGACAAATGCCTACTAGCCCAAGTATGTAACAGCATTTTGATCTTTTGGAAAATAATATCACAATCTTCATGCTTCCACTTAGTTGGCCACATAGTAACACCTAGATACTTAAGAGAAAATGTCCCTTCCATAAGCTGAATCTCAACAACTATGGTCTGTCTATCTGCTGCATTAACTCCCCCAAAAAAGATGTGAGATTTGCTAGTATTAACATGGAGTCCTGTAGCAGAACTAAACTCCTCTAGAGCTACTTTGAGCACTCTAACAGCAGAAAGAGACCCTTTGCAAAATAAAATCAGGTCATCAGCAAAGCATAAACTAAGAAGTTTGAGACTTTTACACATAGGGTGAAATCTGAAAGTGGAATCTTGAGCTGCCAATTGAAGACTCAGAGTAAGATATTCCATGATTAGAACAAACAAAAGCGGAGACATAGGATCCCCTTGACGCAGCCCTTTCTCACCCTTGAAACTACCTTGAACCCTTCCATTCATAAGCAAGGAGTAACTTGTGTTTTTTAAGCAAGTCATAATCCAACCTATAAACCTCATAGGAAAACACAAAGACTTTAGAAGATCTTCAAGAAACCACCAGTCAACAGTATCATACGCTTTGCTTAGGTCTATTTTAATGGCACATCTAGGCGAGGTAGATGTCCTCCCATAATTCTTGATGAGATCTTGGAATATCAAGATGTTATGAGCAATTGATCTACCTTAAACAAAAGCACCTTGATTCGGTTGAACTAGATCTGGAAGGACCATGGCCAAACGGGAACACAACAGTTTTGAAATACACTTGTAAATGGTAGAACAGTAAGCAATAGGCCTGTAGTCCAAAGCCCGAGAAGGATTATCAGATTTAGGGACCAAGGAAAGAGTTGTATTATGAAGCTCATCAGGAAAAATTCCTGTCTCAAAGAAATGTCCAACTGCTCTACATATTTCACCACCAATATCCAGCCATAATACCTTGAAAAAAGCAGAACCAAACCCATCAGGACCCGAGGATTTGATGATGGGAATGCTAAAAAATGCATCTCAGATTTCCTTGTGAGAGAATGGTTTCAAGAGATAAAGCTGCTGGTCAATCGAAAGTTTTGTACCCAGCTCAACACATTGCAAATTTATCTTTTTAGTAGCTGAACTGGGACTACCCATAAAGCTTCTAAAGTGATCCAAAAAATGAGAAACCACATCAGGAAAATTATCAATGAATCTACCTTGTTCAGTTATGTAGGTAACAATTATATTCTCTTCCTTACGCGTTTTCAAGACAGCATGAAAATAAGAGTTATTCATATCTCCCTTCCTTAACCAAGTAATTTTGCTTCTTTGAGCCAAGAAACTAGGGTACATTTTGTTCCTAAATAGTGAAAGCTACAGCAGCAGCCTTGGCATTCTCTTGAAAATCATGGTCTCGGGGATGTTTCTGTGCTTGGAATTGAGCTTCCTGGTAATGATTCTTTGCCTCTTGATATTTCACTCCTATATCTCCAATATGGTCCCTATTAAACCTCTTCAATCTATGTTTCAGCCTCATGGTCTTCAAGTAGATAGCCTTCAAACCATTCCCATTAATTGGTTTCCTCCAACTATTCAGAACCACCTCTTTGAAATCTTGATGATCTGTCCAAAAATTATAGAACCGAAACAGTTTAAATCCCAGATTCTCCATGGACATAGCAGAAACAATACAAGAACAATGATCAGAGATAGTTTCCCAACGAAAAACATCTGTGGAATTAGCAAAAAATCCAGCCAATCCTCATTAGAAAAGACATGGTCTATCTTAGAGTAGATACGAGCAGACCCATCTTGATTATTAGTCCAAGTAAAGAAAGAGCCAGTACTTTTAAGCGAATCCACTTGAGTCCCAGCAAGCCACTGAGAAGAATCCGACAGTTCCGATTTGGAAACAGGTTTACCTCCATTTCTATCCTTAATAGTAAATATGGCATTAAAATCGCCCAAGATAACCCAAGACTTTGCATGAAGAGTAACCTTAGGTAAACTATGCCATAACCTTTTCCGTTCCTCCATTGTATTGAGCCCATACACAAAAGTAGCACTAAAAGCATGTCTCTGACCAGCCATTTTAACAAAACAGTGGACATATTGATTAGTCTCCTCTAGAATAATAACCCTTACAAATATCTTCCTCCAAATGATCAAAATTATGCCTTCAGTAACAGGACTGGAATAATAATCCCAGTTCGTAAATTTATGAACCATAAACTCCATGACTTTATTCCCCCTCATTTTAGTTTCCAAGAGAGCACCAACCCCCACTTTATTCCTACTACATATATCTAATACAACAGTCTGCTTATTAGTACCATTCAACCCCCTTAAATTCCAACTCAAGATATTGCAATTATCCATAAGAAGAGTTAGTATCAGGAATACCTCCTTTATCACCCTCCACCTGCTCTTGGAGCACCTCAAAAGAGTTTGTCCGGTTCTGTCCTGGCCCAGTTGGAACTTTAGCTGCCAAAGTACTCACAATTTCAGCTGGCCCTTGTTTGGGAAGAAGAACCACTTTCTTTGGAGTTTTCCAAGTAGTTTCACTGATGTTTTGTCCCTTGGAAACTGTAGTTGCTTTGGCGGAACCCTTAGACAGATCATGGATATCAACCATATGTTGATTGCCCTTGTCCCGCCCCTCCTCTAGAGTAATTTTAGGCTGAGTGTCCTTCTTGATCCACCGAGTTTTCATCTCCCTTCGACAGTCCACCATGGAATGACCATATCCAGATCAAACTTTACATTTAATCGGAAGCCATTCATAATCCACCCCTATTCCACAAGTTGACCATGCTTATTAAGATATTGTATAATCTTAGGAGGCTTATCTGTTATATCCATCTCCACAAGGACCCTAGCAAATTGAACTCTAGATTGCTCTCGAGTAAATTTGTCTACCATGATCGATTTACCTATCGTACTCACAAGAGCACTAAGGCATTTGCTACCCCAATACTAAAGGCCTAAGTCATGTAACCTAATCCACAAAGGTACTGAACGGATTAGGCAAACTGCACTAAGATCGGTAGTCCATGGACGAATGATAATTGGTTTCCTATCAAACTGAAGGACAACATTTTCAAGCACATGGTCTTGAGTAGAATCATCATTAAACTTGACCATAGTCAGCCCCATTATCATTATGGCTATTTGAGCAATCCCTAGATGACCCCAAACCCTTTTGATAAACCCTTCAAACACAGACATTGAGGGATTAGCACCAAGGACCATACAAATAATGGCAGAACTCCAATTAGCAGATTGCCATTTGACCTCTTCAATATCAACCTGAGCAATCTTCTTACCATCTTTAATCAAAGGTTCAGATAACTCAAGTTTTTGGTCACAGAAAGAGAGTTACCCGCCGTGAATTGTTGCCATTGATTGTGAGCCGAGGCCTGATAGTCACCTTCCTCCACCTTGTCCGCCCAGCTAGGAGGGTTCAAAGATGGAGTTTTTATCCCAGAGGCCTGAGGCTCATCAACCTGGTTTTCCCCAACTTCCGTCGATCGAACCACTTCAGCAATTGGAGTCAACCCCATAGTTGGAACCTCACCTTCAAAGATAACATCACCAGCAACAGATCCATCCTGGTCATTCACATCTTGGATTGACGGAGAGCCCTATGCAACCGAACGAGTCACAGGCTTCCGAGTTGATTTCTTCTTCTTCGCCATGGAAGAAAGAGAAACGAGTCACAACCTTTATTTCAATATATAGGCCCCTTTTTGTTAATAAGGCATATTTGTAATTTTGATCCATTGAGGGTATAATGTAATTATATGTGTTATGTGATTGAGACCACATCATTATGTGGATATATTTGTGATATTCAACATAAGGTGATCTTAGTGAGCGAGTTAGCGAAAAAGTCACAACGGAATCAAATACCCAGCTCGGGGTGAGCCTAGGGGTATTTGTAGAAAACTTAGTGCATAGTCGGGATTTATCAAGTGATGGGTAGTTATTTGGTGATTATTTGGGTATGTCGAGATTAATTGAAGATTTTTAGTGCTATTTAAGGATTAGTGGGAAATGTGGTACATGGACGATTTTTCCCTTGGGGGCGTGAGGGAATCAAGGTAAAGACTAAGGAGATTTTTGTCTTTTCCCTAGCCTTGGAATACCTTAGCTATCTAGGGACCTTAGGAAGCCTAGAACCAAGTAGAGCAAACACTTTCAGCAGTCCATTCTCTCTCTCACGTTTTTCTCTCTCCCTCGAAGCTTGGTTGGGGTTAGAATCATTTTGAAGGAATTTGGCTTAGGAAATTGAAGGTTGGATGTAACGCCCTACTACCTTAGAGCCGTTACTAGGTGAGTTTAAGATCGTGCTTTCAACTCGCTAATCGAGGTTTTAAGTCAAATCGTGTAACTAAGCCATAATTAAAAGAAAAACATTATAGAAAGTAGTTTTTATAGCAAATCATAAAATTTTACACCTGGGATCCCTAAACATAGTTTAGAAAATATTTACAACACAAAACTGGTCGTAGTCGACTAAACGACAAAATCTAAGTTCATTTACAAGCATCTCCCAAAATCCCCTAGCTACAGCAGCCAGGTTGGCCGGACATGTACACGCCGCCTCACGCCAGCTGTACTCATTGTTGGTTGATCTTCTCTTTACCCTTACCTGCACCACAGAGCATCTGTGAGCCGAAGCCCAGCAAGAAAACCCATAACAGATAACATATGCAATACACAAGTCAAACATATAAACGGGCCACCAATGGCTAAACACATACGGCCTAGCCGTCCCAGGCGTTTACCAAGCCCTGGGTTTGCGGACCATGCCGTAAGGATATCCCAGGTATCCAGTTAGGGACTCACCCTGGCAACTCACACCCCACGTGCTCAACGTCGCTCCCGGCCTCTTGCTGTTCTCGGCCTTGCACTCATCGTGCTTGATGCCGTTCCCGGCCCCACGCCGTTCTCGGTCTACACCGTTCCCGGCCCTCGCCGATCTTACATATAATATCAAACATGATATACCAACAAGTATAGAATTCAAGCATGAGCAGATAAAGAGCTACGCTCTGCAATTCTAACATATAGGGCTCGACCCTGCATATCATTTCCATTCAACACACTTGGCTCAGCCCTGCACACAAGCTCTATGGAAACATGGGTTTTCTTACCTGAGTTCCAAGCTTCCTGAGCACCGATGCCCCGAGCACAGTCCGCTAACGTGAGCCTCGCCGAAATCCTAGTCACAACACGTAACAATATCCGTCCATCAAATTCTAACCCAATAAATAACTCCGAGCCATAATCCCTAACCTCCGAGACCTTGAATTCTATCAATCCGGATGATAAAATCCATCCTGAGCCTTACCCCTTGAGTTCCCAAGCCTAAAATACCATTAAAACCCAATTTGACACTAAGGGCCGCGACCCCACCCACTAGAGCCGCGGCTAGCCTCAAAACAGAGGCTAGCTCTTCACTGGCCCCCACACGGGCCGCGGTGCGCATGAATTCTCTCGGCCTCCATGGCCGCGCACGCACATGAGCCGCGGCGCACCCCTCCTAGGGCCGCGACGCTATACAGCGAACCCAGATTTCTACACCAGTTTTCCCTCCTTCCTTCAAGCCAATTCCCACCAAAACCAAGCTAACATTCCTAGATATCCAGTATAATTACTCCAGCACAGAAACAACATTAAAACCTCATTAAAATATGCTCCAAAACTTAGCTAAAACACCCAAAGATTAATCATGCTTAGCTAACATGCAATCCCCTAAAACCAGCATAAATTAAAGACTAAACCTTAGTGTTTAGAGCTTACCTTGCTGAGCTTAGTCCCAGAATTTTGATCCTTAATCCCAAAGCTTCAAGATCCTAGAGTATCCCAGCTGAAATCCCTTTAATTCCTAGCCAATTCTTTTGAGTTCCTTCTTGAATTTTGTCTTAGAGAGTAAGAGAGAAAGCAAGAGCTATCTTTAGTTCAATGAAAGTGTAGGTCGGTTTCACAAGTTTCTAAACAGTTCCCTTTTTTGTTTTATATAACTTAAGTCTAAAGGGTTACCTCAAGGCTCGGGGTACCAAAACGTCCCTGAGGGCAAAACCAAATATTCCCGCCTAGGCATTCTATCCTCAAATATATCTCCAAATATTTATTTCTATGTCCCGATAATCCCATAACTCATCTAATACCCGAATTACCCCTCGACTCGCCCCGAGTCCGAATCTCAACCCCGTTGTGACCCTCTGGCTAACCGCTCCCTAGGACTGTCTCGGATCGTGTTGTACAGATATATCACACATGTACAACATATATCTCATTTTTCACATTTATGCCCCTAATATCCAGATGGGGCCCACATGCACATTCAACTCAATTAAACATGCATCATAATCATATATACACATAAATTCACATATAAGCACATTATCCCACTTATTGCCCTCCAGGCACACTAATCAAGGCCCTAAGCCTGATTAGCAAATTCGGGTCGTTACATTGGAGGTTGAGATTGATTGAGGTTCAGTTCAGGGGTTATGATTCTCATTGACGTAAGCTTCAATTCTATTTTGATTAGGTTCTGACTTGTTTATTTTATTGCTCTTGAGTTTTGAACTTAAGGAGTAAAGTTTGAGTTGTGATGGAGTTTTGGTTTAGTTGTTGGTGTGGTTGTGTTTTCTTAGGGGTAGTATTGAGGTTCAACTGTGGCTTTGGTACACGTTTGGGGTGAATTTTGTTGATTTTGGCTCGGGGAAAATGCAAGAAAAATGCCCGAATTTCTGGGTTTGTTGGGTCGCGCTGCAGTGCTTTTTCTTGGAGCGTTGTGACCCGCATGAACTCAGAGGCTAAGGGAGGTTCACTAAACAACCTTAGTGTCACGACATTGAGTGGGTTGCGCCGAGGCGCGTGTCTAGGAAAGTTAGAAAATTTTCTCTCTGACTTGTTGAGGGTCATGATGCTTGTGGGTAGCGTGCGCCTCAAATAGAGAATTTTGGCGAAACAGGGTTTTTAAGTTTGGGAACTCAAACCTAAAGGTTTGAGAAGGGTTCTACTACCTGGTTTAGTAGAATTAAAGATCCCGAAGGCTAGAAATTTACCTGAAGTTCTTAAATAGTCTAAGTGCTTGATGGTTGTCCATTATTTTGTTGTGACTAGGTTATACCGTTAGGGCTCGAAAGTAAGGATCGCACTCAGGACTCGAGGAAAGAAAACTACACTCTAGTTGTAATCGGGGCTTGACCTTTGTTAATGAATATGATTGTATTTGTGATTATCTGGTTAGGCATGCTTGTATATGATGCATCTGATTGTGCATTATGCAATTTATATGTTTGATTATATCTAATCTAAAAGCTCAGCCTAAGGGTGCCGACGACGGAAATAATCGTGCGGAACGTAGGCCATTTGGCTAGGGAAACCTAGGAGTATGATACACGCTTGACTAGCCCGAACACTACCTAAATAATTAAAAGCACTGTCTGCACTTGTCTAACTCGTTGATTGTTTGAGCTATGTGTTTGTTTGAGCAGGACTACTACTGCTTAGCTTGCTTATTATATCCTATTGCTTATTTGAATTTTTTGATTTATGTTTCTTGCTGAGCCTTGGCTAACGGATGCTATGTGGTGCAGGTAAGGGAAATGGGAAGTTGGACCAGCCATGAGTTGGAGAGCTTTAGGGGCAGCATGAACATTTGCAGCTGCTCGACCACCATGACCGAGGGTTCAACAGGGACTAGAGCCAAACTTTAGTTTTGCCGCTTAGGCCGGCTTATATTGTAATTTTTTTTTGAAGTTGTAAATGCCTTGTAAACACTTATTTTTGGATCCCATGTACAGACTCAAACTTTTAAAAGAAAATCACTATTCCTATGATCAAAATTTTAAACCCTAAACCGTCAATTGCCCTTAGTTACACGTTTATATCCAAATGACTTGATTAGCAAGTCCAACACTATTTAAAATACACATTGTAATGGTCTTGGCTATACAGGGCATTACATTGACTCCCTACCTCTGTTCTAAATGGCCAGTCCCCTTTCTCTAAAATTTTTAATATCTCTCCTGACTACTCATTTCTAAAAAAAATTAGGTTAGCCTGCTTTCCCCATTTGAGACCCTATAACAGTCAAAAGTTACAATTCAGGTCTGAAAAATGTCTCGTTTAAGCTATAGTGCTGAACATAAAGGATACAAATGCTTGCATCCATATGGAAGAGTATATGTCACATGCAATTGTATTTTTTTAATGAGGATGAGTTTCCATTTAACACAATGTTTCCCACACCCTCGTGTCAGTTTGAGCCTATTTCTATTTCTTCAGGACCAACCATTGCTCTTACTCCACCTATTCCCTCTAGAGTTAGTCCTACTTCACGTGGTCATCGTGGTGTAGCTCCCAAGCCCATTCCGCCAGCTGTGCCTTCCTCACAACTTGTGCATCCAGCTATCACTACACCAAATGAGATGTCAACATCTTCACGTGAATTACCACAAGTTGCTAATGAAGATTTGTCTTCTAATGGAGTTATTATTCTTCTCCAATGCACATCTCCAATACAAATGAAGAGGTTCCTAAGCATTCCATTCAGCAACTCCTTTTGCCACATATGAAGATGTCTCCATGTCTTCTACCTTGGTTGACTAAAATGCACAACCAGCTGCATCACCATCTATTCTGTCTCATTATAGGCTAGCAACTCAGTCCACTCATGGAATGAAAACTTGCATACAAGCTGGGGTGGCAAAGCTAAAATATTTTACAGCAACAAAACATCCATTTCTCATAGAGAGTGGCCATCGTGAACTCTCTACTGTGAGACAAGCTATTGTTGATCCCCAATGGAAACAAGCTATAGTGAATGAGTATAAAGCACTTGTCACTAATCAAACATGGGATTCGGTACCCATGAATCCTTCATTCAACATTGTTGGAAATAAATGGGTGTTCAAACTCAAGTTTAATCTAGATGGTACAGTTCAGAGACACAAAGCAAGGTTAGTAGCAAAAAGATTTCATCAAAATCAAGGTGTTGATTTTTGTGAGACTTATAGCCTAGTCATTAAACCAGCTACGATACACATTATTCTCACTATTGCTAATCATTTTTGGTGGGATATTGGATGGCTTGCAAAAGGGTGTTAAGGTATCTCAAACAAACTCCCACACATGGGGTTTGCTTCAAAGCAGGTTCAGCCAAATTCCTTACTCTACAGGGCTTCTCAAATGCGGATTGGGCTAGCTGCCATGATGACAGATGCTCCACAGAAGCTTATTGTGTTTATCTTGGCTCTAGCTTGGCTTCATGGAGTTCAAAAAAAAAAAAAAACAAACATTAGTGGAACACTCTAGTATAGAGTCAGAGTACAGAGCACTTGCTCATGTAGCTGCTGAGTTAGCTTGTTTGAAATTTGTAACGCCCTGGCTGCCCCAGAACAGTTATGGTGAACGGTGGACCGAAAATTTGACTCGCTACCCGAGTCCTTTGGTAAAAAACGTGCTCTAAGTGTAATTAACAGGTTAAGGCGTAAAACCAATAAAAAGGAAATGGAGATTTTCATTACAAACTGCTCTGCAGAGCTAAACAAAACGTTTACAAGTTGTTCTCAGTACAAAATGGTCACTACTGTTTCAAATTTACAATCCCGCCGACCTAAGCAGCAAAAATAGGGTAAACCCCCTAGTTCCTCTGAGAACTCCTTGGCCGTGGTGGTCAAGCGGCCGCATATGTACACATCACCACATCAGCTCTCCACTCAAGGCTAGGTAAGCTTTTCTTTCCCTTTACCTGCACCACATAGCACCCATGAGCCAAAGCCCAGCAAGAAAACATAACACTTTGCATAAACATTATCAAATGATTATCATTATAATCACACTGAGCATAGAGCTTCAAACAAATGAGTGAACATCACATGAGGTCCTGATAAACCATACTGAGTGATTAACAAGCATGTCACTGTTTCAAGTGGGAGAGTGGCTGCTAGATAAGCCACTAGCCTCCAAGCGCTTATTTCATTCATCGACCCTCGGGGTCGGTCTGGCATTAATGCTCTTTGAGCCATTCAATGCTGATAGTTGATTAGATCTAATCTTTGTTGGCTTGCATTACACGCTAAGGCCGTCCTGACTAATGAGTCAGCGCAATGTGACCAGTGCCCAATACCACTGCCGAACCTGACTAATAAGTCACAACTTCACAGTTGATACTAGCACCTTTGCCAAATCTGACTAATGAGTCAGTACCGTGCACAAGTGAGCAACATATGCTAAGCATTCTATATTCAATCCAAGTCCATATTTACACAACCAACATGCCTCATGAATATCCATGCATGTCACACTTGGGGTGCAGTTTTCTTACCTCTGGTCCGAGCTAGAATGATTAAAAGAACGACTCCTGAGAACGATCAACCTTTAGACTCCTTAGCGGTTACCTAATCATAACCAATTATAATCTATTAATAAAACAAATCAATGAATGGTTCACAAACTAAACCACACTTTCGGGACCAATCCCCCACTCTCGGGACTCTCAAACTACTCAAAAGGGGCAAAGGAACCAACCCCCGAACCTTAAAAACCATCTCGAACCCTAAAATCAACACCTCCTGAAGCTGGCCTAGCGCCTAGGCGCCACCCACCAGCGCTGGGGCGCTGTCCCAGAAACAGAGAGGGCTGCTCTCTGCCTTGAATAGCGCTGGGGCGCTAGGGCTGGCGCTGGGGCGCTAGGGCTGGCGCTGGGGCGCCAGCTTCAGACCTGCAGCTGCACTGAAACTCCCTCCTTGCGATTCCTCTTGAAACCAACCTTCCAAACACATCCCAAACCTTACCAAAACATCCAATTCAACCCCTAAACCTCACCTACATCACCTCCTCACCAAAACCCAATCAACCATACACAAAAACTCCCCTTGATTCCAACCTTCAACATCAAAATCTAGAGTTGAAAACTATAAAAGAAAAACAGAGTAACACCTGAAATTCAAAGACAATTCCTTACCTCCAACTGGTTTTGAATCCTCTTTAGATGATGAACTAAGTCCACAACCTCCAAGCTTTGATTTCCTAGCTTGCTACCTCAACTTGGGACCAAAAACCTCAAAGAATGATAGAGAGGAAATGAATGTACGAAAAGGTGAAGAAGCTGCTCTGTTTTTGTTCTATATCCTTCTACAGCCACTTGAAACATATATATCCAAACCTAAATGACCAAAATATCCTTAAGTCATCAAAAGCTTCTAATGTCTCCCCAAGGGTAAAATCGTCATCTTTCACCTATTTCGTTAATCATAATTAATGCTCTCCAATTCCCACTATGCTCAAAATTCCCAAACACCAATAATTCATATCCCGTTACCCTTTTTACTCCCGGAAACGTTCTAATCATTAAAACATCCCGAGACTCACCCTGAGCCTCGAACTTAATCCCGTTATGACTAAACCGCTACTTTAATACTTAAAGATCGTCTCATGCCGAATAGCTCGAACAAATCCACATTATAATGCGGCCTTAACAATATATCACCAACATGCATCCAAATAAACAATTTACCCTCAATGGGCCAAATTACCATCACACCCCTGTAATTAAAAATATGGACTCACATGCATGCATTTCACATCATATCATAATATAATCAACATATACATGCATTTTATCAATTAATAACACAATTAAGCAAGTATGGCCCTCCCGGCCTACTATTCACGCCGTTAAACACATCGGATAATTCGGGGCATTACAAAATCTCTTCTCAAAGAAATGCATATTCATGCACAAAGCACACCTGTGATTTTGTGTGATAACTTGGGAGCAACTTCTCTAGCAGCAAATCTTATGCATCATGTAAGGACTAAGCACATTGAGATTGATGTGCATTTTGTTAAAGATATGGTTCTTCGAAAACTTGTTGATATTCACTTTGTTCCAACCTTTGAGCAAGTTGTTGATGTTCTTACCAAAGGGTTATCTTGTTGAGTGATTCCTTCATTTCAGAGACATGCTGCAAGTGGTCATCTCTCCCTTTTTCTTGAGGGGGAATGTTGAGACACAGTTAGGAAACTCACAACAGAATTTCAATCTGTTAGAAGTTGGTTAGAATTGTTGCTTAGCTGTTGTAACTGTTTAGCTAAACTTGTGGAGTTTGATAATTGTGATGTAACCAATTCTTCTATAAATAAAAGTTAGTATCACTCTCAAGAGTTATTATCTCTAAGAGTTCATTTCTATTCGACCTTTGTATTGCTTTGTTTAGTTTTCTTTGATTCTTCACTACCGCCAATGGTATTGTTTCTCCCTCACTTGCTACATGAGACTTAAACAAAAGAAGGATGAGGACGCTCAAGGATCCCTACTCAAGGTGGAAAATCATCCTCCATATAGAATATTAGGTTCATAAGGGGTAAGTAGAAAGGTTTCATCTAGGCCAATAGAAGTCTCAGCTTCTAAGGCTCTCACACATTGAAGTTTCTCTTGAATTTCAATTATGAGGCGCTGCACTTTCTCAAAACCAGGGATGGTCATCAACATGCTTATCTGGCCCTCTAGATGTAATGCCCTACTAATTAGGGTCCATTACCAAGTGTGTTTAAAATTAGTGTTGGACTCGCTAAATGAGTCATTTGGACTAAAACATGTGATTAAGCCACTAAGGGTCCAGGTATTAAAAAGTTTTGTCAAGACATAAACACTTACATTGAACAAAAACTTTTGTCTTTGCATGGGATCCCAAAACACATGTTTAAACATTGGTTACAACCCAGAGATTACAAAATGAGCCGGCCTAAGTGGCAAAATAGGGTCCAACCCTAGCTCCCGTGTGATATCTAGGCCGTGGTAGTCGAGCGGACTGCATATGTACACATCACTATGTAATGCCTCGACTAATTCTAAGACCTTGGACCATTAAAAACTACTAAGACATAGCTACTATTTTGGAATACATACTTAAAATATTAGAACTTTATTAAAAATCCAAAATACGGTACGGAATACAAAATATGGTTAGGGTCCCATTGATAAAAAAAAACATAATCATAAACTTTAATTGTTTAAAAACTAAGTGCAGAAATACATAAGAATATAAATTAAAAGACTTGAAACAACGTCATCCTCGATCTTCCAGCAGTCCATTCAATCAATTCATCCCCAATACACATGCCAAGCTCCCACAAATCCATCCCGCCTTCCAAGCTCATTTTCTTGCACCATCTAAAATAAAAGGAATGAGCCTAATGCCCACAAGGAAAATCTACTAACAACATATATCATACATCATAAGACTAGATCATAAAACATATACTATAAAACATATGACATAAAAACGTATATCATATTGGACTACAATATTAATGGCCATTAACTCATTACCGTGGCATGTGATAAAACCATCTAGGTCCTCAATCTACTAATCGAGGTAGGTTAGATCACAAAATAGTATATGATAACCCATCTAGGTCCTCAGTCTACTAATCAAGGTAGGGTAAATCATAACTATACTCTATGACAATGATAAAAATCTTGGGGTTCGTTATCTAAGCAACTATAAGCCCCAAGCGACTAAAAACATATTCATACATATATACATAGCACATAACATATCATAGCATATAAACATATAATCTAACCTATTTTCCTGACCAAAAACCGGGATATTGGAGACAAGAACCAAATTGGAAAACTCCTAAAATCAACAATAAGAACCATGAGTTTCTAAAGAAAATGAGATGAAAAAGAGATCTAAACCATCAAGATAGAAACTTACCGAAGAACCTTAAGTTTCAAGAAAGTTAAACACCTAACTAAAAGCCATAATAATGAGTTAGGATCTGAAAGAAAATGAAAGAAAATAAAAGAACTATGATGAACTAAATCTGAGGATAAGAATACCTTGAATGGACTAGAACTTCGATCTACACCTCAATACCGAAATAACACTCTATCTTACTCCCCAAGTGTTTATAAAGCTTAAATTAAAAATCTTTTAAATCCCAAACCCTAGTGTTTTCTCTCTAGAATAAACTTAGCAGCTTGGAGCCTCTGAAGAATGCTTGAATAATGAATGAAATGGTTGAGCACTAGGTCCTATTTATAGAGTTCAAGGAGCGAAACTAACCCCTTTTAAAAATAATAAATAAATGAATAATAATTGAATATATTTGAATTTTTGGTTCAACATATGCCCATAACTCGGTCAAAAACGTTCAATAGCAAGTCCAAGTGGTTGAGGGTTGTTTATAATTTAAATCCACAAAGTTTCAAAAATGGCTCTAGGAGTCGATATATTGCCTACCCTAGGCGATATATCGCCCCTACCTATGCCCCAAGCTTTCGTGGTTTCGTTCGTGCAAGGTCGACGTGTTTTCCGTATCTTCCATAGGCGATGTATTGGCCCTATAGCTACGATATATCGGCATACGATGATATTTTAAACATGTTTTTGCACACTTTCAACATATTTGAAGTTTGTTAAAACAACTTTGACTGAGTAAAATGTAATCCTAACAGTTGCTGGAAGGTTCTAGAGCTTCTAGATCTATCTTTTATTAATTTATATATCTAAAATACTTATATCCCCAATAAAAATGCTTGTGACAAGTGTCACGTTCTGATTAGTTTATCTAAACCTTAGGTTATAATAAATATTATTTCTAGGACCAGCTATACTAATCAAACCTTATGTTAAAATTAATATTTCTAAACTTTAGGTTAAACTTTTAAAATTCATAACTATTTCTATGAGTTTCCAACTAAATCCCGGCTTGCACCAATATCCACGAAAACTAAATTACTACATGCTACTACTACTATTGCTCTCCACATTGCTATCGCTCTCCAACTCATGGATGGCCAAGCTTCTCCTTACCCTTACCTGAACCACAAAGCACACGTGAGCCAAAAGACTCAGCAAGAAACCATATTCAAAATGTTCACAAGTTATAACAACATGCTTAACAGTAATAACTGGAACCAAGCATACACACTGTACAGGTGAGTGACCATAGGGTCACACAAGTGCGTGTCACACTCCCATTTGTTCATATGGCATCCAACCCAGTCAAGTGCATAAGGCACTTCCTGGGGGGCCTAGCCATAGCGACCTATGCTCAATTCACATAACGCCGATCACGACTTATAAGTCAAGCCTTATAGACCCTTGACTTATAAGTCATGCCCTGAGAACCCTCAACTTATAAGTCAAGCCCCATTTTAACCAGATATACCCTCGACTAGCAGGTCAAGCTTTAATCAAATACAACCGATAGATTCTTGGTTAATAAGTCAATGCACTACTAAGCAGTTATGCACAGGCACAATTATGATCATGCTCATTAGCTGGGATCGAGCCCTAATCGCATTATATTTAACAAATAGGCCAACCCCCAATCATATTACATTAATAGCTGGGCCAAGCCCCAATCATACATTTCACATATCAAGTGCAGTTTTCTTACCTTGATCTTCGTGCAGGTAGTGGAATGACCCCAAGCACTGATCCTGACCCGAGCCCGGCGGACACCCTAGTCACAACACAAGTATACGTTCATCAGGACTTAACCCTAGAACTTGAGATCCAAACCGAACTATAAATCTTAAAACCATGGTACTCAATTTACCGGGCACTAAAAATGTCCCCCGAGCTCTCGAGCAAGCTCCCAAGTCAGATTCCTGAGCCCCCCAGACCTAGCCCTAAAAACCAGAAAACAGGCATTTTGGGACCTCTAACACGGTTGCGCTTACCTTGGGCGTAGTGATGCCCACAGAAAATCTGAGCCTTCTGGACCATTGGTATGATCGCACCAACCCTTGGCGCGACCATGCCCTACAAATCGAGCCCCCCAAATTGAATCCCCCTCTTTCTGGGACGCTAGCGCGGTCGCGCTAGGTCCCCATAACCTATAACTCTGCCCATAATTTGATGTTCTTCCCCAAATCGCAAACCCAATGATTTCAAGCAAACACAGACTTCAATTCGACCAAGCTAGATGTTTTTAACATAATTCCATCCACAAAAAACTAATCTCTAAGCCTAGGTAACAAAACCCATTGATCAAACCATCACAACACCCCTTGAAACCTCAAACTAAGAATCAAAATCATAAAAACTCGAAACACCATTGAAATGTGAGGGAACTGGAGGTTTACCTTGATTTGTTTTGCCCCAATCCAAAACTTGGTTGGAGTCTTCAATTCCTTCCAAGATTTCACTTGGGTCTAACTTGAAAATTCCCTTGAGTGAGCTCCCAAAATGCTTCAACAATAGAGAGTAGAGTGAGGGAAAAACGTGCAAGACCCCTTCCCAAAGTCTGTTGCTAGTTAGCTAACCCAAGTGGTCAAATGATCATTATGCCCCTCACCCCTTATTATCTTAAAAGTTACCCTCAAGGGCAAATTAGTCATTTGGCATAACTCCCCTTAACCTCAATTATCTAATACACTCCAAAATAATCTATCAAACCAATGTTCATCAGTTAATTCCCGCTACTCAATACTTCCCAGTAATTTACCAAATTACCAAAATACCCCTAAGCTCCCCCGACCCGGGTATTTACCCCTTTGTGAATTTTCCCCTAACTAGCTCCATAGGATTGCCTTGTGCCACATAACTCAAATATATCCACATTATAATGTGGTCCTAATCGTATAACATATTTACAATTATACCCTTAACGAGTCAAAATTACGAAAATGCCATTCTAATAAGAAATTGACCCACATGCATATTTAATACATCTACACATGCAAGCATTATTATATCATAATACAATTCACATAGTTCTCATAATAACATGCTCATAACACATAAGCACTCAATTAATTCAATTATTGCCTCCCGGCCCCTAATCCAGGCACTAAGCCATAATAGGGAATTTGGGGGGGTTAAACTAGACATTCTCGTGTCTTCTACATATATCACCAGAAAATGGAACCCACGAGATGGTTTTAGTTTGATCTTTGTGGGGGAATTTTTCAGATTGAGGCTTTGGTTGAAATGAAAATTTGATGGATAATGATGCATCCCCCCTCCACGATCAAAGTATTGACGCTGACAAATTTCAACAACAAATTGTTTGGACAAAACAATTGCAGTTTGAGTGTGAAAGTAAGAGTCCTAAAATACGTAGTTCAACGAGAAGAAGATGACCTATGTTCCCAAGACAATATTATTGATTAACATACCTTGAGATACAAATTTTGCAACATTTTTACATACAACATCTCTCCCATCTTTTGTCCATTGGTTTATCACTTATTTGTAGTGAATTAATATCCAAAATATAATGAGATATTTACTTATTTGTTACAACTTGTTGACCCACGATTTGGCCAATGACACGAAGTCAAATATACGACAAAAGATAAAACGGCAAGTAAGAAAGATAATCCAATGAAAGAGAGGAAAACACCAAGGATTTATAGTGGTTCGACCCCAAAAGATGGTAATGACCTACTTCCACTTAGTGCTATTATTTAGATTGAATATCAAAGTAGTGATCAAAGAACTAAGGTTCTTGAATTTCACAAACCTTCGAAGAAATACAATAAAACAATGGATAATTGCACTATAGCTCTCTTTCTCTCTCTATCTTAGCAAATAAATTCAGGGATCAAAAGTCCCTTCCTTGTGCTATTTCATGTATACTTATAAGCTCAAGGAGGGTTACATGGGCCAACGGGTCATATCTTTCCTTAATAACCGCGTATTAAGGTCATAATGAGGAAATATTCAATGTATTAATTACAATATTATAGTTTAAGAAGGAAACAAGTCAAGTTATACGACCAGCCTGGTCGTATCTAAAAGGTAAACCCTGACGAAGCGGTGTGCTTCTGGTCGATAGTCGAGCAGTACTTTGGCCACGTGTCAGAAATCCTAGCCACATCATCATTAGCCGTTTTTAGGGTAAACATTTGCCCCCCAAGTTTATTTATTGCGACCAGCAATAAGTAAACTTAGGAAACTGACTCTTCGAATACCCCACGAAATCTATCAGAGTCGCCCATGATTTCTCGAAAAAGGTTACCAATCATGTCTAATCAAGTCTTTTCAGTTTCCCAATAACTTGTCTGATGGCTATCGCACTTCCCCACGCCTTGAAAAGTTACCCTTTTATGATTACCTTGGTAACCACTCCTCGGCTAATGTAAATAACCCTTCAGAATCATTTTTTACCTTTTTATGTTTTATTTTTATCCTCAAGAAAGCCGAAGAACCAGGAGCTACATCCCCAGGAACCCAGAAACTCAGACGGATCACGAAGCTCTCGCCCAGCCGAACTAATTTAGCGCCCCAGAACTTTACTCCATTCTTCATACAAGTATGTTTCTTCAAACCTTTCAGTCGTTAATATGCCATGCAATACTTGTTTATCTCTATTTCTGATTTCTGAGTTTTTGGAGATTTTTACTGTTCTTGACTGAAACTGTTTTGGGGAACTTGGGAATATTAACCGATGCTTGAAAGGGTGATGAAATAACGTCTTGTAGGTGTTAAGAGCCAGTTTGGTAGTCGAGATTATAGTCTTAGGGCGTAAAATCGAAGTAAAAATTCAATATGTAGGCTAGTTGAAAAACTGGGTTTTTCCCACCCCTTCGAAGTCGAAAAAGCTTTTTCCCGAAATACTTTTTACTTCCGCTTTTCAATCTGTTTTTCAATCTGCTCGTATAAAACTTGGTGTTTTTGCTAGAATATTGCTGGTCGTATAAAAGCTTAACTTTTATATGAGAGCAACGTTATTCTACCTCTCAACACAGATTTTTAGGCTTTACTTTCTCACCTCCCCCTTTCTCTGTTCGTAGCTTTTCATGCAAGATCCGTGGGGAGGTGAAAGGCTTATCGACGACGATTTTCTTGCCCAATTGCTTGAAGACGAAGAGCAACCATCGTTGCTTATACCAGAAGTTCCTTTTTCTCAAACCCCACCCAATAAACCTCAGCCAAACCTTCTAGCCATGGGTAGAGTAAAATCCACTGCCCAGAAAAAGAAAGCTTCCAGCCCTTCTAACCAGCCTGTTCCTCAGGCTGGAATTCCCTCGACCAGTGGTCAGGAAGGAAATATTCCTGACCCAAACATTCAAACTCGTGCTCAGCCCCGAAACGCAGTTCAACCAGATGTTGAATGGTACATTGCACCTGTCAGCTGGGTAACGATCATGATGATCGCCAATTACATAAAAAAAAATATGGACTCCCTGGGGTGACACTAGTCCAACCTACGCAAGACCAACAGGCGAACTTGCCGGGAGGCGCCTTCAGCGCCTGGTCAAGATACCACATCGAGGCAGGAGCTACTCTACTTCTTCATCCTTTTTTCCAGGGGGTGGTCAATTACTTCGGGGTCGCCCCTTTTCAAATAACTCCCAACAGATATAGAATGCTTGCTGCACTCTATATCCTCTATAGCCACAAAAAATGGCCTGTCCCCACACCGCAGGAGGTCAACTATCTGTTCGACCTAAAATCTAACCCCAACCAAGAAAACACAGGGTTTTCCCACTTTTGTCACCAGGAGACAAGTCGCACTTTCCTGACTGACACCACTCATATCTCAAATGTGGGGAAGTACCATCAGGAGTATTTCCTGATGACTGACATGGTCGCGAACAACTTGGCCTTCACACAAGGAGGTAAAGTCTTTGTACCACTGGTAGTTTATCTTTCTTCAATTTTTTGCTGTATTTCCCATAGAAATTTAGTGCGTTTCAGGCCCATGGTTGCGACCAGACCCTACTCCAGACATGGAGATGCGATTAGCCATCCTGGCCAACATGACTGACATAGAGAAAAGTGTCAAACAGCTGGTCATAGAGGCTAATTTGAGACTGGTCGACCTTTTGGCCCCTCATCAGGATGTGAGGGAGTCAACAGCGGGGAGTGCCACTGGCAGAGAGGTTCCTGAGCAAGACCTAGACGTGTCACAACCCCCTGTGAGGAGGACCATTGGAGTGATAATTAGGGAACCCTCCAGCACCCCGCAAGCTACTGCTCCCCCCATCGCAACGGGAAAGGGAAAAAAGAAGGCCACTAAACCTCTCGAGCCCCTCGACGAGTCTTCGGATGAGAACGGTACTGATCTCTCGCTCTTAGATAGTTTTCCAATTCACTGTCACTTATTTGACGGGGACGACAATTTTAAGGATGCTCCCAATTTAGATTCAGACTTCTTCATGCCAGAGAGTGAGTGTAACACTAGTAGAGAATATAATGTAGCGACCAGTAATGATAGCTCGGGTATTTCACTTACAATTTTCTTTGTTTCTTTTTCCTGTCATAACATACTCAATTGTTTATACTATCTCACTATTCGTGTATTTGTTTTTCTTACAGACATGGACTCCGATAATGTGTTCGACATATACAGTGCCCCCCCGAGGCTCCTGAAGACCCCTCGAGCAAGAAGAAAATGAGCAAGCGGCACCCCGGGGAAAGCAGTAAAGAGCCTCTGGCCAATAAATCCCGCACTGCAGACCCTCCAGCAGCCGGGCCGTCAATAAACGTAATGCCACCTCCTTCTCCTTTCGAGCAGCAAACTCCTCCTGCTCCTGCCGGGTCGACACCTTCTCCACTGGCCCCACCCAACCAGACTCAGTAGGCTACTCCTGCTTCCACAGGGGGCGACATAACAAGTCGTGCCTTAAGATCGGCCAAAGACTGGGTGGCCAAAATTTCGAAGCACAAACATTGCCGAGAGGCGATGGCTGTGACAGAGACGATGGACGTCGACTAGATCTTAACCCGCGCCTTAAATGAGTTTGCCAGTGTGAGTTATCATTTTTTGTGGAGACAGCCCTTTTATATTCGACAGTCATTTTAACTTTCGCTCTGATCGCAGGCCATGCTGACCCTGCCAGCCGGCTCCGCTCGAGTGCTATCACTGAGCAGTCCAGGGCTTCGGAGCAACGACACATTGAGGAACTCAAAGCTGTCGAAGCAAAATACGCTGAACAGCTTGAGGCAGTGCTTGGGGAGAACAACAAATTGGTTGAGGAGCTAAGGGAGAAGCAGACTACTCTTGATAAGGCCATCGAGAAAAAAGACAACTTCAAGGAGTCTAACTTTATCAACTATCACGAGGATAAAAAGCTTGAGCAGGAATTGGTTGCGAGTAGACAATAGGCTACAACCTTGGAGGGTCGGATCGAGAAGCTTGAACAAGCCAACGCCAACAATTTAGAAAGGTACAAGAACGCCACGGTTAAGTGTTTCTATGACTTCTGGAAACACAACCAAGGGGCTGACTTCAGCTACCTTCCCGAGCGCGCTAGGCATGCTTAGATAGCCCGCTGCGTTGCTCGATTGGCGAAAGAATAGAGAGCAAGGGTACCTGCCTCACCCGAAATCTCCTTGGCAACTGGCTTGGATGGGGCAGACAATGAAGCTACAGATGTCGTCGACCAAGGCACCCGTCAAGATCCTCCAGCCTCGTAGTCTGCAATTTTTCTCTTTTAATTTTTCAAGTACACGGCCTACAGGTCGTGATGTAAAGATGCTTATTTTCCAATTGATTATTTATTGCTGCATGGGCAACTTTTACTTTTAATTGAACAGTTACATCCGAGCAGCAACTGCTCGTGGTGTAAAAGGATCCATTTTGATATTATAATATATTTGCATCTTATTATAACATCTGTTCGCATGACCGAACTTAGCATAGTACTTTGGTTTGATTTAACAAAATACAAAATTTTGAAAAATACTCTAAGTACCCTACCATGCTTTCACTTATTTTGCTCATGTGTTTACATACCTTTCGATATGCTTTGCTTACTAGATACCTTATATGCCCCCCAAGTGATCGAGGAGCTTTAGGTCCTTGGTCACTTGCCTTGACCAAAATTTGTTTGAACAATACTGCTCGTAGCAAAATAATTAAAATTGTAATACAGCAAAACATCACACATAATGAGCAAATACTTGTATAAAATACAATAATTGGCAAGAATGACTGGCTGCGCACAGTCCCTTATATTTCTCGTAATAAATGGACAAAACGTGTCTGTACGAGTGATCGAAAAGATCTTACACTTATAAGCGATTAGTAACATAAAATGACCAACCCTTTTTCATAACTTGTAAAAAGTAAAATTAATACAAGCCAATCCTTTAAGAAGGATTGTTCATTGATAGTACTTGCGCAGGTATTCTCCATTCCAATAGTGAGGAACGAGATCTCCGTTTAAGCGAGCAAGTTTGTAGGTGCCTGGGTGAAGGACTTCTTCAATCTGGTATGACCCTTCCCAATTAGGTCTGAGTACTCCAGCAGCTTGGTCGCGGGTGCTTAGGAAAACTCTTCGAAGTACTAGATCTCCGACACTGAATTTCCTTTCTCGCACTTTAGAATTGAAATAGCGAGCGAATTTTTGCTGGTACACAGCTAATCAGAGTCGGGCTTGCTCACGCTTCTCATCGACCAAGTCTAGGGATTCCATCAGTAGTTGGCTGTTCGAGCCTTGATCATAAGTCATTCTGCGATGCAAAGGCGGATATAACTCAACAGGCAACATAGCCTCATATCCATAAGCTAAAGAGAATGGAGTATGGCCTGTTGCTGTTCGATGGGAAGTTTTGTACGACCAAAGGACTTCAAGCAATTGTTCTGGCCACGCCCCATTTGCTTCTTCTAGTCTTTTCTTCAATGTATCCTTTAGCATTTTGTTGACTGCTTCGACTTGCCCATTTGCTTGGGGATGGGCGACTGAAGAAAAGCTCTTGATAATGCCATGCCGTCCACAAAAATCCGTGAATAAATCACTATCGAAATGGGTGCCGTTATCCGAGACGATTTTCCTTGGCAATCCATAGAGACAAACAATTTTTTGATCACAAAATCCAGCAACTTCTTGGTCGTTATGGTTGTGAGCGGCTCGACTTCGGCCCATTTAGTGAAGTAGTTGACGGCAACCACATCATACTTGACGCCGCCCTTTCCTGTGGGCAAAGATCCGATTAGATCTATGCCTCAAACTGCAAACAGCCATGGACTTTGCATCTGTTTAAGCTCATTGGGGGCTGCTCATGGGATTTTGGAGAACATTTGGCACTTTTCGCACCTCCGCACAAACTCCATCGAGTCTTCATTCATCGTGGGCCAGAAGTATCCTTGCCTCAGTATCTTTTTTGACAAGCTTTGCCCCCCAGCGTGGTCTCCACAAAAGCCTTCGTGTACCTCTTTCATCAATTCTTTGGCCTTTTCTTTTGGGATACATCTGAGGAGTGGAATTGAGTATCCCCTTCGGTACAAGATTCCATCGACCAGGATATACCTAGCAGCTTGTCACAGAAGGATCCTAGCTTTGTTTCTGTCCGTTGGTAACACGCCTTGTGTCAGATACTCTATATATGGTGCCATCCATGTATCCGCCATTTAGATCACCATAGTGGTCATCTCTGCTTGGATGCTTGGCCTAGATAGCCGCACAACTGGTACTATATTTAGAGTATCAGCATCCTTCCCACTTGCTAACTTGGCCAAAGCATCAGCATTGGAATTCTGGTCGCGAGGTACCTGCTGGAGGGTGTATTTGTCGAACTGAGCCAATAAATCTCTTGTTTTGTTTAAGTAGGCAACCATCTTTAAACCACGCACCTGGTATTCTCCCATGACTTGATTCACCACCAGCTGAGAATCACTGTAGATGCCGAGCACCTTTATATTCATGTCCATGGCTAAATGCAACCCAGCGAGTAATGCTTTATACTCGGCCTCGTTGTTAGATGCAGTGAAGTTAAACCTGATTGCGCAGTGAAATCGACGCCCTTCTGGTGTTATCAAAATCACTGTTGCCCCGACATGGAACTCGTTAGAAGAACCATCTATAAATAATTTCAATGAGGGAGCCTGGTTTTGACACTCAGGCTCACTAGGCTCTTCAACCCGCTCGCTATCTGTAAGTTCAGTGAATTCTGCAAGGAAGTCAACCAGGGCTTGCCCTTTTATCACTACTCACGGCAAGTAAGATATATCGAGCTACCTAAGTTTGAGTGCCCATTTCAACAATCTACCCACAGCCTCTGGTTTTTGCAGGACTTGCCATAGAGGCTGGTTGATCAAAACCGTGATTGGGTGAGCTTGAAAGTAAGGCCACAACTTCCTGGAGGCCAAAATTAGGCAATAGGCTTGCTTCTCGATGGGCAGGTATCACTATTCTGCTCCAATTAGTCTTTTTCTTACATAGTAAACAACCTTCTGCACGCCTTCTTTCTCCCTTACCAAAACGGCACTAGCAGCATATTCCGTGATTGCCAGGTAGATGAACAAAGTTCCCTTATCGACCGAATTTAACAGGATGGGTGGTTGCGCCATGTGAGTTTTTAATGCTTGAAAAGCCTACTCGCACTCCTCTGTCCATTCAAACTTTTTGTTGTCTCTAAGTAGATTAAAAAATGGAACGCACTTATCTGTTGACTTCGAAATGAATCTACTGAGAGCGGCAATTCTTTCGGTTAAACTTTGAACATCCTTAATCTTCACTGGTGATTTCATATCGATCAGGGCTTTAATTTTCTCAGGATTGGCTTCAATTCCTCTCGAGTTAACTATAAATCCCAAGAACTTCCCTGATCTTACTCCGAATGAACATTTAAGGGGATTCAACTTCATCTGATATTTGTTCAAGATGTTGAAGCACTCCTGCAAATCCTTTATATGCCCTTCTACTTTCTTTGACTTGACCAGCATGTCGTTGATGTAGACCTCCATGTTTGTGTCGATCATCTCTTTAAACATGTGGTTGACTAGTCGTTGGTAAGTCGCACCAGCGTTTTTCAAACCGAAAGGCATTACTTTGTAACAGTAAAGCCCTGTATCAGTCCGAAAGCTAGTGTGATCCTCATCAGGGGATGCTTACTAATCTGATTATACCCGGAGTATGTATCCATGAATGAGAGAATCTCATGCCTTGCAGTGGCATCAACTAGCTGCTCGATTCTTGGGAGTGGAAAACAGTCTTTGGGGCAGACTTTATTAAGGTCTGTGAAATCAATGCACGTGCGCCATTTTCCATTCGGCTTGGGAACTAGCATGGGATTTGAGCCCCACAATGGATAAAATGCCACCCTGATGAACCCATTCTCCTTTAGCTTTTCGAATTCTTCTTTTAAGGCTTTAGATCTATCTTTGTCGAGCAGCCATCATTTTTGTTGCATTGGTGGAAAACTCTTGTCGATGTTCAGGACATGGCTGATGACTGCAGGGTCTATCCCGACCATGTCTTTCTATGACCAGGCAAAGACTTCCTGGTTTCTCCTTAAAAACTCCACCAGTGCTTGTTTTGTTGTTGTCTCTAAGTTTTTACCGACTTTCACAACCCTGGTCAGATTTTCTTCATCGAGTTGGACCTCATCAAGGTCCTCGATGGGTCCAATCTCTTCCTCTAAATCCCTAAAGCGAGGATCCAAATCCCTATCCTCACTTTGGGCAACGCCCTATTTGGTGACATTATCACCCAAGTGGGCCTGAGCATCAGTTGTCACTTGCAACTCTTTTCCGTGAACATCTCTCGATACACTCTTCTTCGCCTTGGTGATCGAGGCATTGTAGCAGTCCCTCGCTTCCCGCTGATTTCCCAATACGCATCCTACCCATGCGTCAGTTGGGAATTTCATGGTGAGGTTCCATATCGAAGTGATGGCCCGTAGATTGACCAGAATTGGTCTCCCAATCACAGCATTGTATGCTGAAGGACAATCAACTACTATGAAAGTAGTGAGTAATGTCCTATTAGCAGGTGCAGTACATGCTGTAACTGGAAGCCTAATCGATCCTGTTAGGGCGAGCCCTTCACCGGAAAAACCATAAATGGTTTGGTTGCACGGCTCCAGGTCTTTTACGGAAAACTTCATTCTTTTCAGCGAAGACTTGTACAGGATGTTGACCAAACTTCCTATGTCGACCAACACCCTCTTTACCATCATGTTGGCAATTTTTACGTCTACGACTAGTGGATCAGAGTGCGGGAATCGCACATGCTGGGCATCGTCTTCAGAGAAGGTTATCAATTCCTCCTCTGTTCGAGCCTTTTTTGATGCTCGATCCTCTACACTCATCATCTCGATGTCCTGGTCGTGGCATAGGGTCCGAGCGTATCATTCCCTTGCCTTCCCACTGTCTTCTGCAAGATGTGGGCCTCCGCAGATGGTGAGTACAGTGCCTGCCATAGGAGCTGGCTATAGAGGTGGCGAGCGTTGGCGTGCAGATGCCTGCTCGTTGCCACCTTGAGCCTCTCGCTGAGACCCTCCTGCAGCTCGCACATATCTTCTTAAATGTCCCTGCCTGATCAGGAACTCAATCTCGTCTTTCAACTGGTTACATTCATTGGTGTCGTGCCCGTAGTCATTGTGAAAACGGCAGAACTTTGTCGTATCTCTCTTGGAGATATCTTTCCTTATAGCTGCGAGTTGTTTGTAAGGCACGCTTGAGCTGGTCGCTTGGTAGACTTCAGCTCGGCTTTCGACAAGGGCCGTGTAGTTGGTGAATCTTGGCTCGTATTGATTGCCTATGGGGTGTTTACTTTTAGAAGCTGAGGGTTCATTGTTCGCCCATTTTCCACCATTCCTACCATTGCCATTCCCATTGCCGTTGCCATTGCCATTGGCCTTTTCCGACCCATTGGCAGCCTTGGTGGGTTCTTCCTTGGGCCCTTTGTCTTTTGTTGGCGATTTCCCTTCATTGGAAATTGCGTCTTCGGGCTTGATGTATCGATCAGCCCGATCCAAAAACTCTTGGTTACTTCTTACCGCATTCTTTCTGAGGCTACTCCAGAGGGGTGAATGGCGCCTAACCCCAGTAGTTAGAGCCATCATCTTACCTTCATCGCCCACTGTCTTGGCTCCAGCTGCCACTCGCATGAAGTGTTGGACATATTCTTTTAAGGGCTCTCCCTCTTTCTGGCGTATCTAGACCAACTGGTTGGCCTCTGTGGGGTTTTCGCGGCCCGCATAAAACTGTCTGTAAAATTCCTTCACGAACATCTCCCAAGATACTATACTAGCAGGAGGGAACTTGAAGAACCACTCCTCGGTGGTGTCAGATAGTGTTGCAGGGAAGATTCGACAGCGGGCATCTTCCGACACTTTTTGTATATCCATTTGTATCTCGAACTTATTAACGTGAGATACCAGGTCTCCATACCCGTCAAAGTTTGGCAATGTTGGCATCTTAAACTTACTGGGGGTTTCAGCCGGAGCAATTCTTTGTACAAAGGGAGTGCCTCTCCTCCTATTGTACTCGATATGGGACGTTCGTCCCCCGACCAGTTGCTGTATCGCCTGGTTCAGAGCGTCAATCTGAGCCTGAACAGCTTCTGGGAATGCTGGGGCCTCCGGTGCTGGGGGAGCGTACTCATCATGCCTTTCATGGTGGTCGTTAAGTACGTCCCTTAAGTCATCGTCTCTACGTCTCTGCTCGCTAGCTCCTAGTCGACTAAAGACGTTCTGCTGCCTGGGTTGCCCCCCAGCGTTGTGGCTAGCTGGCCTATTTTCTCTAGGTGGAGGGCTTCTGCCTCCACCTCTTTCTTCATTTCTCCGACCAGCATTTCTTCTGCCAGAATCAGCCTTATTATAGTCATGGCCATCTCTGAATTGTGGCTGACTACGGCGTGACTGGTTGTTCATGCTATTTCCTCCTCGGGCTGGCATTTCCCGAGCGTCAGGGGGAGGCCTGCGCTGGTCGTTGGGTCCCCGTTCATTGTTATGTCGTTGGGGGCCCTTGACCGCAGAGCCTGACTCAGTGTTACTCCTGTTGGCAGAAGGACGCTGCCCCCTACTCGGTGGATTTGGCTCTTCGTCCCCTGGGCATCTAGGGCTACGGGGCGGCTGCCCTATTCTTCCTCGGGTGCTGGGGATTGCCTCGAACAACCTGGGTTAGAGGCTGCTGCTTAGGATCCCTAGGTGGGACATCATCCTGAGCCATAGGTGGCTGCTCTGGCCTTTGAGGGCTTGCTGGCTGGAGCAGAGGGCTTGGATTGGGACCTCTTTGAGGTGGTGCATTTGGTGGCTGATCTGGTTGGGAGACTGGTACAACCTGACTCCTATCCAGTTGAATAGCTGCTTCAAGGGCGGCCATGGCATCCCTCTGCCGACGATCCATTTCTGCCTGCCGCTCACTTAGCTCCTGGAGCTGGCGCTCTATTTCTCTTTGCTGCAGCGCCATCGTCTCCGCAACATTCTCCTGATTGGCCCTCAGATTGGCCAATTCATCTTGCAACACTCCTAGCATTGCCCTCAGTGTTTCAGAATCTAACTCCTCCTCATCAAACTCCAAATGGGGTTCATTCTCGGCCACATTTGGGGGAGGAGGTTGGGATGGTGCAGCGCCAGCAGCCTGTCCAGTCTTCTTGGACGTTTTCGCCATCAGACTTTCTCACAGTTTTTTCTCAAACTCTCAATGAAAGCACCAGAATGTTGACCCTTGATTTGGCCAACGACACGGAGTCAAATATACGACAAAAGATAAAACGGCATGTAAGAAAGATAATCCAATGGAAGAGAGGAAAACACCAAGGATTTATAGTGGTTCGGCCCCAAAAGATGGTAACGACCTACTTCCACTTAGTGCTATTATTTATATTGAATCTCAAAGTAGTGATCAAAGAGCTAGGGTTCTTGAGTTTCACAAACCTTCGAAGAAATATAATAAAACAATGGATAATTGCACTATAGCTCTCTTTCTCTCTCCATCTTAGCAAAGAAATTCAGGGATCAAAAGTTCCTTCCTTGTGCTATTTCATGTATATTTATAGGCTCAAGGAGGGTTACATGGGCCAACGGGCCATATCTTTCCTTAATAACCGCGTATCAAGCTCATAATGAGGAAATATTCAATGTATTAACTACAAAATTACAGTTTAAGAAGGAAACAAGTCAAGTTATATGACCAGCTTGGTCGTATCTAAAAGGTAAACCCTGACGAAGCGGTGTGCTTCTGGTCGATAGTCGAGCAGTACTTTGGCCATGTGTCAACCACGTGTGAGAAATCCTTGCCACGTCATCAGTAGCTGTTTTTAGGGTAAACACAACTAGAATTGATTCAAATTCAAAAACAAAAAAAGGAAACAAGATATTCAAAAATAAATATTTAATGTTTCCTATAATAATGCATGGTTGGCTAATCACTCTTCATTACATCTTTGATGTGGATTGCCTTGTGAAAATCCTTAATACGTAACTAATTCTCTTTTGATGTGCTCTCTTTATTGTGACCCTGGGAGCTTGCTCAAAAAGGGCTAATAGAGTAGTTTTTATAGTGTTTTAGAGAGTTGTTTTATGGAATTTTTGAGCTTATTTAGTTATGTTTGTGCAGTATGACGTTAGTGTTGCCTGTGTTTGATAATATATCAGGATTTAAGGAAAATTTGATAAATGACCGTGTTTGGCTTTGAAAAGATGTGATTTGGTAAAAAAAGGGCACTTGAGACTTGAGCCACGACTCTAAGCATTAGAGCTGTGGCATTGTGATAAGACAAAGATGTCGAATTCTGAGAAGTCGAGGGTCGCAGCGCTACCTTTGAGAGCCGCGACGCTATTGATTGGAGAATTTGAGCCGCAGCGCACCAACATTAGAGCCGTGGCGCTAGTTAAGTTAAAGACGA
The DNA here is from genome assembly GCF_963169125.1 of Humulus lupulus. Lineage (NCBI taxonomy): Eukaryota > Viridiplantae > Streptophyta > Magnoliopsida > Rosales > Cannabaceae > Humulus > Humulus lupulus. Next base: position 101,903,602 of record NC_084794.1, on the reverse strand, counting down.
GATAGATATCAGTTCTTGGACACGGGTCACGTCACCTGAGGTGGTCAATGTGCAGATTAGGGAATTTTAAGAAGGGGCAAAAGTAGAATTTCACGTTCAAAGCAAAAACTACTATTTAAGCAACATTATCATGATTTCTGAAGAAAAACAAACCCTAAGAGGAGACTGAAGGAACACTCTTTGGAGGCAAAAGCGTGGAGATCAACTAGTTCTATCATTCTTTTTTTTTTCTTCTTTTACTTTCTCTTGTAATGATATTTATATTTATTTTGATAGAATTGATTATGTTTAGCATGATTTAATTTTCTTATTTAGGGTGTTAATGGATTCTCTTGAAACCTTATAATGATCTAATATAGTTTTTACGAATTTCCTATCAATATTGTGAATTTTTTTTACTTGTGTTTAATGCTTGTGAATGCTTGATCACCATTTACATGATTTATATGATTTTAACCTAAGTTCTGAGAAGTGAAGGATAAATTTGCTATAGTCAAATAATCATAGATTTATATTGGACGAGAGTACACATATGATTTGTGTAGCTTAGGGATTACGTGTTTAATGCATGCAATATATTAGTTTACCACAGAGATGTAGGAGATTGCTTATTGTAGAGAATTATAAGTCCTATTAAGAATATAATTTACAATTGTAATCTGCTATCACAATAGAGATATGAATTCTTAAATTCACATTAGAGAGGCATAGGTGGATAGTTGATGAAATTAATAACCCTAATTTTTAATCCATTGAATTTAAATTTTAGTATTGATTCTCTATTGTTCTATTTTATTATGTTATTGTTTTATTCCCTTAGATTTATAAATTTTGAATTCATTCTTTGTTGAATCAATTAGAATTAAAGATTAATTTTTGGTAGTTAATAACAATCTTCATTGGAATGATACTTGATTTATCACTGTATTACTTGTTACGATTGTGTATATTTGCGTAGTTAAAAATTCTCACAACAAGAGAACTTGATCACTATCTTGCTCTATCAAGCACACACTTTGGGGTATCCATGCCTTAAGCACTTTGTTAAAATTTTGGCTCTTGGACTGACTGGGTTCTTACACGAGCATACTTTTTTTTTCTTTTGCTTGAGCTCTTTCCCTACTAATAGAACTTAACATTTACTCTTTGTCGTTTTATGCTGTATGCTAAAAACACGCACAACACACCTTAAACTTCACTTGTAATTTATATAATGGTTAAAATATTTTATATAGCAAGAGATTGGGGCAGGTGTGGGGGTTTCTAATGGGGGACAGGGTGGGGACGTGACCCCTGCCTCGTACCCGCCCCATGTATATTTTATTTTAATTTTGATTTATTTTTAATATAATTTTATTAAAAATATATAATTTTATATAAAAATATATATTTCTTAATGATATAACTTTATTTTTTATTATTTTATTAAAAAAATATTATTAGTTTAAAATTTTAAAAATAAAAACTAAACATTTTTATTGAACCGGAACTCGATGGGGTCCCGACCCTGACTTAAATGGGGATGGGACAGGTGTGGGGGGGGGGGGGGGGATTTTTGTAGTGGGGCGAGAGTGGGTGAGCCATTCGCGGGTGCTACAGTGCCTATAGGTGTTGTAGCAGACCTTGGAAGGGCTATGTCAGGCAACATTGGCTTCTTACGTAGAAAAATGGATGGCTATCAAGAGTTTAAGTGGCCCTCCAAATTTTAATAGGGATTCAATTGGTTTTAGGCATCATTATCTAAGTAGAGGTCCTACGAACAACCTCAAGATTGGATAATGATAGACTTTAAGGATACCTAGGGTCAACTCAAGCTCCAACCATGCTTGGGAAAATACCTTGGGGTGATCTTGCATCAACATCAAATGATGTGGGCTAACGAAATTGGGCTAAGGTTCGTGCCTAGCTACGGGTTCTTGACATACCTAATGTGGGCTCGGGTACAGATACAATAGGTTAGATTTGAACTGTTGGTGGGGATTTACACCACCAACAATATATATTTTGGATAAAGACAATGGAAATTCTCATTACTACTTGGTCACTAGGTGTTTCTTTTGCTCATATAATGTAGCTTGTTAGACAATGTAAGATCGAAATCATAGAAAATAATTGATAATACTTAGATGCTAGGTCTCAAGCTACTTGACATAAGGTTAATAGAAATAATTATATTGATTTGAAGGATATTGTGGGTTATAGTGCTTTAGTGTTTGATTTGATGTGGTGTCAAGGAACTTTTATTTTTCACTCTAATTCCTAGTATACTCTTTTGCATATTTATAACTAGAATGGAAAAAGAGAATTTCAGCAATAAAAAAAAGAAGAAGTTGGGATTATTATTATCATTAACCATGTCCTTTTCTCTACATTCTCTTCCTCTACATTTTTTGCTCCAAAAAATGTACTTTTAAAATCAAAGAATCTGTGAAGACCCAAAATTTAAAATGTGTATTCCCGAAATGTTATATATAGTAATGTATCATCTCTATTATTATCATGGCACAAACATAAAATTCAAGAAATCATTTAAAAACTAGGCAATATAATTGTGCCTGGCTGTTTACGATGATTGAAACTATTTATATATTTATAATTGTTTTGGGGTTTATTTTAAAGAGTTTTTAAGATTTTTATATTTTTTAGGGTGGAGAATTTAAACTTTAGGGAGTTTTAATTAGTAATCTAAATTTATTGGAGCTTGCAATTATAGGCCCCTAGGTCTCCTAATCGACTCTATCAACATTGTTCAAGGTAAGAGTTGAAACTCGATAAAATTGTGTAGAGCACATATTTAAAAGAAAATTGTTCTTTGGGCAAATATGCAATTATGTGACAATTAAGACTAATTATTTAATTAATTTATTATTTTTTGAAATTAATAAATAAATTATTTATTTATTTTATGATTTTTAAAAGTATAAAATAAAATAAATAAAAAATAATAAATTTGGAATTATTAAAGTTTTTCATAAAAGTGAGATTTAATATGGTAGTTCGAATTTAATTTAAATTTGGATTAATTATTTGTTGAAGCGGTTTTTCGCCAACAATGGATTAAGAAATCCGATAACAAAGGTATTAGTGCTCTTTTCTAAACCGTAATTAAATAGATGAACAATTTCTCACTCACACTTTTACGTGGTTCAATGGTTAAAAACCCATCTAGTCCACGAGGAAATATTATTGATCTCTTACAATTTCTGCAGAGTTTTTGTATCATAAAAAGTCATCCATTTTCTTGTCCATTGTCCCTGATATTTATATTGAATATTCTGGGACAGGTTTCGGTAACCGTGTGCATAAATATGGTAAACAATCAATCAAGATAATTCCCATTTACATTGGGATACGATTGCCTATGGAAATTACTCCTGTTATCTCAGGCAATAAATATGTAATACAGCCTGGGCATTATTGAGTGTATAAGGAACCTCCAAGTCTTTTGGGATCCTTTACTGTGCGTCATCACCAGGTCTCCACGAGCTAAACATCTTCCTCGAGCTGGAGATCGAAGAGTGAATAGACTTTAGTTCGGATCAAGTTCAAAGTATCCAGAAGGCGACCTAACATTACATGTCTCGAACTAGGTTATTGGCTTGAGAGGCGATCTAGAGACTATTTGCATGGCGCACTATCAAGTCTTAACTCGAGCTACTTACTTCGAAGTTAGCTAGATGTTTTGCTCGCCTGATTTCTCCATGTGTTTATCTGTGAGCTGTACCCGCTAGCTAAATGATTGAATCCACGCTTATTTTGGGGTACGACAATTCCCCCCCAAGCTCCTGCTCGTGCATGACGTCATTTTTTGACACGCTTAGTATAGGATTTTAGGCTTCCATCGTGCGAAATCGTGCCCACCCACTATTCGAGTGTCAAACACGTGGCCGTCTATAATTGGCGTCTGTTTAGGTTTCGAGGACTATGGCAACTGTCCTGTCAACTTTTTGCCGCCGCAGGGGTCATTTAATATTGGCCTTTGGATCCCGAGCTGACCGGATTAGATGGCCCAGACTAATTCCCAAAGCATACGTATAAATAGGAAGATTAGGCCTGAACTTCACCATCTTTGCATTCAAAAAGTTTTCTTTCAGAAACAAAACTTTCAGAACCCTTCACCATTCTCCCATTCTTTAGAAGTTCTCAGGCGACTCTCATCGGAGCTATAACTATTTCCCTCGATAAACCATATGAACTGTAAGTGTTTTTATACATGGTTTAAATTTCTCACTCTTATTTCTAATAAGTTTCTTTTACTTCAATTTTGTTTTTCAGTATAGTCTCTTACTTTGGGTATGTTTTGGCTTAATAGAGATTGGTGATAGACCAAAAACAAAATACTATGCTTGATTAAAAGTAATGTGCCTAAGAAATGAGTATATTTTGGGTTTTGAAAAGATATAATTGTTGATGAATCCATTAAGTTACCTGCTTGGGCGTAGAAGTTGAGGGGTTTTTAGGTTCGGTTCAGGGTTGCATAAGGGTCACGATTCCCTGAGTGGTTTTGCATTAAACCGTTTTTGAAAAAGGTAGTGGGTCTGACATGCAAATCCCGAAGTATCAGAGGATTTCTTGAGTTTATAGCATGTGGCTTAGGACTACGCGTGGAAACACGTGTTGGTACTAGGATATAGCTTAGCTCGCGTAGATTTTGGATTAAATAAACCGCATTCAAACCCTTGGGTCATCGTACCTTTATCATTGTAGCTAGGCTTTGTTTTAGGTCACTACGCCACTTTGTCGTCAAGTGAGCTAGATCATGGCCCAACAAAAGAAAAATGTTGCAGGCTCTTCTTCTTAGAGCAAAAATAAGGGTAAGCAGGTCGCGTCTGAAACCCCTATTCCCCACTTCGATCCAGTGGTGGGCATGGAGATCGTAGTAGACCCTGACGCCTTTTTTGAGGCCGAGCACATCGTGTCTCGAATAACGACTCAAGGCAAGGTGAACAAGATTTTGTTGAGCCACAAGATTGAGATGGGACCCGATGGCCTCGTTGCACAACCTCCGTTAAAAGGAGAGTGGAGCTATGCCCCACTTCAGAATGACTTCGGGGCATGGAGTGATGAGCACCTAAAAGCAGGTGCTTTCCTCCTTCTGGACCAGTACTTTGTAGACTTTTTAAAATACATTGAACTGGCTCCATTGCAGCTCCCCCCAAACTCATATGGGCTTTTGGTTGGGCTACAGCATTTATTTTTGAAGCACGAGTGGGAGGTTCTCACCCCAGCCGACATTATGTATTTCTTTTGCCTCAAGGCCAACCCTGAGCAGAAGGGGTGAGGTGATGGTTTCTACTACCTCACTCGATTCCCCAGTGCGACCTCCTGAACCACCCAAATGACTATAATGATCAATTCTTTATGCAAATGGGTTCAAGAACTGCACTCACCTGTACATAAATCATCCTCGCAAGTTTCCTTACTTTTTGAATTTCATACGTGAATACCATTCTTATTGAGTTTAACCCTTCTAACTGAGTTTCTTCTTTGTGTAGCTATATACAAGAGAACAAAGTGATTTGAGACTTTTGGAGGTCAATACGAGACACTACCTTGTATTCCTCTTAGGGAGGAGTTTCGAATGGTAGTGAATGATGCTACCATGGTGGCCTGTAATTTGATCTGTAAAGATCAGAAGTTTGCCATCATAGCCCGAGGTTCGCCCCCTGAGCTCCCTCCTCCTCAAGAAGTTTTCCCTTTCGTCGAAGACACCGAGGAGGAAGAAGAGGTGGCGCTGCTAGGGCACAAGGGAAGAGCTCCCGAGGAGAGGCAGCATCCTAACCCCGACTGAGCTGAGATCGGGGCATGCCCAGCACTTTCGGCCAAGGTAACCCCTATAGAGAATTAGACCGGGCTGTTGTCAGTTTTAGGCTAGTTTGATTCAACCCATGACAGCTCGTGAGTCAAAATCCTGTTGACCCAGACCTGAATGTGACCCTCCAACAATGTGTGGATCACTTGGTGGTTCATTATGACCATAGTTATCCCTGATGCACCATAGTGGTAGACAATACCCTCCACTTTAGGTCCACCATTTTTTAGGAGTATGGTACGACTCATAAGACGTGGCCTTCCCTACGTCAGGGTGTATTTTCCCTCGATTTTAGGCATTCCGTGGATGAGTCCAGCTCCGATGAAGAGACCGAACCCTATAGGACCCAATACATAATAATATTAGAGTCTCCCCCTCCCTTGATAATCCATGAGTTAGAGGTTTTACCCCGTCTGGTTCGTAACCCCGAACCGATCATAGTAGTTTCCTCCTCTAGCTTGGAGGGTAGGGTTATTGCTCTGTTATTTTCCTTGTATTAGTTTGGCTAACCATTTCTTGTATCTGAATCCTCTACTCGTTTCTTTGCATGTGACAACATGGACCTATAGGGTGCCTTCAAATCTGGCGGGGTCAGAGCTGGACCCGTGATTAAGAAGGCAAGGGTATCAAAAAAAGTTGTCTCCAAGTCCATAGCCTCTACCGAATCCCTTGTAAAAGATAAAGGTGCCAACTCCACCCAGAAGCAACAGCAAAATCAGCCCCCGGCTCCTGTAATGGCTGTTACCACTCTAGAGGTTCCTCCTCCTCTCCCTCGACATTCACCTACCCTGGTCCCCAAGGTTATTCAGGGTGAAGCCCCCTCCATTCAGAACCCGGTAAAACCACTCGAGCTGGTCAGGATCCCAAAAGCATTCTGATGGACTGTATATGAGATGGTGAACCATATGGTGGGCCACGCATATAGAGCCAATGTTAAGGACTTGAGGGCTATGGAGGAACGTTCTCCTAAAGATGTTCTAGAGTTTTCCATGGGGATTAACCTCATTGTGAGCCATCTTCATTTCCCCTATAACACTTCTTTTTCTTTTCTTTTTTGAACTAACCCTGACCTGCATTTTCCCTTTGTAGTCTGTCTTGGCTCAACTTCGTGGCATTGCCTGATCCTGATCCAGGAAAGAGGAGCTCAAAGCTGCCCTGGCCGCGTTCCAAGAGAATGAGTGGTCTGCCAAGGCCGCCCTGGCTGCTTCCCAAGAGAATGAGCAGTCTACCAGGAGATCGCGAACTCAATGAATGCTCTGGAGGAGATGCTCTACCAGTGTTGGGTTTACAACCAGAAAGGGGATTTCTCCTTTATGGCACCCGAACTCTGGGGACCTTATCTCGCCAGGTTTAAGAGTCGATTCTCACAAGAGCCTTCTGAGATTGCGGATGCTACCAAAGCTGCTGAAGGGGACGGCGAGGAGGTGTCATCACATGAGCATGTTGACAGAGCTCTGTGATGCTTTTTTTTTTGTTTATTTTATTTGCTTTCTTGTAATTTCGTTTTCACAAACTGAGACAATCGACTTCAGGCTTAGATAGAGGTTTTTTCTCCTCAAGATAATCATATAATTTTTAGTACATGTGTTGTTGTTTTGTGATTTATTTTTCTTCCCCTTAATCTTTTATTTTCTCATGCTTATGAATTTTGAATTCCTGCACAATGGAAATCGTGGGGGTTGTCTTTAGAATCAGGTCTCGGACCTGGTTATATCTAGGGTTACCTAGTTTTCTTCTAGGTTTTGTTTTGTCTTAGGGATTCCCCAACTTAGTTCGTATTCAGAATTACTTTGAAATTATGAGCTTTAATAAGCCGTTGAATAATCAATTTTTCAAAATTCTAAGTTTCAAATTTTATCCAAATACGCTAGACTCTTTTAACAGATCTTCGGCTATGTGCCCCCTAAGAGACTAGAACTTATACATATTCTAGGTCGCTTTTACAAAATGAGCACGTGATTCTTTACAAGAATAAGGTAAAAATATTGGTTCTATGTAAAAATCCAATGTTATTGAGATGAAGTATCCAATGTTATTGAGATGAAGTGACACTACAAGAAAAAATGCTTTTAATAAGACCAAAAATGTGTTATCAAAACATACCATAACACTTTTTGACGTGTTAAGACCGACTATGTTATCGTAGGTCAAGGTACTTTACATAACAATTTATCATTGTTATACAGATGTGTTATTATACTGTCAACGATAACACACTTTCTGTTTTATTTTAATAAATAGATAAGTGTTTAATTATATTATTTATAGTCGATTATATAACACATTTCAATACTTATAAATTTGTGTTATACTACACTTTAGTATAACACAATTTTTGTGTTATATAATGAAGTTTGCATAACAAAATTCTTTACTTATAAAAAGTGTTATTGTAATAGATATTATAACACATTTTTCGTATTATTTTAATATTTAGATAAGTTTAATTTCTCATTATATATTCATTTATATAACACTAATTTATTCTATTATATTTTTATTTTTTATTTATATAATTAAAATTAGCTTTCTAATATATACTAAAATCATCAAATGAACTTGATTTTCAAATAACAAAAAGTAAAAATATTCAACATTGTATTAACAATCCACAAATTAGTTTAAAATATTCAACACTGCATCAACAAAAAAATGTTCTTTAAGTATTCAAGTAGTCTTAAATATTCAACATATTGAAAAGTTACTACTTTCAGCACAAAATATTCTACAGCTGCCCAACACAAAGCCTTCAAAATTAAGTATCCTTTTCTATTTCGCTTGTCACATCTGCAAAATAAACAAAGAAATATTTTATTGTTATTATCTAGCATCACAAATTACTTCAAGAAAAATGGCCATGTGTCCAGGGAGTGGAGAAATTGCAATAATAAATGATGAGTTAGTTGAGAAAAGGGTCAGCAAGAATTAGAGTGATTTCTCTTAAAGTAGGAGAGGCCAAGCACTCAAATAGTCCTGTGCAATTTCAATGCAACTGTAACTCACTGCTACTGAACTTTATTCATCTCTGCTCATATTTTGCTACTGTTTGAGTTTGCGAGTTGGTGTGCTACCGACTCCCCTGGCTTATTGCTCATTAGTCTACTCATAACCAATTTGCAAGATAACCCATCTGATGAGTTGCTTGGCTGAACCACTTGCGATTATGGGAGCATGTCGATGAACAACTAAAGCTGTAAGAGAGCCCTTGTGAGCTTCAATTGTGAGATAAGCATCCCTTTTACTTCTGATATCAAGAAATTGAATGTCACCAGCCTGAGAAGCACTGACAATCTGGACAGTAAAATCATCGAAAGCAATGTGTTACTTTTAACCATGAGTAATGACCATTTTGGAAACCGAAAACTATTATCATAATATTCTTTATTTACCTTAGCTAGATCCAGTCCTGGTTGAAAGTCAATCCCCACAACTCTTTCTAGTCTCTTAGTGTGTGGCTGTACTGCGCAGACCAGCCTATTATAAATGGTAGATGAGTTAAGGACAAAAGCTCCTTCCAGTCACAACAATCACATTTAAGGATTAATGGGTGGCTTACGATTCAGGTGTTCGCACATCATAGAGTCTGACAGAACCATCAACAAAACCAGCAGTAAATTGGCTGCCATGAACTTGAGAGGCAAACTACAAAGAGAACACGGAGAAGACAAATAAACAAGTGAAACAATTTCAAGTACATACTAACACAAAATATATAAAAATATAAAACTAAGAACTCCCATTTAGCAAATCCAGTAATCCTGACATACCAGCCATCGGCGAAAAGTCACACAACCACAAAAGACAAAAATAAAGACATACCAAAGAAACCACAAATGTAACTCAAAATATAAAGAGCAGCACATTAAAAATAGAATGCAACCTGTTATAAATTTTAGAGCTCATTTGGACAATTGGAAATCTATCAAATTACTCTTGAATAAAGAAACAAAAAACCACTCCCACCCAAAGCTAAGTGAATACCAACAAAAGATCAATATCAACAACAAAAAACTTGGCAAACGTCATCCCAACTAGCACAGTTCCAAGAGCTGGAAAAATAGCTCATATATATAATAAAAAATAAGAGTTCAGGTTTGGTGTGATATTGATTGAAATAAGAAGCAGCTCCAACTTTTCTTACAGGTAATGTCTAGAAAATATGTATCAAGCAACCCATTGACTTGATGTACTTAAGAATAAAATATAAGAATAGGCTTGATACCAAATCCACCCAACACCAAATGCTATTGCAATAGTTAACCTTCATCTAAATAAATTGTGCATAAAAAATTCTCTTAAATTTGTTTAAAAAAAAAAAAGAAGTTATTAGCATAAATACACACCAAGTTTTTGTTGTTTGACAATCTAATACCTAAAAAAGAAAATTGCAATAAAATTATTGAGTTTAATTAAGTGTAGCAATTTAAGACCTTATTGTGATTTTTTTTTTTTAAATCATAGTTTTTAAATGAATTTTCTTTTTATTTTCCTATACACTAATAGCTAGAAAATTTTTGAGGGTGTAATTAATACAAGGAAATACCAATTTTGACCTTATAAACTACGATTTTTGTTTAAAAAATTAATAGTAAGGACTTGATTGATACTGTTTTTAAAACTGAAAAGATTTTATTGCAAAAGAAAAATCTCAAGGATCGGCTGCCAAAAAAGAAAAATTTATGTGGTATTTATATTCAAAACCCATACCTCAGCTAAAGGAAGTATTATTTATATTTAGATATATTTACAAAATTTGATGAACTGCAAAAAAAAAAAAAAAAAAATAACACAAGGGAATGTCCTTCATAAATTATCAACTCACATTAATTATATATAAAACAATTGATGAAAAAAAACGTAATAATTTTTTTTTGATACAACCTTCTTATCAATAAAAATTATATCCACACTAATCAACTCTCCATTCTTCTTGGCATTAAGAAATTGCCACATCCTATAAAATTTACCCTTATTATCCAACTATCTCTAATACCCTATTATGAAAATTGAAAGAGTTTAGAGAGAAGAAGAGAAAGAAAATGAGACAACTTAGAGTAAAGGAAATTATGAGATTAATAAAGAATGTTTAGAATATATATATATATATAAATAAAAGATTATGAAGAGATATATATATTATTATAATTTTTTGTAAAAATTGATATAAATACATTAAAACAAATAAAAAAAAGAGTACACGGTTATAAGGTATTTATTATTATTATCATTATGGATTTTATATTTATTATTAATTTAAATAATTCCAAAAACAATTAGTAGCTAAAAACAAAAAGATGTAAGTTAACTAATTTTATCTTGTAAATATTTTATTTAAATTTAAACAAATATCATATGAATAGGTAAATTAATATAAATTAAATTTAAACACAATACATAGCTAAATAAACAAATGAATTAAAATAAAAAAGGAGAAAAAATAGAAAATCATGTTAGAATATTTTATTAAATTAATTAGAGTTACCAAAAATCATAATTCTAATTAATCATGATTAAAGTCAATGTTAGGATTGATTGATAAATATTCTCAATATGATCAACATTTAATGTAATTACTCAATATTGAGTTACCTAATATTTCATATCCTATTGATTGTCATATATCTGACAGCAATTGTGGCAGATACCTTGATCGAAGGTCTCACCTATATTAATATACGGTTCTGGTCCCCAAGCTCAACACTCATTGTCATACTCCATCTAAAGAGCTAGTGCGAGCTTGAAAGCCATTACCATCACTAATACTCTTTCCTTTTCTTTTGCAGATCTAAAACTTTCAGATCAACATTAACAAAATCAATGGCTAGAGGTATACTCTAAACGATTCTCATTATTCTGTGACAATCTTATTCAGTCTATTTCACATATTAGGATTGTTAATGCATATATATATATATATAAATTATCTAATATTTGGTATCAAGAGCCATGCTTACCTTTGCCTTGATATTGTTGCATGAATATATATATATGTTTATATGCTTTGTATTCATGTATACACATATTTATTCGTGTATATGATTTGTATGTTTGTGTTTTTTTTTATTGCATTTTGTTGTTAGGAATGCTTCACTTATTAAATTTCTACAGTTTTGGGCAGTAAAACTAAATAATAGGTTTCATTATATTTGTGCAAATGTTGTTGTTTATTCAAATTTGTTTTTCCATAAAAGAATAACATTATAAATTCTTTATGTAACGTCTCAAGTTTGCTAATTAGACTCAGTGCCTCGATTTGCGTGCCAGGAGGGCATAAATGAATATTATGTGTATTTTTGTGATTATGTTAATTATATGAGTTATATTATAATATGATTGTTTATGCATGTTTAAGTGTATTAAATATGTATGTGGGCCCATTTCGGATTAGAATGACATTTTCATAATTTTGACCCGCTCATGGTATATCTATAATTATATGTGCTTTATGATTGAGACCACATTATTATGTGGATATATTTGAGTTACTCGACACAAGGAGATCCTAGTGAGTAATGTACCAGAAAATTCACAATGGGAATAAAAAATCGGCTCAGGGTGAACTTAGGGGTATTTTGGTAATTTGGCACATTACTGGTGTTGACGTCGCTTTTCGTCAACTTAAATAGTAGAGCAATTAAACAAACGAAAACTGGAGCAAATGAATAAAGAGGAAGACAAGAAGATTTTTACGTGGTTCAACAGTTAACTCTGCCTAGTCCACGAGTCTGTGTTATTAAGACTTGGGAGTTTTCTGAAAACTTTTCAGAGAAGAGTTGCCCAGAGTTTTCTCTCAAGAAATCAGAATTCGGTCCTTTACAAGTGGTGATTCCTTCTCTATTTATAGGGAAGGTTGCAGAATTCATCCCCACATATTTCAGGATGATATTCTGTAAATCAATTGAAATAATGCTATTAAATGCATTATCTCCTATATACACGGAATTGTCCCATGAAGATCGGGAATGGATAACAAATTAAATGATATCTCTTAAATATTGGGATCACACAACAGTAGCATGTTCACATGTAATGGGCTATCCCAGGTGATTCATCAGGTCTTCGAGATCAGCGATTGGCATTGAGTCTATCAAGACTATGGGTCAATCACGAGCTTGCCACTCAACTTCACGCCATGCTCGGGATAGGCAGGTACTGACGAGGCTGTCACATCCGAACTTGCACTTCCCGAGCTCGAGCTATCTCATCTGAAGACAATCGGTAAAAACTATATTCAAGTGTCGTGCCTTTACTCATTGCGAGCTTAGAGAATATTCGAGGTTACACATCCTCGAGGTCGTTGTTTTACTTCAGAGAGGTTTAACGGCTGAACCATATGATGTCTGAATATATTTCGAGCTCACACCTGACGAGCCTAGTTTTCGGGGTCATAACTGTAACGCCCCAACTCCAAGGACCGTTATAGTCTGCCTTATAAACAGTGATAAACTCGCTAATCGATTCATTTGGCCAAAATCTTGTAACTAAGTATGATTAGTGGTTTAGGGATTAAATTTTTTGGTTAAGATGTAATGTTTCATTAGAACGTTTATTATATACATTGGGATCCCAAAAATATAATTTAAAGGTCTATTACAAGAAAATATTTACAACCAAGCGATCTAAGCGGCAAAACAGGGTTTAACCCTAGTTCCCCTTCAAACCTCAGCCATGGTGGTCGAGCAGCTGCATATGTACACATCATCACCTAAGCTCTCCAACTCAAGGATGGTCCAGCTTTCTTTTGCCTTTACCTGCACCACATAGCACCCGTGAGCCGAAGCCCAGCAAGAAAACTTAATATGCTCATGAACAGTAATAACATGTCATCAAATCATAAGGCACACGCCTAGCAGATATAGCCCTATTCAAGCAAGCAAATGAGTCCACGTAATGTTGAGTATAACACATCAACCAATGATCATAATAATCATACAGGGCTTTTAGCCCCAAATAGAAGAGTGACAGTTGTAATAGTCACTAAGGTGGGTTTATTCCCAATAGCCATGTGACGATAGGGTCACCGGGGTTTTGTAGATAAGTGAGCCTTTCACTAGCTTAAACAGGATAGGTGCATGATGACTAGTCACCAACATAACCTTCCTCATAACCGTAGAGTCATAACCATGGAACTCTGTCCCCTAGCCATGTGACAAGCAGTCACCTAGACCTTAGGCCCTGGCTCTAGTAACTAGTCTTAGACTAGGCAAGTGCTTATAGGATTCATCGACCTTAGGGTCGGTCCAGTTTTAATGCTCCTAGAGTCATTCAACGCTGATATCGATTAGATCTAATCTTCATTTGGCTCCGCGTTCAGGACGCTTATGCTATTTCTGACTCTTAGGTCAGTATCCCTGACTAGTCAGTACCATATACAAGTAAGCAATGCCACCAAACATATATCATATATCAAATATCCAAATAAAGGGCATTCAGCATGCTTAATCAATAATTACTAGCACAATTAGGATCATGCATAAACACAGAGGCTCAAGCTCTGAACAATTTCATACTCAATATTCATAGCATGCCCTAATCACATGTTTCTCGTGCATTACATGCATCACATTTAGACATCCAACATGCATCAAGAATAACCATGCATGTCACATATACACAGGGTGCAGTTTTCTTACCTCGGGTTCGAGCAAGAATTAGTAAAAGAACAACCCTTGAGAACGATCAATCCTTTGATCCTTTAGCGGTCACCTAGTCATAACAAAATATGGAATCCCATCAATAAAATAAATCATAAAAGGTTTATAATCTAAAACCACACTCCCGGGATCCATCCCACACTCTCGGGAATCTTAATCTATCCAAACGGGGCAAAGGAACCCATCCCCGAGCCTTAAAAGTCATCCCAAGCCCTAAAATAGGCTTGCTGGAAAATGGACCAGCGTTGTAGCCCTATTAAATGGTGCTGAGGCACTATTTCAAGTCAGAGAGGCCTAGCTTTCTGCCCTGCCTAGCGCTGCTGCGCCAACCACAGACCAGAAACTTTCTGGTTTTCCCTCCTTGCAATTTCCCTTGAAACCAGCCCTCCAAACCAATCCCAAACATCACCCAAACATCCAATTCACTCCCTAAACTTCATACGTATCACAACCTCTTCAAAACCCAATCAAAATTACACAAAAACTTCCATGAATTCTCACCACTAACACCTCAAATTCTCAACTGAAAAACCATAAGGAAAAATAGAGCATAGCCTATATTCAAGGATGAATTCTTACCTCAAGCTTGATTTAGACCCCCTTCAATGGATGAACTAAGGTCTTAAGCCCTCAAGCCTTGCTCTCCTAGCTTGCTACCTCAAATTGGCTCTCAAAAATTGAAAGGAAGAAGGAGGGAAGAACATGTACGGGAGGGAGAGAAAGAGATGAGGATGATGCTCTATTTTCTTATAATTCCACAGCCTTCTAAACTCAAAGGGATGATATATATATATATATCTTAGGGGTGAAAAGACCATTTTTCCCCTAGGTCAAATAAAAGCTTCTAAAGACCCCCAAGGGTAAAAACGTCCTTTCCCGCCTATCTCGTTAATTATAATTAACACCCTTCAATTCCTGTTATTCTCAATATTCCCAAATGCTAATAATTCATATCCCGTTACCCTTTAATTCCCGGCAACGTTCTAATCACCGAATTACCCCGAGACTCACTCCGAGCCCCGAACTTAATCATGTTATGACTAGATCGAAAACTTGCATTCCATGATCGTCTCATGTCGAATGGCTCGAACCAATCCACATATAATGTGGTATTATTTATAATTCACCCACATGCTTGAAAATACACAATCACGCCCTCAACGGGCCAAATTACCAAAATGCCCTTATAATAAAATGTAAACCTATATGCATGCATTTGCCATCATATAATAATATAATTCACATAAACATGCATATAATCATTAAATAGCATAATAAATTAATTATGGCCCTCCTGGCCTCCTAATCAAGGTCCTAAACCTTATTAGGAAATTTGGGGCATTACAATAACTTCTTATCTCGAAATATGGGTGTAACATTTTGCCCCCTCAAAAGTATCAGTTCGAATCCCGTGAGAAGGAAACTTTTGAACTGCCCTTCTTGGAAATTGTACCACCAATTGCACTCGAGTGTGGACACGCGCCAGTCAGGTATTGACTAATCAGAGTACTTGAGTGCCTTGGTACCATGCCCACGTTCGTTCGCCTGCCAACTTTATGGTGCCATCATCTCATTTGTCCCTGACCGTCGGATCGAATATGAAATCTGGCTAATGGCTCAGATCAGCCTGTCCTTTGACATTCCCTGGGGCCTATAAATACATCCCCATCGTCTTCCTCATTTCACTTTCTCACCTTTAGTCTTAAGAGGAAAAAGAAGAAAAACCAGAATTTGAATTTGCCCAGTTCTTGCATGTTCTCCAAACCAAGAAAACAAAACAACGTTGGCTTGTTCGACTCTGTGAGATCATCTTTGTAACCACTCCTTCAATCATAAATTTCTCTCTACCCACCAGCTACATTGTGTAAGTATTTGTTCTTAGCCTTGTATGTCTGTGTATATATTTTGTTTTTCCATGCACGTTTATGTTATCGCTGCACTTTGGGTACTAGTTTAGTATTAGGATACTTTAGTCAGCATCGTGTAATTTGTAAGTTTATTCGACGTTATGGATTATCAAACCCAGATTTTGCATAAAAGATGCAAATATGGATTTTTTTGCTGTGTTATTTAGATTTCAGATATCGTATCGTGTAGACCAAGAAACTGGGTACAAGACTAGGGTTTTCAAATTGCATGTTTCCCAAAAATGTCACTTTTCGGGTAACCGCCAACTTTTTCCCTGAAAATCCGTAGTCTTAAAAAGTAACTCCAATTTTCCCCTTTTTACGTGGAATACACGCTCCAAACCTAATCTCGTTCTTTTGATCGAGTTTGTTCCATAACCTCGACCATTCGAGCTTAGGCCATCTTGATTTTCATTCTTAATCTCTTGTTCGTATGGCCCTCACCCTTTTGTTCTCTTACTAGATGTCGTAGAACTCAGAAGAGCGGTGGGGGTCAAAATTCGCGATTCCTTACTCACCGGCAACTCCAAGCCCGGAGTCACCTTTTACTCGGAACCAACGCTTGATACGGTAGCACAAACTTAGGTGCGAGCAAGAAGACACCCGAGCTCACTTCCGACGCCAAGTTGACGTGGTTGAGGAGAGAAAAAGGAAGAAACTTAGGGTCGTAATCTATCCAGACCCGGACCTCGAGCTTAGACCGATCCCTCTCGACCCTACTCTTAAAGTGACAGTCGCATTCAAGCCGGGCGAGCTCAAATTTTCACTGATGGAAGATCCATCAAATCCCCCATCTACCTCGCAACCAACTGCTATTCCCACCTTGAGGGGAAATTTTTTTGAGCCCGAGCATTATTGGAGCTCGGTCTCCTCATTGGGGCAGATCTCTGACATCTTGGCCCTCAACGGAATTCAATTATCAGGCTTGCTGAGGTGTCGAGCTCTACCTCCCATGAGCGAAGCTACCATGCCCCGAGAGATGGTAATCCCGACAATAAGTTGAAATACGCGGCTTGGAGAAAAGAACATATGAGGGCAGGGGCCTTATTGCCCTTGAAGTCCTTTTTTAAGGACATTTTGGATTTTTTCGGGCTCACTCCCTTCCAACTCAACACCAAATCATACCAGGGTTTTGTTAGCCCTAAGGTCGCTTTACCACGAGCTAAAGTGGGAAGGAACTTCACCAGAAGAGATCTTGTATCTCTTTTGTTTGAAAAGCAACCCCTCTCAGGCTCAGGGTGGAGATGGCTTCTATTACCTCTCGAGCTATCCCCGGGAGAAGAAAATATTTAAGGATCTACCGAACCATCCCCCTAACTTCAAACTGGCGTTCTTCTGGACAGACGGCCTAGCTCCCTCCAGATATTACTCTTTCAGGCGAATCTGTAAGTATACGACCCTTTTCTTTTCATGCTCGAATTTTTGTTTAAGCTCTAACCACTCATAACACCTTCAATTCTTCAGCCAACTATCATCGCCCTACTCCCATGGACAAGATGAAGGAGCACAAGGAAGCCTTGCTCCAACTCCCTTACGGTAGACGCTCCCTATCTTATCTTCTTCACGAAGATAAGCTTTGAGCCTGTGGTCTCTAGGACAAGGATCAATCCACAAACGACTGGACCAACAAGAAGTACACCAAGTGGGAGTCTGTGCCTCTTCCAATCGGCAGCCTTCCTCCCAAGAGTCCATGCTCGTGGAACGAGGCCAATGACGAGGCTTGAAGTCCGAGTGATAGAGGTACGGTAATCCTTAGCTCGGCTTTATGGTCTCCTTCGCTACTTAAGCATAAGCCCGACACTTTAATCTTGTGTGAAGATGATAGGAACCACTTTTATGTATGGTCCTGGGTAGATGAGAGAGTTCATAGGTTTGATAGTTGTCTAGGGATGTACTATACTATGTATAGTTTGAACGAGGTCTTGGATGGAATAGATGTCCAATACAGGAAAAATGTTTATAGGGACCTTTCGAGGTTGACTTCCACATATAGGGAAGGGACTCCCCCTGCCTCTTCCGAAGACGGGGGAATTACGTGGTCGTCGAGCACGAGCTCTGGGGAGAGTTCCAGTTAGGTTTTTCGTCACTTGTCCTTTATTCCTTCAATTGTCTGCATTATGCTCTTGAGATCGTTTTCTAATGTGATTTGATTGTGTAGGTACTATGGACTCTGATCTCGATACTGTGCTTGCCCGTGGTGAGGGGGCCAAGAAAAGTAGGCATCCAAGAGCCTCACAAAAGTTAGATCGGCCTGCTAAGGTCCTTAAGAGGACCGAGAAGACTCCTCCTCCCCCAGCTCCCACAGTTACGAGCCCAGCCATGGATCCGACTCCTCAAGTCGAAGCATCCACCATAGTTGTTCCCCCTTTGCCTCCTCCGATCATGGTCCGCTCAACGCTCGGCCCACCTCCAAAGAAGCCCTCAGCGTCCAAAACACGTATGTTGTCGATTTCTACTCATGTTGATGAGTATGTAGTCGACAATGCTGCTAGGACCCAATGGGCTACACTTAGCTCGGACGTTTTGTCTCGCGTAGGCCAGAGCATTAGCGGCTTTGAGGCTTCCCAGTGGCAATTTTCGAATAATGCTTAGGACTGCAACACTCTTTACAACAAGAGTGTCGAGCTTGCTGCTACGGTAACCTCCTCGCCTTATTATTTGTTGTGATTATGCTTAGTGTATGTTATAACTTGATTTGTTTATGTCTCAGTATCTTACTGCCTTTGCTCAGCTTAATTACAAGTTGATCAACGAGGTCCATTCGAGCATGTCCTATGCCCAAGAGTCGAAGGATCTTCAAATCAAGCTTGTCAATGAGTTCAAGGCCGCAAAAGCAGAGATGGAGGTTGAAGCTGAGCAGATGAAGGCCTGGATAGCCAAGCTCGAGAAGCTAAATGTCAGACTCGAAGAGCTTGAGAAGATCAATGCCAAGCTTGAGGAGGAGAAAAAGGCAACCTTCGAGATAATGGAGGGCAAAAAGGCTCGTCTTCTCGAAGAGGTCAAGGAGAAGAAGGATCGGGCGGTTTACCTGGCCATGTACAGGATCTGGGCCAGTAATGTCGATCTCGATACCAGCTTCCTAGGCTCTTTTGAGGAAGAACTCGTGGACAAATGGCAAGATCGGCTTGATTCAGAGGAGGCTGCTTGGGAGGAGGCAGAGAAGGCTAAGGAGGATGCTGAGAAGGCTAAGGAGGGCGCTCCATCTTCCTAAATCTTGATCCAGGGCTACGTCCCTTTGAAACCTTTGTAATAGTTTTTATCTTTTGTTTTTTATGCCCTTGGGGCTAAGACAATTTATAGCTCGTAAAAGAGCTATTTTCTAATGATATTTATAATACCGTATTTGACTTTACTTTAATATTTTTGCTTTACATTTCTTAAGTCAAAATATTTCAAGCAATTTATATTAAAAGTGTCCTTATTTTTTGCTTATTCATACAAACATGTGGTGGATTTAAGCTTGAGCTTCAATGCATTCATGCACAGTTTACTCGATGTATCCGTGTCCGATCTCGCTATTTTTCAAGGTCGGAACATACTTTTGCCATGCACTCGAAAGTACTTATACATCGTGTAATGTAGGTAGATTAGTTTTATCCTGCTTTTCTAGTTACTTTTCCTCGTCCTCGGGTAGCTCCCCAAAGTCATGAGGTCGAAAATATCTTTTTTCAAGATATTCCAGCCTCGATCTCGACTTAGCTTGAAGTAGGTTTATTTATATTCCAACTTTTTGTCCATTAGTCTTAGCTGGTTTGTTCTAAACCTATTTAGGTCGTGTTTTTGGTTCGTAATCCATACACATATTTTTGGTCTAGTTATATCTAGATCGCGCATTTGGTTATATCCAAATTACCTTGGCTCGCGCATTTGGTTATATCCAAACACTTTATTTTTAATGCCCAAATTATTTTAGCTCGCGTATTTGGTTATGTCCAAATACTTTTATTTTTTAATAATTTGGTTATGTCCAAACTATCTTAGCTTGCGTATTTGGTTATATCCAAACACTTTTATTCTATAATAATTTTGTTATGTCCAAGTATCTTAGCTCGCGTATGTGGTTATATCCAAACACTTTTCTTTTCGTGTATGTTATTTTTTATTTTTTCAAGAGTACGGTATATATACCACTGATGCCCCCTTACTATTCTATTAGTGTGATCATAGGTTATTAAATTAAGAGAGTTTGCAAAAAATACAGCATATTGAAATGAAAATGAACTTTATTCAGGATTTGAACAATTTATTAACAGAAGCATAGTAAAGATAAACAAGCATGGTTACATGTGACATCATTCCTACACTATTGATAGTAAGGTCGTAGATGTTCGCCATTCCATGCTCGAGGTACCAATTCCCTGTTTAATCTTGCCAATTTGTAGACGCCAGGTTGGATAACTGATTCAATTTGATAAGGTCCTTCCCAATTAGGCCCGAGCACGCCAGCGGCTGGGTCCCGCATAGCTAGGGACACACGCCTTAGCACCAAGTCTCCCAATCTGAATTTCCTGTCCCGAACCCTTTTATTGAAATATCGGGTGGCTCGCTGCTGATAAGCTGCATTTTTTAGTTGAGCGTCATCCCGTCTTTCTTCGATCAGGGCCAGACTTACTTCAAGCTGGGATTTGTTCGAGGCTTGGTCATAAGCGTGGCTACGAATGGTGGGTATTTCGACCTCGATTGGTAACATAGCCTCGCATCCATATGCCAGAGAAAAAGGGGTATGACCTGTTGAAGTACGAGCTGTGGTCCGATAAGCCCATAAGACTTGGGGTAGCTCCTCGGGCCATTTTCCCTTAGCTTCTTCCAATTTCTTCTTCATTGAGCTCTTCAAGGTTTTATTCACAACTTTGACTTGGCCATTCACTTGGGGATGGGCCACAGAGGAGAAGCTCTTTATTATCCCATTTTTCTCACAAAAATTAGTAAATAGTTCACTATTGAACTGAGTACCGTTATGTGATACTATCTTCCTTGGCATTCCATATTGACATATTATATTTTTTATCACAAAGTCCAAGACTTTCTTTGAGGTAATTGTTGCCAGGGGTTTGGCCTCGGTCCACTTCGTAAAGTAATCTACCGTGATTACTGCGTATTTAACTCCGCCCTTGCCTGTTGGAAATGAGCCTATGAGGTCAATTCCCCAGATCGCAAAGGGCCATGGGGAGGTCATCATAGTTAGCTCAGAAGGTGGAGCTCATGGGATTATTGCAAACCATTGACACTTATCGCATCTCTTGACGTAATCAAATGAGGCTACTTTGATAGTGGGCCAGAAGTATCCTTGGCATATAATTTTCTTTGATAAGCTATGCCCCCCAGTGTGGTGCCCACAGAATCCTTCATGTATCTCTTCTAGGATCTTCTTGGCCTCGGGTGGAGTCACACATCGGAGCAGTTTCATAGAGTATCCTCTCTGATATAGCCTTCCTTCCACAATACTGTATCTGGGGATCTGATACATCAGTTTTTGAGTCTTGTTCCGTTCTGCTGGGAGAATGCCGGTTTCAAGGAACTTAACTATTGGGGTCATCCAGGTTGGCTCGGAGTCAATCATGCAAACATCTCCATGTTCAGGTTCGCTTTTACTGGGTGTTGATAGATGCCCGATTGGTACAACATTTAGCTCGTCGACCTTGGTGTATGTGGTGAGCCTGGCTAGGGTGTCTGCATTCAAGTTTTGCTCTCGGGGAACCTGCTCTATTGTGTAGAACTCAAAGTGTTCGAGAGCTACTTTTTCTTTTTCTAAATATGCATCCATTTTTGTCCCACGAGCCTGGTATTCTCCTAAGATTTGGTTGACCACCAATTGCGAGTCATTAAAGCAATGTATCGCCTTAGCCTTGAGTTCCTTGGCTATTCGAAGTCCTGCCAACAGAGCTTCGTATTCAGCCTCATTATTGGATGCTTCAAAGTCGAATCTCAAGGTGGAGTGAAATCAGCTTCCAGTTGGAGTGATCAATATGATACCTACTCCCAATCCATTTTCGTTGGAAGACCCATTGACAAAAAGTTTCCACAGCTCGCGGGCAGGGGTTATAACTTCGTCGTCAGTCATTCCAGTGCATTCCACTATGAAGTCTACCAGGGCCTGTCCTCTGATGGTTGTCCTCGGATGATAAGTAACCTCGAATTGTCCAAGCTCAACAACCCATTTTAATAATCGGCCTGAAGCTTCTGGCTTTGATAAGAATTGTTGTAGTGGTTGGTCAACCAGCCCATGGAGCCAATTTCTCCTGAGTGAATTAGGCTGAGAGCCAATTTCTCCATTAAGGGGTATCTCGATTCTGCCCCAGTAACCTTTTGCTGACATAGTATACTGGCTTTTGTACCTTTTGGTCCTCTCGGACGTGCATGGCGCTGATGGCGTGCTCGGTTGTAGCGAGATATAAATACAAAATTTCTCCTGTGATAGGTTTTGACAAGATAGGAGGCTCCGTGAGGTGCTTCTTGAGCTCCTCAAATGCTACCTCGCATTCCTCTGCCCACTCGAACTTTTTGCCCCCTCTTAAAAGATTGAAAAATGGGAGACAACGGTCTGTAGACTTCGAGATAAACCTACTTAATGCCACCATTTGTCCAGTCAAACTCTGGAGATCTTTATGCTTTTGAGGTGAGGGCATGCCAATTAAAGCCTGGATCTTGTTAGGATTAGCCTCTATTCCCCGTGCGTTTACAATGAAACCCCGGAACTTTCGCGACGATACTCCAAAAGAGCATTTCTGGGGGTTGAGCTTCATGTTGTACTTCCACAGCATGACGAAGCATTCTTCGAGGTCGTCCACATGGTTATTGTTAGGTTTAGATTTGACCAACATATCATCAACATAAACTTCCATGTTATTACCTATCTGCTAAGAGAACATCATGTTTACGAGTCGTTGGTATGTGGCTCCAGCATTCATGAGCCCAGACGGCATGACATTGTAACAATACAGTCCCTTGTCTATTACAAAACTCGTATGCTCTTGGTCTGGGGCATGCATGGCAATCTGGTTATATCCAGAATAAGCATCCATGAACGACATAAGTCCATGCCTGGCTGTGGAATCTACGAGCTGGTCGATCCAAGGTAGGGGAAAATAGACCTTTGGACATGCTTTATTGAGTTTAGAATAATCGATATAAGTCCACCATGTTCCGTTAGGTTTTGGAACTAGCACCGGCTTAGCGACCCAATCAGGGTAGAAAGCATCTCGTATGAATTGATTCGCCTTCAACCTGTCGACCTCTTCCTTCAAGGCTTTCTTCCTGCATCATCTAGGAGTCTTCGTTTTTGCTGCTTTGGGGGGAAGCTCTTGTCAATGTTAAGGGCGTGGCTTATTACATTCAGACTTATCCCTACCATGTCTGAATGTGACCATGCAAAGATGTCCTGGTTCTTCCTCAGGAAGCAGATTAATTGCTACTTTGCTTCCTCCGACAGGTTTTTCCCTACCTTTACAGTTTTTGGGGGATCAACCTCTTTGAGCCTGACCTCTTCGAGCTCTTCTAGAGGCTCGAGGTCAGCCCTTTCTTCTATTCTTGGATCAATCTCTTCGTCTATCTCGAAGATAGTACCGTCCTTATTCTGAATTATAACAAGTGTTTGCGCACTTGTCTGCTTCTTCCCTCTTACGGAAATGCTGTAACATTCCTTCTTGCGAGTTGGTCTCCTTTCAGCATCCTGATGCCACTAGAAGTTTGGAACTTGATGGCCAGGTGCCTAACGAACGACACTGCCCCCAGCCCTAGGACAGGTCTCTCGAGCAGTACGTTGTAGGCCGATGGAAGATCCACTACTACAAACTCCATCATCTTGGTTGTCGAGACTGGGAAGTCTCCCAAGGTCATGAGGAGTTCGATGGATCCCACACAGGCAATCCCTTCTCCTAAAAAATCGTACAACATCGTTGTACAGGCCTTTAGGTCGCGAAGCGTGAGTCCCATCTTTTCTAAGGTGGCCTTATAAATGATATTTACTAAGCTCCCGTTATCAATCAAGACTTGGTGTACCCTCTTATTCGCGAGCTGAAGGGTGATAAACAGCGGGTCATTGTGAGGGAATTGTACATGAGACGCATCATCCTCAATAAAAGTTATGGGTTGAGATTCAACCCTTTGCTGTTTTGGATCTCTAGGCTCGAGTTCGTAAGGAGATCCGTCACCTGTTTTCAACTCATTCACATATCGTTTCTGAGCGTTCCTGCCCGGTCCTGCAATATGTCGCCCCCCCCGAGATGGTTATAACATCTTCTCCATCAATCGAAAGGGGTCGTTCGTCTTCCCTTGCTCGGGAGTTTTTGTTCTGGGTAGGTGGTGCTGCTGCTGCCCTCTGGCTGGTGGAAGTCTAATTGGGGTTTTGGTTCCTAACATATTGTCTGAAGTATCCTCTCAAGATCAATCCTTCAATCTCGTCTTTTAATTTCCTGCATTCATTGGTTGTATGTCCGATATCTCTATGAAATCTGCAGTATTGTTGGTGTCTCTTTTCGCCTTTTGGTTCCTCATGGGGTCGGACCGTCTGAAAGGGACCTGGTTTTCATTAGCCAGGTAGATATTCTCCCGAGTCTCATTGAGCTCGGTATACGCCTTGTATATGGAGAAATACCTCTCCCCTTTCTTCTTCTTCCCATCTACCTTGGGGTTATTCCCTTCATTTTTCTTTCTTTTAGAAGGGTTGCCCCCATGGGGTTTCGAGGTCATAGGGTCCGCCGAGGTCGAGGCAGAGTTTGTGTTCGTTGTTGTAGTTATAGCCCTGACCTCATCTCCTCTACATTAACAAACCTCTGAGCTCGTCGATTGAACTCGGTTAAGGATGTTACGGGTTTCCTCTGCATATCCTCCCAGAGAGGGCTTCCAGGCATTACCCCAGCTCGGACTGCCATTAAATGGCCACTGTCGTCGATGTCACGAGCTCGGGCGACTTCCAAATTAAACCTCGTGAGGTCACTCTTCAATGTTTCATTCAGCTGCTGTCGAACATTGGTCAAGGCAGATGCCTTGGGCCTAATGCCGACCATAGCCTTGAATTGCTTCTTGAAATTTCTTGATAATTGGTCCCAAGAAGCTATCGAATGTCTCTTATACTTTTCAAACCAGTTTTTTGTTGGTCCCGTGAGCGAGGCTGGGAATAGCATGCATCTGAGCTCGTAGCCCACATTACTGGCTCGCATGATCGTGTTGAACGTGTTTAAATGACTGTACGGATCCGAATTCCCATTAAATGGTGGAACATGAGGAATTCTGAATCCCAAAAGAAATGGGATGCTAGAAATATGCAGGGCGAAGGGCTCGAGCTCGAGCTCTTCATCGAACTCTTCATCCTGTTCTCGACCTCGTTCATTTTGTAAGAGCCTGAATGCTCTTTCCAACTGTTCGATCCTTTCTTGAACTGGATCTATGGGGGGTCTGACTTGAACCTGCGAGAACTAGTTATCATTGATCACAACTCCAATTCTGCGCCTTGGTGCAGGTTGCTTACGCCCGTTGAGATGATCTCTCAAATCTGGGTTCGACGAATTACCTCGCTCTCGATTATGGTTCAGATGTTCTCGTAAATCTAGGTGATTGCCTCACTTTTCGGTGTTTCTACGCCCTTGATCGTACAAGCTTTCAGACCTGGTATTGTTCGAGCTTTCACTGACATGGCTCGTTGCATAGTTATTTCGAGACGGATTTCTCGCGGGTCGTCTTGTCTCCACAGTTTGGGACCTTTGGCTTCTCGCGGGATTATGACCCCTATGCTCCCTAGCAGTCTCCTCGTTTCTACGCCCTCACCCAGTTTGCCTTTCTTTATCACCATGGGTCGGTTGTGTATTCCTTCGAATTGGAGAGGGGTGCCTTATTGGTGATGGTGGGTGCCTTATTGGTGATGGAGGCTGCCATCCATTACGAGGCCTAGAGGGCCTTGAGTTTTCTCGATCGGGCTTTGTCACATTCTGTGGGGCCCCAGGATTTTGGGTTTGAGCTTCCGTGGGGGATCGGTTATTCCCTACTCCGGCTAGTGCCTCCACAGTTGGGTTGGCAGGACCCTCAGTCCGGATACTTCTCCGGGGTCTCGGTGGAGCAGGCTATTCCGCTGGTGGCGGGGGTTGCTCCGCTTTTTGGGTAGCTGCGTTTTTGCGCGGCCTTCCCCGAGGCCTATGCGGCGGAACGTGAACATCTCGTGGAGGCGGAGCCTAGGTATCCTGAGGAGGTGGGGCCTGAGCCTCCTGCGCCTCAGCATCTATCCTGGCTAGCTCTTCATTGCATTTCCTGGCTCCTGCCAGCTGCTTTTTCAGTTGATGATTTTCGAGTTCCACTATTGGAACGTACCGTTTAGGATTGTAGTACAGGTGCTCGTCTTCCCTGGGGGCAGGTGGTCCCCGAGAATCCATAGAACCACTCCTTTCGTCGGTGTCAAAATTCACCATAGGATACTTCCCAGGGTGCCGCGGGTACTCTTCCTTAGGAGCATTGGGATCATTTGCTGCCATTGTTGATTCGGGAGACTCTTTGACTGAACAAGCTCACACACGTAGTGTTTAATGGATCTCAATGAAAGCACCAAACTGTTGACGCCGCTTTTCGTCAACCTAAATAGTAGAGCAATTAAACAAATGAAAGCTTGAGCAAATGAATAAAGAGGAAGACAAGAAGATTTTTACGTGGTTCAGCAGTTAACTCTGCCTAGTCCACGAGTCTGTGTTATTAAGACTTGGGAGTTTTCTGGAAACTTTTCAGAGAAGAGTTGCTCAGAGTTTTCTCTCAAGAAATCAGAATTCGGTCCTTTACAAGTGGTGATTCCTTCTCTATTTATAGGGAAGGTTGCAGAATTCATCCCCACATATTTCAGGAAGATATTATGTAAATTAATTGAAATAATGATATTAAATGCATTATCTCCTATATACACAGAATTGTCCCATGAAGATCGGGAACGGATAACAGATTAAATGATATCCCTTAAATATTGGGATCACACAACAGTAGCATTTTCACACGTAATGGGCTATCCCAGGTGATTCATCAGGTCTTCGAGATCAAATATTGGCATTGAGTCTGTCAAGACTATGGGTCAGTCACGAGCTTGCCACTCAACTTCACGCCATGCTCGGGATATGTAGGTGCTGACGAGGCTGTCATATCCGAACTTGCACTTCCCGAGCTCGAGCTATCTTGTTTGAAGACAATTGGTAAAAAATATATTCAAGTGTCGTGCCTTTACCCATCGCGAGCTTGTAGAATATTCGAGGTTACACATCCTCGAGGTCGTTGTTTTACTTCAAAGAGGTTTAACGGTTGAACCATATGATGTCTGAATATATTTCGAGCTCACACCTGACGAGCCCAGTTTTCAGGGTCATAACTTCTTATCTTGAAATCTGGGTGTAACAACTGGGATTTATTGGATGAAGGGAATTAATTTGGGGATTATTTTGGTGTGTTGAAGTTACTTGAGAATTTATGGTATAATTTGAGGATTAGTGGGAATCTCGGGAAAAGGACTAAAATGCCCTTGGTTTGGACAAAGGGGCATTGCCTTGGGTGAGGGTAAATTGGTCATTTTGACCCTTGGGTTGAGTCATGTTAACCGAAACTTGAGCACTTTGCTCAGACACGTATATCTCCCTCTCTCCCTTTCCTTCATTGAAGGGTTTTCTCTCTAGGCTTGGATTACTTTGGGAGTTGATGGTTAATTCTTGAAGATTGGTGGATTTCTTTAGGGAAGCTAAAAGTGATTGGAGTTTATGGAGCAGTGAAGGTCATAACCAAGCTAGGAAATTCATATTTGAAGGTATGATTTCTGTTAATTTAGTGTTCTTGAGTTATCTTGAAATCTTGAAGTGTTTTGTTTGAAATTCTGAGTTCCAGGAGGTTTGAGTTGGTATTTTGAGGTCATGAACTTGTTAATACTTGTTTGGGGAGAATTAATCTATAATTAGGGGGTGAATTTAATTGGGTAATGTTGATTTGAGTTTGGGAACCTTGTTTGTTTGAGAAATGGGTTGTGAGACCCAAAATCTCTGTTTGAGTTCTAATTGAAGTTATGTTGAATCCTTGATTTTTTGATGTTGTCTGAGATGTGTTATAATGACTTTGGGACTCAGTTGTGGCCTTGGAATGCATTTGGGATGAGATTTGTTTATTTGAGTTGCAGAAAACACAACCGAGAATTCTGGGTTTGCGATGTAGCGCCCCTGCCCTTGGAGTGGTCGCCCCTGTGCTATGCAAGGGAATGCTTGGGGTGCCTCTGCCTAGTTGGGGCTGTTAGAATTAATGCCCTAAAAGCATGTAAAGACATTTTATTGGTTTTAAATAAAACCACAATTTTATTATATTTGAATGTTATAATTATTGTTTGAATTAATTATATAATAATATTAAAAAAAATTTCCTATTCATTCATGAGAGTATGATCTTGTATTAGTACGAGAGAATTAAGATCATATATAATATAAAAAATAGTCTGTAACATATTAAAGTAGGAAATATTTAATGAATGGTTACTAGTATAGTTTGCTAAGCATAAGAGATTCAAGTAATCTAGATTCAGATTACTGATGTAGAGAGACATTTTAGTAATTGTGTTGTATATAGTAGAGATTATATATGGCTGGACCTATGAGAATTAATTATCTTTACAAACTTTTCGTTTGACTTAAAGATTCAACTCTTGTCATAACAAATTATCATTTGTAGATCAGTCTAAATCCTGAGTATTCATGAACTCTTGTTTCTGTTTATTGGATCTTTTGATTCACTCATTAAGGTCTATTAGAATAATGAGGCTAATGACTTTTGTTTTGGAGATTCAATATCATGGATGGTTGGGAACATGAATTACAATAATGGAATCCATGTTTTCCTAACAGATCGAATATTGGTTCCCTTAAGGGTAGATTCGGGAACTGAATAGTTATTGAGCTCAAATCTATAATTAGATTATAGATTAATTATTCGCTAGTGAATTAATTGTACTTAAGGATCAAGAGGTAATTAGAAGGGTAAAATGATAATTTTGACCAGCTCTAATTAACGAACCAATAATGGAGGATAGAACTACATATATTTATTATATCAATGGACTACTAGAGAAAACTCTGTAAATATAATTCTATAAATACTTAGAGTGCAATTCCATATTTATAGTGGAGTAATCATGGAATTAATAAATACGATTATTAGATTAAAGAGTTTAATTAATAATCTGGTTTATTGGAGCTTCGTATTATTGGTCCATGGTCCCCAGATCACATCTGTCCTACACTGTCAAGGGTAAGGATGTCAAAAGAAAGATTTGTTAAGAGAAATGATTAAATAAACAAATGAGAAAATTAGGGCAACCCTAATAGGGCTAGGTGACACACATTGTACAGTACAGTGTGTGGCACCTAGCATCAGGGTTTTTATCCCTAGGATTTGAATTTTGAATTTCAAATAAATTTGTTTAATTAGTTATTTAATTATTCTTTTTAAATATGATTTAAATAGATAATTAAATGAAAATGTCTAATCAGTTTTAATTTGAATTATATAAAGATTATTTAATTAGATTAAATATCTTTATATATTTGATATACGAAATATTCAGAAAATGATGGTTAATCAGACTCTCTCTCTCTAAAGCGATAGTTTTCTCTAAACCTGAAAATTATTCTAAACCTTCTCTTTGTCAAAACTCTCTAAATCTCATATGTTGAGTACATCTATGGAGTCACATAAATCAGCCTTTTGAATCCTACGTGCACACACACGTCCTTGTGTGATTGAGGATTTGTCTAAAAGATCAGGGTGTAAGATCTCAGAACACTGGATGGGAAGATCGTTGATTTTTTCAAAAAGATTCAAGAACACTTGATAGGCTACAAGAGGTAATCCCTGATCTATTTGTATGTGATTTAATATTTATATATGTATATGATCCTTGCTGGTATTAATATTTATTAAAATGGGTCCATATATTTCAGTTCGTACCTTTGATTTGTTCATTTAATACCAACAATTGGTACAAGAGCAGTCTATACATATATATATACTAAATACTGTGTGGGTTTCTTGCATTTGTTATATGTATGTTGATATGTATATTGAATGGATGGATATGTTCAGTGAATGTATTGTTGAATGATGGATCGTTAATTATATGGTTCTGTTGGGTTAGGAATTTTATTGTTTTTCTAGATCTTTTGTAAGCCACAAAGGGCATAGGATTTTTGTAATTTTATTTCTTGAATTTTAAATTGAAAAATCTGTATACAAAGAAAAACAAGAGGACCCGAGCCATGCACCAAACATGGCACACGACTCAAGCCTTTTGTAGCCGCACGCACCAAGACACGTGGTTGCCTCACCCGCGCGCGACCCAAGCCCCGTGGCTGCCTCACCCACGTGCGCACCCAAGCCCTGGGGCTACCTCACCTGCGCACGCGCCCAGGCTCTCGAGCCCCTGCTCTCGCACACACACGCCCAGCTGCTCATCCCGAGACCTTGGCTCCTTGTGCCGCCGGCCCTAAGGCACCAATCTTGGTGCCCAAACCCTAATACCTAAGTTGTTATAAAATATCTTTTATTTAATTAATTTTTAAATTATTTGAATTTAAAAGTTTAATTGTCTTATTTTATTTTATTAGAAAATAAAATATCTTTTAGTTGGTTAAGATATTTTAATATCTTAAGTTTAAATAATTATTTGAATTTGATTCTTTAATTATTTAAATTCAACTAAAATTAAAAAGATGACAAAAATGGTTATTTAATTAAAAGTTAGTTTTAATTAAATAAAATAATTAGAAAATATGTTTCTAATTAATAAGTTGGGAAAAATAAAGTTCCTAAAGATTAGCAAGAAAGCCTAAAGGAGAGGAGGAGCATTCTTGGAGAGTCTTGAAAGCTACATAGGCTTAGATTGCAATTTTATTTCTAATTTTTCCAAAGGGTTGTAAATCTTAGAAATACCCATTAGTACTCGGTTCATCATTTATTGTTTATTTATTTAAATAAATGTTCATTGATGTTTGATTGATTACATGATCATGCAGTAGTCAATGACATGCCATTCATGAAACCCCACACCGTTTCTCATTAATTATGCATCTTTTAGAAACATGATTTTCTAGGATTGTCCTATTTGTTTATATGAATTGTTTTTGGTGAAATCAATTTCATGTAAACTACTAAGTATTAAATTAGTTAAAACTTGGTAAATCACACCATAATAAATGCAATAGTTTTTTTTATAGGCCTTTAAGATAACCAACTTTATGTAAAAGTGTTTTAGTAAAGTTAGATGAATGTAATGGGTAATTATTTAGATCACATTAATTATAGAAACATGCTCTTTTATAATTATAATTTTTGTAATTAATTACATTCATAGAGTTATTAACAAACTAGTAATTAATTAATTAGTTTATAAAACACATTTAATCCAAAATAGTAAGTGGGAGAAGGTGAACATCTCAATGTGACCTATGGTCTCCATTATTAGTACAACACCGTGAGATATGAATAGGGCCTCGAGGCGACTTTGTTTCTGTCCCCCTAAGGAAGGTTTCTAGACATATCAATACCAAGATAGGAGGAAGAGATGTATTTTAGGCTTGACTAGCCCTAAGGAGACACTCTCTAAGTTAAATCATGAAATCTGAAATAATGGGTTACACTTACAAAGATGTAATTAAGATTTTGCGGTGCATAATTACATCTTGACCAAACCAGCAGTACATTATATTTAAAAGAGAAAATAAAGAGTTATTTTAAGTTTTAAATTATAAAGATAAGATTGTCTTATAAGCTATCTGAATTTAACTTAACCGACCCTAAGGCGACACTTTATTTGTTGGGTAGTTTTATCGTGGAAAAGTAAATGTTAATTTATGTGTTTTAATTGTTCCATTCATGCATCATGTTTACTTTCCAAAACATTGATATTTTTTCAAATGATAATATTATTGTTTTTATTATTCATTTCAGTAATGTCGAACGGTGGAAATCCTATAACCTCTTTACTATCACTTGAAAATCTTAATGGTGATAATTTTATAAGATGGAAATCAAATCTAAATCTTATGTTAATCTATGAAAACCATAAAATTTTCCTAACTGAGGAATGTCTCGAAGAGCCCGTTGCCTCTGCCCTGAAGAATGTTCAGGACAAGTATGATGCTTGGATTCAATCCAATAATAAAGCAAAGTGTTACATGCTTTTGAGCATGAATGATGTTTTGAGAACAAAGCATGAAACCATGGAAATGACGTTTGAGATAATGGATTCTCTGCAGGACATGTTTGGGCAGCAATCTGATCAAAGTAGACATGAGGCTACTAGAACCTACATGACTACTAAGATGAAAAAAAGTGAATCTGTACATGAACATGTTTTACACATGATTAATGTGATGCATGAAGGAGAAATACATGGGGCCATCATTGATGAGCGTACACAAGTAAGCATCATACTAGAATCGCTCACTCCTGCCTTTTCTACGTTCACCACCAACTATATTATGAATAAGTTGGAATTCAACATGACCCAACTTTTGAATGAACTACAGGCATTTGAGTCTCTTAACAAATCCATTACTAAAGAGACTGAAGCAAATGCGGTAGATGAGAAATCTTCAAACTCTGAGGAGAAATCCAAGAAGAGAAAGAAGAACAATAATAAGGACAAGGGAAAGGGCACAAAGTCCAATAAAGGCAAGAAGGCACCAAAATCCAAGGAGCACAAAATTGACAACAACTCCAAGAAGAAAGAACCCAAAAGGAAAATGTTTCCACTGTGGAGTTGAAGGTCACTGGAAGAGAAACTGCAAGAAGTATCTCTCTGAGCTGAAAAAGAAAGTTAAATATGATTTACTTGTACTTGAAGCTTGTTTAGTGGAAGACAATATGTCATCCTGGGTTTTAGATTTCAGAGCCACTAACCATGTTTGTTCTTCCATGCAAATACTTGAGTCATCAAGGGAGCTGGCAAATGGTGAGGTGACCGTGCGAGTGGGAAGTGGAGCCCTCATTTTAGCAGGACCAAAGGGAACAATTCGTTTAATTTTTGGGAACAATTATTTAGTTTTGAACAAAGTTTATTTTATTCCTGGATTTTCTAGGAACTTAGTTTCTTTATCTATGTTGCATGAACAATTTTTTAATATTTCTTTTAGTAATAATGCGATTGTTATTTCAATGAATGGTTTCAAAATATGTCAAGCAGAACATAATAACAGACTGTATATGCTCAAACCAAATGAACGAACGCTCAACAATTCAGAATTATTTAAAGTTGCAAAACCGCAAGGTAACAAAAGACAAAAAGTTTCAAACGAGGATGACACATATCTTTGGCATATTAGACTTGGTCATATAGGTCTAGATAGGATAAACTGGTTAACAAAAGATGGACCTTTGAGAGAACTAAGAGTTGGAACTCTTTCGGTTTTTGAATCGTGTCTAGAAGGTAAAATGACCAAACGTCATTTCTCAGCAAAAGGCAATAGAGCCAAAGAACCTTTGGAGCTTGTACACATCGATGTCTGTGGTCCAATAAATATACAAGAAAGAGGTGGGTATGAGTATTTCATCACTTTTATTGATGATTACACAAGATATGGTCATACTTACCTAATGCTTAGGAAATCTGAAACCTTTGGTAAGTTTCAAGAATTCAAAGCTGAGGCTGAGAAGTAGTTAGGTAAGACTCTAAAGACACTTGAAACTGATCGAGGTGGAGAATATTTGGCTTTAGAATTCAAAGATTTCTTGCTGGAGAATGGTAATCTATCCTAACTCACAGGACCAGGAATGCCACATCAAAATCGTGTTTCTGAAAGAAGAAACATGAACTTGTTGGACATGGTCAGATCTATGTTAAGCTACTCTTCACTTCCTCTCTCATTCTGGGGATATGCAATTCAAACGACGACATACATTTTGAATGTAGTCCCATCTAAGACAATTAGCAAAACTCCATTGGAACTGTGGAATGGAAACAAACCTAATTTGCACCATTTCTTCATTTGGGGCTGTCCTGTTCATGTTCTTAGACCTAAATCAGGGAAACTTGAATCAAGGTCGAAAGTGTGCATTTTTGTTGGCTACGCTCCAAAAACAAGATGTGGTTATTTCTATAGTACCAAGGATCAAAAGGTATTTGTTTCAACAAATGCGACCTTCCTTGAACATGTTCGCTACGAACATGAGGCACATGTCCTTGTTTCTGATACAGACATGGACGATCCATTAACCTTTAAAGAAGCAATGGATGATCCTAAAATGGGGAAATGGAAAGAAGCCATGAACCAAGAAATGGAATCGATGTATTCCAATTCTATCTGGGAACTTGTGGATCCACCTGAAGATGTCAGGCCCATAGGGTGTAAGTGGATATACAAGAAGAAAAGAGGTGTAGATGAGAAAGTAGAGACTTTCAAAGTGAGTCTTGTAGCCAAAGGTTACACTCAGAGAGAAGGTGTTGATTATGAAGAAACATTTTCTCATGTGGCCATGCTCAAATCCATTCATATTCTCTTATCCATAGCGGGTGCCAATGATTATGAGATATGGCAAATGGACGTCAAGACAAGATTTCTGAATGGCTATCTTGATGAAAGTATCTATATGGTACAACCAGAATGGTTCATAAAGAAAGGGGAAGAACAAAAGGTGTGCAAGTTGTTGCAATCCATGTATGGATTAAAGCAAGCATCTGGATCTTGGAGTATCACTTTTGATGAAACAATTAAAACATATGGCTTTGAACATAATGTCAATGAAGCATGTGTGTATAAATATATCAAAGGAAAAGTGGTGGTTTTCTTAGTTCTTTACGTTGATGACATTTTTCTCATTGGGAACATTGTAGACACATTGTCAAACATAAAGAAATGGTTAGCTGAAAAGTTCCAAATGAAATATTTGGGCAACGTGAGTTATGTTCTAGGAATCCAAATCCTAAAGGATAGGAAGAACAAGCCCTTCTCAGGCTAATTATATAGATAAGGTGCTCGAAAGATTCTCTATGGAGAATGTTGAGGCTCAAAATCTCACCAAAGGAAAATATAAGATCAACGCCATGAAGCCCCCATTTACACGACATAGAAGCCATGGCCTCGCTCAGCCAGTCAGGCACGGACACTATTGGCCTCACTCGGCCACGCCCGCGCGCACCAGGTGGCCTCGCTCGGCCACGCCCCCGCGCACCTGGCGGCCTCGCTTGGCCACGCCTGCGCGCACCTGGCGGCCTCGCTCGGCCATGCCCGCGTGCACCTGGTGGCCTCGCTCGGCCACGCCCACGCACCCCAGATGGCCTCGCTCGGTCACACCCGCGCGCACCAGGTGGCCTTGCTCGGCCACGCCCGCGCGCACCAAGTGGCCTCGCCATCTAGGCCCCGTGGTGGCCTCGCCCATGCCCACGGAGTGGCCTCGCCATCTAGGCCCCGTGGTGGCCTCGCCCATGCCCACGGAGTGGCCTCGCCATCTAGGCCCCCTGATGGCCTCGCCCATGCCCATGGAGTGGCCTCGCCATCTAGGCCTCGTGGTGGCCTCGCCCATGCCCACGGAGTGGCCTCGCCATCTAGGCCCCGTGGTGGCCTCGCCCATGGCCCCGAAGTGGGGGTCACATCCGCAGCACACTCGGCCTCGTGAACAGCCAAGAGAGTCGCGCCATCAATAAGCCTTCCAAGGGGGCCTCGCAAAGGAATGAGAGCTACGTCACCTAGTGGCCACGTGAGTAGAGCCATGCACCAAGGGTCCCATTCCTTACACCTTGAGACCCCTATGCTTAGAGGCTCCAGTACGAGTCGAACGGGACATACTTGTATGACCTAGTACTGAGTACGGACACCAGTACCAGTGGGACTACTGGGATAAGAGTTATGGCCCATACATCTATGGCCAAAGGTCAGAGTCGACACCACTATCACCTGCGCCACTATGCCTGCCACCACTCATCAGACATGGGTACAGACATGTAGTGGAGACATCCTCCTGACACCTGCTCCTGTACTGGATGTACGACCACAACCTCTGAAGCCACTCCCCTGACATAGTACATATGTACCACTTGGTCTCTTGGACCACCATGTACCTAAGGCCATTAGAGCCTACTATAAAATGAACTGGAACACCACCTGAAAAGGGGTTGGAAGTTTTACTGTAGCAAAGGCTGGAGAGTTAATGAAAGATTGATTGATTTCTCCATTGTTATTCTGTCATAATTCTTGAGTTATAGCTTTGATTTCTATAGCTTTTTTATTGACGATCCTAACTTGATAATTTCTTCCAACTCAACTTAGTTGACGAGTTCTCACCGTTAACAGAGAATTCCAAGAAAGGTCAATTACCGACCAGACATGGAATAACTCTCTCCAAGGAACAATGTCCCAAGATACCTTAGGAGGACGAAGATATGAGAAAGTATCCCTATGCTTCAGCAGTTGGGAGTCTGATGTATGATATGTTGTGTACTAGGCTCGACATATGTTATGAAGTTGGGATTGTAAGTCATTATCAATCAAATCATGGTATGGAACACTGGATTGTAGTAAAGCACATTGACAATTATCTTAGGAGAACAAGAGACTATATGCTGGTTAATTCCCGGGGTGAGCGAAACCCTACTGGATACACTGATTCTGATTTTCAATTAGAGAAAGACAGTCAAAAATCGACATCTGGGTTAGTGTTCACTCTTGGTGGAGGAGTTGTGGTCTGAAAAGCATTAACCAATCCAACATAGCTGATTTAACCATGGAAGCCGAATACATAACAGCTTGTGAAGTAGCTAAGGAAGCAGTTTGGTTGAGGAAGTTCTACACTGATCTAGAAATTGTTTCAAATATGGATAAGCCAATCATCCTGTACTGTGACAACATTGGAGTAGTAGCTAATTCCAAAGAACCTAGAAGCCACAAGAGACGGGAGCATATAGAAAGGAAATACCATCTGGTAAGAGAGATTATACACTGACGTGATGTGACTGTGATGAATATAGCGTCTGAACAGAACATGGCTGACCCATTAACCAAGAAACTTCTTGCAAAGTCGTTCATGGGTCACGTGCGCAATATGGGATTAAGGGAAATTCCTCACTTGCTTTGAGGGCAAGTGGGAGATTGTTAGGATTAATGCCCTAAAAGTGTGTAAAGATATTTTATTGATTTTTAAATAAAAGTACTATTTT
The DNA here is from genome assembly GCF_963169125.1 of Humulus lupulus. Classification (NCBI taxonomy): domain Eukaryota; kingdom Viridiplantae; phylum Streptophyta; class Magnoliopsida; order Rosales; family Cannabaceae; genus Humulus; species Humulus lupulus. The sequence goes on along the minus strand of NC_084794.1, from coordinate 101,866,087 downwards.
ATTATACAAGGCCCAACCTATGTTATGCAGTTGGGATTGTAATTCGTTATCAATCAAATCATGGTTTGGAACACTGGATTGCAGTAAAGCATATTATTAAGTATCTTAGGAGAACGAGAGACTATATGCTGATTGTTAGGAGTGTGACCTAAAAGCATGTAAAGACATTTGTTTTTTCTGTGAATAAATAAATACAATAGTTTATTATTATTGTTATATTTAGATTGTTAAATTATTGTTTGAATAATTTTGAAAATATCAGAAAAATTCCATATTCATTATTGAGGATGTGATCTTGTATTAGTACGAGAGAATTAAGATCACATGAATGAATAAAAATAGTCAACAACAACAAATTAAAGTTATGGAATTATTTAATTGGAGTTGTAAGTACGGTTTACTTAGTATCATAATGATACAAATAATCTAGATTCGGATTATTGATGTGGAAAGACATCTCGGTAAAGGTGCTTTATATAATATGATTATATATGACATGGACCGATATGAATTAGAGTCTTTATCCAAAAACCATTTAACAATAAAGACTTGTAATTCATATCATAACCGATGATCATTTATAGATCAACCTAAATCCTGAGTGTTCATGAACTCCTGTTCATGTTTATTAAATCTGTTGATTCATTCGTTAAGGTCTCTTCAAAGAATGAGGCTAATGACTTTTGTTTTGGAGATTTAATATCATGGATGGCTGAGAACATGTATCAACAATACAGAATCTAATCTTTCCTAACAGATCGTATATTAGTTCCCTTAAGGGTTAATTCTGGAACTGAATGATTTTGAGCTCAAATCTATAATTAGATTATAGATTAATTATTCACTAGTGAATTAATGGTACTTAATGAATAAGAAGTAAATTAGAAAGGTTAAATGGTAATTCTTCCATTCTAATTTATGAACTAATTAATTAGAGGGTTGAACTATTGTAAGATGGTTATATCAATGGACGACTTAAGAAAAATATTTTTGTGAAAGTATATCTATAACATAAAGAGTACAATTCTGAATTTATAGTGGAGTAATATCAGAATTAATAAATTAACTATTATAATTAAAGAGTTTAATTATTTAGTTTCAATTTATTGGAGCTTAATGTTATAGGTCCATGGTCCCCGAAATGGCTCAAACAATCACTTTCAAAGGCAAATACAAAAAATGGGCAAAAAGGACTTATGTGATAAGTAAGATATTTTTCTATGTATCAAACATAATTATTGTTTAATTATGTGTAATTAATTAATTATTTGATTTAACAAAAATATAATTAATTTTGAATTAATTTATTTTTGGGATTTTTGGTATTTAAATAATAATAAAAATTTAGAAAAATCACATGCCATCACAGGCATGTGGTACACGTGTGGCATAGTGCACAGGCACTGTGCTACACGCATAAGAGAGTTTACTCAGTCTCTTGATTCCACAATTTTAGTTATTTAAACATTAAATAAATAATGAGACATTTTAATATGATTAAAATATTATTATTTAAACAAAAATCTGATAACTGATCAGTTATTTTGAATTTGTTTAAAATAACAAATATTTTAATATATTGGATATTATTAAATATTGGATATCAGTTTTTCACAGAACGTAACTTTTCAGGGATAGAAAAATATCTAGGAATCTCTCTCAGAGAAAGAGAACAGTGACAAAAACTAAAGTCATTGTTCTTCACAAAACCTAGGTCCAAACTTTATCAGATCTCATGTGTTGAGAACATCTGATAAATATTTATTGCCTATTATTTGTATAGCGAGCCCACACTCGTTCTTTGTGTGCCTGAGAACATTTTGGAAGAACTTGGTGTGAGATCTCGAGGATTTAGCCATACGAAAAGATAGCAGCAAGGAAGGACCTGAGGTAATTTTTCTGTTCATGTCCTTGATTCAATATATATATGCATGTGAAGAAGTAGATCTAGAAATCTTATGAGATTAATCTAACATTTTGATTGTTGTTCCGTTGCGTATAATCTCTGATTTGATAAATAAAAACCAACAAATGGTATCAAAGCCATCTTCACATATATATGTATTGAATCTGTGTCGGTTTAATTTTATGCATTTATTTATTTTGATGAATGAATGGATGGCTTAATGTGATTGAATGCGTGGGAATGTTGAATCGTTAATTGTATGGTGTTTTGGGTTAGGATTTGTTTATGATTAGATCATTGTGTAAGCCATTAAAGGGCATAGGATTTATGTAATTTTATTTGGTTTTCGACACCATAAAATTGTAATTCCAATCACACAAAAGTCAGAACGGAGCCCGGAATTCAGAACTCAGCCACCGCACCTCCGAGCCGCTGCCGGACGTCGTACGGACGGGTCCGTACGTATCATACAGTTTCGTACAGTCCAGCCCGGCAGCCCCCGTTTGATGCCATGTGTCCCCGTCTGACTGGTCCATAATTTTTTTTATTTTTTTATTTTTTCTGAAATTAATCTGTTATTTTTAAAAAAAATTTAAAATGTTTAAATATCCTATTTTTGAAATTCGATATTTAAATAATGAGATATTTTTGTTGTCTTAACAAACTTTTTTGAATATCTTATTTAAAATTTATTTTTTCAAAATAACATATTTTAATTTAAATTCATTTCAGTTTTAATTAAAAGTTGTTTTATTTAAAAAGAAAAATAAAAAGAATGATTATTTAAAAGTTTGTTTTAATTAATCAAAATAATTTGAAAATTGTTTTCTTATTATTATTCTGGACCAACAATGCCACATATCCTACCGACAGCAAAGTAAAGAAGCCCGATGGAGATCAATGCAGTTTTATTTTATTTATTTTAATTTTATAAAGTGGTTGTAAAATTAGAAATACCCAAAAGCACCCGGTTCAATATTTATTGTTTATTTATTTAAATAATTATTTTCATGTGATTAATGTGATTGATAACATGTTCATGCATTGTATGCCATACATGAAAACCCACACAGTCATAATCATGCATCTCATTAGTAGAAACATGATTATTAGGATTGTCCTATATGTTTATATGAATTGTTTTGTGAAATCAATTGCATGTAAATTACTTAGTTTTATTTTGAAAACTTGGTAAAATATCACACCAAATTTTAAGTCTTTATGACTTAATTTCTTTAAACCAACTTTATTTTAAAAAGTGTTTTTTTAGTAAAGTTTAGACGAACATGATTGGTAATTTAAAATTAGAGATGGACCTAGAAACTCGGTTTCTTTCCAATTTTAATTATGTTCATAAAGTTTAAAGAAACTGTAATTAATTTGGAATTAATTAGGTTAAAAACACTTATTTCAAAATAGTGAGTGGGAGAGGGTTGCTATCTCAAACATAACCCATGGTCTCCATTATTAATATAACACCGTGAGATATGAATAGCGCCTCGTGACGACTTTGAATTCGTCCCCCTAAGGAAGGTGTCTGGACATATCAATAGCAAGGTTATATTTCTTACATAGATAGGAACTAATGATGTATTTTAGGCTTGACCGACCCTAAGGCGGCATGTCCTAAGTTAAGTCATGAACTCCGAAATAATGGGTTACACTCACAAAGTTATGATTAAGCTCGTGCAGTGCATAATCATAACTTGACCAAACTAAGTGGTACTTTAATGTTTAAAAGAGAAAATACAGAGTTATTTTTAGTATTAAACAATAAAGATAAGAATGTCTTATAAATTCTCTAAAATTAATTTGACCGACCCTAAGGCGGCACTTTAATTGTTAGAAAATTTTATCGTGGAAATTAATCTTTATTTTATGTGTTTTAATTGTGCTCATGCATCACGTTTAAATTCTGAAACTTTGATATTTATTTTTCTAAATATAATAATAATATATTTGTATTTTTATTTTATTCAGAATATGTCTATCTCTGGAAATCCCATCACTGCTTTGATTGCACAAGAAAAATTAACTGGTGATAACTTCATAAAATGGAAATCAAATATGAATCTGTTGTTGGTTAGTGAAAACCACAAGTTTGTCCTAAATGAGGAATGTCCTGAAGAACCTGGTGCCAATGCCCTGAAACATGTTCGGGACAAATTTGATGCATGGATTCAATCCAATAACAAAGCCAAGTGCTATATTCTTGTAAGCATGAGTGATGCCTTACGAACAAAGCATGAAACCATGGAAACTGCTTTTGAGATACTAGAATCTCTTAAAGAAATGTTTGGGCGCCCATCTGATCAAAGCCGTCATGAGGCTACTAGAACCTACATGAATGCTAAGATGAAGAAAGGTCAATCTGTGCGTGAGCATGTTTTGGACATGATCAGTGTACTTCATGAAGCTGAGACGCATGGAGCAGTCATGGATGAAAAGACACAAGTAAGCATTATACTTGAGTCTTTAACTCCTGCCTTTTCTGCATTCACAACAAATTATGTCATGAACAAATTGGATTTTAACATGACACAATTTCTGAATGAATTACAAACTTTTAAGTCTTTGAATAAGACCATCTCAAGTCAGGCTGAAGCAAAACCATCTTCTTCAAAGAAGAAAAGAAAAGGCAATAACAATGACAGCAAACCTAAAAAGGACAATCCGAAAATGGCAAAGAAGTCATCCAAGGCGCCCGAGAACAAAAAGAACAATGACCCCAAACAAAAGGCACCCAAAGGAAAGTGTTTCCATTGTAATGTCGATGGTCATTGGAAGAGAAACTGTAAAAAGTATCTCGCTGAGCTAAAAGAGAAAAAGAAAGGTAAATCAGATTTACTTGTACTCGAAGCTTGTCGAACAAGATAAATTATCATGGATAGTTGATTCTAGTTCCACTAACCATGTTTGTTCTTGTTTACATATGCTTGAGTCCGCAAAGCAGTTGGAGCAAGGAGAGATGACTATGAGAGTGGGAAGTGGAGCGCTTGTTTTAGCCAAAGCATGTGGAACAGTCCGTTTAAATTTTAAGAACAATTTTCTAGTTTTGAATAATGTGCTATTTATTCCTGAAATTACTAGAAACATTATTTCTTTATCTTTGTTACATGAACAAAATTTTAACATTTATTTTAATAATAATATGATTTTTATTTCAAGGAATGGGAACAATATTTGTCATGCAAAACAAAAGAACGGACTGTACATGCTTAATCCAATAGAAAAATCGCTCAATAATTCTGAATTGTTTAAAGTAGATGTTCTGCAAAGTAACAAAAGACAAAAGGTTTCTAAAGATAATGACACGTATCTATGGCACTTAAGATTAGGTCATATCAGTCTAGATAGGATAAACCGGTTAACTAAAATGGACCTCTAAGGGAACTAATAGTTGGAACCCTACCGGTTTGTGAATCCTGTTTAGAAGGAAAATTGACTAAACGACCTTTCACTTCGAAGGGAAATAGAGCCAAAGAACCACTAGAGCTAATACATAGTGATGTATGTGGTCCAATTAACATTCAAGCTCGAGGTGGTTATGAATATTTTGTCACATTTACTGACGACTATTCTAGATACGGTCATGTGTACCTAATGCTTAAGAAGTCAGAAACTTTTGATAGGTTTAAAGACTTCAAAGCTTTAGCTGAGAAGCAATTAGGTAAATCTTTAAAAACACTTCGATCTGATTGTGGTGGTGAATGTTTGGATTCTGAATTCAAAGATTTCTTGCTTGAGCATGGAATTTTATCCCAACTCACAGCACCTGGAACGCCACAACAAAACGGAGTTTCAGAGAGAAGAAACCGGACTCTGTTGGACATGGTCAGGTCTATGTTAAGCTACTCTTCACTTCCCTTATCGTTTTTGGGATATGCACTAGAAACGGCTAACTACATTTTGAATGTAGTTCCGTCCAAATTTGTGACAAAGACACCTCTGGAACTATGGAATGGAAATAAACCTAGTTTACGACATTTCCGTATTTGGGGTTGTCCTGCTCATGTGCTAAGACCTAAATCTGGAAAACTGGATTCTAGGTCTGAAGTGTGTATATTCGTGGGCTATGCTCCAGAAACAAGAGGTGGATATTTCTATAGCCCAAGTGATCAAAAGGTATTTGTTTCGACAAATGCAACCTTTTTAGAACACGATTATATGAATGATTTTAATCCTCGGAGCAAAGTAGTTTTAGAGGAACTAATGACAGATAATATTTCATCTCCATTCTCTTCATCAGTTAATGATAAAACAACCAAAGAAACCACAATTTCTGAAAAGGAAAAACCAGTGCAACGTCATAGTGGGAGGATTGTGAGACAACCTATTTGTTACGAACATGAGGCACACGTTCTTGTATCAGATACTGAAAAGGACGATCCATTGAATTTTAAAGAAGCAATGGAAGACCCTGATGTTGATAAGTGGCAAGAAGCCATGAATTAAGAAATGGAATCAATGTATTCCAATTCAGTTTGGGAACTTGTAAATCTGCCTGACAATGTTAATGCCATTGGATGCAAATGGATCTACAAGAAGAAAAGGGGTGCAGATGGAAAGGTAGAAACCTATAAAGCAAGGCTTGTGGCCAAAGGCTACACACAGAGAGAGGGTGTGGACTATGAAGAAACATTTTCTCCTATGGCCATGCTTAAGTCCATTCGCATACTCTTATCCATAGCTGCCATCTATAATTATGAGATATGGCAAATGGACGTCAAGACAGTTTTTCTGAATGGCCACCTTGATGAAACCATTTATATGGAACAACCATAAGGGTTTATAGAGAAGGATCAAGATCAAAAGGTATGCAAATTGTTGAAATCCATATATGGATTGAAACAAGCATCAAGATCTTGGAACTTAACATTTGATGAAACTATTAAAACATATGGTTTCGAACAAAATGTTGACGAAGCATGTGTTTATAAATACATCAAAGGAAAAATTGTGGTTTTCTTAGTTCTTTACGTTAATGATATCCTACTCATTGGGAATGATGTAGAGACATTATAAAATGTAAAGAAATGGTTGGCTAACAAATTCCGAATGAAAGATTTGGGAGAAGCGAGCTATGTTCTAGGCATTAAAATTCTAAGAGATAGAAAGAACAAGCTCCTCGAACTTTCACAAGCAAATTATATTGATAAAGTACTTGAAAGATTCTCTATGGAGAATTCTAAAAAGGATCAATTGCCGACCAGACATGGAAGTTCTCTTTGCAAAGATCAGTGTCCTAAGACACCACAAGAGCAAGAGGATATGAGAAAGTATCCGTATGTGTCAGCTGTGGGGAGCCTAATGTATGCAATGTTATGTACTAGACCTGACATATGTTATGCAGTAGGGATTGTCAGTCGTTATCAATCAAATCCAGGTTTGGAACACTGGATTGCGGTGAAACATATTCTCAAGTATCTCAGGAGAACGAGAGACTATATGCTAGTATATTAGGGTAGTGACCTCGAACCTACTGGATACACTGACTCAGATTTTCAATCTGACAAGGATAGTAGAAAGTCTACTTCTGGGTCAGTATTCACTCTTGGTGGTGGAGCAGTTGTCTGGAGAAGCATTAAGCAATCCAGTATAGCTGATTCAACCATGGAAGCTGAATACATAGCAGCTTATGAAGCAGCTAAGGAAGCAGTTTGGCTGAAAAAGTTCTACACAGATTTGGAAGTAGTTCCAAAAGTGGAGAAACCACTTTTTCTTTACTGTGACAATAGTGGAGCAGTGGCCAATTCTAAAGAACCAAGAAGCCATAAGAGGGGAAAGCATATAGAGCGCAAATACCACTTAGTCAGAGAAATCGTACATAGAGGAGATGTGACCATTCTGAAAATCGCATCAGAACACAACCTGGCGGACCCGTTCATGAAGACGCTTCCAGCAAAGCAATTCGAGGGTCATGTACGTAATATGGGATTGAGAGAAATGCCTCACTTCTTTTAAGTACAAGTGGGAGATTGTTAGGAGTGTGTCCTAAAAGCATGTAAAGACATTTGTTTTTTCTGTGAATAAATAAATACAATAGTTTATTATTATTGTTATATTTAGATTGTTAAATTATTGTTTGAATAATTTTGAAAATATCAGAAAAATTCCATATTCATTATTGAGGATGTGATCTTGTATTAGTACGAGAGAATTAAGATCACATGAATGAATAAAAATAGTCAACAACAACAAATTAAAGTTATGGAATTATTTAATTGGAGTAGTAAGTACGGTTTACTGAGTATCATAATGATACAAATAATCTAGATTCGGATTATTGATGTGGAAATACATCTTGGTAAAGGTGCTTTATAGAATATGATTATATATGACATGGACCGATATGAATTAGAGTCTTTATCAAAAAACCATTTAACAATAAAGACTTGTAATTCATATCATAACCGATGATCATTTATAGATCAACCTAAATCCTGAGTGTTCATGAACTCCTGTTCATGTTTATTAAATCTGTTGATTCATTCGTTAAGGTCTCTTCAAAGAATGAGGCTAATGAATTTTGTTTTGGAGATTTAATATCATGGATGGCTGGGAACATGTATCAACAATACGGAATCTAATCTTTCCCAACGGATCGTATATTAGTTCCCTTAAGGGTTAATTCTGGAACTGAATGATTTTGAGCTCAAATATATAATTAGATTATAAATTAATTATTCAATAGTGCATTAATGGTACTTAAAGAATAAGAAGTAAATTAGAAAGGTTAAATGGTAATTCTTCCACTCTAATTTATGAACTAATTAATTAGAGGGTTGAACTATTGTAAGATGGTTATATTAATGGACGACTTAAGAAAAAGATTTCTGTAAAAGTATATCTATAACATAAAGAGTGCAATTCTGAATTTATAGTGGAGTAATATCATAATTAATAAATTAACTATTATAATTAAAGAGTTTAATTATTTAGTTTCAATTTATTGGAGCTTAATGTTATAGGTTCATGGTCCCCGAAATGGCTCAAACAATCACTTTCAAAGGCAAATACAAAAAATGGGCAAAAAGGACTTATGTGATAAGTAAGATATTTTTCTATGTATCAAACATAATTATTATTTAATTATGTGTAATTAATTAATTATTTGATTTAACAAAAATATAATTAATTTTGAATTAATTTATTTTTGGGATTTTTGGTATTTAAATAATAATAAAAATTGGGAAAAATCACATGCCATCACATGCATGTGGTACACGTGTGGCATAGTGCACAGGCACTGTGCTACACGCATAAGAGAGTTTACTCAGTCTCTTGATTCCACAATTTTAGTTATTTAAACATTAAATAAATAATGAGACATTTTAATATGATTAAAATATTATTATTTAAACAAAAATCTGATAACTGATCAGTTATTTTGAATTTGTTTAAAATAACAAATATTTTAATATATTGGATATTATTAAATATTGGATATCAGTTTTTCACAGAACGTAACTTTTCAGGGATAGAAAAATATCTAGGAATCTCTCTCAGAGAAAGAGAACAGTGACAAAAACTAAAGTCATTGTTCTTCACAAAACCTAGGTCCAAACTTTATCAGATCTTATGTGTTGAGAACATCTGATAAATATTTATTGCCTATTATTTGTATAGCGAGCCCACACTCGTTCTTTGTGTGCCTGAGAACATTTTGGAAGATCTTGGTGTGAGATCTCGAGGATTTAGCCATACGAAAAGATAGCCGCAAGGAAGGACCTGAGGTAATTTTTCTGTTCATGTCCTTGATTCAATATATATATGCATGTGAAGAAGTAGATCTAGAAATCTTATGGGATTAATCTAACAATTTGATTGTTGTTCCGTTGCGTATAATCTCTGATTTGATCAATAAAAACCAACAGTGATATATTCAAGGGGTGTGCTAAACCCTGTTGGATACACTGATTCTGATTTTCCATCAGAGAAAGACAGTCAAAAATCGACATCTGGGTTAGTGTTCACTCTTGGTGGAGGAGCTGTGGTCTGGAAATGCATTAACCAATCCAGCATAGCTGATTCAACCATGGTAGCCAAATACATAGTGGCTTGTGAAGCAGCTAAGTAAGAGGTTTGGTTAAGGAAGTTCTACAGTGATCTAGAAAAATTTCCAGATATGGATAAGCCACTCATCCTGTACTGTGACAACAGTGGAGCAGTAGCTAATTCCAAAGAACCTAGAAGCCATAAGAGATGGGAGCATATAGAAATGAATTACCATCTGGTAAGAGAGATTATACACCAAGGTGATGTGATTGTTATGAAGATAGCGTCTGAACAGAACATGGCTGACCCATTAACCAAGACACTTCTTGCAAAGTCGTTCATGGGTCACGTGCGCAATATGGGATTAAGGGAAATGTCTCACTTGCTTTGAGGGTAAGTGGGAGATTGTTAGGATTAATTCACTAAAAGCGTGTAAAGACATTTTATTGATTTTTAAATAAAAGTACTATTTTATTATATTTGAATGTTATAATTAATGTTTGAATTAATTATATAGTAATATCAATAAAATTCCCTATTCATTCATGAGAGTATGATCTTGTATTAGTACGAGAGAATTAAGATCATATATAATGAATAAAATAGTAAGTAACATATTAAAGGAAGACATTTTTAATGAATGGTTACTAGTACAGTTTGCTAAGCATACGAGATGCAAGTAATCTAGATTCGGATTACTGATGTGGATAGACATCTTAGTAAATGTGTTGTATATAATAGAGATTATATATGAAAGGACTAATGAGAATTAATTATCTTTATAAACTTGTCGCTTGACGTAAAGATTTAATTCTCGTCATAATAGATGATCAATTGTAGATCAGTCTAAATCATGAGTGTAATGCCCCGACTAATTCTAAGACCTCATACCATTAAAACTACTAAGACATAGCTACTATTTTGGAATACATACATAGGATAATAGAACTTTATTATAAAAATCCAAAATATGGGATCCCATTGTTTAGTACATAAAAACATAAAAAAAAACTTAAACCTTTAGTTAATTGTTCAAATGCTAAATGCGGAAAAATAAATACATAAGTAAAAAACAAACTCAAAATATAAACTTCATCCTCGATCTTCCAGCAGTTCATCCATTCAGTCCATCCCCAATACACGTGCCAAAGCTACCATGAATCCATCTAGCCTTCCAAGCTTATTTTCCTGCACCATCTAAAATAAAAAGGAATGAGCCTAATGCCCAGCAAGAAAAATCTACTAAAACATAACATAAATCATAAGATTAAAACATATAACATAAAAACGTTTATCATATAAACATATGACTACAATATTAATGGCCATTAACTCATTACCGTAGTATGTGATAAAACCATATAGGTCCTCTGTCTACTAATCGAGGTAGGTTAGATCACAAAATAGTATATGATAAACCATCTAGGTCCTCTGTCTACTGATCGAGGTAGGTTTAATCATAACTCTAATCTACGATAATGATAAAAATCTTGGGATTCATTTGCTATCTAAGCAACTATATTTCCCAAGTGACTACCACATAAAACATATTCATATATACATATTCATAACACATATACATAACATAGCATATAAACATAACACATATAATTTAGCATGTTTTCCTTACCAAAAATCAAGATATTGGAGACAAGAATAGGATTGGAAAACTCCTAAAACCAACAATAAGAATCATAAGTTTCCAAAGAAATGAAGATGAAAAGGAGATCTAAACCATCAAGATAGAAACTTACCGAAAAACCTTAAGTTTCAATAAACTTAAATACCTAACCAATAAGCCATAAAATTAAGTTAGGATCTAGAAGAAAATGAAAGAAAAATAAAAGAACTATAATGAACTAAATCTGAAGAAATGAATACCTTGGATAGACTTTAAAATTTGATCTACACCTCAATACCAAAATATCACTATATCTTACGTCCCAAGTGTTTAGAAATGCCTAGATTGGAAAGGCTTTTAACCCAAAACCTTAGTGTTTTCTCTCTAGAATAAACTTAGTAGCTTGGAGGCTCTGAAGAATGCTTGTGTACACACTGATTTTCCAGTGGGCTATTAGCGAGCTGAGATGTGGCCTAATTATGTCAGCCACGTGGATACCCCATGACCGGAGCTTCCGTCGTCAGGTCCTACCTCTTTAGCTCGAGGTAACCAAAAGGTTCGTCAAGATTACTCAAGGGCCGAGTCAGGACTATGAAGGCCGTAGGTCGAGAGGGCATCCAGCTCGGGGTACGAACTAGAGTTGGAAGCTATGACCTTTTATAAAGTCTACCACGCAATGAAAACGTGCATATATCAGACATCACGTGTCTGATATATCCCTGAATTCTCGGACACGCAGCATGAACGTGCATATTCAGACACCCACGACTGGGTTGGGCCGTGTGGCCCATTATCCCCCTTACCTGTTGATTAGACCACACTTCATTTGTCAGGGTTTAGGAATTAATCATGAATGTCACAGAAGTGACATGATGGGTAAGAAGGTCACGGGATGAACCCCCTTACCAACTTCCAGGTGCCCTCTCCTATAAATATGGAGACCCTGGGAGTTGCAAGGGGTTGGATTCAATTCTGTAAAAAAGTACCATGTAAAGAATACCAGGGAGATAGCAATAATATTGGCTGGTGGAGTAGAAGGATTTTAACCTTTGAACCACCTAAAAACGTAGTTGTGTCATCAGTCCATAAAAAGATCATCTGTCGATTTCGGTTCATTATTAAGCACTAATCTCTTTCTCTTATTTTCTTAATTACCTGTTGGCGAAGAACCGCGTCAACAGTTTGGTGCTTTCATTGAGAGCTAGTTAGATTGGTGCTATCGCAAACATCCAACTATGGTGACCACTCGATCAAGACACGGTAACGAGGCAGAACAACATGATGGGCAGGAGGCTCATCATGCCGCCATCTCCGGTGAGCAAAATCCTGACGTCCAGTAGCGGCCGGGCAAGCAGCCGATAGGCCAGGATGACACTGGAAGTTCGGCACCCTGGCCACCTAATCCAAACCTGGATTTTTACATGGCGGTAGAGATGGAGAACGCTCAGCTGAGGAGCCAACTGGCGAAAGCTAGTCAACAGATTAAGGAGGTGTTGGCCCGACTACCCCCTCTTACAACCGACGCTAATGTCGGAAAGAGGCAAGGCGAGACTCGTAAGTCCCGCTGGGTAATCGGTCCAGGCCTAGCCACTCAGACAGACCTCCGACATCCAACTCTATTCCCTCATCGCACCGTCGAGAGGCAAACTTCGAAGAAATACCTAGAGTCGAACAACAGTATAGCCGCTCGGTCCGAACTTCAACTCCCAGCTCACAGCCAGCCTCGAGCGCGCCCAGGAGGGCTCGAGGGAATTCTAGAAGGAGATCTGGGGAGGGCTCACAGCACCAGCCCATCCCCACCAGCCATCCTGCGCCTCGTCCAGATCGCCAGGCGCGGGGCCCGCAGGTTAGCAGGGCCGAGAGGCCCCCACCTAACTTGATCCGCCCTGACGGAACCAGGATTGCATCCCCGGTCAGGCATCCTCTGTCACCAATAAGATATCCATCTCCTCCTCGCCCTATCCAAGATATTCCAGCTTATGGAAGCAGCAGGAGAAACCCGCCATCAGCAGGACCTTCTCGTCGTAGCAGGGCTCCCAGAGGGAGCCCGGATCCTCTCCCCCAGAGGCGGACTCTGAGCTTCTCTAACGGGAGCTACTGGACCAGCAGTCGCCGGAGTGACCTTTCTGGAGGAGACCTGTGTCAGCGCTTAAGCTCGGTGCAAAGCCCTCAAGCCACCCCAAGGGGCGACCTACGAGATCGCCTTAACTCTCATAGGGGGGACCCGGTAGGAGGTGCCAACCATGCTCGCTCAGGGGGAGACCTGTCCGAGGTACGTAACGGCGGGAATGCCCCAAATAACCTATCTCAAGATAGGAGGGGAAATAACCCACCAAACGTATACAACGGATCCGAAGCTGTTGAACAGCCCCGGAGTAACCAAGGAAGTCAGGACAAAACCCTTGAGCACCTGGCTCAGATGGAGGAGCTAATGAGGAAGCTCCTGTCGGAGAAAGAGAAAGACGAATATGATTCGGGGGACGAGCTTGAGCTCTTCGCCCCCAGCATAGCAGCAACGGCATACCCACCCGGTTTCTGTATGCCGCACTTGTCCAAATTCAACGGAGATGGAGATCCGTCGGATCATCTAGGGATGTTCAATACCCTGATGATGGCCCACAACATTGGCCCTGAGCTGAGGTGTTTGATATTTCCCTCCACATTGACTGGACCTGCCAGACAGTGGTTCAAACAAAGCAAGAAACAATCAATCAGCTCCTGGAAAACTTTCTCTGCTGACTTCAAAAGGGCATTCCGAGCCTCTCAGGCTGCCTGTGTCAAGGCCGACTCCTTGGCTAACGTGAGGAAACAACCCGACGAGCCTTTGAAGGTTTACCTGAGCAGGTTCGCGAATGTTGCTGCTCGGGCCAGAAACACAGATGACAGCTCCAAGCTCATGTCTTTGAGAACTGGAATCCTCGTCGGAGGGGGACTTTGGAATGAAATATAAAGGAAGGGAGTCAGCTCAGTAAACGAATTCCTGAATAGGGCCCAAGGATGGATCAACTTGGAGGAAGCAAAAGCCTCAGCTGTAGGGACCAGCCAGGTCCCTGATCAGCCCGCTGGAGTGGAAACGGAGGTCGTGACATCGACCCAGAACGTTACACAGAATAACCAGTTCGTTGGAGGCAAAAGAAAGGGGAACGGCGAGGGCAACCAGCACGACCCAAAGAAGAATAACTCCGTAGAAAAATTTAAGCCAGTCTACGCGACTTATACAGAGCTCACCCACTCTAGGGAGAACATCTTCCTAGCGAACTCTGCTCGCCTCCCCTAGAAGAAGCCGGAGCCGTTAAAACACCAGAAGGGGAAGAGAGACACCTCCAAGTTTTGCCGTTTCCACAATGACGTTGGCCACAATACCGATGATTGTAGGCATTTGAAAGATGAGATCGAAACTCTCATCAGAGCTTGCCCCTTGGCTCAGTATGCGCGGAACAGGGTGCCAACAAGCCGACCTGCTCCGGAAGTCCCGGTCAGACAGCCCGGGTCTTGGGTCGATCAAGACGTCCCTCCTCCAGTGGTAGGAGGAGATATATCCACAATCTCAGGAGGTCCGCATTTGGTTGGCACGAGTAGGGGTGTCCAAAAGAGGTACGTAAACGAACTCAAGGTGCATAATGGAGTAGAGTTCGTCCCCGAGCGGCATCTGCTGAAGCAGTAGCAATTGGAGAGGCAACCAATCATTTTTACTGAAGAAGATGCTAGCCACGTTCAGTTCCCTCATAACGACCCTCTGGTCATAGCAGTGCAGCTCGCTAATCGGAGGGTTAGGAGAGTGCTGATCGATAATGGGAGCTCGGTAAATCTTCTATTCCGGTCCACACTGGAGAAGATGGGTTTGAATGTCACCGAGCAGAAAGCCACCTCCATGATGCTGTATGGTTTTTCGGGAGAAGGATCAGCAGCTATAGGGATGATCGAGCTGGTGATCACTTTGGGAGAGGGACCTCGGACAGTCTCAAAACTCCTTGAGTTCGTGGTCATCGACTGCCCCGCCGCGTACAATGCTATTTTGGGCCGCCCCACACTCATAGCTTTTGAGGCCATCACCTCCGTTCGCCACCTCGCGCTGAAATTCCCTTCTTCCACGGGAATATGCACAGTGCGTGGCGATCAGCTCGCTGCCAGGGAATGCTACAGCATTTCCATGAAGGGAAAATCGAAACCTGGGCAGCTAGCAATGACCATCCAAGGTGGAGGAGAGGAATCTCAGGAACCTTTAACTAATCCTGAGATTGAAAAACCTCAAAGCGCCAAGGGGGAAAGTATCATCCTAGGTGAGGATATCGACCCCTGAATAGGCGAGGATAAGTCCGAGCTCCAAGCTATTGAAGAGCTCGAGGAAGTAAACATCGATCCACAAAATCCTTCACGGATGTTCAAGCTCGGGAAAAACCTCTGCGGCAAGAGGAAAGCGGAGCTGATCAAGTTTCTGCAGGATAACCTGGATGTGTTTGCATGGTCACACGAGGACATGGTGGGAATTAGTCTGAATGTCATCATGCACACCCTTCATCTGGATAAGAGCGTGCCTATAAAGTCCCAGAAGCAGAGGCGCCTGGGAACAACTCGGGCTGAGGCCTTAGAAGAAGAAGTAGCCCGGCTCAAGAGATGCGGCTTTATCCGTGAAGCCAAATTTCTGATTTGGGTCGCCAATCCCGTGCTGGTCCCGAAGCCCAACGGGAAATGGCGAACCTGCATCAACTTCTCCGACCTGAATAAAGCCTGGCCCAAAGATTGTTTTCCCTTGCCAAGGATTGACCAATTGGTGGACGCCACAGCGGGGCACGAGCTCATGTCCTTTATGGACGCGTACTCAGGCTATAATTAGATCGCCATGAATCCGGCAGACCATGAGCACACCAGCTTCATGACCCTGACTAACGTCTATTGTTACAAGGTCATGCCATTCGGGTTGAAGAACGCCAGTGCTACATACCAGAGGTTAGTAAATAGAATGTTCACCAACCAGATTGGGAAGAACATGGAAGTGTACGTTGATGATATGCTAGTCAAGTCAAAGACTGCCGATAACCATGTTTCCGACCTGGAGGAATGCTTCAAGATACTACAGGAGTATGGCATGAGGCTTAATCCACAGAAGTGCACTTTCGGGGTCGCGTCTGGAAAATTCCTGGGTTTCATTGTCAACACTAGAGGAATCGAGGTGAACCCCGATAAGATCAGGTCATTGCTCGAGCTTCCCTCACCCAGGTCGCGTAAAGACGTCCAGGGCCTGACAAGAAGGGTGGTAGCCCTAAATCGGTTTATTTCAAAATCCACCGACAAGTGCCTGCCATTCTACAACCTGCTCCGAGGAAACAAGAAATTCGAATGGACAGAGGAGTGCAAAAGTGCTTTCCTCGACCTGAAGGCACATCTGGCCGAACCGCCCGTATTGTCCAAACCAAAGGCAGGGGAGCCCCTTTTCCTCTACCTAGCTGTCACAGAGGATGCAGCTAGTGTCGTATTGGTCCGAGAAGAAGACCGGGTTCAGAAACCAGTTTATTACATCAGCAAGAGACTTCTCGAGGCTAAATCCCGATATCAATTAATGGAGAAATTGGCATTCTGTCTTATCACGGCCTCCCGAAAGCTCAGGCCGTATTTCCAATCCCACTCAATACACGTCATGACCGATCAGCCTCTAAGGCAGGTTTTGCAAAAACTTGAAGCATCTGGACGCCTGTTAAAGTGGGCTATCGAACTCAGTCACTTCGAGATTTTGTACACCCCACGAACTACTATAAAAAGTCAGGCCCTGGCCGATTTTGTGGCAGAGTGCACAGGATTCCAGGAGGATCCTGTAGAAGACTCACCCCAGGTCACCTTGGCCCAGACGTCGTGGAAGATCTTCGTGGATGGCTCATCCAATAAGAACGGCTCCGGGGCTGGAATCATTTTTATATTCCCTGAGGGACATAGATTCCACTCGGCGCTGAGATTCGGATTCAAGGCCTCCAACAACGAGGCCGAATATGAAGCTTTGCTGGCCGGGCTAAGAATAGCCCAGGAGCTGAAGGCGAGCTCCGTTCAGTGCTTCAATGACTCCCAGCTTGTGGTAAACCAGGTGCTAGGCGAATATCAAGCACGAGGAGCCAAGATGGTCACTTACCTGGCCAAGGTAAAATTCGAACTGTCCGCGTTCGGGCGAGGCTCAGTCGAGAAGATACCTCGAGAGCAGAACGCCAACGTAGACGCCCTCGCAAAGCTCGCTACCTTCGAGGAGACGGAGATGCTGGGGTTAGTACCGGTGGAATTCCTGGAAAAACCAAGTATAGAAGAGGTCGGGGCGGAGTTCGAGATGATTGACGCCAGACCGACCTAGATGACTCCTATCCTTGAGTACCTCACTGAGGGGAAGTTACCCGAAGGACGTAATGACGCACGACGGGTACTGTACCAGGATCCAAGGTATACGATGATATATGGGGTGCTGTACCGACGTGGGCACTCCCTACATCTCCTACGATGTGTTCTACCAGGCGAAGCAAAGGCCATCCTGCAGGAAGTGCACGAAGGTTCTTGCGGGGATCACACTGGGGGGCAAAGCCTGGCTCTAAAAGTCTTAAGGCAAGGGTATTACTGGCCCACTCTGTCAAAGGACTCGATCTCGTATGTCAAGAAGTGCGACAAGTGCCAGGGATTCGCCACAGTTACCCGAGCTCCCCCCGTCGAGCTGAAGATGATCTCCTCCCCATGGCCATTTGCAGTTTGGGGAATCGACTTGGTTGGCGCCCTCCCCACTGGAAAGGGCGGGGTCTGCTACGCCATGGTGGCTATCGACTACTTCACGAAGTGGGCTGAGGCTGAACCTTTAGCAACAATAACTTCCAAGAAAGTCCTCGACTTCATGGTCAAGAGCATTATCTGTCGGTTCGGGCTACCAAAGAAAATCGTATCTGACAATGGGACTCAGTTCGACAGCGACCTCTTCGCCGGATTTTGTGAAAGGTACGAAATCGTGAAAAGTTTCTCCTCCATGGCCTATCCTAAGGTGAACGGTCAGGTCGAGGCTATCAATAAGACGCTAAAGGCGAGCCTTAAGAAAAGACTAGACGAAGCCAAGGGGGTCTGGCTAGAACAACTCCCCCAGGTTCTGTGGGCATACCGGACCTCGCATCGGACTCCTACGGGTCATACTCCTTTCTCTTTGACTTTTGGGAGTCAGGCAGTCCTCCCCGTCGAGATCAAGGTATCTTCGCATCGAGTCCAGGAATATGACCAAGACTGCAGCCACGAATTACTTTGCGCCTCCCTCGACCTGATTGATGAAAGAAGAGAAGATTCGCAGCTTCAGCTCGCGCATTACCAGCAAAAAATCACTCGTTATTTCAACTCAAAGGTCAAAAAATGCGCCTTTAGCATTGGCGACCTGGTCCTCAGGAGAGTCTTCTTAGCCGGTAAGGATCCCAAAGATGGAGTATTGGGACCGAACTGGGAGGGGCCATATCAAATCACCGAAGTCATTAAGGAAGGAACTTACAAAATAGCTCGGCTCAATGGAGGGGCAGTCCCACGAACTTGCAACGCCATCCATTTGAAGAGATATTATCAGTAACACCCTTGTAAGGCTTAAAAGCCATTTCCTTTTTTTTTTAAGCGATGAAAATTAAATATTTGTTTTTCATTGTGAATATTTGTGGGTATAATCTCAAGTAACCACGAAAGACCCTTTCTTAGTTACTTAGGGGGCATATGGTGCCTGGATATAACCAGGTCGCCTTAAAGGCTTAGAAGTTGATTCAAATCAATTGATCATTGTTTTTCTTAAAAAACACGAGATATTGATAAAGGATTAACGCGAACTAAGCTCTACCCTGGATAAAACCAGATCAGTCCAAAACTTAGAAGTTAATTCAAATTGATTGATCGGTGTTTTTCTTAAAAAGCACAAGATATTAGTCAAGAATTAACGCGAACTGAGTTTTCAAATTAACGTCCTGGATATAACCAGGTCCTAAAAACTTAGAAGTTAATTCAAATTGATTGATCGGTGTTTTTCTTAAAAAGCACAAGATATTAGTCAAGAATTAACGCGAACTGAGTTTTCAAATTAATGTCCTGGATATAACCAGGTCCTAAAAACTTAGAAGTTAATTCAAATTGATTGATCGGTGTTTTTCTTAAAAAGCACAAGATATTAGTCAAGAATTAACGCGAACTGAGTTTTCAAATTAACGTCCTGGATATAACCAGGTCCTAGAAACTTAGAAGTTAATTCAAATTGATTGATCGGTGTTTTTCTTAAAAAGCACAAGATATTAGTCAAGAATTAACGCGAACTGAGTTTTCAAATTAATGTCCTGGATATAACCAGGTCCTAAAAACTTAGAAGTTAATTCAAATTGATTGATCGATGTTTTTCTTAAAAAGCACAAGATATTAGTCAAGAATTAACGCGAACTGAGTTTTCAAATTAACGTCCTGGATATAACCAGGTCCTAAAAACTTAGAAGTTAATTCAAATTGATTGATCGTTGTTTTTCTTAAAAAGCATGAGATATTGATAAAAATTAACGTGAACTAAGTTTTCAAACTAAGGTCCTGGACATAACCAGGTCATAAAGCTTAGAAGTTAATTCAAATTGATTAATCGGTGTTTTTCTTAAAAAGCACAAAATATTAGTCAAGAATTAACACGAACTAAGTTTTTCAAAGCAATGACCAAAATGCGTAGAGGCAAAAGGAAATAAACCAATTAAAAGTAAAAATTGATAAAACCAATTGTCTCGAGGTGGAAAAACCTCATACAAAAGTTCCAAAAAATGATGATAATAAATGAGTGGGTGCGAAAAAGAAAGGCCCTAGGCTCCACCGGGCTGTCCCGTGGAGGTCTCTGTTTCGCCCTCCTGCTCGGCCGCTCCGGAGGCCTCCCCGGTCTCAAAAGGTGCCTCTTGCTGGAGGCGAGCTTTGAACCCTTCCTGGAAGACCTCCCAGTCCGCTCCTAAGAAGGAGAAGTCGCCGTCCGAGTTATAGACCCAGCAGTGGTAGAGCATGTCCTCCATGGCGGAGCTGGAAGCTGCCTTCTCCATTTCCAGGGCAGCCTTGGCCTCCCCGGCCCCAGTCTTCACAGAGTCTAGCTCGACCAGCGCGGCAGGAAAGGCGACTTTGGTGGCCTCGGCCTCTTGAAGCTTAGGACGGGCTTCATCCAGCTCGGCCTGCGCGGCTGCCAAAGCATCCTTGGCTTCTTTTTCCTTCTGTTGGGCCGTCTGCAGGGCGATCAAGGCAGTTTGATGGGTGGCCAAAACCGTCTGATGCTCGCCCCTCATCTCCTCGAGCCGGGCCCTGGACCTGGATATGCTCCGGTGAAGGGCCAAGACACTCTACAAAAATAAAGAGGCAACTGCCTTAGAAAAAAAAAGAGAGAAACAGGGCAAGGCATGGTAATCAAAGATCATAAAAGGGTTAAGTCAGCTTACTGTTAGAGCCATTCCCAATGAAGAATCCATTACATTCTCTGGGCTCCTTGTTTCGATGGCCCGCAGGTCTCTCTCGGTGGTGCGGTAGAAGTGGTCGACGGCGTAGCTCGCCGTCTCATACACCGTCCCCCGAAAGACGTCAGGAATCTTCTCCAAGGCCTGGGGGTTAACGGGAATGCGCACATCCGGGACTACGGCCGTCAGAGTCCCGGCCTCTGCCTCCATGTCCCGAGCAGGGGACAGAGCTCATGGAGGGGGAGGGGGCATCTTCTCCACTGGCGGAGGAGGAGGTACCTTGGCCAGGGCAGCCGGGCCCTGGTCTTTCCCCTTTGCAAGGGATTTGGATGGTGTCCCGACAGCTTTCTTCGCCATCCGGAGTTTCTTCACCATGGGCCCGGAAGCCCCAGCGGAGGAGCTCCCTCCAGCGAACTTAGCCCGCAAATCTTTGTTCCCGGGCTGAGACATCTCCTCTGGCAAAACAAAGACATTATTAATACACAAGTTAACATTTATGTAAAAACAGCAAAGATAAGCAGAACAGAACCCAAAAACATGTATCGTAAGGGATCCTACCCGCCCGAGCAAGGAGAGGAATCTATGGTCACGACCATCGGCCCGGGAGCTTCCGTTGGGGAATCTAAGTCAATGATTACGTGAGCTGGCTCGGGCTCTGGGTCTAAATTTGGCTCAGGACTAGACTCTTCTACATATTGCCTAAGCCCTCAAGCTACGTTACCCTCCTGAAGTGATGGCCATGACCGAAGGTTGGTCTCGTACTCCTCAAATAAGGCCGACCTAAAGGCTAAAGTGTTGTCTATGACTACAGTACCCCTAGGGCGGCTACTTTCGTAATCTAGCACGAGCCGGTCGACGCAATGAAGCAGGGATATGTCAAGGTCAGGGTCGCTTCGGTGGCACTGGATGGGCTAGTTGGGATTAAACCTAGCTAGTTGGGGGTCTGCGGTGGCCCGGTCTAAGTTCCTAAATAGATATGGCTTACCTTGGCCGGAGGGACCTGCAGCTGCTCCGGACCAGATCCTCTCCTCGTCCGTTCTTTGGTCGACCTCCAGCGCCCGCTTCCTCCTCACGAGGGGCACCTCATCCTCCTCGTCCTCATCCCTCGCGGCCTCCTCCTCGGGGATGGGCCTCATCTAGCGAGTTGGGGGAAGCCCCCAGGGTCTCCTCAAGGCCGAAGTCTGGCCTGGAGAGATCAGCTTGCATGCCAGCATCGTTTCGTCTGTCATGAGCTGGCGATAATCCTTTTCACTGGGGGGCAAACCCGCCAGTGTCTCATACTTACTCCCGAGGATCACAGACTTGTCTGTCCTCGCAAAAATGGCTGCAGAATTATTCCAAGTCAGAAACGGATAAAGGGTGAGCTAACCAATACTTGACTTACGAGCTAAGAGTAAAAGGTACTTACGAGGACGGTTGAAGTAGTGCAGTTCGCAGTTGCGAAACCCCTTGGACATAAAGAACTGGTCTTTGAAGTAGTTGGGGTGGCTGGGCAGCTCGATGACCGCAGCCGTATTTGGAAATCGGGTCAAGTAATAGAACCCGTCGCCTCGCCCCCGCTGCTCCGGGCTGGCCTTGAGGCAGAAAAAATATAGGATATCTGCTGGAGTGGGGACCTCCCACTCCTGTTTCAAGAACAGGTATCTCAACCCCACCAACAAACGATAGGAGTTGGGGGGAGCTGGAAAGGAGCCAACCTCACGTAGTTGAGGAAGTCGGCGAAGTATTGGTCCAGCGGGAGGAAAGCCCCAACCTTGAAGTGCTCGTCACTCCAGGCCGCGAACTCCTCGTCGAGCGGCGTGCAGCTCCGCTCACCTTCTGCGGGAGGTCGGGCGATTAGGGCGCCCCTCCCCAGTTCGATGTTGTGGGAAAGGAATATTTTATTCACTTTCCCTTGGTCAGTGATCTTCAAGATGATCCTCTCGGCCTCAAAGAAAGCATTGGGCGCCACCTCGAGCTCCTGCTCCACGGCCGGCTCGAAGATAGGGATTGGGGGAAGTCTGTCATCACCTCCTTTCCTTTGGATTGTTGGGAGGACGAGCTGCCTGCGATCCTCTTAGGAGTGTTCTTCTTGAGTCCCATCTGGTCGCCTAGCGAACAAAAGAAGAAATTTCAGAAAAGGCGACCTAAGCACAAGGGAAAATCAAAAGAGGTGTTTCCTTTGCACAAGCTGAGGTAATCTCAGCCCGTGGAGAGTGAGATCACGCGGTTCTATTAACACGCGCCTGTACTCCCAACAGATCCCCAATTACTCAGAATTCATGTGTCAGGAGGTTCAGGATAGAAATTTGCCTTGGAAGGAAAGTTTCAGTAGGCAAGAGGTGCAAAACCGCCTGTGAAGCGTGTCCCCTAAGCTACCTGGTTTTTCACCTAAAGTACTGGATATTTTAAACAAGCATACCAAAAATCCTATCCAGAAGATTTCCCCAGAAAATGCACCCTAAAAACCATTCTCCTAAATGGTTTTCTACTACAATCGATGCCCTAAAGTAAAAACCTACACCCTTCATACCCACAAAAAACCAACAAAACCTTGCATGCAGCTATAGGAATTATTTACCTAGGCTACAATGAAAAAGAAATTCAAAACATGCACAGTCAGGAGACTTACGAAGTATTCTGGTTGAGAAGGGGATGAAGGGGTCGTCTGGGTTGGGGCCTCGTCGGGGTAGCTGATTCCAAAACCTCAAGGGAGCCCTTGCACCTGAACTTCTGGAATGCTGGGACTGGTAACCGGGAGAAAAAGAGGGTTTTTTAAGGGTGAGAAGAAAGAAGAAGATGGGAGATATGGAAAATTTTCAAATAAACGGGTGGCCCATGCATAAGGTGGCCACCCCTATTATATACGTGAAAGGCCAAGTGAGGAGGGCCGTTGGATCACCCTGATGTGGGATCCGAGACTCTCCACTCGAAATGCGAAATGATGGCTCAGCATAGGCTAGGCCATTTAATGCGGTTCTTGGAAGACGTACCGTCACCAACCACGATGTTCCATGTATTCGACACCTACGTAAAAGGTGGAATATGGAGAGTCCATGGAGAAGCCTAAAAGCCCCTACTGTGGCCCTATACGACGTCGTGTACCACGAGCAAGGGCTTGGGGGGCAGATGTACGCCCTGATTTTCTAGTGGGCTATTAGCGAGCTGAGATGTGGCCTAATTATGTCAGCCACGTGGATACCCCATGACCGGAGCTTCCGTCGTCAGGTCCTACCTCTTTAGCTCGAGGTAACCAAAAGGTTCGTCAAGATTACTCAAGGGCCGAGTCAGGACTATGAAGGTCGCAGGTCGAGAGGGCATCCAGCTCGGGGTACGAACTGGAGTTGGAAGCTATGACCTTTTATAAAGTCAACCACGCAATGCAAACTTGCATATATCAGACATCACGTGTCTAATATATCCCTGAATTCTCGAACACGCAGCATGAACGTGCATATTCAGACACCCATGACTGGGTTGGGCCGTGCGGCCCATTATCCCCCTTACCTGTTGATTAGACCACACTTCATTTGTCAGGGTTTAGGAATTAATCATGAATGTCACAGAAGTGACATGATGGGTAAGAAGGTCACGGGATGACCCCCCTTACCAACTTCTAGGTGCCCTCTCCTATAAATATGGAGACCCTGGGAGTTGCAAGGGGTTGGATTCAATTCTGTAAAAAAATACCCTGTAAAGAATACCAGGGAGATAGCAATAATATTGGCTGGTGGAGTAAAAGGATTTTAACCTTTGAACCACCTAAAAACGTAGTTGTGTCATCAGTCCATAAAAAGATCATCTGTCGATTTCAGTTCATTATTAAGCACTAATATCTTTCTCTTATTTTCCTAATTACCTGTTGGCGAAGAACCGCGTTAACAACTTGAATGATGAATGGAATGGCTGAGTGCTAGGTCCTATTTATAGAGTTCAAGGAGTGAAACTAACCCCTTTTAAAAATAACAAATAAATGAATATAAATTGAATAAATTTGAATTTTCGGTTCAACAGATGCCCATAACTCGGTAAAAAACGTTCAGGAGAAAATCTAAGCTGTTGAGGGTTACTTCTAATTCGGTTCCACAAATTTTAAAAAAATAAAAAAGAGTCGAAATATCGCCCTTATAGGCGATATATCGCTTTCCCCTATGTCCCGAGCCTCCGTGGTGTTGTTCGTGCGAAGTCAACGTATTTTTCGTATCAACCTTAGGCGATTTATTGGCCCCTATAGTTGCGATATATCGGCATACGCTGATATTTTAATTTATTACTAATTAAAATAAACATGTAATCTATCTATTGCTAATTTATTCATCTAAAATCCTTAAATCCTTAAATAAACATGCATGTGACAAGTGTCACACTCTTAATTAAGAGTGTTTATGTTTATTGGATCTTTTGATTCACTTGCT
The DNA here is from genome assembly GCF_963169125.1 of Humulus lupulus. Taxonomy (NCBI): domain Eukaryota; kingdom Viridiplantae; phylum Streptophyta; class Magnoliopsida; order Rosales; family Cannabaceae; genus Humulus; species Humulus lupulus. The sequence continues at coordinate 101,840,728 of NC_084794.1, read as the reverse complement.
ACACTGAGTATTCATGAACTCCTGTTTATGTTTATTGGATCTTCTGATTCACTTGTTAAGGTCTTTTAGAATAATGAGGCTAATAAAATTTTTTTTGGAGGTTCAATATCATGGATGGCTAGGAACATGAATTACAATATTGCAATCCATGCTTTCCTTACAGATCGAATATTGGTTCCCTTAAGGGTTGATTCTGGAATTGAATAGTTATTGAGCTCAAATCTATAATTAGATTATAGATTAATTATTTGCTAGTTAATTAATGGGACTTAAGGATTAAGAGGTAATTAGAATGGTAAAACGGTAATTTTGACCAGCTCTAATTAATGAACCAATAATGGAGGAGAGAACTACATATATTGATTATATAAATGGACTACTAGAGAAAACTCGATAAATATAATTCTATAAATACTTAGAGTGCAATTCCATATTTATAGTGGAGTAATCATGGAATTAATAAATAAGATTATTAGATTAAAGAGTTTAATTAATAATCTGGTTTATTGGAGCTTCGTATTATAGGTCCATGGTCCCCAAATCACTTCTGTCCTACACTGTCAAGGGTAAGGATGTCACAAGAAAGATTTGTTAAGAGAAAGGAATAAGTTGCAAAGGAATTAATTTTCTAGGGCAAGGAAATAATTATTTGATAATTATGGGTAATTGATTAATTGTGAATTAATTAATTATTTAACTATATAGTTTTTATTTTGAAAAAATTCATGTTAAAATTAATATTAATATTATTTGGATTAATATAAAGAGAGAAAATAATAAATATCTTATTTATAATTTGATATTTATATATTTAATTTAAAATTTATATTTTAAGATAAAGTTAATTTTAAATTAACTGATATTTATGTTAGAATAAATATCTTGTCTTAAAAGTTGATTAAATAAACAAATGAGAAAATTAGGGCAACCCTAATAGGCATGGGCGACACACACTGTATAGTACAGTGTGTGGCGCCTAACATCAGGCTTTTTATCCCTGGGATTTGAATTTTGAATTTCAAATAAATTTGTTTAATAAGTTATTTAAGTATTCTTTTTAAATATGATTTAAATAGAAAATTAAATGAAAATATCTAATCAGTTTTAATTTGAATTATATTTTAATTAAATAAAGATTATTTAATTAGATTAAATATCTTTATAAATCTGATATACAGGATATTCAGAAAATGATGGTTAATCAGACTCTCTCTCTAAAGCGATAGTTTTCTCTAAACCTGAAAACTTTTCTAAACCTTCTATTTGTCAAAACTCTCTACATCTCATGTGTTGAGTACATCTAGGGAGTCACATAAATCACCCTTTTGAATCCTACGTGCCCACACACGTCCTTGTGTGTTTGAGGATTGGTCTGGAAGATCACAGTGTGAGATCTCTGAACATTGGATAAGATGATCATTGATTTATACAAAAAGACTCAAGGACACTTGATAGGCTACAAGAGGTAAGCCCTGATCTATTTGTATGTGATTTAATATTTATATATGTATATGATCCTGGCTAGTATTAATATTTATTAAAACTGGTCCATATATTCTACTACATACCTTTGATTTGATCATTTAATACCAATAGGGGCGCCCCTGCCCTTGGAGTGGGCACCCCTGAGCTAAGCAGGGGAATGCTTGGGGTGCCTCTGCCCAGTTGGGGCGCCCCTGCCCTTGGAGTGGGCACCCTTGCATTATGCAGGGGAATGCTTGTGATGTCTCTACCCAGTGTGGGTGCCCCTGCCCATGGTTTGGGCGCCTCTGCCCTATGCCTTTTTCATCATGGCTCATTTTTAGAGCTTGGGAAGGACTTGGAGGCTAAAGGGGACGATTCCACCACCCCATTTGGGTGGAATTGGAGGTCCCGAGGGCACGGGATTGGTCCTGGAGTTTGTTTTTGAAATTGAAACTTAACGAGGATATCATTTATGGTTGTGACTAGGGTTACCGCTAGGCTCAGGGAAGGACCGTGCTCGAGGTCGTACTCGTTCTTCACCACAGGACCAGATGTAAGAAAACTGCACCCTGGTTGTGATTAGGGCTCGGGCCCCTGTTAATGAGTACGATTATAATTATGCCTATGATTGCTTGATTAAACATGCTTGAATACACTATATGTAATTATGTGTTAAGTGAACAGTATGCATGATTGTACCTGATCTGAAAAGCTCGGTTTATGAGGCGAGGTCGGCATTATGCGTTCGGAACGCATGCCGCTATGGCTAGGCCACCCTGGGAGTGCGATATACACTTGTCTAGCTCGGATACCACTTGAATAAGTAGAAGTGCAGTATGCACTTTTGTGAGTCCATGGTCGGTTAAATTGGAAAATGTGTCTGGTTGAGAATAGTTATTACTATTGAGCAAGCTATTTATGTTCTGTTGTCTATCTGAATATGTTTAATTAAGTTTTCTTGCTGAGCCTTGGCTCACAGGTGCTATGTGGTGCAGGTAAGGGTAAGGATAAGTTGGATCAGTCATGAGTTGAAGAGCTTTATGGGCAGTGTGTACATATGCAGTCTGTTCGACCGCCACGGTCGGAGTATCATGAAGCGACTAGGGACCCTATTTTTCCGCTTAGGCCGACTTATTTTGTAATCTTTTGAGTTGTAAATAACTTTTAAACTTCTATTTTGGGATCCCATGTACAAACTGAACCTTTTAATGAAAATGTTTACTTCTTTGACCAAATTTTTTTATGCCTGAACCATCAGTTACTTTAATCACACATTTAAGTCCAAATGACTCGTTTAGCGAATCAAACACTATTTTAAACACACGTTGTAATAGTCCATGATTAGCAGGGCATTACCCTTTAGTTCATGTGTTCTAATCATTTTGTGAGAGAAAAACGAGTCTGAATCTTAAGAACACAAAGCATTTAAAAAATTTGCATATATATATATATATATCCATGGTCAAAACTTAAGAAAAATAAAAGTTTGATTTACTATTGTTTATTTAACAACCTTAGGTTATAAATATTTAAGTTCATGATTTTCTAATGATTTTAAGAATGGAAAACATGTCATAAACTCTGAAAAATGAGCTTTTGATATCACACGTTCATGGCCGAAGGTTCATGGCCTAAGGTTTTTGGTTTTTTATTCAAATCATTTTTCAATATAAATAATCTTAGAAACTCTTAAGCTTATGTTTTCTTATGATTTTGTGTGTTAAAATTGTGTTTTCCAACTCTTAAAAGTCACTGAAACTTCATAACCCGATAATGACCGAATATATTTTTGAATTTAAAGTATGATTTATAGTTGTTTTTTTTTAAAGCAAACAAACACTAGAAATCTCTTAAGATAAATGTTTCAGACCAATCTGGGCTGAAAAATCTCGTTTTCCCCATGGTAGTTTTTAAAGAAAATTAAGAAAAATTAAAAAAATTAAAATTTTAAAATATTTTTGGAATTTATATTCTTTCTTTATTTCTACATTATTTTAGGCAATAAATTTAATTTTTTAATTTTGATTATTTTAATTATGCATAAAAATTGATAATTTATATGTTATTTGAAAATTAATTAAAATGTGCAAAAAAAAATTATTTGGTATATTTATTGCATGAATTATTTTTTATTTATTGAGCATGCAATAATGATAATTGTGCTAATTTGGGTATGTAATTACATTTAATGTTTTACAATTAAGCTTTAGTATAATTATTTATTAATTTACCAAATTGATTTATTGCCTTATTAAGTATTATTTTTAAATTAATTGTGACATTTAATTATATATGGAATCATTGTATTTTTTTTATCATACATATAAATGTAGTACATTGTACTAATTTTGTATGTTTATTTATGTTTTAATTCATGCAATATTTATTATAAGTAAAATTAATTTTGAGATATTATATGTATGATTGTAAGGTTTAAATGCATGATATATATTCCATATTTGTACTTTTATGCTTAAATACTATGTAATTTATTACATTTTATGAGTATAATTAAGTGCATCAAAAATTAATATAATATACATTTAATTATAATTAAGTTTTGCTATATAAAATTTACTCATAAAATTTAAGAAATTTTTAAGCATAAATAAAATGTGTCTAAGTTATTCATATAATTTTATTTAATTATAGAGTAGCCACAACATCTTTAGTTAAATAAAATTATATATTATGGCAATAAAGATGAGATAAATATTTTAGACATTAATTATAATATAAGTGCTAAATAAATTAGATTCATAAAATTTTTAACATACAATTTAGTTAAAAGTTAGCGCTTCAAGATTCATAAAATATTCTCTAATTAATTAGAATAATTACTTAGATGGAATAATTGTAAAGAACGCCCTAGACTAGTACTTACAAAACATTCGTACAACATAGCTTATAAAAGAATACCGTCCATTTCTAAAGTCTCAGGGGACTTATTTAAATTCATGCAAGTTGGCGCCATAAGTTTAAAATAAAACATAGGTTTTTATGCAAAGTTCAAGAAAACCAAATAATTTAAATAACAGAGTCCCACTGATAATTTTAGGAAAAAGTCTCTTAAAACAAAACATAATAAAAATGGCGTTCTACGTTGATCGTTTTATCGTCCATAGGATTGCCCCACGCCATACACCCCATGATGAAGAACTCCCCACGTCACCACGCGTGCCATAGAGAAAACCTATTTGCTACCTGGAAGGAAAGTAAGGGGGTGAGCTAAAAGCCCAGTAAGGAAGTACAAGCAAGTAAGCAAGTAAGAAAAACAACAAACAACCAAACACTAACATTCATCTAAAACATCATGGTCTATCATAACATAATCGTAACATTTCATCTTATCATAACATAAATGTGACATATCAACATATCATAGCATAAATGTGACATATCAACATATCATAACATAAATGTGACATATCATCATATCATAACATAAGTATATCAGCATATCATAACATAAATGTGACATATCATCATATCATAACATAAACGTGACATATCAACATATCATAACATACATGTGACATATCATCATATCACAACATACAGCATACATGATGAGCATGGAACGCTAGTTGTCCATGTCACCCTATGAGGTAAACAGGAGATCACTGGTCCTTGAATAACCTCGGCGCGTCCGCCCTAGGAGTCACGTCTCAATGTCCTTAGTAACTCGGTTGATGTATCTGACATCGAAATCTGTTTGATGTATCTAACATCGTATTCTGTTTGATGTATCTAACATCCATTCACATTTCACATTCAATCATATCATCACATTAAGGCATTCATAATTGCATAACAGTTCATTCATAAAACAGCCTTACCATTCATAGCATAGAAACATAAAATCTATCTAACTTCCTTACCTCAGGTCCAAGCTAAGAATTTCACAATCTTTTCAACGAGCCTATATCATAATCAAAATAACGTTTCTTAGGTTCATAAAATTACTATTTTGCCCTTCCATACAACTCATGTGTGCATGGGCCATGCACTCATGATAACCGTTACACTAAAACATGCAATTATCGCCAAAAAGAATAATGCTCGTTCTACCCATTTTGCTAACATGATTGCTTTATAAAAATTACATATTTGAATAATAATCATGATTTTGGACGTAAAAGTTGATTTGCATGTAACATGCATACGTGGGAACGTTGCGTAATAAAGACGTTTTCAAAAACGATATCCCTACATTTCTTGCTTCTATTGTTTGAAAATCAATGGCCATATTACATGTTTTCTTTAAAATTTCTAAGTTGATTAAATTTCTCAAAACTTTATTTTATTTTAGCTCAAAATAAAATATGTGACATTTTCATTAAATAAATATTAATTTACCAAGAATTAACCAACAAGCTTGGGTTTAATTAAAATACCTATTTTAACATGTTTCTTTAGAAAAATATATTTTATTATTGTGTTACAAAAATGATGTGAAAAATATATTTTAAGTGTGGAAAAATTATATTTTGATTTAATTTATTTAAGACTTAGTTTTTAAGTGGTAAAAACCCATATGTGACAATTTAATAACAATTGTTAACTTTTTAAAACAAACTTTCAGCCACTATTTATTTTATTCAAAAATCATAAATAAATAGAGTCTAAATATTTTTCTCAATCAAAATAAAGAAAATCATTATTTATCAAAATATGCATTCATACCATTAAAATATCAATTTTCAATATTACCATAACTTAGGAAAAATAATTTATTCCAAAAATTAATCAAATCCATTTTTTAGTGAAACTTTCTTCACATTTTATTACAAAATTCCAGCAACCATTTTTTATCATTAAAATCACCATATTCAATTTTATAAACTCATTTTTTCTCAAAATTCAATAAAAATTCTGTAGGAAATTAATTGAGTAAAATATCATAATATGAGACTTAAAATCCTCTTTTAATTTCATAAAAATTAACACATTCATCAAGAACATTATTTATGCATGCAACTCATATTTTTATCAACTTTTACCCAATTATCTTGAAAAAAAAACAGCAAGCTTAATTCTTTGTAAAACTCAACTTTTGTCTCAAAAATTACATAAAATCATTCATGCCTATAATCTCATTATGCTCTTATAATATGCATGATTCCACTAACATAATCACATGAATCCTTTTAAAATCATTTGTTGCAATTCCATGAAAGCCAACAAAACCTTTTCAATAAAATAGCATATAGTAAATTTATACCATGTTCACATGTGCCTTATTTTAACCTAGCATATTTCTATCATTATTTTCATGCATCTCACAATTTAATCATTCAAAACAAAACATGCATCTAACAACATTTCATGATCAAAAATATCAAGATTACCACTTGTCCTCTTACCCATATATCAAAGGTCCTAAAACATGGATCAAATATTTTGGTAAATCACACAACAAATCAAGAACACCCTTGGGTGTACCTAGGCCGAAATCACCTTACATGTGCTCATAGATTATTACAATTTTTCATGCATAGCAAAATCAACATCACAACCCTTAAACACAAGTCATACTCTCACAAAATCCAAATCCTATACATCATTCCTACCCAAAAATCAACCATTAACACCATTAGCAAAACCTCAAATACAACCACCAAAAACAATATAAGGCTAAGGAAAAGACCATTACCTCTCTTGATTGTAGAATCAAGAACACAAAAGATCAATACCACAAACTCCACACCCTTGTTCAAGCCTAGGGTTTTATGGGAAAGCCACCATGAGGAGAAAGAAGAATCCAAACACACACAAAGCATAACACAAATCAATATCATATTATCAAATAAAGAGATTAAACAAAGAGAAAATAAGAAGACATACTCTAGGGGGTTCCTCTTCACTTTCTTCTTCCTTCTTCCTTTCTTTCTTTCTTCCTCTCTCTCTCTCTCTCTCTACACGCCTCTCTCTCTCTCTCTCTCTCTCTCTCTAGGTCACGGCAGCCACACACACACACAAGAGCAATGGCTCTTCTCTCCTTTCTTAGTCCCTTTATGACAAATCCTCTCATAAAGTCTCCCAAACAAATTAAGGTAAGTTTCCATTTCTCTTTTATTTTCCTTGATTTTTCTTTATTTCAAAAAGATACAAGGAATAAAACATGATCAAGCCTATCCCCAAATGATTATAGTCTTCAATTTTTTTGATCCTTTTTACCATTTTAATGATATATTGCATTCCCACTAGGTCACATGCCCACTCCTCCTTTCCCTTTTCTTTTATTCTTTTTTTTTTTAATAAATAACTCCATTAAATCTAAAATAAGGAAACCTAAAATGTGTAGAAAAATCTACACATGTGCACCATGCTACCATGCACTAGCACACACTAAATTACTAGGGTGCATTACTATCTATCATGCACCTTAGTGCATTCCACCATAGCTCACATAAATACCTCATTTGTCACACTTAAATAAAATGTAACACTAATAGTAAGATAACATGTTACACATTTAATCACTTATTAAATTAATTAACCAAAACATTTCTAACAATTAAATAAAATAACAAACCATCAAATAAATCAAATAAACAATTAAATATAATAACAACACTTAAATAAAACAATTCATCACACTTAACATTTAAATCAAATAAAGCACAAAATTTAAATAATCTAAAAAAAAAAAAATTTGGTGCACTACAATAATTAAGTTATGAATAATACATTAACAATTTTGTGGTTAACATGGAAAAACATGAAATTGAGACAATGCTCAATCTAGAACAGTTTTTAATGATCTACAGACGACCACACTAGGAACACTCTTAGTAATTGCATGCCTATTATGTTGCTACATAGTTGTTCTTAGGAATTAAGTAGAGCCTAAAACATAATGTATGGTGAATCATATAATTTTAAATAATTAGGGAATAGTCACATCATCTCTAATTATATAAAATTATATATCAAGATGATTAGGATCACATAATGGACATAAAATGTGATTGGTTATAGATATAATAATTTTACCCCACATGAATTTTATTATATTTATATAATGTATATTATATTAAATTAATTTTTTTAATCTACCCACAGGAGTTATGATAATTAATTTAATAGTTTTATCATAAAGTTTATTTAGATAGAAATATCGGGCCTTAATTTTTTTTCAATTGTTTGATTAAACTATCATAATGTACATATAGTCTTATTAAATTAAAAATTTATCCCATATGTAATTTTTATTTGATTAGATTTCATCTTCAGCATGTTTATACATTGGTAAAAACATGAACTCATATAAACCTCAAAAATTTGATACTGATAAATTTGTAATCCTATTCATGCAACATTAAAACCCTTTTATTAACACATGGTGGATTGATTATGGATCAACAATCCACATTTCAAATTTCATTCAAGATTTACAAAACCTAATGAAGCCAGTAGGAAGTGAACAAAACATCTCACATAAACAAGATGGACTCACATGTGGAAGCTATAAGAATGTAATGCCCCAAATTTCCTAATAAGCTTTAGGACCTTGATTAGGAGGCCGGGAGGGCCATAATTAATTTATTATGTTATTAAATGATTATGTGCATGTTAAGGTGTATTAAATATGCATGTGAATCCATTTCTGAGTAATTGGGTGATTTTCATATTTTGGCCATTTCGAGCATATTTGGAATATATGTGATATGTGTGTGGTGCTTTATTATTATTTGGTTATGCCAGGGTTACTCAGCACAAGACGATCCTACGAGGTAAGCTAGTGGAAAAGTCACAACGAGATTTATTCTTGAATCGGAGTGAGTCAAGGGGTATTTAGAGCATTACCGGGTTATTGGGTAATGGGAACAAGAATTTGATGATAAATTGGGAGTTAGTAAGATCAGGGGGAAATTCTGGAGGTTTTGACTATTTTGTCCTCGGGGGTGTTTTCGGGACCCCAAGCGTTAGGATTTGTTTGAGGCTACTTAAGCTTGAAGTAACCTTTAAAGGAATAAAAAGAACGTTCTGTACGTTCTCTCTCCCTCAAAGTTCCATTTTCGTCTCCCGATCGCATTTTCAAAGGAAACTTGAGTTCTAGGACTCGGATTCAAGCGAGGATCGAGGCATAGCGATTCTAGGGAAGATTAGAAGCTTATTAGCTGGAGGATTTAGTTGGAAAACAACTCAATCGGAGGTAATCCAAGTTTTAAGTTCTAAGTTTTTAAAGTTTTTAAGCTTGAATTGGATTTTTGTGTTTTAATGAGATTTTGGGTGATTTGAAACTTGGATTTTAATGGTTTTGGTTGATTAGGAAGTTTGGGAACTTTGATTTTATGATTTGGGGATGTTTGGATAGGTTGTTGGAAGGTTTTAAAATGGAGAAAACGAGGAAAAATTGTTGGTTCGTGGTTGGGACGCGACCCTGGCTTGTTGAAGCAGGTGGAGGTTGCTGATAAGCCTTAGGGCCGCGGCGCTTGATGCCATTTTTGGCCAAATTGATGTTTTGAGCATGGGAACTTAACTCTAAGGGCCTGAGATCGATCCTACTACCTAGTGGAGTGGGATTCGATGTCCCGGAGGCTTGGGTTGGGTTTGGAAGTATTTATTTACTCATTTTGATGAGGTTTTATATTATGGTTGTGATTAGGTTATCACTAGGGGCTTGGAATCAGGATCGTGCTTGTGGCTCATTTATTAGTAACCTGTGCTTGGACCAAAGGTAAGAAAACTGCACCCTGTGTATATGTGACATGCATGGTTATTCTTGATGCATGTTGGATGGTTAAATGTGACAGGCATGGTTATTGTTGGGGCATGTCAAGTGATTAAATGTGATGCATGTGATGCACGAGAAACATGTGATTAGGGCATGCTATGAATCTTGATTATGAGATTGATCAGAGCTTGAGTCTTTGTAAATGTGCATGATTATAATTATGCTTTTGATGGCATGCCAAATGCCTTATATCTGAATATTCGACATATGGTATATGTCTGTGTGTATTACCTAAATGAGGAAGCACTGACTTATTAGTCAGGGATTGACAATGGTGTCAATATCAACTGTGAAGCTGTGACTCATTCGTCAAGTTCGGCAGTGGTATTGAGCACTGGTCACATGGGATTGACTTATAAGTCAAGTACGGCCTTAGCGTGTTTAACGCAAGCCGATAAAAGATTAGATCTAATCGATATCTGCATTGAATGACTCAAATGAGCATTAATGCTGGACCGACCTCAAGGTCGATGAAAATTAAAAGCGATTGTCTAGTCTAAGGGCTAGTTAGTTAGAGCCAGAACCAGAAAGGCTAAGGTGACCTACATGTGACATGGCTAGGAGGGTATGGGATCTCCAGAGCGTGACTCATTAGTCATCCACATCGAGATTGATTTATTAGTCATCTATACCAAGTGTGACTTATTAGTCACCAATACAGAGTGTTCCTCATTAGTCACCTATACAGGGTATGACTCATTAGTCATCCACATAGAGATAGACTTATTGGTCATCTATACAGAGTGTGGCTTATAAGTCACCTATACAAAGTGTGACTCATTAGTCACCTAGACAAAGATGGACTCATTAGTCATCTACACAGGGTATGACTTATTAGTCATCTATACAGAGTGTGACTCATTAGTCACCTATGCGGGGTGTGACTCATTAGTCACCCACTCCGATATTGACTTACTAGTCATCTATTCAGGAAGCAGGTCCTCAGAGAATGACTCATTAGTCTTCTATTTAGATGCAGGACCCCATAATCATTTATTTGAACTTATTTCCATGCATGACGGAAGCTATTCTTGCTAGGCAAGCACATTATGATTCGATGACATGTTATTACTGTTCATGAGCATGTTGAGTTTTCTTGCTGGGCTTCGGCTCACGGGTGCTATGTGGTGCAGGTAAAGGAAAAAGAAAGTTGGACCATCCTTGAGTTGGAGAGCTTAGGTGACGACATGTACATATGCGGCTGCTCGACCGCCACGACCGAGGGTTGAAATAGGAACTAGGGTTAAACCCTATTTTCCCGCTTAGATCGGCCTGTTGTAAATATTTTCTTGTAATAGACCTTTAAATTATATTTTTGGGATCCCAATGTATATAATAAACGTTCTAATGAAACGTTATATCTTAACCAAAATTTTTAATCCCTAAACCGCTAATTATACTTAGTTACACGATTTTGGCCAAATGACTCGATTAGCGAGTTTAGCATTGTTTACAAGGCACACCGTAACGGTCCCTGGAGTTTAGGGTGTTACAAAGAACATGTATTTTAGTTTTAAGTAGTAGTTTTTTTTTTTTTTTTTGAAAAAAGGTTAGAAAAGACCCTTTAAGTTCCAAGTTTTTCTAGAAACTTGAATCCAGTTTAAGACTTCTACCTTTTGGACATTCCTTTACATTTTTAGACAAATATTTTAATCTAGTATGTCAATCTGAATGTGTTGGGAATGGTACAATGTCTAATATTCTTTACTACATTAATCTGCAAAACAATACAACTCATAATGTTATTTATGTTCACACTAGCAATAAGGATGTGTTATGAATAAGGATTCATCTATATTGTGGCACTGAAGATTGATACATATCTCCATTAATATGATTAAAAGGTTAGTAAATGATGGGGTACTTAATACCTTAGATTTTACTAACTTTGAAACTTGTGTGGATTGCATTAAGGGAAAGCATACCAACAAGTCTAAGAAAAATGGTGTCAATATGAGTTCTGAATTATTAGAAATCATACATACATATATATGTAGTCTAGATATGGACGCATATGGTCAGAAATACTTCATCTCCTTTATAGATGACGTTGACTAATTTTTTAGTCAACTGACACAGAGTCAAAATAATTTATTCGAGAGCTTTCAGTAGAACCATAAACGAACAATAAATGAGTCAAAATCCTAATAATAATGAGCAATAAATAATAAAGAACACCGAGATTTATAGAGGTTTGGCCCCAGTAATTTGTAATGACCTACTTCCTCTTAGATTTATATTAATCTTGAAGGTTTATAGAAGATCACAAGGGATTACAAGTGGATTTATATGTGTAAAAGACAAAACAATAAGGCATAATTACTGCTAGGTATAAAAATAGGATGTCCAGTATGTTTCTAAACACTTGTCGGTAGACGATTTCATGAACCCCCTTTACTGTGGTGAAGGGTTTGCATTTATAATGCTTTGTTGGCCAAGGGGCTGCACACGGGCGTAACTGATGGTGGAAATATCCCATTATTCTCGTAGGTAGTTACAGCCCTACCCATTAGGAGGTTTGACCAAGTCTTCAGGGCTGTTAGGTGCTCTTTGATGGTGGTTGGGAAATTCTTGCAGACTACTAACGGTGAGTGTAACCGCTTCTCGCCAACAAGGTTTGGCTATCCATCATACTGAGCAGGTGAGTTTCTAGTGGTATTTTGCCGAACAATGTTAGAAAGACTTCCCCTCAGGAGAGTGAATTGCACAGAAGATGCAATAATGCATCTTGGAATTACAGCCTAGATAGGGTGTAGCCATCATAGACACGGGCTTCCTGAACATCTCTCACTGCCACTTGCTTGACAATGTTCCTCACCAAGAACCCCTTATAGGAGATTCAATGCTATGCCTTAGCGTAGGACTTGGGCAAAGTGTTTATCATTTTTAAATTGTTTTCCCTATCGAGCGGTAACTTGTCGTATACCCTGCAGGTATACACCGACCAACATGTCGGGAGGTCTGCCCAGCCTACTCCACGTGTCCAAGCTTAGTGCCACATCAGATATGTCAATTTTTGGGATAACATTTGCCCCCAAGTTTGCAATGGTGCAAAGGCAGAATGGAAACTTTCTTTTTGAGGTCATATGATCTGCCCCTTGCCACGTGGCACAATGTCTTGTCCAATTAGTTTCCTTTGTGTTTCCTCAAATTTCCAAAAAATGACTTTTCACTTATTCCCGCCTCTTTTTTGTAACCATAAAGTGCCACGATTACCTTTCTTGACGACTGTACCGACGGTTGTAAGAATTTCAAGAAGTTGGCTGACGTGTGTGGTAGTTGAAAGGACGTGATTGGAGAGAGAGGCGGATGGGCTATGTGTGTGGGGAGGCATGCAGGTGGCAGCTGAAGAGACTGGTGAGTGGGGGTTCATTAATTCTTGGTAGGAGAGAGCACTTCTCTTTGCCAACCTGTGCTCAGACTTCTACGATCCACGATCTTCACACCACGAGCACGTTCCTGGCGTTACACCCTGCGACAAGTAAGTTTTCCAAGCTTCCCCATTTGACTTGGCATTGTGTGTGAGAGAATTTTTTTCCTTTTCTGCGTTTTTGACTGTAGCCATGGGTTGTTTTTTGAGAAGATCTTTGTGTTGTACTTGAATGTCACTTGAATCTGCGTTTGAATGACTATTTTGGGTAGTTCTAGGCATGGGTTGCTCATATTCGGCTTAGATTTTATGAAAATCCGCCGCACGATGCCCTTTTTTTTTACTGATTTGTGTTTGGAGTTCTTGAAGAACACGAGGAACAATTCTTGAAAACTTCTTGATCTGATTTATTTGTTGCTCGGTCCTCCTCACTGTTCTTAATTTTATACTCGTCAGTACAATACAAGATGTATATACCGACCAACACTATTCGGTGCTCTCACCTCTTCCTTTCCCCTCTTTCTTGTATGTGCAGACCACTGGGGAGGTGATCACCGGACTAACACCGACCTGCCGCATAAATCATCAAGTAGAGGTACCGACCAGCCTGCGAATCCCTCCTTCCAGCCAGTGACTATGGCTCGTACAAAGAAGGCCGCTCATGTGGACGACGAACAAAATCTGCATGTAGCCCGTTGTACCACTGTCGCTGGAAACTAAGAAGCACCGCCCACCAATGAAAGGTCGACCGACTTTGGCCGGGAGGAAGATTTCGAGTTAGGATATGCCACATAAATCCTTACCGAGGTGATTTTGAACCCGTCCCAAGAAATGGAAGAGCCCCACCTATACACATCTCCAACAAGCACCATCTCCGAAAAACAACTAAATAACGTCAAGGAGCATTTCAAGCTCGGGAGTGCCATGATTCTCAATCCCACTGCCCAATAGAGGGTAGAGAATCCCAGAGCCAGATTTTGCGCTAGGAGCAGGTACCACATTACTGTTGGTGCCATTCTGCCCCTCCTACCATACTTTAGGAGTGTGGCACACTATTTTGGGATTTGCCCTACTCAGATCAATCCTAAAGGTATTAGGTTTCTATATGCTTTGTACGTCTTGTACAAATCCAAAGTCTGGTCGGTGCCTTTCGCGCATGAAGTTGTTTGGCCTCAAGTCAAGCTCCCGCTAGGGATGCTCAAGGTATTTCTATTTTAGCCTTAGGGAATTAGACATCTATCTGGCAATAACTGAAGCCATTTCTAAGGTTGGGGATGTTTGATCTTAGAATTTAAATCTAGATGCATGCTGCCTATTATTTTTCCAAACACATAATAGAAACATAGAATAACACGACATACATATGAACATCAGATTCGTAAATTAACATAAACACAAATATGTAGAAACTTACGAATACACAGTGGAACTAGAACAAGTCCTTCCTTCAATTTCTCTAACCCTTGATTCATTTTTGTAGCAGAGTATTATCAAGAGATTGAACTAGATAAACAACACAGTATTCCTCACCAAGCCTTTGATCAACCTAGAACTAGTGTGGGCTGGTTCTCAACACATGACATAGAGATCTAGAACAGAAGAAGAGATAATGGCTAAGAAAGGATTAGAGTGTCTAGGTTTTCACTTACCCAATGAATCAACTGAGACTGACTTCCTTTTGAAAACCCTAGATATCATATTCCATATATAGGCAACTTAATGAGATTTATTTAAATTTAAATTTAAATTAATTAAAATAATAAACAAAAAGATAAAAGCCATGGGCTCCCACAAATGAACTTGGGCCCAATCTCTTTGTTTTGAATTTAAATCCCAATTGGGCCTAAATTCAAAACCTTTTATTTATTTATTTTAATTAATTAATTTATTAAATCCTTATTCAAATTAAGTAATTATAACTTGAAACTTGAATTAATATTATTTATTTATATTGACACCAATTTATAAATAATTATAAATTTACCCAAAAATTATCTTTTATTCTCTAAATCTCATATCTCTATAAATTTTCCAAAATTGACCTAGTCAACTTTAAAAATCCTAATTGATAATTAAACCAATTAATTGAGACATTCTAGATGATTTACTCAAAGGTGATGCAGGGACCATGGATCCATAAAATCAAGCTCAATAAGTTACCATGAATTTATTTACGAATAATTTCACTACCTTATTAATTCCTCGTGACTCCACTATAGACTCGAAATTGAACTCTTGAATTCATAGAACGTATTTTTGAAACCATAAATATGGTATCCATTGTTATAGCCATTACAGTCAGTCAATCTTCTATTGATGACTTACTAACGAGATGGGTGCAAATTGCCGTTTTACCCCTCATCAATCTTTTATCCTTAACTCCCACTAAGTTTCTCATACATGATATTTCCGTGAACTTAATCACAGAAATGAGATCTCAATCATTTAACCTTTCGAACAAAGAAATTAAGGAAATCATCTCTTCACTTCTCATACAGAAGTTATAGATTATATATATATATATGAATAATACACCCACTCAATTACACTACTAAATCTCCAAGATGTAAGTATGGGCTAGACCATAGGGTAAGCTGGTCACGAACAAGTCAAAAGATTTAAATAATATAATTAGCAGAATATTATCACTCAGAATTAAGATCGAATTAACCTATGGTCAACGTTGTGACATTGATTAGATTCAATAGCAGCAATACTTATTTATCAATCAATAATCAATATCGCTCCTAGTCTAATGTAACTAAATACATCCGATCTTATCTACTTGGTCAATGCCTTGGATAAGACATCATATTCTGAATGTGTAAGTAGATCATATCGTAGATTGCCTAATCAGTGAAAATCCAATGCACTGATCTAACCTTAGGACTCGTTCTTTTGAACATATAATTACAACTATAATCCACTGTGACCTAGTCACTATAATTGTAACTATCCATATCTTTGGGATTTTATGAATGCTTGTATTACTTCAATAATCATGTAATAAAACAAGCAAGCAACACGATTGTCAAACTAAATGATTTCGACTACTTTTATTGACAAAATGAAATCGTGTTACATGTCCGACATGGTTTTATAAGGGCATAAAACCCAACAAACTCCCACTTGCCCTTTTAAAACAAATTGGACATGTTTCTCAAAACCATGCATTCTACATGCTTCACAATTATGCTCTCTTCTTATATCTTTGTAAAGGGATATGAAAGATTGCCTTCCAATGCTATCTTCATCACGTTCACCTCACACCTTTGCCACACTTCCTCGATAATGTGGTGCTTTCTCTCTATATGCTTTGCTCTTTTGTCGGTTCAAAGTTCTTTCGAAATTTCTATTGCCTCATTACTATCACTAGAAAAAATGAGTGGTTTATCCATTTCTGGAATAACACCGAGATCCGTATAGAACTTCTTCAGCCAGACTATTTCCTTAGCCACCATAGACACAACTATGTACTCAACCTCCAAGGTGGATTATGAAATGACAGATAGCCTAACGCTTCTCCAAATTACAGCTACAGAGATGGCAGACAACCTATCACTTCTCCAAATCATAGCTCTACCCCAAGAGTAAACACATTTTTCAGAAGTAACCTAAAATCTGAATCTGTGTAGCCTAACAGGTTCAAAGATCCACCTGAAAAGACTAACATATAGTCTCTAGTCCATCAAAGATACCAATCTCCATATATTGTTCATTTCCAAGGTTTTACTGACACTTGCTCACCACTCCCACTACATAGCAGATCTTCGGTCACAACACACAACATAGCATGTGTAACGCCCTAGTCACTCCAAGACCATTACTGTGAACTTTAAATCGTGCTTAACTCGCTAACCGAGTCATTTGGTTATAAACATGCATCTATGTGTTATTAATAGGCTAAGGTGAAAAATCTTGATCAAAAGGAAAGGATATATTTTATTTAAAAAATAAAACTGTACATGGGCCCACAAAAGTGTTTACAAGTTATTTACAATCCAAAAATTACAAATTGCCGACCTAAGCAGAAAAAATAGGGTTAACCCCTAGTTCCTCTGACAAACACCTTGGTCGTGGTGGTCAAGCGGCCACTTATGTACACATCGCCACCTAAGATCTCCACTCAAGGCTGGGTGAGCTTTTCTTTCCCTTTACCTGCACCACATAGTACCTGTGAGCCAAGGCTCAACAAGAAAACTCATTACTGCATGTATTCAATATCAACAGATGATTATGAAAATCATACTGGGCTTATATCCCTAATAACATAATATCAAGATTCTAATAATCATGTTGGGGAGTGTAGCCCAAATCAGATGGTATCGATATTCTAATAATCATGTTGGGGCGTGTAGCCCTAATCAGATAAGTGACTGATGAGTAAGTCACGAACTTAAACCAGATAAGTGACTGATGAGTAAGTCACGAACTTGAATTTGATAAGTGACTGATGAGTAAGTCATGAACTTGGGCTCTGCACCCTTATCCATGTGACGATGCAGTCACCTGAGCCTTTTGGCCCTGGCTCTAAGTAACTAGCCTTTAGACTAGGCAAGCGCTTTTGTTTTCATCGAACTTAAGGTTGGTCAAGCATTTCACGCTTATGACGATAACACTTATGTCAATTAGATCTAATCTTTTTGGCTTGCGTTAAACACACTAATACCGTTCTTGACTCATAAGCCAATACCATACAACCATTGCTCATTACTACTGACGAACTTGACTAATAAGTCACAACTTCACAATCAATACTGACACCATTGCCGATTCTGACTAATAAGTCAGTACCATTCACAGATATACAAGATTGCTAAGCATTTAATATGCAATCAATGTCCACATATAGAGCACTCAACATGCTTCATTACTAACCATGCATGTCCCATACTGGATGCAGTTTTCTTACCTCTAGTTCGAGTGTGAAACAAGTTAAAAAAGACCCTTGAGAATGATCGATCCTTTGATCCCTTAGCGGTCACCTAGTCATAACCAAATATGGAACTCCATCAATAAAATCAATAATTAAAGGTTCATGATCTTAAACCTTGCTCCCGAGACCTCAAATCGTACTCAAACGGTTAGTAGATTCGATCTCGAGCCTTAGGAATTGAAACCCCAAGCCAAAAACTCTAAAAAGTGCCCAAAATAGTACCTTGGAAAAATAGGGTAGCGCTATAGTGCTACCCCCTGGCGCCATGGTGCTACAAGCAGGGCTGACATGCCCTGGATAGCGCTGTAGCGCTAGAACCAGGGTGATTCAGCCCTGGTTTTCCCCCTTCGATTTCTTCAATTTCCAATCTTCAAGAACTGATTCCAAACCTCAACCAATCTCACAAATGAGCCCGAAAACCCATTCTACAAGTCCTAGGCATCAAAACCCATCCAAAATTTGTCAAAAACTTCAATGAATTCTCAACTATCCAATCCAAAAATCTAAACTAAAAATCAATGAAAAACAGAGTAAAAACCAGAGTTTCCATGGTTGAATTCTTACCTCAAGCTCAATATTAAACTGTCTTCAATGGTAGAACACAATCCTAGACCCTCAAGGCTTGATTCCTTAGCTTGAATCCTCAATTGGAGCTTCAAAATTTCAAAGGAAAAAGAAGGAAAAATGATGATCGGGAGGAAGAGGAAGATGAGCTCTTTTTTGGTTAAGTTTAATCCATAGCCTTCTAGTTGAATATAACCTTAGGTCAAAAGACCAAAATGCCCCGAGGTTAAGTAAAATCCTTTTGAAGTTAGCAAGGGAAAAATCGTCCTTTCCCGCCTATCTCGTAAATTATAATTAACGTCCTCCAATTCCCGTTATTCCCAATATTCTCAAATACTAATAAATCATATCCCATTACCCTTTAATTCCCGGTAATGTACTAATAATCAAATTACCTCGAGACTCACCCCGAGCCCTGAAAATAACCCCATTATGACCAAACCGCTAAGTTGCATTCAAAGATCGTCTCATGTCGAATAGCTCGAAAAAATCAAAATTATAATGTGGCCTCATCATAAATTACCAACATGCATGAAAATATACAAATATGCCCTCAACGGGCCAACTTACCAAAATACCCTTATAATGAAAAATGGACCCACATGCATGCATTTATCATCATATAATAATATAATTCACATAATCATGTATATAATCATTTAGTGGCATAATAAATCAATTATGGCCCTCCCAGCCTACTAATCCGAACATTAAACCTCATTAGGGATTTTGGGGCATTGCAGCATGCATTAGACTTCTAATTGCAAATGCATAAGGAATTCGTTACTTCTTTTCTTTCTCTTGAGGAGTCTGTGGAGACTGCTGCTTAGAAAAATAAATCCCATGTGAAGACACTAAACACCCTTTCTCGGAATTTGTTACAGAGTAACGACCAAGCACCTCACCTAAGTAGCTCGCTTGAGTTAGAGCTAAAATTCAGTTATTTCTATCCCTGATGTTCTGGATACCAAGAACACGACTTGCTACAATGAAATCTAGAATTTCGTTTCCAGCCAGTTCTTTATATCTGATAATTTCTTGACATTGTTTCCAATGAGTTAGATATCATCTACATAAAGGATTAAGAACACCGCAATGTCTTTTTCTCTAAGTTGTTAAGCATAAGGATCAACAACATTTTGTTCAAAACCACAGGTCTTAATGTTTCCATTTAACCTTAATTTTAGGAGTGTGAAGCTTGTTTAAGTCAATAGATTGACCTACTCAGCCTGCCAACTTTCTTGTCCAACTACTTTAAATCCTTCTAATTTATCCATGTAAATGGTCTCATCAAGATAGCCATTAAAAATGCTTCTTTGATGTCCATTTACCTTATCTCTTAATCAAGAGTTGTGGTTATGGATAAGAGTATACTAAATGAATTTTAACATGGCTATCAGAGAAAAAATGTTCTCTAAGTCAACTTTCTCTCTCTACCATGAGTCGAGCCTTATCTGTCTCAACCTTTCCATCAGCTCCTCTATTCTTCTTATAGATCCACTTGTACCCAATGGGCCTAAAGTCCAATGGCACATCTACAAGATCTCAGACAAATTAAGAGTACTTAGACTCTATTTCCTGGTACTTGGCTTCGAGTCAAAGATCCCTTCCAGACTTACCCATCGTCTGTTTAAAGGCCAACAGATCATTGTTACTTGTGTCCCCAACAAAATTGTGGGTTTCACTATCCATATCATAGGTACCGGGTTCCAAGAAACCCTCCCACTATGATGAGGCATCGTAACTTTCTGACTTGGATTAGTGGTTTCTAAATCTACCTTGTTTTCATCGACTTGCGTTTGTGAGGAGGGAACAATAGCTTATCATTTTTCCATCTAATATTATTTTTCTACAAGACTTGAAATTCATTATGTAGTCGTTATCCAGAAAAGTAGCATTTGTAGAGCCAAACACTTTCTTGTCTACTAGACTATAAAACAGACCATCCTGAGTACCTTTAGAATAGCCAACAAACAAGAAAACCTCAGTTCGTTGTTCTAGCTTTCTTACCTTTTTCCTCAGGACATAAATAGGACAAACCATAATGCTAGTGGTGTCTTGGAGACAGCATTGAGATGACACAACATTTAAAAAATGTCACATGCGGTCTAGGTAGTATGTCTCCAGAAAATATATGGGTAAGAATTCGGTAGAGTTGAATAGCTTATCATTGAACACATATTTTAAAAAATGCTCAATTCACTTCGCCCAGCAACACTGTTTTGTTGCGAAGTCCTTAGGTAGTTGCTTTAGAAAATTCTCCAAGTTCAATTAAATGATATTGGTTCTAATTATCCAAATATCCTCCACCCCTATTAGATCGCAAGATCTTTAACATCTTACCTAATTTTGTTTTAAAGCCATAGCAATGAATTCTTTGAACTTCTTAACAAATTCTCAGAATTCCTATGCTTTTGGTACTTACATGAGTCTCTAGAGAAATCTTTGATGAAGGTGACGAAATACTCATAACCACCCCTCACTTGAACATTCATAAGTCCCCAGACATTTGAACATACTAGCCCTAGTGGTTCTTTGGCCCTTTCTCCTATCACAGAAAATGGACGCTTTGTCATTCTGCCCTCAAGACTAGATTCACAAATAGGTAGGTCACCCTAGGTGAGTTCCCTCAAAGGCCCATCCATTGTTAGTCTTTGAATCCTATCATAGCAAATATGACTAAAGCGAAGATGCCAAAGGTACGTCATTTCTAACGTTATTGACCTTTTGTCGTTTAACAGTCCTAGATTTAGCTATCTTAAACAACTCATTATTTAGAACATAGGGTTCATTTTGTTGCAATAGGTATAGTCCATTTTTCATACATCCACCCCACAATTCACATCCATTTAAATTGTTGTTGATGTAATAAGAAAAACTGAAATTAAAATTTCTATTGAAAATCGAAATAAAATAAACATTTTCTTAAAACAATATATTTATTTCCAAAATTCATTCAATCTTATCCTTTTGTCTTGTTTGATATGAACAACCCTTGATGGATTCCAAGCTTTGGCTTTTTATCCTTCATGGCTTTCCCAATGTTAAAAAGGTGTAAAAAAATACATGCATGTTTAGTAGATCTTGATTCAGCGATCCAAAAACCGAAGTATCATCCTCTAAAATCACATGCATCCAACACAAATTTCATTATCTTGGGTTTCACATGCCTTGAGTGTTGAGAAATCTTGTTCCAATGCCCAGTCTCCTTGCAGATGGAAACACTCCCCATTTTGTGTACTTATAATCAGGCCTTTCTCAAAGATACTTTGCAGCATTTGATGCCTTGCCAGTGGACTTCTTATTCTTTTTGTATGAATTTCTTCCTCTCTTTCTCTTTGAAGAAGAAGCTTAAAGCAGCTTCTCCTTGAGCTTATTTAGTAGTATTAGCATTCTTTTCTTTGCTTGAACCACCATCAACAATCCTCTTTGAAGGATTTGGCGATCGTTGCATAGGAAAAACATGAATAGCTTTGATTATCATGAACTAGATGTTGTCCATAATCAACGCCATGTTTGTTGACGCAGTTTTTTCCCAACAATGTACTAAGAAACTAAACAAGTAGATTAGGGCTATATTATAAACCGTAATGAAATAGTAAATACCCTCTCAAACACGTACAACTTTATGTGGTTCAGTAGTTAAAATCCAGATAGTCCATGAGTCAATAATATTACTTTTTTCTCTCAATTTCTGCAGAGTTTTGGTATTACAAAAATAGTCCTCCTCCCTTTCCTGTCCAATATTCCTAGTATTTATATGGGAATTTCCTGGACAGGTTTGGGTAACCACGTGAATAAACCGCGTGGATAAATAAGGTATATAATTAATACATATTATTCTCATTTACATTAGGATATGATTCGATAACAGAATAAACATACTCCTGTTATCTCGGATAATAAATGATAGATATGTGATATAGTATGGGCATTAATGAGCGCATAAAGAGTCTCCGAGTCTCTTGGGATCCTTCAATATGCGTTATGTCCATGTTCTCACGAGTTGAATGTCTCACCCGAGTTTGTGTTAAATGACTATCTGAACCCTAGCTCGTAGTAAGCTCAGAGCGCCAAAAGTTGGATGTATCGTGTTGTCGAACCTCGAAACTCGGGATGTTCACATCACTGTTAGCCATATATTTTACTTGGCTATTTTTCCATACATTCATCTGCCAGTTGTACACGAGCTGAGTAATTCAACTCGTGCTAATTTTAGGGTACAACATTTGCCCCCCAAGCACTTGCTCGTGCTTGATGTTGTCACTCTCTGACATGCACAATAGGTACTTTTAGACTTCTGCCATATAAAATTGTGCCTACCCAGTACTCAAGTACTGGATACATGGCTTCCTGCAATTGGCGTCGTTTGGGTTTCGAGGACTGATACAACTGCCCTGTCAACTTTTTGCCGTTGTATGGTTCATTTAATCTTGGCCTTCGGATCTCGAACTAATCCAATCGGATGGCCCATATTAGTTTCCGTAGTTTTCGTATAAATAGGATATCAGTTCTGAAACTTCACCACCTTTGCATTCAAAAAATTTTCTTTTCAAAAACCCAAGTTTCTCTTTTTCTTCTCTAGAACCTCTCAAAAACCCTCCATCGACTTTTAGACTTTCAGAAGCTTTCAAAGAACTTTCCTGTGGAAGTATCAATATCTTCCTTAAACGAGCATATAATTTGTAAGTATTTCTTTACCTGGTTTGAATTTTTTGATTCTTTATTTTCCAGGCAGTTTTTTTTACTTCGAAAATACAATACCGTCTCCTAGCCTTCCTTGCTCCAGGGCGCGTACGCCCCTGGTTTTAGACAATACGTAGATGATTCCAGCCCCGAGGAAGGACCTGTATCCCCTAGGAACTAGGAGGTCATATCTTTAGACTCTCTCATTCCTCCGTTAATCCCAGAGTTGGAGGTTGTGCCTAACCCAGTCAATAACCTCAAGCTGATCGTAATAGATTCCTCCCCTAGCCTGGAGGGTAGGGTTCTTGCTCTTTTTCTTGTATTTATATTATTTTCGAAGCATTACTCCTGTGAATTGAATCTTCTGTTCGCTCTTTTTTCAGGTGAAGAGATAGAATTGCCAGAAGCTCCAAATTTGAGGGGTGCAATTAAGGTCGGCGGGACCAGAACTGGTCCCGTGGTGAAAAGGCCTAGGGTGACGAAGAAAGAAACTCTGAAGATGGGGGGTATCTCTAAATCTGTTGGAATTGTGCTCTGAAAGCATACGTAGTAGACTGTTTTAAGAAATAAATAAATAAATTCAATTTGTTATGCATATATTTTATGGACTATATTATTCTTTAATAATATTATGTACATATCAGAAAAATTCCTAAGTTCATATATGTGATCTCAAACACGTATTGGTACGAGAGGATTGTGTTTGAGATAAATGAACTTGAATAGTTCGTAGTAAAATAAAGTAATGGAATCTTTAGATTAATTACTCCAAGTACGGTCCATTAGTAATATGAATACATGTGATCTGGATCCGGATCACTAGTGTAGTAGGACACTTTAGTGGAGGTACTTTATATATTAGAGAATATATAGAAGTGGACCAGATATGTGTATTAATACTTAGTTAAATACTGTTTCGAAGTATTAATTAAATATATCAACTGATGATCATATACAAATAGATCTTAATCCTGAAGTTATTATGAACTCCTGTTTATGTTATATAAGTTCTTTGATTGACTCGTTAGGGTCTGTCAGAATGATCAGGCTAGAAACTTATGTTTTGGGAACTCATTAATGTAAATGGATGGGGACATAGTATACAGATATGAAATCTATACTTTCTCGCAAGAGATTGAATAATGGTTCTCTTAAGGGTTGACTTTTGGGACTGAAAGGTTATTGAGCTCAAATTCATAATTTAGTTATTAATTAACCTTCACTAGTAAAGTCAATGGTACTTAAGGAAATAAGATATAATTAAAAGGGTAATTTTATTCCCGATTAATTATGAACCATTATTATAGGGTTAATTTGTATGCAATGATTATCAATAGACGTTTTATCATTACAAAGTACTCAGTAAATGAAATGTTTATAATTACTAGAGTGCAGTCTCATATTTATAGTAGAATAATCATGAGATTAATAAATTAAGATTATTTAATTAAAGAGTTTAATTAATAATCTCAAATTTATTGGAGCTTGGAATTATAGGTCCATAGGTCCCTACAATGGCTCTATCAACACTATTCAAGGCAAGAGTTGATATAAAGGAAAAAATAGTTGAAAGACATATTTAAGAAGAAATTTGTTCTTCGGGCCAAATATGCAATTATATGATAATAATGATTAATTAATTAATTACAAATTAGTTGTAATTAAAAAAATTAATTAATATTTAATTATAATATAATTTTTGAAATTATATTAAATAATTAAATTAATTATGAAATTAAATTAAATAATTAATTAATTGTAATTTTCGAAATTATAATAAATTAAATATCTATTTTCGAAATTATATTGGATTTAATTAATTAATAGAATTAAATATCTTTATTTGAGTGGGAGATAATAATCGGATAATGTCAAATTGGATTTGAATTTAAAAGATTGATATTTATTCAAATAATTAATTATATTTGATAATTAGTTAAAAATATATTTAATTTAAATTTGAATTCAAATTTGAATTAGTTATAGCAAAGTAGTTTGAATAAATAATTAAATAAAAATAGAAAAATCAAATATTCCTAAAAATAAGGGTGGTACACGGCCACGCACAGTCCATGGACTGTGTGTGGCATGTACTGCATATTTTCAAGGACATATTTTTTCAATTTTATTTATTTAATTAATTAATTAATTAATAATTCAAAAATTAGTTTTTTGATATTTTCATTAATAAAATAATTAATTAATTAAGAGAAAAATTATAAGTTAGTTACAAATTTATTTTTTAAATTTGATTTTTTTTTTTAAGTAAGACTTATCAGAAAATATAGAGATAGATAAGAAAATTCAAGAAAGGACAGTCATTCGCTCTGTGAAAAATATAACGATACTTTTATTTCTCTCCCTGAAAAGATAAAGAACCAATTCTCAGGTCTATTCCCTTGATCTAATGTGTTGAGTACATCAAGTAGAATAAAAAATTAACCATCCTTTATTCTCTAAGTGTCCACACACTTCTTGAGGTGTGGAGAACGCTGTGGAAGATCTTGGTTTGAGTACCTGGGAGCAGCTTGGATAGGAATATCGTTCTTATTACGAAAAGATAGCAGGGATACTTGATAGGCTTCAAGAGGTATGATTTCTATTCCTATCTTGCTTATGATTAATGTATATATATTAATGGATCCGCATATTTAAAGGTAGTTTAAATATGTTACAATTTTTTTTTGTACGCTGGGATAATCCACCATCTTTCCGTTGTGTATTAGGAAACTCGTTCCTAACAAAATCCCCGTATAAGGATAAGGGTGCTAGCATCGCTCGGGAGCGGCCACAAAGAGAGCTCCCCTCAGGTCCGGTAACAACGGTTACTGTTCGCCAAGCTCCCCCTCCTCCTTGACACGTGCTTTCCTCAAATCCTCAAATGATTGAAAATGAGGCCCCCATTCAAAGTGAGATTCCCATTGTTTGAATCCCAATTGAGCCACATGACCTGGACAAGATCCCCGAGACTTTTTGGGGTATCGTGTATGAAACTGCAAGCCACATGGTGGGCCATGCTTACAAGGATAGTGCCATAGATTTGAGGGATATAGAGGAGCGCAACCCTGAAGATGTCCTCGAATCTGCTATGGACGTGAACCTTACCATGAGTCCCTTTCACCCTCCAAACCTTTCCTTGCTTCATTAATTTTTTTATTCTTGACTTGCTTCATTGTTTTGCATTTTTTCTTGGCCCAATATCGAAGCATAGCTCATGTTAAAGCTAGGAACAAGGAACTCTGAGCTGCCCTAAATGTTGCTTAAGAGAATGAGCAGGCCGCCAAAGCCGCCCTGAGTGTTGCTCCAGAGAATGAGCAGGCTGCCAAAGCTGCTCTTATTTCTTCTCAGGAGGGCGAGTAGTCTGCGAAGGCCATCTTATCCACGTCTCAGGCTCAAGTCATGGAGGCGAGTCATCGCACAAATCAGTTTCAGGCCAAAAAATGAAGAACTCAAAACGAAGCTGATCGAGGTCGAGGTTAAGGCCAAGCTGGAAGCTGCAGTGTCCTCGTTGCAAATGGAGGATATGCTTTACCGTTGTTGGGCCTTTATCCAAAATGGAAACTTCTCTTTTATGCAGCTCGAGCTATGGGATCTGTATCTTGCTAGGTTCAAGGTTTGGTTCTCGTAGGAACCTTCAGAGAACGGCGAAGCTTCCGGAGCTGCAGAGGGGGATGGTGAGGAGGAGACCTCAGTTGTAACGCCCTGGTTACACTAGAACAGTTACGGTGAACCGGAAATTTGACCCGCTACCCGAGTCCTTTGGTTAAAAACGTGTTCTAAGTGTCATTAACAGGTTAAGGTGGAAAATCAATAAAAAGGAAAGGATATATTTTATTGAATACATAAAACTGTTCATGGGCCCATAAGAACATTTACAAGTCAAAAAGGTCATTACTGTTTCAAAATTTCAAACCCGCCGACCTAAGCGGCAAAAATAGGGTAAACCCCCTAGTTCCTCTGAGAACTCCTTGGGCGTGGTGGTCAAGCGGCCGCATATGTACACATCACCACCTAAGCTCTCCACTCAAGGCTGGGTGAGATTTTCTTTCCCTTTACCTGCACCACATAGCACCCATGAGCCAAGGCCCATCAAGAAAACAAAATAAAGCATGATATAATATCAACAATGATCGTAATAATCATTCAGGATCATCAGTCCAAACAAATAGGTGACAGTCGCAAAAGTCACTAAATTGGGTCCAGCTCCCTTTAGCCTTATGACGATAGGGTCACCGGGGCTTTATAGATAAGTGAAATTTTATTAGTTCGAACAGGATAGGTGCATGGTGACTAGTCACCAACATAACCTTCCTCGTGACCTTAGAGTCAAACCCTGGAACAGCCTTCCCTAGCCATGTGACAAGCAGTCACCTGGGCCTTAGGCCCTGGCTCTAGTAACTAGTCTTAGACTAGACAAGCGCTTATAAGTTCATCGACCTTAGGGTCGGTCCAGTGTTAATGCCTTAGAGCCATTCAACGCTGATATCGATTAGATCTAATCTTCATTTGTCTCGGCGTTCATGAGGCTATGCCATTTCTGACTCTTAGGTCAGTGTCCTTGACAAGTCAATACATATACAAGTACACAACATTCACTAGCATTTAATAGGCAATCCATGTCCACATTTATCAATCAACATGCCTCAATACAATCACGCATGTCACATATACACAGGGTGCAGTTTTCTTACCTCAGGTTCGAGCGAGAAATAATATAAGAACAACCCTTGAGAACGATCAACCTTTAGATCCCTTAGCGGTTACCTAATCATAACCAATTAGAAACCATCAATAAAGCAAATCAATGAATGGTTCACAATCTAATCCACACTCCCGGGATCAATCCCTCACTCTCGGGACTTTCAATCTACTCAAAAGGGGTAAAGGAACCAACCCCCGAGCCTTAAAATCCATCCCGAGCCCTAAAAACAACTTTCCCTGAAACTAAACTAGCACCTAGACGCTGCCAACCATTGCTGGGGCGCTAGGACTGGCGCTGGGGCACCAGCTTTAGACTAGCAGCTCCCTTGATTTTCCCTCCTTGCGATTCCCCTTGAAACCAACCTTCCAAACCAATCCCAAACCTTACCAAAACATCCAATTCAACCCCTAAACCTCATCTACATCACCCCCTCACCAAAACCTAATCAATCTTGCACAAAAACTCCCATTGATTCCAACTATCCACGTCAAAATCAAGAGCTGAAACTAACAACCAAAACAGAGAATACATGGAAACTAGTGGCTAAAAACTTACCTCAAATTCAGGTTGTGGTGCTCTTCAATGGTAGACCACTCTCCCAAACTCCCAAGGCCTGCTTCCCAAGCTTAAATCCTCAACAAGATCACAAAAATCACAAAGGAGATGGAGGAAGGAGAAGGTACGGGTAAGCTTCACTAACTTGCTCTGTTTTCCCTTCAATTCTACAGCCTAAATCAGTTTATATCTATCCTAGGGGTAAAAAGACCATTATACCCCTAGGTCAATTAAAGATTTCTAAAGGCTCCCAAGGGCAAATTTGACCTTTCCAACCTATCTCGTTAATCATAATTAACGCTCTCCAATTCCCGCTATTCTCGATAATCCCAAACACCAATAATTCATATCCCGTTACCCTTTTATTCCCAGCAACGCTCTAATCATTAAAACATCCCGAGCCTCGAACTTAATCCCGTTATGACTAAACTGTTACTTAATATTCAAAGATCGTCTCATGCCGAATAGTTCGAACAAATCCACAATATAATGTGGCCTCAACAATATATCACTGACATGCATACAAATATACAATTACGCCCTCAACAGGCCAAATATACAGGTCTGTCATGAAATGTGGACCCACATGCATGCATTTAGCATCATATCATAATATAATTCACATAAACATGCATATATTATCATTTAATGATATAATTAAACAAGTATGGCCCTCCCGGCCTACTAATCCCGCCATTAAACCATATCAAAAAATTCAGGGCATTACATCAGTTGAGCGTGCTGATGAAGCCCAGTGACTTTATTATTCAACCTTTTTATTGTTATTATTTTTTCAAATTTTTGTAACAGTCCCTTGGGACCAAAACAATTGCCTTCAGGCTTAGTTTGAGGGTTTTTCTCCTCGAGATGACAATATATTTTTTGAATATACCCCTAACTTGTGATCTATTCTTCTTTCCCTTAGTTTATTATTTTCTCATGTTTATGAATCCTTAGACTCTTGTACATTCGAAATATTAGGGATTGATTTTTAGATCGAGATAGATTTTATCGATATCATAGTTATATGCGTCATACCTGTTAAGAATCAGGCCTTGGACCTGGTTATACATAGGGTTTTCAATAAACATAATAGCATTATACATGTGAAGAATCAGGCCTCAAACTTGGTTATATCCATGGTTTTTAATAAACTTAATAGCATTATACATGTTAAGAATCAGTCCTCGGACCTGGTTATATCCAAGGTTATTTTATAATCCATCTGTTATTAAATTGAAATGGCTTTTATAAGTAAGGCTTACATAAATGGTAACACTATTGATAGTATTTTTTTCAAATGGAGAGCATTCCAGGTCCATGGGACTATTTCCCCACTTAGTCGGGCTAGCTTAAAATTTCCTCTGCGTAGGACCTCTATAATCTAATACTGTCCTTCCCAGTTCGGACCTAACACATTATCCTTGGGATCTTTATTCGCCAAAAAGACCCTTCGTAGAACTAGATCGCCCAATCTTAGTCTGCGTCCCTTGACTTTTGAATTGAAATAACGAGTGATCTTTTGCTGATAATGGACGAGCTGCAATTGAGATGCCTCACATTTTTCTTCGATCAGATCGAGGGATGCACTAAGTAGCTCATTAATCTGATCTTGATCAAATGTACTTTGTCTGTGAGTAGCCACCATTGCCTCAATTGGAAGCATGGCCTCGCTTATGAAGGTTAAGGGAAAAGGAGTATGTCCCGTGGATGTCCTATGCGAACTTCGGTAGGCCCAAAGTACTTGTGGGAGCTGCTCGGGCCATAATCCTTTTGCTTCATCCAATCTTTTCTTTAGGCTCATCTTGAGGGTCTTATTTACATCCTCACCCCGCCCATTGGCTTGTGGGTATGCTACCGATGAGAAAATCTTCGTTATGATGTATCTTTTACAAAAGTCTGTGAAGAGATCACTATCGAACTGTGTGGCGTTGTCTGACAAAATCTTTTTAGGAAGTACAAATCGACATTCGATATTCTTGACAACGAAGTCCAAGACTCTCTTTTAGGTGATGGTTGCCAGAGGTTCAGCCTCTACCCACTTCGTGAAGTAATCGATCGCCACTACTGCATACTGAACTCCTCCCTTTCCCATAGGTAGGGAACCTATCAGGTCGATTCCCCATGCTGCAAATGGCCAAGGGATGGTTAGCTCGACTGGAGCAGCTCGAGCAACTATGGAAAAATGCTGGCATTTGTCACGCTTCTGAACATACAAGATCGAGTCCTTTGTTAAAGTGGGCTAGAAATATCCCTGCCTCAGTACCTTCAGTGCTAGGTTTTGCCCCCCACCGTGATCTCCACAAAAACCTTCGTGTATTTCTTGTAAGATGGTTTTGGCTTCTTCAGGCAGAACACACCGCAGGAAGGGCAACGAATGACCTCAT
This sequence comes from Humulus lupulus, assembly GCF_963169125.1. Taxonomy (NCBI): domain Eukaryota; kingdom Viridiplantae; phylum Streptophyta; class Magnoliopsida; order Rosales; family Cannabaceae; genus Humulus; species Humulus lupulus. The sequence goes on along the minus strand of NC_084794.1, from coordinate 101,809,321 downwards.
CGATATAGGATTCCCTCAACTATTACATACCATGGAGCTTGATAAAGTATTTTTCTCGCGTGTTTCTTATCATCAGGTAGTTTTCCAGTCGTGAGATGTTCCATTATAGGAGTCATCCAGGTCGGTCTTATGTCAATCATTCCGACCTCCATCGTTTCTCCCGTTACACTTGGACTTTCCAAGAACTCCACCGGAACTACATTTAATGTTTCAGTCTCTTTGGTGGTAGCAAGTTGAGCCAGAGCATCAACGTTAGAATTTTGCTCGTGGGGAATTTGTTCAATAGAGCTAAACTCAAATTCAGTCAACTCACCTTTTACCTTAGCCAAGTAGGCTGCCATCCTGATGCTTCGAGCTTGATATTCTCCCAATATTTGATTTACCACGAGGTGGGAATCACTATAGAATTGGATGGCTTTCGCCTTCATCTCTTTCGCTGCCCTTAGCCCTGCCAATAAGGCCTCATACTCTGCTTCGTTATAGGATGCTTCAAACCCGAATCTAAGAGTTGTGTGGAACCGATGCCCTTCAGGCGAGATTAAAATTATCCCAGCTCCCGATCCATTCTCGTTTGACGATCCATCAACGAAGATTTTTCATAATTCCTGCACTGGCTCCCTCATGAGCCTGTCTTGAAAACCAGTGTACTCAGCCATAAAATCAGCAAGAGCTTGACTCAATTAATTAAAATAATAAACAGAAATATAAAAGCCACGGGCTCCCACAAATGAACTTGGGCCCAATCTCTTTGTTTTGAATTTAAATCCCAATTGGGCCTAAATTCAAAACCTTTGTTTTCTAATTAATTAATTAAATCCTTATTTAAATTAACTAATTATAATTTGAAACTTGATTTAATATTATTTATTTATATTGACACCAATTTATCAATATTAGTAAGTTTACCAAAAAATTCTCTTTTATTCTCTAAATCTCATATCTTTGTAAATTTTCCAAAATTGACCTAGTCAACTTTAAAAATCCTAATTGATAATTAAATCAAATAATTGAGACATTCTAGATGATTTACTCAAAGGTGATGCGGGGACCATGGATCCATGAAATCAAGCTCCAATAACTTACTGTGAATTTATTTACGAATAATTTCACCACCTTATTAATTCCTCGTGACTCCACTATAGACTCAGAATCGAACTCTTGAATTAATATAACGTAGTTTCCAAACCATAAATACGTTATCCATTTCTATAACCATTACAGTTAATCAATCCTCTATTGATGACTTACTAACGAGATGGGTGCAAATTACCGTTTTACCCCTCATCAATATTTTATCCTTAACTCTCACTAAGTTCCTCATAAATGATATTTCTATGAACTCTCGCCTAGTCACTATAATTGTAACTATCCATATGTTCGGGATTTTATAATGTTTGTATTATTTCAATAATCGTGTAATAAAACAAGCAAGAAACATGATTGTCAAACTAAATGATTTCGACTACTTTTATTGACAATATGAAATCAAGTTACATGTCCGACATGGTTTATAAGGGCATAAAACCCAACAAGGGAGTATGTTAGCCAGTACTTTGTAACCACAGACATTGCTGCCAAACATCTTTCTTTTTAGCGCAACGGTCCTTTTAGATGTCCAGCACCTACTAAAGAAATGGAGAAACAGGCTCAGGAGCTGGCCACCGTGGAAACCAAGCCGCAAAGACCTGGTCACCTTGACCACTGAGGAGAGGCTCACTGGTTCTCAACTTTATCTTAACCCTAAGGCAAAGGGTATGGGCAACACACCCATCAAACAGTCTTGCAGAAAAGAGTCGCCAAGAAAGCAGCCGCCCAACAAAGTGCCGCCTAGCAAGAAACAAAAAACCTCCACTGTACCTCCTGCCAGACCTTGTGTTGCGCATCGCACCTGGAGTCTGCCTAGCATTTTTATCATAGAGACCACTGAGCAGAGTGCCCCTCAAGATGATACTATCCCCTAACATGGAAAGGGGAAGAAGATCCTGGTTAAGAGTATGGCTCTTGACTCATCAGATACCGGTGAGGATACTCCACTTGGGGCCACTGGCAGCTAGGGGGGAGCAGAAGAGGGTGGTTTGACACCAACCATTTGCACTTATTTATAATCTACTATTTATTTCTACATATTTTGGCCCTGCTCGACATACTTTTTGACCTCTTGCTTTTGTTCTGTAGATATGTCATCCATTTTCTTTAAGAAGTTTTCTTAGAGACAAACTTGTCGTTCTTGTGGTGAAACTCCTTCAGCCAAGCACCAAAAAAACTAACCCCCTGTCAAGGCCGCGGAACAGGAAGAAAAGACCCTCGAAAAGGCCCTCGCCCCCAAGAAGGTGCACACCCCTCTGGAAAAGGCAGGGGGACTGACTCTTTCAGGAAAAACTGGTCAGGGAAAAGGCAAGGCTGCCCCGAGTAAGGTTCAAGAGGGTGGCATTGAGGATCCTATGGAGGAGCCCAACAAACCTTTGAAGAAGGCCTTGGCAGGGCACAAGATCTCTGGAGAACATCACCAACATTGGTCTTCAGGACGCCATAAGGGTAAGTACTCTATTTGCTTGGAGTTTTGTTAATTTATCCTTTTTGTCAATTTTTCTAACTTCCTTCCTTTAATGTTGTAAGCCTTCTTGGCACTGAGCTATGCTCACCACCGGGTCAAGATGGTGAATAAGCAAGTGGATAGTTTGTTGAAGGAATCTGAAAAGAATGCCTCCTTGAAGGCCCGGATTTAACAACTAACCAAAGATGCTGAAGGCACTTCCCAACAGATCTAGTTGCTGAAGAAGACTGTCAAGCAGCTTTCTATAGAGAATGAGGATCTCAAAACTGTCACTGAGCAAAGGGAGTTAGACGTTAACTGGATGGAAGCAAGGGTAGATAAACTCAATCAAATATCCACAAACAATGCTGAAGAGGGGAGGGTCATCTAGAAAGAAAAAGTAGACTTAGAGGAGGCCCTAAATGCAGAGAAAGTTGCAAGGGCTGCCGATGCCATGGCCTACGAGGCCTTTGATATGAGTACCTTCTATGACTTCTGGGTGCACAATAAGGGGGTGGACTACAGCTATCTGGGGGAGGCCTTTCATGAGCTAATGCAGTACTGTACTAAGTAGGAACAAACATAGGCCCAGACTACGTCTACCGACCAGCTTCCAGTTGTCCAAGAACCCACTTTCTCTGTCTTCGAGAAAGATAATATGGGGGAGTATATTAATATATCAGCCCCCGAGGAGACTATTTTGCCCTCCAGCCCAAATGCTTCAGCTCACACCTCTATCCCTGCCGACCAACCACAAGAATCGCTTGCCGTCCAGCCTCAAGACCAGTCAACAGACCAGCCTCAAGGCCAGCAAACCAGCTAGCAAAACAACTGACTTAACATTTCTTTTCTTTTTGCATAGGCAAAAAATAGTTGAGACGAGCAGCCTTTAATCTCGAGCACTTTACATATACCTTTGAAATGCTTTCCTTTTGACTATATATCTTCTTGTGCCTTATTTTATAATACTACTTTGTATATACTGCCTTTGGAGATGTGCGGCTCTGTAAATTGGAGTTGTTCAATTCTTTTGAATGAGTTGTAAAAAAAAAAGTTTCAACCCTATCTAGAAGAATTATTTTATGGCACATACCAAGCAATGCGCAAGCCCTTTAACATTAATAAAAATTAACGTTTCTAAGTCCTTTTAATTATGCGCTTTTTCCTTTATTTGTCCATGTATGACTATGGTGCCCCAAGTGACCGAGCAGGATTTATAACTCTTGGGTTATCCTCTTGGTCACTTGCTAACTGACCTCATAATAACCTGCTCGAGAACACCTGAGTTTTCCAAAACCTACAAAGGTTTAATACACTACCGACAATCAATGAAACAAATCACTAGTTAGCAAGATAACCATTGTAAAAGTAAGGCTTGTAAAGAATGGACAAAAATTGTGTCTTATTAATTAAAAATTAATCATACAAGATGCATCACTACAACCGTAGCTTACATTCATAGATGTTAATTATTACAATAGATGGGCAAACCATGCCTGTGTACATAATTAATATAGCTAAATTGAGTTGGTTGGTGGTAGGGGCAGTTCATGCATATACCGATCAGCCAATGACCACTTAAGAATGATCTTTATTGGTAGTACTTCCTTAGGTGCTCCCCATTCTAGTAAGGGGGGAAATGTACTAGTTGGATATCTTTGTTGTACCGTGCTAGCTTGTACGTGTCGGGCAATACTATCTCTATAACCTGGTAGGGGCCTTCCCAGCTTGAACCTAGTACTCTTGCCAAGGCATCTCAAGTTTCTGGGAGTATTCTTTGCAGGACTAAATCCCCCATGTCAAACTTGCATTCCTTGACTCTGGAGTTGAAGTACCAAACAACTTTTTGCTGGTGGGCAGCCAGGCGTATGTTGGACTTTTCGCGTCTTTCTTCAATCTAGTCTAAGGACTCAACCAACAGCTGGTGGTTACAATCTTGGTCATATGTTGTACGTTGATGAGATGGTGGAGTCACCTCTACTGGCAACATTTCTTCATATCCATATGCGAGTGCAAAGGGGGTATCATTAGTGGTTGTTCGTTCGGTAGTCCTGTATGACCAGAGTACTTCAGGAAATCTCTTAGGCCAGTTTCTTTTAGCCTCTTCTAAATGCTTCTTCAGAGTGTCTTTGAGAGTCTTATTAATTGCTTCGACCTGACCATTGGCTTGGGGTGTGAGACTGTTGAGAAGCTTTTTGTGATGCCATGTTTGGCACAAAAATTGTTGAATAGACAGTTGTCAAACTGGGTGCCATTGTCAGACACTATTTTCTGGGGTAAACCAAACTTGCATATTATATTTTTCACCATGAAGTCCAGTAATTTCTTGGAGGTGATGGTTGCAGGTGGTTCAAGTTCAGTCCACTTGGTGAAATAATCAATTGCTACCACTACATACTGTACTCCCCCCTTTCCCTTTAGTAATCGCCCAATAAGGTAAATTCCCCAAATGGCGAAGGGGCACAGACTTTGCAACTAAGTAAGTTCATTTGGGGCTGCTCGAGGTATCTTGGAAAACCCCTGACACTTATCACATTTCTTGACATACGCAAAGGTATCTTCATTCATATTTGGCCAGAAGTAACCTTCGCGCACCTCCTCTAGCAGTCGTCCAGACTCTGTTTGGTTGACACATCTGAGCAACGATATTGAAAATCCCCTTTTGTACATAACACCGTCCAGGATTAAGTACCTAGCAGCTTTTCTCAGCAAACTTTTAGATTCATTATGGTTGCTAGGCAAGGTACCATGCTCTAGATAAGTTGCAATTAGGGTCATCCAAGGGGGAGTGTTGTCTATCAGATTGACTATTTTGGCAAGCTAATACTAGGCTTGGCAAGGTATTCAATGGAGACTAGGTTGGCCTTGTCAGATTTGCCAGTGCATCTGCAGTGGCATTATGTTCCCTTAGGATCCAATGGATGGTGTATTTGCTGAACCGGGCAAGCAGATCTTTCATTTTGCTAAAGTAGGACATCAGTTTTTCATTTCGGGCAGTATACTCTCCAAGGACCTGGTTGACAACAAGCTGCGAATCGCTTTCTATGTCATGAAATTCAGCTTTTACTTCTTTCGCTAGCTTCAGCCCTATAATTAATGCTTCATACTCTGCTTCGTTGTTAGATGCATTAAAACTAAAGTGGAGTGCATAATTGATGTGTTGTCCCTCGGGTGTTATTATTGTAAGACCGGCTCCAGACAACTAGTCGGTAGATGAGTCGTCGACATGCAACTTCCAGATTTGTGGTCCATTCTTGGAGATGTGTAGGGTACTAGATTCTAGTACTTTCTTAGTATCCTGCTCACTGTCAGTACTGGGATGTGACTCAGACTCTGATGGCTGCTCGACCATCTGCTCCTACTGTTCCGGTACACCTGTACTCTCAGCTATAAAGTCTACTAGAGCCTGACCTTTAATTGTTGTTCGTGGCTGGTAGGCGATCTCATATTGTCCAAGCTCTATCACCCATTTAAGTAGCCAATTAGAGGTGTTCGGCTTCTGCAGGACCCAACATAATGGCTGGTCGGTTAAGACCTTGATGGGATGATCTTGGAAGTATGAATAAAGTTTTCTGGAAGACAGGAGCAGGCAATAAGACAATTTTTCAATTAAAGCATCCCTGCTTTCCACCCTGATTAGCCTTTTACTAACATAGTAGACTAGATGTTGGATTTTTTCTTCCTCTCTCACAAGGACTACACTGACAGCTTGCTCCGTTACTGCTAGGTATATGCACAGTTCTTCACCTTCCAGGTGTTTTGAAAGGATCGGGGGTTGTGTCAACTTCTGCTTTAAAGCTTGAAAAACCTATTCGCACTCCTTGGTCCATTCAAATTTCTTGCTCCCCTTGAGGATGTTGAAAAATGAAATACACTTATCAGTAGATTTGGAGACAAACCTTCTCAATGCTGCTATACGCCCTACTAGCCTTTGCACGTCTTTGATCCTAGCTGGTGAGTGCATGTCAAGCAGAGCTTATATTTTTTGGGGGTTTGCTTCTTGTTGACGGTAAGAACTCGTCAACGATTGATGGTTAGAAAACTTCGATCTCTATACTATAGGAAGCTATGAATCAGATAGAAAGAACTCTAAACAACAGGAGAAAACTTAGGCAACCATGAATACCAGAAACATATATTTCTTAAGTCTCGTTTTTACATTCAGTTTTCCAACCCCTTAGCCTGAGGGGTTGGAGCCTATTTATAAGGGGGGGCTCTATTGGCCCTGGATACAAACAAGTCCCGAACCACAGGGACGTACATAGGTACTCTGATAATGTAGTGGCTCAGGGCGTAGTGGTGTCTACCCTGATGGTGTCAGAGTCGTGGCCTTGGACATAGTACTGTCGGCTCTGGCGTATGGTCGGGGGTATCCAAGTGGTACCACCACTCTTCGTACAGGTCCGTACCGCCACTACTCCTCAGACGCAGATCATAGGGTCGTGCCTCTGTTCTTTCCATAACCGTACACCCCGTGTCAGCGCACGTGTTCCGTACTCGGTTGTCCTCATCAATTCCCGTTCAATGCTCCATGTTCGTTTGGCATATCAACAAGGTTCCTCCAAGTGATCTCGTGCCTATGCCAAGGAGGCTTCAACCTATGCATGTCCTGAGAAGTCAAGATGCCAAGGGTCAGGGCCGGCCTATGCGGATCGCATAGACACGAGGCTAGCAGCAAGAGTGTCGTGGCAAGGCCACACCCTCGCATAGCGAGGCTGGCCCTTTTCCCTCAGGTATGGGCATGGCACGGGCGTCGCAACAAGGTAGCACCCTCGCATAGCGAGGCTGCCTCTCCTCCTTCCAGGTGCAGCTTCGCAAGGCTAGGAGCACGGATGCCACAACAAAGCCCCACCCTCGCATAGCGAGGCTGACATTCTTCCTCCGAGTGTAGGCGAGGCTTGATGCCTGATGGAACGGGGTGCATGCGGACGATCAGTTGGGGACCCTCGCATAGCGAGGGTGAAGTTCGGATGGGCAAGTGGCCAAGGGCCCTCGCCTAGTGAAGGTGTCTTGTAGTATAGAGCTTCATCCGTGAATAGAATTCTCAAGGAGAAATTTCCACATTTACACTTCCCCCCGAGTCTATAAGTACACTTTTAAGTGTGTTTGTAGACTCTCTCCAATTCTCTTTCTTGACATGCACGGCCAATCTTGGGGGATTTTGCCTTGGCAATTTTTCCAATGCCTTTTGAAGAAGCATGAGGTGAGGCTTGGGGTTGTGTTTCTTTTTAGTGTCCAAAGAAACACAAAAGTCACCCAACACTTGGGGGATCCATGAAAGATCCTAAGATTGCATAAGGACCAATCATCCTCCATCGCGGATCCCAAGGTTACCCATACTCTTGATCTCCACCATTTATAGGGAAATAGATCCAAGGGCTAGGGAGCATTGACTTTCCCTATAAATACTCCAAGGCTTGAAACCACTTCTTTACACAAAGACTTGCTTAGCCTAGTGGTATTCCCTCTAAGCCTCTTCCAAGAGCTCCAAGGTTCTATTCTCAATAGAAGCATTTTTGAGGTACCCCTTCTTTTATTTCCATTCTACTTTCTTTTCTCTTTTTTTTCTTTGTTTTGTTTTAATAAAAGTTTTTTCTCTTTAGCTTCGTGGTGACGCTGGGCATTACCTCGCTCCTACGGTCTTGCTCCTGCTCCTTCGTAAGTCTGTCCTTGCGTCCCCTCAGCTTCGTATTCCCACAGGTATGTCTCCTTCATCTCTTCTCCCTTTTGTTTTGCATTGATTATACGAGGGTAGAATTGATGGGTGCATGACACTCAACCTTCAGAGTTTAGCATTTTCTTCGCATAGCATAGGCTGTACCCATACACCGGCCCTTTTCTTATACCCTCACACTCGTGTTGTAGATATTGAGTCGCCCTTATACGTACACGCCCTCGAGTCTTAGCTTGTCCATGGCGTCTAGGCGATGTCCCGAAGGTCCGTCTAATGTTGAATTTATTGAGTTGTCCTCCTCCGACTCGGAGGTCGACGCATGTAAACCCTCTAACCGCGGGGGTGTGCGGGCGCTCTACCTCAGGAGACTATCTTACCTTAGACATAAGGCGTACTGTCTAGAGAGGGAGCTAGAATCCCATCCCGGGGATGCGGGTTCTGATCTCTTCCCCCGGCAAGCGACATACATTTCCCAGCTACAATCCACCCTCCAGGATTGCCTTTCTGAAATTGCTTGCCTAGAAGAAAACTTGCCCCCTGAGCCTTTTTCATTTTGTCGTGACGAGTCTCCCGATTACGTGGATTCCTCCTTTGAAGGCGGTAGACATGAATTGGTTGAGCCGGAGTTCCTTTCCATGGTGCCGCCCGTGTTCCCTCTCCTATCCCCTGTCTTGCGCCCTAGGGTCAAGCAAAGAGCTGGTAGACATAGGACATGTGGGGGATCTTCTAGGACCCTAAGAAAGTATGTTGCTCATAAACTGCCTTACTTTGTCCAGGTACCCGAGATGCCGAAGAGAGTCTTGGACACTTCTGATGAAGTTGGAAGGTCTACCGTTACCCTGAAGAAATTGGGCAACATGCTGAAAGCCCATAAGTTACCCTTGAACCTCAAGTTCGTTATACCAGAGCGCAAGGAACGCGCGTCTGCACCGAAAAAGGGGTTCGTGGCATTTAGTGATGCCATAATCCGATCTGGTGGAGCTCTGCCACTCCACTCTTTCTTCATCAAAGTGCTGGACTACTTTGAATTGGCGCCACTACAATTGTCCCCCAACTCCTGGGTGATGCTCAGCTGTTTGTATGTGTTGTACCATCAGGTGTACTCTAGGGGGCCTTCCACAAGTGAGGTTCATTACTTCTTCACCCTGAGGGAGAATACATCAGCCCCCGGGTTCTACCAACTCCAGAAAGCCGCGACCCTTAAAGGGAGTTCCCTCTTGGAGGGATCTATTTCCAATAGGGGGGCGTGGAAGTCAGACTAGTTCTATACTTAAAGTGGGCAGACCCGATATTCTAGCTTCAACACCCCACGTAAGGCTATCCTCACCTTGACCCCATATACCAGGAATTTCTCTTATTATTCGACCTCTCTTTTTCTTTTTTTATAGTCCTTGTAACTGTGGTTATTTTCTTTCATTTGATGGCAGATCTCTTGGGGGTCGTTGGTCCCAACTTGAAACGGGCGGCTCATGACCGGGTAATACAAATCCTGGCTATGCCGAAGGCATGCAAACAAGCCAGCGCCCTTTTCACAGAGAGCAATCTCCACTTAGGCGGGCTACTGACCCCGGACCAGAAAGTTACCTTATGCTCCATCTCCCCTGAATCTGAGGATCTGCGCCCCGCGTCACCCGACTCTGTTGATTTACCCCCAGCGGCACCCGCACTTAAGAGTCCGTGGGTATATGGTCATGATGAAAGGAATTATGATGAAGCGGCCGATAGGGACTATGTCTACTCCCCGGGTGACCATATGGACGTTGAGGAGACTGTGGTGTCTGAGAACTAATCCTGCTTGTACTCTGTTGCTGGCAGGGCTATGGGTATAGCCGATGACGGTCACATTGGCGGTGCTACCTCTCGGATGTCGCCTTTAACGCCTGGCGGCGAGTTTTCCTTCGATGCCCCTGCCCCTTGCCCCTCTGTGCCTAGAAGGAATTTTGTCATTCCTTCTTTTGATGGGGTTCCTTCACCTCCGAGGGGGCCTCCTAGGTGGGCCTCCACAGGCGTCTCTTTACCCCAGGAAGCGACTCCACACTCTTCTGCCCCCCGCACTACTGCAGATGGGTCGGGGCCTTCCCGGTCCCCCTCCTTGCCAAAGCGGGCCTCGGCAGGTACTCACGCCTCTCCCGGCCCAGCTCATGTTTCTATTCCAGGAGATCATCCTTTGGCGAGCCAATATGGGGAAGCCATGAGCCATCACTTAGGAAACTTTCCCAAAGGTGAATGGGGGACGCTACACGATGTCCCTGAGGCTCAGCTAGAGAGCGCCTACATGCGAGCCTCCCTGCAGGTAATTGTCGCGATACTTGGTTTATTCATTTGTGCTGGCCATATATATACTTTTTATATTATTTCTGGCATATCGTCTAACCCTTGAGGCTTTGCTTTATATTCTCGCCCTCACACAGGCTTCCATTTTGAACCATCGACTGCTTGCCTCCCACTCTTCATCAACCCAACGGTTGCAACACGAGCTTGAGGAGGCACTGGGGAACCTATCGGTGGCTCAGACTGCAAAGGATACCTTGTCAAGTCAATTGGCCGAGGCGGTATGCCAGAGGGATACCGCCTTGGCCCGGGCTGCATCAACCTCTCATGCCAACATTCAGCTGGAGGCTACCGTCGAAACTCTGAACGGGAGGATCGCTGTGCTCGAAGCTGAGCTTATGACCGTTGAGGATCGCATAATCGATAAAACGTTGCATGCTGTCTGGAGGACTAATCCCACTGTTGACTTATCTTCTTTTGGGGACTATGCCGTCGAGAGGATTTCTGAGTGGCAGGGTCGAGGTGGAGATTTGTAGGTCCCCTTGTACTCGATCTATGTATGCCTTGGGTGTGTAATCCCTTGCACCACTTCTTCTCTTTTTGTTTTTTGTTTTTATCAAATTTAAGGGGCTCTGGCAAGTCCCTCTTATTACTGTTGTTCGTGGGCTATATGTTTTTCTTTGATTTGATGAAGATAATCTTTCTGGTGCACCTTGATTATACTTCTAAGGACACGTTAACCCATTGGGCTGTTGTGGTCCTTTTATGTTCTTTGCACGCGCTTATTACTTTTTTGCGAGAAGCGTCCTTCTCATCCTTATACATAGTACTATTTTTTTCCAAGGGTCCCTTGTAAGACCCTTTTTGGGCTAGCCGGCTTAATGGCCGATCTAGACTTATCGAGTGATTCCCTCCTTACAGCCTCACCTCTTGGGGTGTCGGCCTTTCGTTGGGGGTTATTCTTTTTTAACTGCTCCCTTGATATTCATAAGGGTAGCTAATCCTTTTGAATATAAGAGAATTTTTTTTTTGTTTACTTTTGTCGTCCTACCCCCCAAGTACCTGGTGAGATTTATCTTGGCGGGGACTTTAGTTGATGCTTGCACAAAGAAGTAAGTAACATACGAAGCGGAAAACAGTTTCATTCATAGTAGTCAGATTACAGCGATATATAAATAGATAAAAGGCTTACATCTACTTGGGAGGTTATCTAGGTAACCTCTTTGATTCTCGTCTACTAAAATAGCATACCCTGCAACAAACTAAACATAGCTACTACCTGCATCAGGTGTGGGAGCCTTACTGCTACCCGGTTGGGTCCTTCACGATTCTGGGATCTAGTTCCTGTGGGTCTGTGCCCCCATGCACCACCATCGTCATCGGTTCTCGCAGTTTCGCAGAAGTGTGAAGGGTGGTGTTGTAACACTCTCTAGCCTCTCTTTGTTCTCCCTTCATGCCTGCTACCCCACCAAGAGTTGGGAACTTGACGGTGAGGTGATATATTGAAGTGATTGCTTTCAATTCTCTTAGGGATGGCCTCCCCAATACCGCATTGAAAGCCGAAGCACAGTCTACTACGATGAAGTTTGTCATGATCGTGGTCTGTCGGGGCTGTTCTCCCATGGTGAGTGCTAATTCGATCACCCCTAAGGGTTGCATCGAGTTCCCCGCGAACTCGTATAAGGTGGATTGACAAGGCTTCAAGCGCCTGATGCCCAAGCCCATCTTCTCCAAGGCGGGGCGATATAAGATATCTACGGAACTTCCATTGTCTACGAGGACCCGATGCACTCGCAGGTTGGCCAACTGGATTGTCAACACCAGAGGATCATTATGGGGGAAGTGCACCCCTCGTGCGTCCTCCTCTGTAAAGGTGATCGAGTCATTTTCTCCTTTAAAGCTTTTCGGGGGGCGTTGTTCTAGACTCATGACACAAGGTGGTGGACTTTGCCTGGCTTCTCTAGCGTACCTATCTCGTCCTTTCCGGGAGTTTCCCCCAAGCCCCGGACCTCCAAAAATAGTTCTTACTTCTCCCTAGATCTCTGGAGCTTCTCTTTGCGTCTTAGATATTACTGGTTCATCCTCCAACTTCGGACTTTCTTTCCTAACATATCGGCCTAGGTGCCCCCTGCGGATGAGCTCTTCAATTTCTTCTTTCAAATGAATACACTCTGCTGTGGTGTGACCAATATCCTTGTGGTATTGACAGTATCTATTTGGATCCCTCTGGGACCGATCCTTCCTCATTGGTGGGGGCTTCTTGAAGGGAACCCGCCTCTCGTTGGTGAGGTAGATATGCTCCCTTGTATCTGTCAGGTCTGTATAGAAGGTATAAGCCATTTGCCTAGGGTCGCTTCCCCGCTTGGGCTTTCTATGCTGATCATCCCTCGGCCCTTCGTACGCCCTCTTCTTCTTTGCACCATTCGACCCTTCGTTAGTCGGGGGCTTTGCGGTGGACTCACACTTTCCCGCCTTTAAGTTCGCGGGGCCATCCTCTACACGATTATACTTCTGCGCTCTCTCATAGAAGTCATCTAGGTCTGTGACTTCCCTTTTGAGCATATTATCCCACAATTTGCTTCCCGGAAGCACCCCGGCAGTGATAGCCATTTTTAACTCTCTGCGGGTCAAGCTCCCCACTTTGGCTGCTTCCATGTTGAACCTGTGAATGTAGCTTTTTAGACTCTCATTTTCGCCCTGTTTTACATTGGCGAGGCTGGTGCCCGGCATAGTATAATCACGCACGGCATGATGTTGTTGGAGAAACTCATCTGAAAACTGTTGCCAAGACCTGACGGATCCCGGCCGAAGTCTCTTAAACCACTTGTATGTGGGTCCTTTCAGCGTGACTGCGAAACAGTGGCATCTAGCCCCGCTACTTATCCCTCTTAATTTCATCAAGTCATTGAATGCGTCTAGGTGGTACTTGGGGTTGATGCTTCCTTCATACGGGGTCATATGAGGCTCCTTGAAGTTGGCTGGGAGTCGGATGGCTTGGATCTCTTTGGTGAAGGGTGATTCATAGTCGAACTCCTCCTCAAGGCTTTGCCCTCCAGACGCGGTAACAATCTTACTCCGCAGGCTCTTCATCTCTGTATCAAGGTCTTGCCTCTTCTTCCTCAGGGAGTCTCTCAACATGGACGGGTCGACACCTTCCTTTCCTTCGCCGTCCCGAGGGACAGTGGGAGGGGTAGTCCTCTTATCCGCCCTCTTCTTGTTGAGCTCCTCTCGTAGATCCGCGGGCGTCCTCTTTGAGGTGACCTCGTTGTCGTTGCGAGAGCCACCATTATTCCCTTGCCTTGGCCCCTGGGGTGGCCTCGACGGTCCGGGACGCTCCTGCGGCTTCTCCCTGGGGGTGTTGCTGGTGGAGTGTCTGGTCCTCCCATCGTCTACTGGGACAGTGGTTTCCCGACCCTTCTCTTTCCTCTTGGGCAGGGTCATGTTCGACTTACCTAGCAACATGCCATTCAGCACCTCCTGCATGTTCTCTAGGGTAGTCTCTAGTCTTTGGTTTTTACGGTGCAGTTCACGAATCTCCTCTTCATAGAAACGAGATTTGGAACTCGAGCTCACGGAATGGACCCGGGGTTGCTTATCGTGTCTACGCGTCGACGGGCCCGGGTCTTGCCGGCAGGAGTTCGGTACTTGTGGTGGTTTGGGAGGAGGGAACTCGTTGGCATTCCCGGGTGGTGCAGTAGTTGTCCTTGGAGGACTTTCATCGTGTGGGATGGCCGGTGACGAGGCCTCCTTGTCATTCTCGTGAACCTCAGGGTCCCTTGGGGGTTCTACGTCCCGGGGTGGAGGTGGATCCTTCATGGAGGCCTTCAGCTGGACTCCGGTAAGGTGGACCTCCACCTCTTGAGGCTCCCTGAGTCGCTTCGAATGTCTTGGCATTTCTCCTTGCCGAAAGTAATGGCAGAACAGTAGCTTGGTGCTTACGTTCCCACAGACGGCGCCAAACTGTTGACGGTAAGAACTCGTCAACGATTGATGGTTAGAAAACTTCGATCTCTATACTATAGGAAGCTATGAATCAGATAGAAAGAACTCTAAACAACAGGAGAAAACTTAGGCAACCATGAATACCAGAAACATATATTTCTTAAGTCTCGTTTTTACATTCAGTTTTCCAACCCCTTAGCCTGAGGGGTTGGAGCCTATTTATAAGGGGGGGCTCTATTGGCCCTGGATACAAACAAGTCCCGAACCACAGGGACATACATAGGTACTCTGATAATGTAGTGGCTCAGGGCGTAGTGGTGTCTACCCTGATGGTGTCAGAGTCGTGGCCTTGGACATAGTACTGTCGGCTCTGGCGTATGGTCGGGGGTATCCAAGTGGTACCACCACTCTTCGTACAGGTCCGTACCGCCACTACTCCTCAGACGCAGATCATAGGGTCGTGCCTCTGTTCTTTCCATAACCGTACACCCCGTGTCAGCGCACGTGTTCCGTACTCGGTTGTCCTCATCAATTCCCGTTCAATGCTCCATGTTTGTTTGGCATATCAACAAGGTTCCCCCAAGTGATCTCGTGCCTATGCCAAGGAGGCTTCAACCTATGCATGTCCTGAGAAGTCAAGATGCCAAGGGTCAGGGCTGGCCTATGCGGATCGCATAGACACGAGGCTAGCAGCAAGAGCGCCGTGGCAAGGCCACACCCTCGCATAGCGAGGGTACCTCGCATAGCGAGGGTACCTCGCATAGCGAGGCTGGCCCTTTTCCCTCAGGTATGGGCATGGCACGGGCGTCGCAACAAGGTAGCACCCTTGCATAGCGAGGGTCCCTCGCATAGTGAGGCTGCCTCTCCTCCTTCCAGGTGCAGCGTCGCGAGGCTAGGAGCACGGATGCCACAACAAAGCCCCACCCTCGCATAGCGAGGCTGACATTCTTCCTCCGAGTGTAGGCGAGGCTTGATGCCTGATGGAACGGGGTGCATGCGGACGACCAGTTGGGGACCCTCGCATAGCGAGGGTGAAGTTCGGATGGGCAAGTGGCCGAGGGCCCTCGCCTAGTGAAGGTGTCTCGTAGTATAGAGCTTCATCCGTGAATAGAATTCTCAAGGAGAAATTTCCACATTTACACTTCTATTCCTCTGGAGTTCATTATAAACCCCAAAAACTTGCCCGACCCCACACCAAAGGAGCGCTTGAAGGGGTTCAACTTCAACTTGTACTGCCTTAGGATGTTGAAACATTCCTGCAAATCATCAATGTGCCCTCTAGCCTTTTTGTACTTTACCAACATATCATCAGCGTAAACCTCCATGTTATTGCCAATCTGATCCTTTAACATACGGTTTACCAGTCATTGATATATGGCTCCAGCGTTTTTGAGGCTGAACGACATGACCCTGTAACAGTACAACCCTACGTCTGTGTGGAAAATGGTGTGCTCCTGGTCGGGAGGATGCATGTAAATTTTGTTGTAACCCTAGTAGGCATCCATAAACGTTAAATTTTTTTGATCAGCTGTATCATCCACCAACTGGTCAATTCTTGGAAGTTGGAAGTAGTCTTTCGAGCGAGCTTTATTTAAATTTATGAAGTCTATGCATACCCTATGTTGACTGATTTTTTAGTCAACTGATGCTGATTCAAAATAATTAATTCGACAACTTTCAGTTAGAACAATCAATGAATAATAAATGAGCCAAAAACCTAATAATAATGAGCAATAAATAATAAATAACACTGAGATTTATAAAGGTTCGGCCCCAAGAATTGGTAATGACCTACTTCCTCTTAGTTTGTATCACTCCTGAAGGTTTACACAAGATCACAAAGGATTACAAGTGCATTTCTATGTGTAAAAGACAATACAATAAGGCAGAATCCCTGCTATGTATAAAAATAGGATGTTCGGTATATTTCTGAATATTGGTCGGTAGGCGATTTTGTGAACCCCCTCCACTGCGGTGGATGGTTTGTATTTATATCGATCTAATGGCCCATAGGTTGCACCCGAGCATAACTGATGGGAAAATATCCTTGTATTCCCGCATGCTGTTGTTGCTCTATTCCTTATGTAACGACCCAAAAATGCTAATAAGGCTTAAGGGCCTTGATTAGCGTGCCAAGAGGGCATAATTGATATATGTGTGATTAAAATTTTAAATTCATGATTATGTGGCATGCATGATTAATATAATTATATGACTATGTGACATGCATGTTTGTGAGTATTAGATATGCATGTGAGCCCTTTATAGCTTATAAGGGAATATTTGTAATAATGGCCCGTTGTGGGCATAAATGTGATTATATGTGATAAATTGTTGAGACCACATTATTATGTGAATATATTTGCAGCATATGGCTCGAGACGTTCCTAGTGAGCGGATTGGAAAAATAGTCACAGCGGGGACTAATACCCGACTCGGGAGAGGCTTAGGGGTATTTTTTTGGGAATTTAGAGAATATCTTGGGAATTATTAGATACTGAATAAATAGTTGATAACTAAATGGGATGACGAGATTAATTGGTTAATGGTAAGAACACTCGAGGAATTAACGGGAATTGTGAGCGAAATGGCTATATTACCCTTTTAGTACCCTTGGAAGATCAGTAAGTTTAGGAGGGTAACAAGGTCTTTTGCTTAGAAACTAAGGGATATACTCAGAAACATAGGAAGTAGAGGTAATTAGAAATTGAAGGAAGGTTCAGCTCTCTCACTCATCTTTCTCTCACGATTTCTCTCTTTCACTCTCCCTTGTGAAACCTAGTGGAGCTTGAAGATTGAGGAGATATCAAGCTGGGTGTTTTGCTGAGTTTTAGCTAAGAAACTTGGGGAATCAAACTCTGGAATTGAGGGCTTGAAGCTAAGGGAAAAATAGAAGGAAATTTGGGTGATCAAGCTAGGAATACTCAGAGAAATTGTGAAGGAATTTGGTGGCCACTTAAGGTAAGACTTTTGGATAGAATCTATGAATTATGCTGGAACTATGTTTAGGATTAAGCTTGCTTAAGGTCTAGTTTTGTTAGTTGGTTCTGAGTTGAATTTGGGTGCTAGTGAGAGTGTGAATTGCTACTGAATTGGGGTATTGATTCTAGTATAATTGTTAGGAATTTTATGTTTAAAGTATGTGATTTAATCTTGAACTCGTGGTTGGGTTTGGTTCTAATTGGGAGGCTTATTGGATTTGAGTTTTGAGGGAAATTGGCTGGAAAACATTGGAGAGAACCCATAATTTATGGGTTCGAAGAGGGCGCACCGCGACCCAGCTCTGGCGCGCTGCGGTGCGTGTGCCCAGAAAGACCTGGGTTGGCCTCTGACTTGGTGGCACGGCGTGACCCTAAGAGGCAAGTCGCGACCCGCCTCCCCTTTGGCTTGCATACTTGCTCTCTGACTTGGGGGTAAGTCGCGACCCACTAAGCCAAGTGGCAACCCGCCTGGGGATTTTATCCTTAGAATTATTTCTAGAATTGGTAAGGCTCGGGGGTTTAAACATAGGCGCTCGGGACAATTTATACTACCTGGTTTAGTAGAAATTGATGTCCCGGAGGCTAGTTTCTGTCTCCTAAGTATTTATTTGGATTGGAAGTTAACAATAACCCATTGGACACTGTGACTAGGTTTATCGCCAAGGCTCGGGACTGAGGATCGTGCTCGGAACCATTCCATTTTCTCCGCTTGGAATTAAAGGTTAGAAAACTGCACCCTTGTGTGGTTGTGTTGGGACTGAGATTCCCTGTATTTGAATACATATGTTGTATGATTATGATAATGCCATGTGAGCATGAAACAAATGGCCTAAGAGTCAGGGCTGATAATTTGCGCACAGGAAGCGGCTCGGCCACTATGAGCTGGGGTCAGCTAGATAAACATTGGACTCGACCTAAACGAGTCGGAGTCGTGGATTAAACAGAGGGTGCGACCTAAGGGGATCGACCCTGAGTATTGCATGTTGATTGAGATGAATTGTTGAATTTAAATATTTATTAATGTTAACTTGATGTTATGGCTTGTTGAATATCGGGTTGTATGTTTGGTGAATTAATTGATTATCATCATCGACTATGTGTTATTTCTATGGTTTTCTTGCTGGGCCTTCGCTCACGGGTGCTACGTGGTGAAAGTAAGGGCAAGGGAAAGCTGGACCAACCATGAGTTGGAGAGCTCTGGGGGTGAGGTGTACATTGTCAGCTGCTCGTTCTCCACGACCGAGAGATTGTACAGGGACAAAGCCTAAAACTTGTATTTTTCCATTAGAGTGGCCACTAATTGTATCTAACTTTTGAGAGTTTGTAAATTGTCTTTTAAACCCTTTTTTTGGGATCCCATGTACCAAAACTTCTATTTTAATGGAAATTAATCTTTTATGATTAAAATCTTTTAACCCTAACCTGATTATGACTTTAGGATCACGTTTTACTCAAATGACTTGATTAGCAAGTCTTGCATTATTTTAAATACACATTGTAACAGTCTTGGTTATACAGGGCGTTACACCTTAGGAGCTCTGACCGAGTTTTTAGGCTGTTAGGTGTGTGGTGAGTGTAACTGCTTTCCACCGACCAGGGTTTATCTATCTGTCATACCGACCAGCGAGTTTTCTAGTGTTCTTATCAAGCAGTAACTATTGTATATTATGCGAGTGTAAGCCGACCAGTCTGCACGGCCTAACGCCATATGTCTATTACATAATGTCGCGTGTTCAAGACTAGTGCCACGTCAGATATGCAATTTTTGGGATAACATTTTCCCCCCAAGTTTGCAATGATGCTAAGCAACATGGAAACTTTCTTCTAGGGACCATACCGTCCAGCCTGGTCAGGGGTATATGCTCCTTGCTACGTGGCATAGTATCTGGTACAATTAATAGCCTTTGTATTTCTTCAAGTTTCTAATAAATGACTTTTCACTATTTCTCGCCTCTTTTTGAAACAATAAAGTGTCACGATGGTTTTTCTTAATAACTGTATCGTCGGTTGTGCAGTTACTAAAGAGTGGGCTGACGTGTGTGGCAGTTGAGGAGACGTGACTAGAGGGACGTGCGCGCACACGTGCTGACGTGTTTGGGGAGATGTGACTACAGCACTTGAGGGGACCAATGAGTGGGCGGTTCCATTAATGCCTGGCAAGAGAGTGGGCATTCTTCCTTGTCTATAAATAGGGGTTTTCCTTGCTCTTTCCACTTTACCTCCTGCATTTTTCAAACACACCAAGCATCCAGAGCCAAACCATGCTTTGAAGTTCCTCCCACCATCCCATGCGCAGACACTCGTGGTCAACGACCCTCTGACTTCGAGGACGTTCCTGGTACTACGACCTTCCAGCAAGTAAATTTCTCAACCTTCTTTCTCTGTTCTAGCATTGTGTGTGAGAAATTTTCCTTTTTCTGTGTTTTTTACTGTAGCCCTAAGTGGTTTCTTGGAAAAATCTTTGGGTGATACTTGCATGTCGCTTGAATCTGGAAATAAATGACTATTTTGGGTAGTTCTAGGAATGGGTTGCTTGCATTATCCCTTGGTTCTTGTAAAAACTTGACTCTTGATGCCCTTTTTTTGGCTGATTTTCACTTTGGGGCTCTTAAGGGACGCGAAGAACAGTCTTTAAAATTTTTTGAAATTTTTTTTGTTTCCTTAGAATTTCTTAATCTGATTTGTTTTCTGGTCGGTACTATGTACCGTTTTTAGTATGGCTTAGTCAATACAACTCAAGTCGTATATGTCAACCAACATTGTTCGGTGTTCTCACCTCTTATTTCCCCTCTTTCTTGTACGCAGAGTAATGGGAAAAGTGATCACTGGACCAACTCTCGAACAATGATGGTCCTTACTAAACAAACTACTTGTGGTGATGATGATCAAGACCCACATGTGGCACATTGTGCCACTACTATTGAAACCCAGGAGGCCCCGCCTCCTGGCGAAGTATGGACTAGTTCGGGGCAGGAAGAGGAGGATGAGATGCAATATGCCACAGAGATTTACTCAAAGGAAATTCTTAACCCCTTATCTGAGACAAAGGAGGCCCCCCTATATTCAGCTCCTGCCAGCAATATTACTGAAAATCAGCTGCAGAATGTCAAAGAGCATTTCAAGCTCGGCGATGTGACCATACTCAAACCCTCTCCCAACAGACAGCCAAGAATCATGGGGCCCAATTTTGCACCTGGAGCAGGTTTCACATCACTGTTGGCGCTACTCTTCCTATTCTGCCATAGTTTTGAAGTGTGGTCAATTATTTTGGGCTTTGTCCCACTCAGATTAGTCCCAAAGGAATTAAGTTTCTTTCATCCCTATATGTTTTATATAAGTGCCTAAGTTGAAGTTCCTACGTTAGTATATCCTATAAAGGTAGTATCCCCATGCCCAGTTGTAGTGGGCTCTGTAGCATATCCCCT
The DNA here is from genome assembly GCF_963169125.1 of Humulus lupulus. Taxonomy (NCBI): domain Eukaryota; kingdom Viridiplantae; phylum Streptophyta; class Magnoliopsida; order Rosales; family Cannabaceae; genus Humulus; species Humulus lupulus. The sequence goes on along the minus strand of NC_084794.1, from coordinate 101,788,495 downwards.
GGTGCGAGGCGGGATTCTAGGTGGCAAATCAGCTCGCCCCCCGTTCAGATTGCTCATTGAGGGAACTCGGTGGGACGACTCAGCTTCGCGCTCCGAAGGTTCTTAACCCGATCTTCTTGTTGAAACCACCATCTTTGTAGCAACGAAATCTGAATGTGATTGTTCTAGCTCTCAATTAAAGTACCAAAATATTGACTGATTTTTTAGTCAACTCACACGGAGTCAAAATAATTAGGCTTATTAGGATCCCCCCCCCCCCTCGAACTATTACAAATCCAAATTGTGCCCCCTGAATTTTCAACTTGTTAAACATTCCCCCTGAATTATTCACGTTACTGAAATGTGGGACTTCCGTCCAATTTCGCTAACGGAATGGTGATGTGGCAGTTTGGTGGTCGATGTGGTATTGCCATGTCAATGCCTCATTTATAATATAAAGAATAAATATGATTTTTTCCCCTGAACTATTACCATTACCGAATTGTGTCCCCTGAATTTTAAAATTTAAAATTAAACAATCTTTTGAATATTAAAAAAAAAAGAAAAAAAAACCATTAAAATTGATGGTGACAAAAAATTGGCTTGGGTGTTAGGCATGCGTCAAAATGAGCTCAAAGTTGGTTGGGTAGCGACATCGTCGACAGACTGGGCTCAAGTGGGTCCTTGGCGACATTCAACTTTGGTGTCGCCTTAAGTTTTTATTTTGTATGATTTAATTTAATTTAAATGAATTTTTAGTTTAATGTTTTTTATATTTTATTTTTAATATTCAAAATATTGTTTAAATTTTAAATTTTAGAATTCGAGGGTAATAACTCTACAAAATAGAGTTATTTTACCACTTTTTATGTGCTAATTGTTGCTTAATTCTTGAGTTTTTAATTGATTTATAAAGTTTTAAAGTAATTTTGAATTTATTGGGTTTATTTTGATTTTATATATTTTTGTGTGTTTTTATAGTTATTTTGTTGTAAAATGTTGTAGTTAATTATTTGAATTATTTTTGTTTAATTTGAGGTGCAAAAAATGTTGTATTATTGAACTAAAATGTTAAATATAAATTAAGTTATAATTAATATTTTCAAGAATTAACTTGATTTATTTTATAGTTGAAAATATTTTATTATGATTTATTTTATATTTATTTTGTAGGGAATTCATTTCATTTTTATGCTTGAAAATAAAGAAGAGAAATGTGTAATTTGAAAGAAAATAGCAAGACGTGGCATTTTTTAGCCTTGAAAAAGGCCCAGCAGCTTCGGCCCACACTAGCCAGCCCCCAGGCCCACCGAGTGGCCCCCTCTGCAGCTCCATCCGCCTACCTCCCCTGCCCAGCCGAGCCTTCCCTCTTCAGCCAAGCTTCAGCCAGGCACCCCAGGCCTTCCTTCAGCACCAGCCAGCCACGGGCCTGCTCCACTCCCAGGCCCACCTCTCCTTTCAGCCGTCCTTCACCCAGCCCAAGCACCTCAATAATTTCATTCCAAGCAGCTGCCTCATCCAGGCCAACCTTCAGCCTTCCATACGGGCCCAGGCCTTTTGCCCTAGCCACAGACCCAACGCAGGCCCAACCAAGCCCAACACGCAGCACTTGCCTTCTTTCCCTTTTTGAGCCCAACATAGCTCATTTGTCCCCTTTGCCCAAAAATGCCAACTTTTACCCAAACTTTTCCACACATTTTACCCCAAAACATCATCACTACACCCTATAATTTACCCATATTTGCCATATTATTATTATTTTAATTAATTTAATCAATTTAATTAATTTAAATTGATTATTTTAATACTCTCATTTTGGCTATAAATAGGGAATTTTCAAGACCATTTGGGAGTGCTTATTTTGGGAGAGGTTACACTACAGAAGTTCTATACCTTCAAGACCTCTCTATTCTCTTCATCTTTTTCTTCTTTTTGGTCATTTTTCTATGAGTTTTTAGAGGAAAATTTTGAGGGTTTCTCCTCCAAATTTTCCTACTTATGCTTGTAATTTTTTGGTTTGTAATTTCTATTCTAGCTATGAGTTTCTAATCTTTTTAAGATTATTAAGGTGATGATGAAACATTATGTAACTAGATAATATTTATGTTGTGTGTTGATTTCCCATTTTGTGCAATAAAGTTTAATGATTTTCTTCTTCAAATATCTTCTTTCATCTAAAATATCATGTATTTTGGATTGTTAGCACATATTTACACTTTTTTCTTCATTTTGCAAAAACATAATATTCTTTGTGTAAGATGTGTCATTAAATTGTACACATCCATGCTTAGAACAAAAATATTATGTTTTGCCTTATAAATAATGTTATCCTATCTTTTTAGAAATAATTTGTGCTTAAAATTATAAATCTATTTGGAAAATGATAGTTTGATTTATTTTAACTATCACTAAAACTTGGGAATCTATGTACTTATAAATATTATTGAACTTATATTTTGTGGATTCTAATACCTTAAAAATCTTCTTTTACCATATTGATTTCTACCATTAATTTATTTTTATATATTGTCTTTAATTTCTTTATTATTATATTATATTTTATTTTCACTATACAAAAATCTCATCAATCTTTGGAGCTAGGTTAGAATATATTAATTTTGATTTAAAATAGTTTTCTTTTTTATTTTAGACAACTCTTTTGGGTTCGACATGCTTGCTTACACGATCACTATTCTATATGAACGATTCGTGCGCTTACGATTTATAAATATTTAAAACATAAATGTTTTGGGTTTATCTATTTGTCATACCGACTAGCAGGTTTTCTGGTGTTCCTGCCGAGCAGTAACTATTATATATTACATGAGTATACGCCGACCAGCCTACCCGGCCTAACATCATATGTCTAAAGCATAATGTCGCGTGTTCAAGACTAGTGCAACGTTAGATATGCCAATTTTTGGGATAACACCCTCCATTTGCCATTGGGTTTTGGTACTAGCACGGGGTTGTACACCCATACCAGGTAGAAAGCCTACTTAATGAAATTGTTCTTCTGAAGTTTCTCCACCTCATTTTTCAACTCTTTAGCCCTATCTTAATCAAGTAACCTCCTTTTCTGCTGTACGAGCTTGAAGTGGTCCGTGTCGATATAGAGGGCATGGCTCATAACGGTTCAGCTGATTCCTACCATATCATCATGAGACCAAGAGAAAACATCTTGGTTTGTCTCTGAGAAAATGGATCAAAGAAGATCTTATGTTCCTAGAAAACCCATTCCCCACCTTGACAACCTTGGTCGGGTGCTATGGGTCAAGCGTGACTTCTTCTAATTCTTCGACTAGGCTCACCCTTGTGTCAATATCCCCAAAATGGGGGTCTATGTCTTGCACCTTGTTTTGGGTCATGTCCTATTTCTAGCTACTAGGGCCGGTTGGCTTCTCGGTAGAGACTGTCTTTCCTGAATTTTTGACAAAAGAGTGATAACATTCCCTAGCCACCAATTGATTCCCCTTGAGACACCTGATACCTACTTAAGTTGGAAACTTGGCAAGCAAATGGAAGACTGAAGTATTTTTTCGTAGGTCATACAGGGCTGGCCGGCCTGTCATGGCATTATATGGAGAAGGGATGTCGATAACAATGAACAAGGTCATAACAGTGTTGCTCTTAGGTGCCGCCCCTACTATCAAGGGCAGCCTTATGCTTCCTGCTGGGGCCATGCCGCTTCCTGTGAACCCGTACAGCAGCTGCTCACATGGATCTAGATCTTTGATGCTCAAACTCATTTGCTCCAGGGTATTCTTGAACAAGATGTTGGCAAATGACCCATGATCAATCATTGTTCGAGCAACAATCATGTTGGCAATCTGGGTGGCACTAAAAACATCTGCTCGGGGCTCCAATAGGATTGAGTAAGTAGTAAACATAGGCACAAACTCTCGCTGTTTGGGCTGCTCAGTGGTTTTAGACTTTTTGTTGTCGCTCTGGCTATTATTATTTCCAGCTTCATTGCCGTGTTTGCCATTTCTTGCCCTATTTTTATTTTCTCCTACAGTATTAGTGGCATTCCCAGCTTCTATTTTCCTTTATCCAGCAGCTACTTGGCTAAGGTTATCTACCTTTCACTCAGCTTCCTCAAGCTTAATAAATTCCTCTGCCCAGTCAAGGAATTTCTGGGTGGTGCGCGCAGACTTTCTTTTCAAACTGTTCCAGAATGGGATTTTCACTTTGATTCCTAAATTGATGGCTATTAATTTACCATCATCACTCAGGTATTTCTCCCTTATGGCTTCTTACATAAAACATTGAATGTAATATTTTAAAGGTTCATTGTCTCGTTGTTTTATGTCCACCAAATCATTTGGCTCGGCTGCAAGAGGTCTTGTCGAAGAAAATTGGGAATAGAAAATGAGAACAAATCCATCCTATGAGGTGATTGATCCTGGATGCAGCTTGAAAAACCATTGTTGGGTGGTTTTTGACAGGGTGGTAGGGAAGATCCTGCACAAAGCATCATCTCGGACTCCTTGGACATCAGTTTGTAGCTCAAAGTTTTGAACATGGGACATTGGGTCTTCCCGCCCAGTATACATCTTCCATGTTGGCATCTTGAACTTGATCGATATAGGCATCTGGTTGATACATTCTGAAAATGAGGAACCCCTTCACCTCTCCATTTCAATGTCTGTTAACTTGGGAGTTGTTAGGTCCCTTACCAATCGAGTTAACAGATCTAGCTGGCCCTAGACGTTTGGGTCTGCAGCTGCTTAGGGTTATGCTGTATTGTAGACCTCATCCATTCTCGGGTCTCAAATAGGCTCAGGCAGAGCTATGTTGTTCATGTGCCAATTTTCCATGCTGCGATTAAGAGCATCACGGAGGTCTTCACCCCCCATAGGGCCCATCCGATTTAATATAGAGTTTGGCCGAGGCCTACCCCAGCATTTTGGCTGTCTGTCTGGCCTGGTACTGAGGGTACTCCTTGGAACCCTCCACGCTGGGGTCATAGGTTGTTCGGGACACCTTGCTCTTCTGAGACAAATGGTCCTTCGGGCGGATTACCCCTGACCTTGGTTATTCTGTTGGTGGGCTTGACTCTCTGCCTCATTATCATTATACCCATCAGCATAGTTGGGTTTGTATGCACTACTGACTTCTAGTTCCTCTCTTCTTAACCTTGGTCGGTACTCTTGGTGTTGTCTATGCCAAACAAGTTTCTGATGAATGTTCTGGGGCTAACCACCCCTATTTGGCATTGGTGGTCGGGTGTTTCCATCCAGACCAATGACATTAGAATTTCTTGTATGGCCACTTCCTTGAGATCTTGGCTGAAAGTTATCTTCTTGGTCTAGTCTCATGTAGTTCCCTAAAAGGACCTGCTCATCATCTAGCAAGGGGTGCCAGTTTTTGTTTGCCTGGGGACCCCGACCTAATCGATGACTTCTGGTCGGACCCCATCCTCTAATATGAGGTCGAGCCTCTGGTATGTTCACTACTCCTTCAACAAACCCAAAAACAAGAGGGCGTTGTTGGTTGTTAGAAGTGGTACCAGCTGCAGTACCCCTACCCTGAGTATGTTGTTCCATGTAATAACGGATGGACTCAACAACCTCCCTAGTTCGACGTTCCGTGTCTTCCTAGTGGGCCTGCATCTCCCAAGCATGATGATCCATCCATTATTGGAAATTTCTTCTTTGCTTCTTAAAAGCCTCATTAATGGCCTCCTGAGCGATAGCCTACCCCTGGTCCATGGTAGGAAGTTGATCTTGCATTTTCCCTATGACTTCCTTCATGTGCTTAATTTCAGGATCAAGTCCTTCAATATCCACATGGGGTTCATATTATCCAGCACCTCCAACTCTTGGTCCTGGTTGGTCGATACCCCTTGCAGCAGCTCCACCTGAAGTTCCTGCATTAGTAATTCTCGTAGAGGTAGTAGCCCCATGTCTAGCTGCAGTGGGCCCAATATCTTGCTCTCTGGCACCAGGCGGGTTCCTAGGTGGCAAATCAGCTTGCCCCCCATTCAGATTGCTCATTGAGGGAACTCGGTGCAATGATTCAGCTTTGCGCTCCAGAGGTTCTTGTCCTGATCTTCTTGTTGAAACCACCATCTTCGCAGCAACAGAATCTGAATGCGATTGTTCTTGGTCTCAATGAAACCACAAAATTTTGATTGATTTTTTTGTCAACTGATGCAGAGTCAAAATAATTAATTTGAGAGCTTTCTGTAGAACAATCAATGAACAATAAATGAGCCAAAAACTTAATAATAATGAGAAATAAATAATAAAGAACGTCGGGATTTATAGAGGTTCGGCCCCAAGAACTGGTAATGACCTACTTCCTCTTAGATTTGTATTAATATTGAAGGTTTACACAAGATCAAAAGGGATTACAAGTGGATTTCTATGTGTAAAAGACAATACAATGAGGCATAATCGCTGCTAGGTATAAAAATTGATTGTTCGATATGTTTCTAAACACTGGTTGGTAGGAGATTTCATGAACCCCCTTTCCTATGGTGAAGGGTTTGCATTTATAATGCTCTGTTGGCCCAGGGGCTGCACACAAGCGTAACTGATGGTGAAAATATCCCATTATGCTCGTAGGTAGTTACAACCCTACTCGTTAGGAGGTTTGACTGATTTTTCAGGGTTGTTAGGCGCTCTTTGCAGGTGGTTGGGTGATTCTTGCGGACTGTTAACGGTAAGTGTAATCGCTTCTCGTCGACAGGTTTGGCTATCCATCATACCGAGCAACTATGCTTCTGGTGGTATTTCATGGAACAGTGCTAGAAAGACATCCCCTTAAGAGAGAAAATTGCACAGAAGATGCAATAATGCATCTTGGCATTACAGCCTGGAAAGTGTGTGGCCATCATAGATACAAGCTTCCTGAACATCTCTCACTGTCACTTGCTTGACAATGTTCCTCACCAAGAGCCCCTTATAGGAGACTCAATGCTATGCCTTGGCATATGACTTGGGGAAAGTGTTTGCCATCTGTAAACTGCTTTCCCTGCCGAGCAATAACTTGTCGTATACCCTGCAGGAATACACCGACCAACATGTCAGGAGGTCTGCCTGGCCTATTCCACGTGTCCAAGCTTAGTGCCACGTCAGATATGTATATTTTTGGGATAACAGATGATTACTCAAGTTACATGTTTCTCTACTTACTTCATAACAAAAGTGAAGTATTGGATGTCGTTAAGAGATTTGAAGCTGAAGTAGAGAAACGATGCAATAGGAAAATTAAGATAGTGAGATCAGATAGAGGTGGATAATATTAGGGTAGATACATTGAGGATGGACAAACACTTGGTCAGTTTGCGAGGTTTCTTGAAGAAAATGGGATCATTTCCCAATACACAATGTCTGGTACACCCGAGCAAAATGGTGTGCAGAAAGAAGAAACCAAACATTATTGGACATGGTGGGGAGTATGCTTAGCAGTAACTCCAAACTTCCTAAAGCCTTGTGGAAGGAAGCTCTAAAAATGGTTGTGTACATATTAAATCATGTTCCAACTAAGGCAGTCTCAACAACGCCTTTTAAATTATGAAATGTTGAAAACCGAGTTTGCAACATGTATGCATTTGGGAATTCCCGTCTGAAGTTAGGGTATATAATCCACAAGTAAAGAAACTAGACCCTAGGACCATTAGTAGCTATTTCATTGGATATGCTGAAAGGTCTAAAGGTTACAGATTCTATTGTCCATCTCATGGCACTAGGATTGTGGAATCAAGAAATGCAAAATTTCTTGAAAATGACTTGATTAGTCGGAGTGATCAATCAAATGACTCAAATTCTGAGAAAGATCATTCAAAACCTTCCACCTCGAGATCAAGATTGATATTGGTTCAAAACATCCCTCAAGTTCAAACGAATGTTGAACAACCACATCAAGTCATTGAAAATCCACAAGTCGATGATAAAGTTCCAATGGATCAAGTTGTACATGAATTACCTACAGTAGAAGAACAATCAACTGAACCACCTGCTCCCCAAGAGCTTGCTGGTGTAGCCTTAAGAAGATCCACTAGAATGAAAAAATTGACAATTCATAGTTACTATATTGTGTATTTACAAGAATCTAACTACAATGTTGGAGTTGAAAAATATTTAGAAACATTTTCACAAACCATAGATAGTCAAGAATCGAAACTGTGGTACAATGTCATGAATGAAGAAATGAATTCTATGAAGAGCAACGAAGTCTCAGATCTTATTGAGTTGCCTAATGGGGTGAAGATCAGTATGTGTAAATGAGTCTTCAAACAAAGAAAGAATCATTAGGCAACATTGAGAGACATAAAACGAGACTTGTTGATAAGTGATTCACTCAAAAAGAAGGAATTGATTACACAGAGACCTTTTCTCCTATTTCTAAGAAAGATTCCCTTAGAGTAATCATGGCATTAGTTGCTAATTTGATTTAGCGCTATGACAAAAGGATGTGAAAACTACTTTCCTAAATGGTGACCTACAGGAAGAGGAATACATGAAACAACCAGAAGGATTCTCCTCTCGTGATGGTGAGCACTTGGTATGCATGCTTAAGAAGTCCATATATGGATTAAAACAAGTGTCCCGCTAATGGTATTTAAAATCTATGATGTCATTTCTTCCTTTGAGTTTGAAGAGAATTTCATTGATCAATGTATATACCAGAAGGTCAGTGGGAGTAAGATTTGTTTTCTTATTTTATATGTGGGCGATATTCTTCTTGCAACCAATGGTATGAGTTTTCTCCACGAGGTTAAACAATTCCTTTCAAAGAACTTTTAGATGAAGGATATGAGTGATGCATCTTATGTCATTGGCATTAAGATCTATTTGGATAGATATCAAGGTATTTTAGGCCTATCTCAAGAAACCTACATCGACAAAGTTTCAGGGAGATTTTAGATAAAAGATTGTTCACCAATTGTTGCTCCAATTGTTAAGGGTGATAAATTAAATTTGAGCCATTATTCGGATAATGATCTAGAAAGGGAAGAAATGAAGAACATTCCTTATGCTTCTGTTGTCGGAAGCCTGATGTCTGCACAAAACCTGACATTGCATTTACTGTCAGAATGATGGGATGATATTAGAATAACTTAAGTTTAGACCACCTAAGAGCTAGATAGAAAGTGATGAGGTATCTTTATGATACCAAGATTTACATGCATATCTGAAGATGAACTAACAATCTAGAAATAGTTAACTACTTAGATTCAGACCTTTCAGGTTATATTGATTCACATAAGTCAACATTTGATTATGTTTTATATATACTGGTAGAGTTGTGTCACTTAAAATCCTGATTGCAACTTTGAACTTTAGAAGTCAGATTCATTTAATTTTTTGAGGATACATCATATGGTGTATAATTTTAGAGTTTTAGGTCTTAGATTTGTAGATTCTATTTCTAAGCCATTAAGAAAAACATTGTGCGAATTCAGCTGAAGTATTTATGGCTTGAAACAACAATAATTGTAGTCAAAGCTAGCATATCAACATTAAGTATTTAGCTATGAAGGAGCATGTTAAATAAAATGAAAGTGAGCATTAAGCACACAAGCACTAAATTGAATGATCGCAGATCCCTTGACTAAATGGATGCCACTACATAAATTAAAGGATCATAAAGTGAATTTATGGGACTTTGTTCCCTTATGTAATTGTTGACAATGATTTTGGCCAACTGTGAGTAGACGCGAAATATTACGATAAACCTTGAATTGAAGATAAATGACATAAGTAAGTTTATAGTGGTTCAGCCCCAATTTGTTGGTAATAGCCTAATCCATTTAGAGTTATAATTTATTTGACCTACACTTCAGATCAGATGAGCCTGAGTCAACTGAGTTTCTTTAGTGCGGGTGAAAAGATACAATATTTCTCTCTATAAACTCCCAGTAAAATACTTTTAGAATCTGATCCCCTAAATGATGCCATGAGCCATCTATTTATAGGCTCATGGATAGTACATGAGAAATATCCCGCTTTGACGGGGTCCTTGACTGTTTCAACAACTTTAATTAATGAATAATAAACAAATGACATCAATATAACTATTATTCCAGGACGTTTGAGATATTCCCGTGGCAATTGCAAATGATTCGGTTTGAAGTTGTTACTGAGGCTTTACCGAAGAATCACCTAGATAACAACTTCTGAAATAACTGGTCGGCTATGACAATGCCTAACACACCAAAAAGCATCACTAGTCGGCATGGGCAAAGGATTGGGCATAGGACACACTGGTCGGCTAAGGCACACGTGCCTCTAGTCGGCCATGTTTCATTTCTGGTCTAACATGACACACTTCTGGTCTCAACCCTTCTCGTATCTTTAACCAACTCATTGATAAAAATGTGCTATCAACTGACACATATCTATCTAATTGCCACGTCATCAAATATGAATATTTGGGGATAACATTTGCCCCCCAAGTTTATTATATATTTTCTCATATAATAAACTTTTCCTACTCCCAGCAAAGATCCACAGTAAATTTAGCAATAACTGTGTCCCAAAACTCCAAAAATAACCTTTGAGATTCTCCTGCCTTTTCAAATAATAAAACATTTCAGTCATGAAAATAGCAGTTACTTGCTTGAAATAGTGGGAGAGAGAATTCCAAGGGTTTTTAGGTGAGTAGAATACCAAGGGTCTTCAAGTGAGTGAAGGGTCTCCCTTCTCCTTATTTAAATAGAACCACGGTTTAGTCAAGACTCCTACAAGCAAAAACAAAAAATCTCTCCCTTTCCTCTTAGCTGAACCCTCCTCCTTCTTCCAAGGTGCTCCAAGTTCCTCAAGAAACTCCAAGCTTTCAAAAGGAATCAAGGGCTCTTCAACACATTCGGGTGCCACACACTTGGTTAAGCTTCCCTTTCTTAATCTTTATATTTAAGCTTTGTAAATTTTGAAACAAAAATTTGTACAAAACTTGTCTAAAAAAGTCAATGCTGAAACCCCATTGTAAAACAATATTCTTGGAGTTCTTCATGATCAATCTTGGTAGGATAAAGACTTTTTGGCTAATATAGTGTAGTTTAGGCTCTGGGTTAGCCAATTTTTCTTTCAATTTCATGAAATCTTACAAGAAAAATGATTTCCCACCACACATTTTAACTTTAGGTTCATGGGTTTAAGAAGAACATATGAACTCCCCATGAGACTTGTTGAACACTTCAAATTCCACTTTTTGATCTTGTTTACCAAATTCAAAATCAAGAAAATAGATTCCCCTTTTAGCCCATCAAACCCATAACCTTGGCTAATTCCAGTTGTTTAGACCACTTGGATCCGTGTCCGTATTCCTCGGACGCCACTCCTCGGACACACCAAACTAGCCCCTCGGACGCCTGGCTCCTCGGATGGCCAACCAGCATCTCCTTGGATGCACAGCTGCTAACCCCCTCGAATGCACCTTGACGGGCAGTAGCTCCTCGGATGCACCAGGATCCTCGGATGCACACCTGCCAGCCCCCTCGAACGCACGGATCCTCAGACGTACCTCGATGGCCAACAGCTCCTTGGATGCACTAGGCTCCTCGGACACATGGCCAACATCTCCTCGGATGCACCAGGCTCCTCGGATGCACACCTGCTAGTCCCTCAGATGTGCACGGATCCTCAGACACACCTCGACGCCTGACTCTTTGGACATATGACCAGTAGCTCCTCGGATGCACCAGGCTCCTCGGATGCACACCTGCCAGCCCCTCGGATGTGCACGGATCCTCGGACACGCAGCAGACCTCCTCGGATAAGCACCCCTCGATGTGCTTCCCTAAATATTCTCTTTGGGGAAGAATGACTCCTCGAATAAATTATTTTTCACAAAGTAATGCATGTATCTTTTGTTTTCATTTATTCATTTTCTGTTTGATTTACTCACCTCCCCTTATTTATTATTTTTTTCCTAGATGAATCGCTTCGGCTATAGGGGTGACAACCAGAAAAATTCCGACATCTCAACTCCCGCTTCAAGGGACACTTTTTCGAGTAGTGATTCTTCCTCCAAATCTCCTAGCAGACGAACTCTTGAGGGCCGTCTTCGTCGCCTTAAGAAAATCCTCCCGCGATCGGCTTTGTATTTTCTTCACGAAGATCAGTTTCTTAAACAACAACACAGCACCAACCAATGAGGGTAAAGAAATCTAACTGGCTTCCTCATGAACAAGATCCTCAGGTTGCTCGTAGAGCAACACAAAAGGTGGTAGACAGTGCACCCCATGTGGGAGATAATTTACTAGGAGAAGTCGAGACTGAAGCCTCTTCAAGTCCCGCGCAAGCTTGAAAAACTGGAAAATCCAGGAGAAAGAATACCCAAACATTCGCCACAGAAATTCAACAGATTGCATCATGTAGGCAGAGGAACAAAGAAAACACTGCGCCTTCCTGGTTTGTAGCTAAACCCTCTAAGCTACACTCTAAAATGTTCAACAAACATATCGAGGCTTTGGGGCTGGAAGGAGTGAATGCGATATGCCCACACCCGAACCAAAGAACTAACAATCCAAGTGGAGCCTACTGCGCCTAGTCAAAGTATCATATATATGCAGGAGCTACAATCCCCTTGAATCCTTTCTTCAGATCTATAGCAGATTATTTTTAACGTATCTCCCTTTCAGATTGCTTCGAATGGGATACAAGCCTTGTCTACCCTGTACATTCTCTACCACTTCCAGGGTTGGAACTTGCCTAGTCCTCATGAGGTACACTATTTATTTGATTTTATGACTAACCCCTGCCATAAGAACACAGGATTTTTCCACCTCTTCCATAGGCAAAAAGGGGTTAAGTACCTCCACGGTATAGCCCACAAATCAAATCTTGGGAAGTATTATACATACTTCCTCACTTCCGAGCAGGCAGAGAAGACCATTGCCGAGTAGGATGGATCTCTAAGAGAGTTGGCCGATGAGAACAAGAAACAAATCCAAACCAACAAGATGTTGACTGATCAGCTGGAGAAAATGACTCGTGAGAATGAGGAGCTGAAACGAGAAAAGGAAGCCGATCTTGCTCGCTATGAGGATATTTGTTTCAACTGCTTCTACCAGATGTGGAAGTTGAACAAGCCCCTCAACCTCGAATTTCTCTCAGAGGAGGCCAGGGCAGAAGAACTTGCCAAATGTGAGGCAAAGGCCGCTGAGGAGGCAGCCAATCCTGCTGGTGTTATGCCTTTTTCTCATGCTTTATTATTCCAACCAGAGGATGTCACCGATGCCGAGGATGGTGTTGATCAACCTGTAAACAACTTACTAGACCAGTGACCATACTCTAGCCGACCAAAGAGTCTCTTATCCGACTAGTAGACACTTATCTCAACTATCTTCTTATTATATTTTGCTCATACGGCCAAGTTGTTTGCATGTATACTTTACTTTTTTGACATAAAACATTTACAAGTTTTTTGTGAAATAGTAAAGCCACTCTGATATATGCCTTATATTTTCGCATGAGTACTTAGTTTTCTAACTTATAAATTCTAAACATTTCATAAGTCCCTGCTAAATATACTTTCTCACACTACTATTCCTCTAACATTTTATGAGCTTAATGTTTATTTCACACGAATATTTTCTTTTTAACTTGGTGGTATAAAATATGCCAAGTTACTTAAGCTTTGATAATCAAGTTAGATTAATGGCCCTTTTTTACTTCAAAAACTTACAAGTCAGCCTAAAAACAAATATCTTAATTCGTGCACTCATTGCATGTGTTGAATTAACTACCAGTATACCCCATGTGCCCCCCAAGTGATCGAGGGTTGTAAGATCCTCGGTCACTTGCTACTTGACCGGATCTGTTCAAGCAATTACTACTCGTAAAACACATTGAATATAAAGAAAACATCCAAACAGTTGAACACTGCCTGAATTTGCCGATTAGTTAAATACTGCTAAAAAAATATGCATATTTGGAATCGACCATGTTGCGCATAGTCTCTTTTATTACTCATCAATTTGAAAAAGGACAAAACATGTCTAGTAATGAGTCTCAAACAAACAAAAATTGTTTAAAAATAAACGACTGGTCAACAAATAACCAGATCATAAACATACTTAAATAACAAGTAAAACACTTGAAAATAAGCTACCACTGTACAAGTGATATTTTTTGATAATATTTCCTAAGGTGCTCGCCATTCCAGTACTTTTTGATCAACTCACCATTTAGCCTGGAAAGTTTGTAAGTGCCGGGCGGCAAGACTTGCTCGATCTGATACGGTCCTTCCCAATTTGGTCCTAGTACTCCAACTCTTGTGTCTTTGATGAACACTCTTCTGAGAACTAAATCTCCAACCTGGAACTTTCGATCTTTAACTCTGGAATTGAAATAACGGGCCACCTTTTATTGATGAGCAGCAACCCTTATGCTCGCCTTTTCTCGCTTTTCCTCAATAAAATCCAAAGATTCAGCCAGCAATTTATTATTTTTGTCGTGGTTGTAAGTGCTTCTTCGATGAGACGGAGGGTCGATCTCGACTGGTAGCATAGCTTCATAACCATATGCCAAGGAAAAAGGAGTATGGCCTGTCACCATCCGAGCAGTGGTCCTATACGACCAGAGAACTTCTGGTAACTCTTCCACCCAACACCCTTTAGCTTGTTCGAGACGTTTCTTAAGGGTGTCCTTTAATGTTTTATTCACGGCTTTCACCTGCCCATTTGCTTGTGGGTGAGCCACCGAGGAGAAGCTCTTTGTAATACCATGCCTAGCACAAAAATCAATAAATAGATCATTATCAAAATGTGTACCATTGTCAGACAATATCTTTTTCGGCAGTCCATAGCAACATATGATATTCTTCACCACAAAATATAACACCTTCTTTGATGTAATTGTGGCTAATGGTTCGGCTTTAGTCCACTTAGTAAAATAATCCACAGCAACAACTGCGAACTATACTCCTCCTTTCCCTTTAGGTATCCTTCCGATCAGATCAATGCCCCACACTGCAAAGGGCCCTGGGTATCTTAGAAAATCTCTGACACTTATCACATTTCTTCACATACTCCATGGAATCCTCATTCATCGTAGGCCAAAAAAATCCTTGTCGCTAAATCTTTTTAGAGAGACTTTGCACCGTAGCGTGATCTTCACAAAATCCCTCGTGTACTTCGGCTAATAAGTTCTTTGACTGGTCGAGTGTCACACACCTTATCAGTGGCATAGAGTACCCTCTTCTATATAACACCCCCTCTTTTATGACATATCGAGCAGCCTGTCTCATCGTCCTCTTGGCATCATTGCGGTTCTCTGCTAAAGTCCCTTGCTCGAGGTAAGTGATGATGGGTGTCATCCAAGTGTCAGCGACAACAATTGGCATTGCTTCCTGCTCGGTAATACTTAGACTTGCTAAGTATTCAACTAGTACTACATTCAAAGTGTCAGCATCCTTCGCACTAGCTAATTTTGCCAAGGCGTCTGCATTGGAGTTCTGTTCTCGTGGCACTAACTTGATCGTGTACTCTTCAAATTGTGCTAACAAGTCCTTATCTTTATTTAAGTATGCCACCATACGCAAACCTCTCACCTGATATTCTCCCAAAATCTGGTAAACCACTAACTGGGAATCACTATTAACTTCGATTGATCGGGCGTGGACATCCCTAGCCAAACGCAGTCCTGCTAACAGAGCCTCATATTCTGCCTCATTATTGAGGCGTTAAATCCAAATCGTAACGCGCAATGAATTCGATGTTGCTCTGGTGTGATTAATATAAGTTAGTCCCGTGCATGGTGCTCATTCAAAGATCCATCCACATAAAGCTGCCAGGTAGGGAAAACCTTTCTCTGCTTAGCTACGTTTTCTGTTTCGTTGGGAAGATCAAGAATTCTGGTGCATTCAGCAATGAAGTTTGCTAGAGCCTGCCCTTTGATGGCTGATCGGGGGTGATACTTAATCTTGAATTGGCCTAATTTGACAACCCATTTAAGTAAACGATGAGAAGTCTCTGGTTTCTGTAATACCTGGCATAAGGGCTGGTTGGTAAGGACCTTTATGGGATGTGCCTGGAAGTAAGGCCGTAACTTGTGAGATGCAAGCACCAAACAATACGCTAGCTTCTCAATCATCGGGTACCTCGACTCTGCTCCTACCAACCGTTTGCTGACGTAGTAGACCAGATGATGCACTTTATCTTCCTCTCGTACTAGAGCAACACTGACAGCATGCTCTGTGACTGCCAAATAAATGGGAAGGTCCCCTCCATCGATGGGCTTTGACAAAATGGGAGGCTGAGCCAAATGGATTTTTACGTCTTGGAATGCCCGCTCACATTTGTCTGTCCACTCAAACTTCTTACTTCCTCTTACCAAGTTAAAAACAGAACACACTTGTCCGTTGATTTGGAAACAAACCGACTTAGAGCAGCAATCCGCCCAGTCAAGCTCTGTAAATCTTTGGTTCTTGTAACGCCCCAACTCTAGGGACCGTTACGGTGTGCCTTGTAAACAGTGCTAAACTCGCTAATCGAGTTATTTGGCCAAAATCGTGAACTAAGTATGATTAGCGGTTTAGGGAATAAAAACTTTGGATAAGATGTAACGTTTCACTAGAACGTTTAGTATATACATTGGGATCCCAAAAATATAATTTTAAAGTCTACTACAAGAAAATATTTACAACAGGCCGTTCTAAGCGGCAAAACAGGGTTCAACCCTAGTTCCTCTTTAAACCTCGGCCATGGCGGACGAGCAGCTGCATATGTACACGTCATCACCTAAGCTCTCCAACTCAAGGATGGTCCAGCTTCCTTCTGCCTTTACCTGCACCACATAGCACCCGTGAGCCGAAGCCCAGCAAGAAAACACAATAAAGCATGATGTAATATCAACAATGATCATAATAATCATTCAGGACTATCAGTCCAAAATAGATAGGTGACTGTAGCAAAAGCCACAAAAGTGGGTACAACTCCTTCTTGCCATGTGACGATAGGGTCACCAGGGCTTACTGATATGAGAACCTTTCATAAGCTTGATCAGGATAGGTGTATGGTGAATGGTCTCCAACATAACCTTCCTCATGACCATAGAGTCATAGCCTGGGGACAGCACCCATTAGCCATGTGATGATAGGATCACCAGGCTTAATAGATAAGTGAGCATCTCACTAGCTTTAGCAGGATAGGTGCATGGTGATTGGTCACCAACATAACCTTCCTCCCGACTCTAGAGTCGTAACTATGGGCAGCGTCCCCAAGCCATGTGACAAACAGTCACCGGGGCCATATGCCCTGGCTTTGATCATCTGATCTTAGACCAGGCAAGCGCTTATAAGTTCTTCGACCTTAGGGTCGGCCCAGCATTAATGCCATAGAGCCATTCAATGCATGTTCATCGAATTTAGGGTCGGTCCAGCATTAATGCCATAGAGCCATTCTATGCATGTTCATCGACTCTAGGGTCGGTCCAGCATTAATGCCATAGAGCCATTCAACACTGATATCGATTAGATCTAATCTTCATTTGGCTCGACGTTCATGACGCTATGCCATTTCTGACTCTTAGGCCAGTGTCCCTGACTAGTCAGTGCCATACACAAGTAAGCCATGCCACCAAACATATATCACATGTTCAATATCCATAAACAAGGTATTCAACATGCTTACTAAGCAAGTACTAGTACAATTAGGATCATGCATAAACATAGAGATTCAAGCTCTGGACGATATCTTACCCAGTAAACAAAGCATGTCCTAGTCACATGTTTCTCGTGCATCATATGCATAACACTTAACATTCCAACATGCACCAATAATAGCCATGCATGTCATATTTAATAATCAACCAACATGCATCAAGAATATCCATGCATGTCATACAAACACAGGGTGCAGTTTTCTTACCTCAGATTCGAGCTAGAACCAATATAAGAACGACCTTTGAGAACGATCAATCCTTAATCCTTTAACGGTCACCCGGTCATAACCAAAATGATCTCCAATTAACGAAAATTACCAAAGATAGGGTCTTAACCTAAACACCACTCTCGGGACCTCGAAACATGCCCACACAGTGAGTAGATTCGATCCCGGGCCTTAAAGATTGAAACCCCAAGTCAAAAACCCTTAAAAACACCCAAAACAGGGTTCTGAAGGAACAGGGTAGCACTACAGCGCTGCCCTTCTAGCGCCCCAGCGCTCAAGTCAGAACCACAACTGCCCAACTGAAGCCCTGTGTAGCGCTATAGCGCCCTCTGATGGGCGCTGTAGCGCTACCCCCAGACAGAGCCACCCCTGAAACTTCCTTCTTCGACTCCTTCAATTCTAACTCGATTCCAATGCTTCCAAATCCCATTTTTGGTGCCAAATGAACCCAAAAACCATCTCCACATGTCCTAGGGACCACAACCCCAAGAACCCTAGCCAAAACTCCAACCAATTCCCAAGTTTCCAACCCAAAAACCAGCTGAAACTTAACTTAGAAAACAGAGCAAAAGTAAGAGTTCTAGTGGCTAGAAACTCACCTCAATCTCAGCAACACACCCTCTTCAATGGTGGAGCATAACCTTAGCTTGGCTAAGCTTGGTTCCTTGGCCTAATTCCTCAAACTGAGCTTGAAAATCCAAAGAGAAATGAGGAAGAAAATCTATCGGGAGAGAAAGAAATGAAACTCTGTTTTTGTTACTCTTCTACAGCCTTAATGGCTAATATATATCCTTTGAGGGGAAAGGACCTAAATACCCTTAGGTCTAAAATAGAACCATAACAGCCACCAAGGGCAAAACCGTCCTTTCGCACCTATTTTATTAATCACGATTAACACCCTCCAATTCCCGATATTCTCAATAACCTCAAACACCAATAATCCTTGTCCCATTGCCATTTAATTCCCGGTAATGCTCTAATCATTAAACTCACACCGAGCCCCGAACTTAATCCCGTTATGGCTAGACCGAAAGTTTGCATTTCCATGATTGTCTCATGCCGAATGGCTCGAACCAATCCACATATCATGTGGTATTATTTATAATTCAACCCCATGCATAAAAATACACAATCACGCCCTCAATGGGCCAAATTACCAAAATACCCTTATAACTAAAATATGAACCCATATGCATGCATTCACCATCATATAATAATATAATCCACATAAACATGCATATAATCATTGAATATCATAATAAATCAATTATGGCCCTCCCGGCCTCCTAATAAAGGTCCTAAACATTATTAGGAAATTTGGGGCATTACAGTTCTGGTTGGAGACTTTATTTCCATGAGTTCCTTAATCTTCTCAGGATTGAATTCTATCCCTTGCGAGTTAACTATAAATCCTAGAAACTTTCCAGAACTTACTCCAAACAAGCATTTGAGGGGGTTCAGCTTCATGCGGTACTTTCTAAGTACGACAAAGCATTCCTCCAAATCTCGTACATGCCCTTCAGCTTCCCTTGACTTGACCAGCATATCATCTACGTATACTTCAATGTTTTTGCCGACTAAATCGCAGAACATGCCATTCACTAAACACTGGTAAGTTGCTCCTGCGTTCTTCAAGCCGAATGGCATAACTTTATAACAATGCAATCCTACATCTGTTCGGAAGCTGGTATGCTCCTCGTTGGGAGGGTTCATACTTATCTGATTATAGCCTAAGTAAGCATCCATGAAGGAAAAAGTTTCATGACCAGAAGTTGTGTCAACCAACTAGTCTATCCTGGGCAAGGGAAAGCAGTCCTTGGGACATGCTTTATTAAAATCGGTAAAGTCTACACAAGTCCTCCACTTCCCATTGGACTTGGGCACTAATACTGGGTTCGAAACACGGGTGGGTAATAAGCCTCCCTTATAAACTCGTTTTCCTTCAGTCGTTCAACTTCTTCTTTCAGAGCCTTTGCTCGTTCCTTGTCAAGCAACCTTCTCTTCTGCTGCACTGCTGGGTAGTTTTCATCCACGTTGAGCATGTGGCTGATCACAGTTGGTGAGATACCCGCCCTATCCTTGTGAGACCAAGCGAAGACATCTTGATTTCTTCGCAAAAATCCTACTAGGTGTGCTCTCACCTCCAATTTTAACTTCTTTCCAACTTTGACCATTCTGGTCGATTCGTTCTCATATATTGGGACCTCCTCTAAGTCTTCCATTGGTCCTACTTCACTCTCCAAATCCCCAAAGCGAGGATCAATGTCCATTCCCTCACTTTGGGCAACACCCTATTTGGTGACTTCATCAACGGATGGGGCCTGATGCTCATTGAAACCAAGAGCACTTCCTTGGTTGGTAACTTTTAAAACTTTCTCCTGGTCGGCTACAATCACAATGCTATGTTGGTCGATATCCATCTCATCTATTTCTTCTCTATCTACACACACAATCATATTATTCTCCTTAGCTCCCTTCCGTGCCTTAACTACCAAAGCATTATAACACTCTCTAGCTTCTCTTTGGTCTCCTCGGACACAATCTAGTCCTGCACTGGTCGGGAACTTCATGGAAAGGTGCCATATAGAAACTGCTGCATGCAAGGCCATGAGTAGTGGTCGACCAATCACCACATTATAAGCTGACAAACAATTTACTATCAAAAATTTCATCATGACTGTCTCGTGCCTTGAAGCGTCCCCTATTGTGACCGATAATTTGATTGTTCCGGCCGATGACAATCCTTCTCCAGTAAATCTGTAAATAACTTGAGAGCATGGCTTCAAGACATTGATGGGTAATTTCATCTTTTCGAAAGACGACTTGTAAATAATATCCACAGAACTTCCCGTGTCAACCAGACGTATTTTCACCGTCATGTTCGCAATTTGGACTGTAATGACGAGTGGGTCATTATGAGGATACTTTACATGCCGAGCATCATCTTCCGTAAAAGTGAGAGACTCACTTTCGTACCGTGGGTTCTTTGGAGGTTGCTCCTCTACAGTCATGACCTCTGATGTTGATGTTGCATCCAACTCATGTCGAAGTGTCCGAGCATATCTTTCCCTTGCTTTATTACTATCCCCAGCCAAATGTGGTCCCCCACATATAGTGTCCAAAGTGAAATCCACAGGCTCGGGTTGCCAGGGTGGAGACCGTTGTCGCTTGAACCCAGGATTGTTGTTGCTTCCTTCTCCTGGGGTTTTCTCTACTAGATACTTCTTGAACTTTCTCGACCGAAGAAGAAACTATATCTCGTCTTTGAGATGATTTCATTCATTTGTGTCGTGAGCATAGTCTCCATGGAAACAACAGAACTTATTCATATCTCTTTTACTCATCTCCTTCCTGATGAGTGGGGGTTTCCGGTAGGGAACTTCTTGATGACTTGCGAGATAGATTTCTGCCCAGCTTGCCGAAAGAGTGGTGTAATTCATGAACCGAGGTTCATATTTGGCAGGCTTATCGTTCGGACCCAACTTAACCTTCTATTCCTCATGGTGGTCAGACCCGTTATTCCCACGTTTCTTTTCACCATTTTTTCCATTTCCACCATTTTTAGGAGGATCAGTTGATTCGTCTGGATTGTTTAAGCCTTCTTCTCCTTTCTCAATCGCGTCATCCAATTTCATATTTTTTTCTGCTCGATCAAGAAATTTTTGGAGTGTTGAAATTGGATTGCGATGTATACTATCCCACAAAGGGCTCCGATAAGTTATACCAAAAGATATGGCAACCATCTTCCCCTCGTCTCCGATAGGAGTCGCTAGGTTGGCTTCTCTCATGAATCTTTGTATATAATTATTTAGAGATTCATCTTTTCCTTGTTTGATATCAGCCAAGTGATTGGCATAAACTGGAGGAGTCCGAGCAGCGTTGAACTATCTACATAAATCTTTCCCGCAATTCTCCTAAGAGGTAATGGAATTTGGCTTGAATTTCTAGTACCATTCTTGGGCAGTGTTGGACAACGTGGTAGGGAAAAATCTACAACAATAATTATCAGTCACCCTGAGCAGCTCCATTTGGTCTTCAAATTTCCCAACATGCCTTATGGGGTCTGCCTTTTCTGTATATACTGGCTACACCGGTGCTTCGTACTTTGCTGATGGCTGGGCTGCTCTGATTCAAGCACAAAATGGACTGCCACTCCTGTGGTCTACTGGATCCATTGCGGAAGTTCGTTTTGACAAACCTTGAACTGAGCTTGGATGGCTGGGGCGACCGTCGGGGGCTCAAGGTCTAGACTGCATGGTTAGGCATTCCTATCTGGCACATTGTCGTCAAGTATTTCTACTTGACTGGCAGGGCAGTTCAGATCTCGCCCTTCGATCGGGATGTTCCTTCTCTTGTCACTAATGACATCCCTTAAATCCTTCCGGGAAGTGCATCCTCCTAACCGATCAAATACTGTGCTCTTAGACTTTTCAGAAGGCTTACTGTGCAGGACTTGCTCTCTCTCTCACTACGTTGCTGCCCGAGATGTAGTGGAGGATTTTCGGCACGTCTAGGACAATCCTTTCCTCCTTGTGGGTTGTTACCTTCTTTATCCTTTGACCGATCAGTATGGTGGCTATCTGCCTCATCACGACCATGTCCATCTTTAAAATGCGAAGTCTTCTTATCTTGGGGAGTCTTGGTCTGATCCTGCCTGGGTGGAGTCTTCTTACTGCCTGATCGATGGCTACCTGATGGAGTTCTAGAGTTCTCCCTTTGTGTCGAGGCAGTTTCGGAGTAGACTTCATCATCCTCCCGACTAGGGGGGTTACTCCTACTTCTGTTTGGACCCCGAGAATTGGCTCTACCAGCGGTCCTTTATCCTGCATTATTATTCCTTGCTCCCTGTGCGGCTGCTCCTCGTGTTGCAGTCTGGGCATTGGCCTGGGTCAACTGAGTGGCTGCTTCTAGAGCAAGTGCAGCCTCACGATGTTGCCAGTCGGCCTCCTCTGGCCTTCACCTAATTTCTTCACTCCTAGCATCCATCTCCTATTTTTGCTGCTCGAATGCAGCCTTCTTCCTGGCCATTTCCTCGGTGAAAGACTCCTGTCGAGCATTGAATTGCATCATCTCCTCTTGGAAGGCGCCTACTGATTCTTGGATTTTTTCCACTTCCGGAGTGGTCTCCTCGAGAAAGACCCTGGGCTCAGTCTTAGGGTTCTGAGGTCCAGGACCTTCTGCTCTAGCAGGCTCTTTTGACGTACTTGGTTTTTTAGAGGCCATGCTGGTATTCTTGGGAGCCATATTGGTAGGGTAGCAGTGTATTCCTTCTATTCAAGCTATCAATGAAAGCACCAAAATGTTGACCACAATTTTGGCTCACTGCGAGTAGACGCGAAATATTATGATAAGCCTTGAATAGAAGATAAATGATACAAGTAATTTTATATTGGTTCAGTCCCAATTTGTTGGTAATAGCCTAATCCACTTAGAGTTATAATTTATTTGACCTACACTTCAGATCAGATGAGCCTGAGTCAACTGAGTTTCTTAGTGCGGGTGAAAAGATACAATATTTCTCTCTATAAACTCCCAGTAAAATACTTTTAGAATCTGATCCCCTAAATGATGCCATGAGCCATCTATTTATAGGCTCATGGATAGTACATGAGAAATATCCCGCTTTGACGGGGTCCTTGACTATTTCAACAACTTTAATTAATGAATAATAAACAAATTACATCAATATAACTATTATTCTAGAACGTTTGAGATATTCCCGCAACAATTGCGAATGATTCGGTTTGAAGCTGTTACTGAGGCTTTACCGAAGAGTCACCTAGATAACAACTTCTGAAATAACTGGTCGGCTATGACAATCCCTAACACACCAAAGAGCATCACTAGTCGGCATGGGCAAAGGATTGGGCATAGGACAGACTGGTCGGCTAAGGCACACATGCCTCTGGTCGGCCATATTTCATTTCTGGTCTAACATGACACACTTCTGGTCTCAACCCTTCTCATGTATTTAGCCAACTCATTGATAAAAGTGTGCTATCAACTGACACATATCTATCTAATTGCCACATCATCAAATATGAATATTTGGGGATAACAGTAATTTTTCATTAAAAGTTATTAATGAAACTCTTATTTAAATATTTTGTCATATTCATGTGCACCTTAATTTCATAATTTATCTTCATTGGACCTTAATAAACATAGGGTTTATTCATTTAGCTGCATTTCCATATAAAGTTTATTGTTAAGTAATAAATACATTGTAATACATGGAAGATAATACTCGTCATAAAAGAGGACTTATCGCTATGATTCATGCGTTTGTTGCCTAACAAGGATAATCATTGGGCTTAAGTGGTACTTTAGTTTAAATGCATACCAAGTGAGAGAATTTTAGAATATTTTATTAAATTAATTAGAGTAACCAAAAACCATAATTCTAATTAATCATGATTAAAGTTTTTATTGAGATTAATTGACAGATATTCTCAATATGGTCAGCATTTAAGGTAGTTACTCAATATTGAGTTATCCAATATTTCATATCCTATTGATTGTCATCTATTATGACATCAATTGTGGAAAATACCTTGATGGAAGGTCTTGTTAGGATTAATTCCTTAAAAGCATGAAAAACATTTTATTAAATTAAATAAAAAGAACAATTTTCTTATACTTGAATATTATAATTATTGTTTGAATTAATGATATGATAATATCAAGAAAATTTCTTATTCATTCATGAGAATAAGATCTTAGTACGAGAGAATTAAGATCATATATTATGAATAAAATAGTCAGTAACATATTAAAGTAAGAATCTTTAATGAATGGTTACAAGTGCGGTTTACTAAGCATACGAGATGCAAGTGATCGATCTAGATTCAGATTACTGATGTGGATAGTCTTCTTAGTAAAGGTGTTGTATATAATAGATATTATATATGACAGGACCAGTAAATTATCTTTATAAACTTGTCGTTTGACATAAAGATTTTATTCTTATCATAATAGATGATCATTTGTAGATCAGTCTAAATCCTGAGTATTCATGAACTCATGTTTATATTTATTTGATCTTTTAATTCACTCGTTAAGGTTTCTTATTATAATGAGGCTAATGACTTTTGTTTTGAAGATTCAATATCATGAATGTCTACGAACATGAATTACAATAATGAAATTTATACTTTCCTAATGGATCGAATATTGGTTAATTTTGGGACTGAATAGTTATTCAGCTTAAATCTATAATTTGATTATAGATTAATTATTTGTAGTGAATTAATTGTACGTAATGAGAAGTGTAAAGCGGTAATCTTGACTTAATCTTGACTAGTTCTAATTAACGAACCAATAAATGGAGGACAAGACAGTTGGGGTTTTATGCCCTAATTAAAACCCAATTTTTTTGTAATCTCATTTATTATCAATAAAAGAATAGAAATCATTTTTTGACTTGGTCAATCACTTTGCTCACATGTTTTATTTTCATGATTATTTGTTTAATATAAACTTCTATTAAATCCCGAGCATACAGATAATCGTATTTATAATGACATAATCACAGTGGAATATAAATATGATTATATGTTCATATATAAGTTAGTCCTAAGATTAGTTAGTGCACAGGATTTACACTAACTTTCCAATCTACGATATGATCTACTACTTACAAAACGTAGTGTTATGTTCTTTCCAGAACATTAGCAAAGTAGATAAGATCGGGTGTGTATATGTTACATCGAACTGGATCGATATTGACAATAGATAAAATAATTAAACATGTCGTTATTATCTATTCTAGTCATATCATATAGTTGACCATCGGTCAATTCAATCTCAATTCTGAGTGGTTAGTATTCTAACTAATTGTATTATTTGAGTTCTTTGATTTATTCGTTATCAGCTTACCCTACGGACTAGCCCATACTTACATCTTGGGAACTCGGTAGTATAATTGAGTGTGAGTGTTAATCATAGATATGAACATCTATAGCTTCTGATGAAGAAGTGTAACGATGGTTTCCTTTTAGTTTGGTTCAAGGTGCTAAATGATAGAGATCTCATTTCAGTAATTAATATTAGTTTACTGAAATATCATTAACAGATCACTAAGTGTTTTAAGGATAAAATACAATGAGGGGTAAAAATGTATTTCAGTCCCAACTCATTGTAGACCGTCTATAGAGGATTGAATTGCAATTATGGTTGTAACAATGGATAACTAATAGCATATTTACATTTGTTATAGAGCGTTCTATGAATTCAAGAGTGCAATTACGAGTCTTTAGGTGAGTCACGAGGAATTAATAAGTTAGTAAATTAATTTGTTAGATTTATGATTACGTATTGGAGCTTGAGTTTATAGGCCCATTGTCCCCACTGTACCTTGGATAAAATCATCTAGATAGTCTCAATTAATTTATTTAATTGTCAATTATAATTATCAAAGTTGACCATCTCAATTTTGGATAGTTTCACAGAGTTATGTAATTTAGAGAAGAAAAGAGAAATTAGGGTAGATTTATTAATTAAGATAAATTGGTATCTGAATTAATAAATAAGTTTAAATCAAGGTTAAAATTATAAATAATTAATTTGATAAAGGATTTGAATAATTATTTAATTTAAATCAATAGAAAATAATACAGGCCTTGATTTTAAGTCCAACGATCTTATAATCAAATGAGAAATTTCACAGGCCTAAAGCCCATGATAATTTCGACCTAGGGCTGTTAATTGGCTATTATTTTATTGAGTTTTTAATTAAATAAGTCACCTAATTGGGCCTATAAAATGAGTGCTAAGTGAGAGATGAAAAACACAAGTTTATAAGTTGAAACACAAGTTTCTGAGAAGAACAGAAGATCTATTAGGTTTTAGATTCTCTCTACCGCATAAGTCCTTTTCTAAGCCTCAATTTTTCTCTTCTATTCTTCTTCTCTCTGTATCTATCTCAAGTGTTGAGAATTTCCCACCCTAGTCTAGGTGATTCTAAGGATACTTTGGAGGGTTGTGAAGAATATTGAAGATCGGTTCAATTTCTTTGTGTTTACCGAGTTTTTTGGAAACTAGAATTATGAAAGATTAGAGAGCGTAAAAGAAAGGATTTAACGAAAGCAAAAAAGGATTTTTTACATGGTTAGGGCGTTAATGAGCCTTAGTCCACGAGACAGTTGTATTAGAGCTTAGAGAACTCTTGACAATGGAGTTTTCTACAAGTTTAAGCAGAGTAACTGCTTACAGTTAAAATCTCGTATCCCCTCCCCAGTGCACCACTATTCGTATTTATAGGCACATGAGTGAACTAGGCTTAGGCTGGGATATTCTGGCCCAATAAGGGTGTAAATACCATTGGCTTCTCTGATGCGGGCCCAATACAAAGGATCAAAATATGAAACATACATTTAATCAAAGCCCATTGGGCCACTCCAAACAAGATCTTATTCTAAGACATGCGACAAATTGGTGTTTCAGTCTGGGTGTTATGGGCTGTGAGTAAGATTTGGGAGACAAGATCAGTCAGAGTAGTGGCGGCGCAGTTCTGAACCAACGGCGTACAATCCTGAGGTAGCCTCCTCTGCAAGTCCACCGTGGGGACAACCCCCACGCTTCGTGGGACGATGTCAGCATCGGGGAAACTTTACCATGCCAAACTCGGCCAACCAATCCAGATCCATTTACCAAAGTCCCCCTCCGTTTACTAGGGTCCCAATTCACTTATCAGGACCCGGGTCTATCCATGAAGGTCACGGCCCAACCTCGGATCTTTTCCTTGGGGGCCCGAGACTTCCGTTACCGTACATCAGGGGACATCCCGGCATACGGTCTCGGGTCTACACAACCCGCACCGACGATATTCCCGACTTATTCTCCTGGATGCCTCTCAGGGCCTTGCCGAGACTTGGGCAGCCACTATCCTTTTTCCCTTCGCCTAATGGGCCTGGTCTGGGCCTTAACCCCCCAGGAAAGCGGCCCATGAGCTTAGAGTGTGGATCCGTACAAGCCAGAAGAAACAGGGATAACAATTACCCCCCAAGCCTTCATCTGGGCTTGCGCGTTGGAGGCTTGTATTCCTCCCAAACCATCTAACCGCTTCCCAGTTCGTTTCCATGGTTATGGGTCCACGGATGGGGGGACATTGCTTGCTGGACGATCGCGGAGCGAAAGCCAGTTTCGATGTCCTGGACCGAATCCCGACAACCCGATCCGTCAACCAGGATCCAGGTTTGTTTACCAGAGCCCCAGTTCATTTACTTCAGGGCTGTCTGGAGGCCTCCCACTAGCCATGCCTCATCGCGAAGGGGGTACGTGTCCCTTTGTGACTGGCACACGGAGGACACTCGAATTTGAAAGATTAGCAAACATTCTATTGGTAACTGTGCTGGCAGTTAATTGTCAGCTCGATTTATGAAGTGTCCCATCCGCACGAATGCCCCCATTATTACCTCTGCAACAACGAGGATCATTGGATGGGACGACCTTTGAGGTGCTCCATTTCTAGGTCGTTGGATTGGGGCGACGCGGATCACACCTCTGGGGAACCATGATCCAGTACCCGAGTAGGTCCATTAATGTCCCTGCACGAACCAGGACCGTCCGATAGGGGGGATTGTGCCGAACCGTTAGATCAAAACAACCTTCTGGTTCTTATAAATGCCCTTAGATTTTCATTTGATATCTTTACACTCTTAGAACAAAGAAAACGCTTAAAGGACCTTTTATGTCCGAGCTCGCTGACGACATATTCCATCATCTACATTGCCTTCGCCGTCGCCTGTTCCCGACGCACCTGATTTCTGTATCTTCGACTGAGCAGACGACACTAGCCTGTCCAATAGACGAGCTCTTGCGCCGCCTTCAATTGTTCAAGGTCGTGACTTTACCGTCATTATCGCCGGAAAACCCCCATTTTTCACGACCAGCCTTTTCCAGTAAGTTTTCTTGACCCTTGCTTTTATTTTCTTGTGTTTAGTATACTGTCATAATTGTCTGTTTAGGCTGTTAAATCTTGCCTATGTTTAGATTGGCTCTAGTGCATTAGACTAGGTTAGGAAAAGAAAACTAGTCCAGGCTGTCCCGAATCTCCTCAGGTTTGGGTGGTTTCCGGACAAACTGCAATAGGCCAGCTTAGAAGAATAGCTAGGTCCTTTCCTTTTTGTTCCCGATTAGGGTTCCGCGGCTTCTTGGTGATCCCGGACCTGATCAGGAGGGGACTCCTCCAAGCAGTTCGTAGGAGACCCCCCGTACCTTAAACAACCTTGGGTTTTGGTGCTGACTGCTTGGTTGTTTGTTTTGTTCTATTTTGCTCCCAGATCATCAGCCATGACTTCAGGCATTACCCTTCATTCGAAAGCACAAGTTAATGCAGTCTCTATCACTCTATCCGGGTCCAAGACTCCCAGTGGCAACAGGTGGGAGATGGATGGGGTACAGAACCTGTTCTGGAACTATCGGATGTTGTACGCCATAGAGAAGCATCTGGGCGTGGATTCGACTCCCGGACTATACTATAACCGCCTGGCTAGAAGAGAGGAGAAGGCTCACACCGGCGTGGGCGAGTTTGGGGCCTGGAGCATAGGACACATCAGTGCGAGAGCAACTCTTCCACTTCATGACTACTTCGTGTAATTCCTCAAGTTTGTGGGGATTGCGCCGTTCCAGCTCCTACCTCAAGCGTACCAGATGATTGTGGGATGGCGTATCTTTTGCAGAGCGAAGAAGATCCCAGATCCGACCCCGACAGAGGTGTTGTATTTCTAAAAGTTGGAGTCGCAGGTCAACGTCAAGGACAAGACCCTGGACGGCTTCTACATGCTAAAACTGTGGGGCAACTACGCTGCTCCTACCAGCACATGGAAGCACCCCCCCCCCCCCCGGACGTCAGACATTACTGGTTCATGACGTCCGGGTTTCTTATAGAAAAGAACCCCACACTGATGCTGGACTTCTAGCGAGTGGGTAAGTGACCTCTCGTTCCCTAGTTTCCTTTTTGTTTTCACTTTATATTCCTCATTCTCAACATATTGCCTTGGATGGTAGGACCCTATGCCCAGACTTCCCTCACCCAGTTTAACCTGGAACAGAAGAAGTTCTACTCCACGCTAAGCGTGGAGGATTTGGACGTAGGGGGATATGTCAACATCGACAACCTCCGAGTGGTCGGGATGCTGGCAACCAACCAAACGATCAAGGCCCCAAGCCTCCGGGGGATACAATGCAGGAAAGACCCCGTATTGAGGGAGGCATTGGCCCTTGAGCACATCAAGGTTGTAGAGGACGCGGCTCGAGCAGACGCGGCCAAAAGGAAACGAGACTAGGCTCAGCAGAAGGAGAACACCACCTCCGAGGAGCTGGAAGCCCTCTTTGACAAGGCCCAACCGAACACGGGGACCCCCGGTGCTAGTGTATCCGAGCGAGGTAATTCACCTTTGCTTTTGACTTATGCTCCCCAAGTTGGGGACTTAGTTAGGGATAGAGTTGTTTATCGAGGCCCCCTGTTCGGGGCTGATGGGGAGATGAGGCCTTCGTCTCCCATCACTGTAGATCTGGAAACCCTCATGTACTCGTCTGGGTTTTGTCAATATGGGAAATTTTTGGACCCGGATGACATGGGAGTCTGAATTCATTCCTTCGCCTTAGGAGAATTAAGTCAGGTCCGAGGGATAGACAAGGGTTCGTCTCGGAGGACTTTTAGCTTCGTTTTTGTTTTTTCTGACTCATCCTGACTTGTTTATTTTGATAATTCCCTTTTTGCTTGTCTATTTCAGAAGACTCCTACATGTCCAATCCCGTGGAGAATATGAAGCAGGCCCTTGAGGTCTAGGCTGCCAAGGCGAGAGCTTCGGCGAAAAAGACCGCCAAAGGCGCGCCCAAGCCAAAAGCTCCGGATGCGATCGTCGAGAGCTTGGTGCCAGAGCCTAACACCGTCGGGGAGGTCTCAGCCGCGGTCTCGATCACGACAGTTAATCCTGAAACTGTCTCAGCTTCTGATCATCACCTGGTAATCGACCTAGAGCGGCACTCGCTGGTGAGTCGGAGTTCCGGGAAGAGAACCACGAACTCAAGCGCAGGTGAGGCCGTGTAGGGGAAAAAGAGGGCCAAGACCAAAGGCGCTGGCTCAGCCAAGGAATCATCCGGGGAGAGTCACATTTCCGCCAAGGAACTTCCGGGAGCGCCTGTGCTCCCCGTCCATCCGGCTCTGCCCGGAGAGGGAGAGGCAGTTATGCGGGAAAAACAATCCAAACTGGTATCCCAGACGTGGGAGAGCGGCCAGGAGAAGAGGGAAGAGGTTTACCGGGCCCTGATGATTCATCTTCTGGCCGAGTTCTCAGAGCGTTCAGCAACTTTTAGCGCTTCCTAGCTGATCGTGGATCGGCTAGCCACAGAGACGGGGTTCCGTTCTAAACTGGGGCAATACACGGCTTTGTTTGTTGCGGACTTGCTGGATTAAGTGGGGGTTACTATGTCCAACCTCCTGTTGAAGTAGTACGCCACCATAGCCAACCAGGACATGTTGTTCATCTCCCAAGCTCTCCGCCACTAGGCCACTGCTATAAGTTCTCTGTGTTACACCTCCTGTTTCTTCTTGCACTTTTAGTTCTTCAGATTTTTTTAACTTCTCTTCATTCTAGGACGCTCTACTGGCTCATCGGAATGCCGACTTGGCGGCCGAGATTTCCATGAAAATGGAGACGTTCCAGCTAGAGCTGGAGGCGGGCGTGAATCAGTGGGAAGCCACTAAGGAAGCCCTGGCCAATGAGGTGGCTCAGGCCAAAACGGACCGGGAAGAGGCTGCCTAGACTAAGTTCCAACTAAAAGAGGCTATGTCCCGGAGAGAGGCCGAGAATAGCAAGTTGGTGGCGGGGTTGAAGGCAGAGCTTCTCCGAGTGAAGGCCCTGCAGGAGGCGGCCGAAGCCCAGTCTACCTAGGACCGGGAGAGGGTCACCAGTCTCAACTCTCGGGTCCGCGAATTGGACGACCTGTTCCAAAAGGAGGTGACGGCGCACGATGAGACCCGCCGCGAGAGAGAAAAGGCGGATGCCATGCTGGAGGTCACCTTTGACGAAGCCATCTACATGGCCTGGCTCCAAGATAAGAGCATGAACCTCTTGCTTTACCCTGACCCCACCGCGAAAAGAGCCGAATTTGAGGCCAAGGAGAAAGAGGACATGGAACCCTTGGACGAGGAAGAGTAAAACAGAGCTAACCCGGAGGCGTCAGGGCTCGGCGAAGCTTAGGCCCGGGTCTTCTATTTGTTTTTCTCTTTTTTATTTTATTTTTGTAACACTTTCCTGGATGCGGATGCATCTAAGACAATTTTCATGTTCTTATTTACATTATTTCTTGCATAATTCTTTCACGTTTTCATTCGTTAAACTTTTACTAAGTGTTTTCGCCACCTTGAGTAAACGAGTCGAAGGTTCGATCCCGGTTCCAACGGCCGGGATTGTTGACAGCCTGGACTAGATTGTTCCAGTTTTACAGTACGGGCTCCAATAGCCCGAACCGCCGAGATCTTTCTAGATTTTAACTTATCAACTTGCTTTACTCATGTTGCTCAGTTTTCAAAGGCCTGGGCCATTAAGGAGTTGATAGTTATTACTAAATCTATTCGTCCTGGTTCTAGTGTTCAGGTTTTGATGGTCTGGACCATCAAGGATTAGCCGACTAGCTTATTATAAAACCTAGGTTAAGTTCTCACTGCCTGGACCGTTTATGAGACTACTTTTAGACAACTTATACCTGGGACTCGGACGGGTATTTGGTTGTTTGGGACCACGCTCGGTCAACCAAGTTTTAGGTAATTTATATCCCCGGGACACGCATGTCCGGGTTAGGACCTGGGCTAGCCCGTACGTCCTACTGGATATTTCATTTCCCAGACTACATATGTCTGGGCTGGGACCAGGCCTGAGCCTTAAGTTCTATAGTTTGTACCCCCGGACTGCGTATGTCTGGGTCGGGACTAGGCCTGAGCCTGGTGCCTTTTCATTAGCGTCCTAGTTTGTTTTTTGTTCTCAGACTTGCTCGTGTTTGGATACACCCACACACCGCCCCCCCCCCCCCCCCTTTCAGTGAGCCAAGACTGGTCTTGGGTCACTTGCTTATGGAGACGAACAAGAACTTTATTGTTTCACAAAATTTCTTTATGAAGTTTTGTACACGTCATTTTTATTATTCAAGAAATCGCCCTGGGGCGTACATTCTTGACAAAGGAAGTATAAAGCTGAAAAATGCTCTCTTGACTACTGATAGTACTTACGGAGATGTTCCGCGTTCCAGGCCCTTGGGACTTCAGTGCCATCGAGTCGCTTTAGACAGTACGTTCCCGGACATACTTCATGTTGAATTTCTTATGGCCCTTCCCATTTCGAGCCCAGAACCCCCACTCCTGGATCTTGGGTTGCAGGGAAGACTCTCCTTAGGACTAGGTCGCCGGTTTCGAACCTTCGGCTTTTTACTTTCGAGTTAAAATGCCGAGCGATCTTGCCCTGGTACATCTTCAACTGAACTTATGATTCTTCCCGGATCTCTTCAATGAGATCCAAGGATTCCTGGAGTAAGGCGTGGTTCTGGGCGGGATCGCACATGTCTCTTCTGTGGGATGGGACGACCGTTTCTACTGGGATGACGGCTTCGCACCCGTACACCATGGAGTAAGGAGTGTGTCTGGTAGACGTTCGTTCGAAGATCTGGTATGCCCATAGTACGCAGGAAAACTCCTCTGGCCACTTGATTTTGCAAGCTTGAAGCTTTTTCTTTAATGTCCCCTTCAAGATTTTGTTGACGGCCTTTGTTTGCCCATTCACTTGAGGTCTGGCAATCGCAGAGAAGCTCTTAAT
This sequence comes from Humulus lupulus, assembly GCF_963169125.1. Lineage (NCBI taxonomy): Eukaryota > Viridiplantae > Streptophyta > Magnoliopsida > Rosales > Cannabaceae > Humulus > Humulus lupulus. Next base: position 101,754,859 of record NC_084794.1, on the reverse strand, counting down.
GATACCATGTCTTTCACAAAAATCCGTGAATTGGATGCTGTCAAACTGCTACCCGTTGTCGGACACAATCTTGTAGGGGAGCCCGTACCGGCACACGATGTTGTTGATGACGAAGTCCAAGGCCTTCTTTGAGGTGATGGTATTCATGGGCTCCGCTTCGACCCACTTAGTATAGTAGTCAACGGCCACGATAGCGTATTTCATGCCTCCTTTCCCGGTCGGGAGCGATCCTACTAGGTCGATTCCCTATACCGCGAAGGGCCAGGGACCTGTCATTAAGGTTATTTCTGTCGGAGGGGCTCGCGGGATCTTCGCGTACCTTTGGCACTGCTCTCATTTGCGAACATAATCAACACAGTCTTTTTTCATGGTTGCCCAGAAATATCCCTGGCGCAGGATCTTCCTTGACAAGCTGAGTCTGGCTGTATGATCTCCGCAGAAGCCTTCGTGCACTTCGTGCATGATTGCGCTCATTTCAGTCCCGGACACGCATCGGAGGTACGGCATGGACAATCCTCTATGATAGAGCTTTCCCTCCATCATAACGTATCTATGGACCTGGTACTGAAGTTTCCTGTCTGCTGCCCTATTCGTGGGCAACCCCCGGGTTGTCAGGTATTGAATGATGGGTCCCATCCAGGACGTGGAGTAGTCTATAGCGTTGATCGTGGGGGATTGAATACTTGGTATGGGGAGATGGTTGATCAGGACCAGCCCACAAAGCTCTGCCTCAGCATCTGTGGCCAGCTTTGCCAACGTGTCCAGAAACACGTTTTGATCCCTGGGGATCTGGCGGATGGAGTGCTTCTTGAAAGTTTGGAGCATCTTTCGCGTCTAAGTCACGTAAGCTGCCATCTTTTCCCTTTTAGTTTGGTGTTCTCTTGAGATATGTCTGACAACCAACTGGGAATCGCTATAGATCTCCAAGTTTGCAGCTCCTACTTCCCGGGCCAGGCGCAACCCAGCCAACATGTTCTCGTGCTTAACCTCGTTGTTCGAAGCCTTGAACTGGAAACGCAGGGCATTTTGTAACTGGTGCCGCTGTGGTGACACTAGGATGATCGTCCTCTTCAGTGATCCTAGAGCATTCCACAATGAAGTCGGCTAGGGCATGTCCTTTGATTGAGATTCTAGGGATGTATGCAATGTCGAACTGACTCAGTTCCATGGCCCACTTCAATAGTCTTCCTGATGATTCAGGTTTTTGCAACACTTTCCGCAAAGGATGGTTGGTCAGAACTCTTATGGTATGAGCCTGGAAATAAGGCCTAAGCTTCCGGGACGCGATTAGTAGACAAAATGTTAACTTTTCGATTAGTGGATATCGTGATTCTGCACCCAATAATCGTTTGCTTACGTAATAGATCGGGAGCTGGGCCTTCCCGTCTTCCCGTACTAGCGCGGTACTAATCGTGTGTTCTGTCACAGCCAAATAGAGGTATGGCGGTTCTCCTTCCACCAGTTTCACCAATATTGGGGCTTGGGCTAAATGCTCTTTTAGTCTTTGGAAAGCCTCTTCGCACTCAACTGACCATTCGAACAGTTGGCTTCCCCAAACGACGTTGAAGAACGGGAAGCACTTTTCCGTGGCCTTCGAAACGAAATGGCTCAAAGAGGCTATCCACCCAGTCAGGCTTTGCACATCTTTGTGTTTTCGGGGTGAGGGCATCTCAACCAGTGCCTTGATTTTGTCCGGATTGTCTTCTATTCCCCAGAAGCTTACCATGAACCCTAGGAACTTTCCGGACGCTACGCCGAAGGTGCATGCTTTGGGATTTAACTTCATCCCATACCTTCGAATGATCGCGAAGGCTTCAGCCAGGTCGTCAGAATGTTCGCTGGAGGTTTTGGACTTGACCAGCATGTCGTCGATGTATACCTCCATGTTTCATCCCAGCTGGGCCCTGAACATTCTGTTGACTAGCCCCTGATAGGTGGCTCCGGCATTCTTGAGTCCGACGGGCATGACGATGTAGTAGTACACCCCCTTGTCAGTTTGGAAACTAGTATGTTCCTAGTCTGCTACATGCATAGAGATCTGATTGTAGCCTGAGTAGGCGTCCATGAAACTCAAGATCTTATACCCGGATGTTGCATCCACCATCTGATCAATCAGAGGGAGCGGGAAGCAATCTTTAGGGCAAGCTTTGTTTAGATCTGTGAAGTCGATGCACGTCCTCCAAGTCCCATTTGGCTTCGGCACCAGCACTGGGTTGACCAGCCACACGAGATACAAAGCTTCTCCAATGAAGTTGATCGAGTATAACTTTTCAACTTCTAGCTTGAGGGCTTCCGTCCTTTCTACCCCTAGGGGTCTTCGTTTCTGCTGGACCGGGGTCGCCTCTTTGTTGATATTCAAGGCATGGAAGATTATATTGCGGTCGATCTCGGTCATATTCGAATGAGACCAAGCCAGGACATCCTGGTTCTCCTTCACCTTAGCGATGATGGCGGCCCAAACCTATGCTTTCAGGTTCTTCCCAATTTGGATCACTTTGGTCGGGTCGGTATCACTGATGCACACCTCTTCGATCTCCTCCATGGGTTCCAGTACTTGGTCCTCCCATATATGCGGGTCCAGCTCATCCTCTTCCCAATCAATCCGTCTTGCCGGGGGAGGGGCGGGACTGGATCAGCGATTTCCTCAAAAGGCTCTTCGCAGACCATGTAAACGAGTCGGCCAGATACGTGGTAACATTTCTGTGCGCTCTTCTGATCTCCCCGGATTGTTCGTACTCCTCCGTTATCGCAAGGGAATTTCATGCATAGGTGGCGGATGGAGGTGATTACCCCGAACTCGACAAATGCGAGCCAACCGAAAATGATGTTGTAAGCGGTGGGGCAGTCCACCACCACGAACGTACAAAATTTGAATGATCTTTGCATCTCATTTCCCAGAGTTACGGGCAACTAGATTTTTCCCATTGGGAGTATTGAGTCCCCATTGAAGCCGTAAATCTGGGTTGGGCACAAGGCTAGATCTGCCTCGGTCAAGCCAACTGCGATGAATGCGAGCTTGAACAAAATGTTGACGGAGTTTCCGTCGTCCACCAGCACTCTGGACACCATCTTGTTGGCAATTTGGGCATCAATGACCAAAGGGTCATGATGCAGGAAATGGACGTTGCGTGCGTCGTCTTTCGTGAAGGTGATGGGGAGGTTCATCAACTTCGGGCCTGGAGCCGGTGCCTGGACTAGGGCACATACCTCTTGATCGTGGTCAAGCTCGTTGAGGTAACGCTTCTGATCATTCCGGGACGGTCCTCCCAGATGGGGCCCGCCCAAGATGGTGGCTACGTGACCATCTACTCGAGGGGGTGGGGTCCCAGCCGGATAAGGCATTCCGGGTCCGGGCGCCTGCACGGCGGGGGCCCCCTGAGGGACCTGCGGTCCCGGACCCTTTGCGTATCCTCCCTTGGGAGGTAGGTACGCTCCAAGCGCGCCTAGGATCGTGAACTGTCCGGGGATTGCTGACAGTCCCGAAACTTCCATGGCCATCCTGATCCATTGGTGGAGGTGTCCCAATTTGATCAAATTTTTGATCTCGTCCTTTATCTGCCGACACTCTTCAGTTGTGTGGCCTACCTCCTTGTGGTACGTGCACCTTTTGTTGGAATCCCTTGGGTTTTTTCCTCCTTTGAACATGGGGGCTGGTTTCCGGTAATGAACCTTCCTTTCTGATGCCAGGTAGATGTTTTCTCTAGTATCCACTAGGTTGGTGTATTCTGAATACTGGGGCTCGTAGCCTCTCTTTCCCTTCTTAGATGGTTTGGACCGATTTGGTCCCTTCCCGGGTCTCTGTCCCCGGGAGGGATTCACACTTGCTTTGGTTCCCCCCCATCTGGGATGGTTGGGCCCCTTCGGGAGCTGCACTGTACCCGACTGGCGCAATTTCGTACCCAGACAAAGGGGTAGTCTGGGTCGGGGCATATCTCGAAGACGCGGGGCCATAGACCGTAGGCGCGGAAAAGGTTATTCCAGGCGTAGCTGTCGATCCCACCGCTACCAGGGGAGTCAGGTACGGCTGGGCCGGATACTGTGCCCCGCCTAAATACAGTGCCCCATATCCCGGAAAGGTTTGGGCATTTGGTTGGGGTACCGGCTGCCATCCAAATGCATGGATTTGGGCCTCCTCCCAGTTGATAAAGCCTTGGGCCCTCCTTATGAACTCCTCGAGGGTGGTCGCTTTGCTACGCTGCATGTCATCCCATAGGGGAGACCCGGCCCGGATTCTGGACTGTAGGGCCACCAGGCGATGCGTGTCGTCCACCTTGGTTTTGGAGGCTTCCTTTGTGAAACGCGGGATGTAGGCCCTCGACGTCTCCGTGGGGAGCTGCTTGATGTTGGCGAGGGCACTCATCTGCATGTCCATCCTCATGGCGGCCACGAACTGTTTCCGGAAAGCCGACTGCAGTCCGAACCAGGATTGGATGGATCCCAGCTTAAGCCTCTTCCACCACTCCTCTGCAAGTACACCTAGAGTAATCGAAAAACAGAGGCACTTGCCATTATCGTAGACATGGCCTACGGTCATTAACTGATTGTAGTGCGAGAGATGATCTCTAGGGTCGGTGTTCCCAATGTCGGCGGGCAGACTCAGCATTTTGAACCCTTTGGGGAGCACCACATCCAAGATGTTCTTGGCACAGGGTTCCTTTTCTTCCTCGTCAGAATCGGTGTTTGCTCCCTCCTGCTTGTGGACCAGGCGGTACGTGACTTTCTTTAAGGCAGCCAGCTGTTCCATGAACTCTTTCCCATCTCATCTTCCAGGGGGACTCTTTCGTTCCACCTGTCGTTGAGATTATTTCTCAAATCTCCGTCTCGGGGGTAGATCTTTTCCTTGCAGGCCTGTTCCATTTGAGCATTCAGCCCATCGTGCAAGTCTACCCGAGATGTATCATCGCTAAAGCTAAGAGCGTTTGGCTCGTCATTATGCTGGCGCTCCCGGTGGCCCTTGTTCACGAAAACGCTTGGATGGAAAGATCGTTCCCATCCAGTCCGCCCTGGGGCGAGCCGGGGCCTGGTACCCTGCGGGCACGTCCCTCGCGGATTGATTGGGTGGCCCTGTCCTGGGACGGGGCACACCTTCTCTTTCCTAGGGAGCGGCCGGGGACGGGTCCTAATTTTCTGGACAGGAGGGACTTCCCTCTGGGGGTTTGCTTTGGCCTTCCCTTTCTCTTGGGCCGGGTTAACCAGGCCATGTCCAGGAGCTTCTCCCGGGGTAGGAATCGGCCTCGCATCTACTGGCGCGCCATTCCTAGCCTGCAGAGCGGGCAGTTGTGTTCCTGGAGGTGGAACAACTGGAGGGTTAGCCGCCAAGCCTTGGGCGGCTATGAAAGCTTGCATCCGTCGAGTGGCTTCCTTTTGTTTGGCAATTCTGGCCTCTTGGTCCAGGACTTGCTGTCTCAGTTTGGTCACCTCCGGGTCCTCCTGGTTGGGGTCTACTTCTTCAGGGATCGCGGGATCCTCAGCTTCGAGATCATGGTATTCCCCCTCATTTCCCTCCTCTTCCTCATACTCTTCCCCGCCTTCATCGTTCTGCGACTCGTCAGGTTGGGACATCTGATGAGGTGGGTCCTCAGGTTGGCTCTGAGGAAGAGGTTGGCTAGGTAGTGGCGTGTCTCCTACGCCTTGTTCTTGGTTAGTAGGGTCGAAAGTGGTGTGTCTCGTGTTCACCATTGTTGCAGACATTCAAGATCAACTCAAGCCTTCTCACTTAAGCTCTCAATGAAAGCACCAAAATGTTTACCGAGTTTTTCGGAAACTAGAATTATGAAAGATTAGAGAGCGTAAAAGAAAGGATTTAACGAAAGTAAACAAGGTTTTTTTTTACGTGGTTGGGGCGTTAATGAGCCTTAGTCCACGAGACAGTTGTATTAGAGCTTAGAGTACTCTTGATAATGGAGTTTTCTACAAGTTTGAGCAGAGTAACTGTTTTACAATCAAAATCTCGGATCCCCTCCCCAGTGCACCACTATTCGTATTTATAGGCACATGAGTGCACTGGGCTTGGGCTGAGATATTCTGGCCCAATAAGGGTGTAAATACCATTGGCTTCTCTGATGGGGGCCCAATACAAAGGATCGAAATATGAAACATACATTTAATCAAAGTCCACTAGGCCAGTCCAAACAATATCTTATTCTAAGACATGCGATAAACTGATGTTTCATTCTGGGTGTTATGGGCTACGAGGAAGATTTGGGAGACAAGATCGGTCAAAGTAGTGGCAGCGGAGTTTTGAACCAACGGCGTACAATCCCGAGGTAGCCTCCTCTGTAGGTCAACCGTGGGGACAACCCCCACGCTTCGTGGGACGATGTCAGCATCGGGGACACTTTACCACACCAAACTTGGCCAACCAATCCAGATCCATTTACCAGAGTCCCCCTCAGTTCATTAGGGTCTCGGTTCACTTACCACGACCCGGGTCTATCCACGAAGGTCCCGACCCAACCTGGGATCTTTTCCTTGGGGGCCCGCGACTTCCGTTACCGTACATCAGGGGACATCCCGGCATGCGGTACTGGGTCTACACAACCCATCCTGACGATATTACCGGCTTACTCTCCAGGATGCCTCTCAGGGCCTTGCCGAGACTTGGGCAGCCACTATCCTTCTTCCCTTCGCCTAATGGGCCTAGTCTAGGCCTTAACCCCCTAGGAAAGCAGCCCATGGGCTTAGAGTGTGGATCCATACAAGCCGGAAGAAACGGGGATAACACTTTGTAATACTCTGCGACAGAAAGGATACAAGGGTTAGAGAAACTGAAGGAAGGACTCATTCATTCCGCTGTGTATAATGTAAGTATTCTTATCATTACTTATCTTTGAATTCAATTTTAGAAACATGTTCTAGGTTTTCTCATATTAACTTGTTTAATATTAGATCTACATGAAAATAAATAAAGATCATGTATAAGTTTTCTTAACAAGGACTACATTTATTTATTATATCAATGGACTATAAGAGAAAACTCTGTAAATATAATTCTATAAATACTTATAGTGCAATTCTATATTTATAGTGGAGTAATCATGGAATTAATAAATAAGATTATTGGATTAAAGAGTTTAATTAATAATCTGGTTTATTGGAGCTTTGTATTATAGATCCATGGTCCCCAGATCACTTCTGTCCTACATTGTCAAGGGTAAGTATATCAAAAGAAAGATTTGTAGAGAGAACGACTTAATTGCAAATGAATTAATTTTCCAGTGCAATGAAAGAATTATGTGATAGTTATGTGAAATTGATTAATTATGAATTAATTAATTATTTAACTACATAGTTTTTATTTGAAAACTATAGTTTAAAATAAATATTAATCTTTTTTGGATTAATATATAAAGATAGACTGATAATTATCTTGTTTAGAATAAGATATATATTTATTTATTTAAAACTGGTATTTTAAGATAAAGTTCATTTTGAATTAACTAATATTTATTTTGGGATCAATATAATGTCTTAAACATTAATTAAATAAACAAATGAGAAAATTAGGGATAACCCTAATGGTGTGGTCGACACACTCACTGACAGTGAGTGTGGCGCCACACACATGGATTTCCTATCCCTTAGATTTGAATTTTAAATTTCAAATAATTTGTTTTATTTAATTATTCTTTTTTAAATCTGATTTAAATTAAATAATTAAATAAGGTTATAATTGATCAGTTTTAATTTAATAAAATGAATATTAATTAAATTAGTTAATTATCTTTATAAACCTAAAAAGAAGCGACACTTTTAAGAGGGTCATTATTTTTTTCATAGACTGTCAGACTATCTCTCTGAAACAGATGCAATAGTTTTCCTAAATCTGAAAACTATTCAACTCCTCTTCTCTCTATCAAAGCTCTCTAGTTCTCATGTGTTGAGTACATCTAGAGAGTCATAAATCAACATTTTGAATCCTACGTGCCCACACACGTCCTTGTGTGTTTGAGGATTGGTCTGGAATATCAAGGTATGAGCTTTAAGAAATTGGATAGGAAGATTGTTTATTTTATACAAAAAGATTCGATGACACTTGATAGGCTACAAGAGGTAATCTCTAATCTGATTGTATGTGATTTAATATATATATATGGGTGTGTGTGCGTATGATCTTAGCTGGTTTTTATAATTATTAAAAAGGTTTGTTCCCCGCTGCGTATCTTTGATTTGCTCTTTTAATACCAACAGGTCTCACCTATATAAATATAGGGTTCTGGTCCTCAAGCTCAACGCTCATTCTCATAGTCCATCTAAAAAGCTAGTGAGAGCTTAGAAGTCAATTACCCTCACTAATACTCTTTCCTTTTCTTTTGTAGATCTAAAGCTTTTAGATCAAGGTTAACAAAATCACTAGTTAGAGGTATGCTCTAAATGATTCTCATTATTATGTGACAATCTTATTCAGTCTATTCCACATATTAGGATTGTTAATTCATATAGATATAAATTATCTAACAAATAATATATATATATAACAAATAAAAAAACCTAAAAAATATTTAAAATAAATTCATATAAACTAAATAAATATAATATAAACTAAATAAATAAATTCATACAAACTAAATATTATTATATATAACTTATTTTTATTATAAGGTTATAAAGAAAACACACACAAAAATGATTTTATCTTAGTGAATTTGAATGCAAAATACTTAGTTATATGGTTATAAAAAAACACACAAAAAAGATGTGAATTAATTAAATGAGAAAATGAATAAAGAGGGTTGAAGAGATTTTAGAGTACCACAAAATAAGATAATTTAGAGTAAGACAGAATTATGAGATTAATAGAGAATATTTAAAATATATATAAAATTATGAAGATATATGTATATGAATAATGATAGGAGCACATTCATTGCACACTCAAAATACACGTTATCATGTAATGCATCTTAAAACATTCAATGTTATTTTAAGGTGGGACTGCATGCTACGTTAGTGTATTTGAGCGTGCAAAATAAGTGTGTCCCTAGTATTACTCTATTTATATGTATATATATATTATTATAATTATTTTTAAAAATTATATATACATCGACACAAATAAAAACACTTTTATGGTGTGTTTGGAAAGCCAATTTGTAATTAGAATTTGGTGTAATTCGTAGTAATTATTCAATTTAGCGTGTTTTAATTACATAGCTATGAGAATTGAGTGTAATTAATTTCTAATTATTATCAATTATAAATAGTATTTATTACACAATAATATTTTTTAACTATGTATTTTAAAATAGTGTAATTACACAATATTGCCTTTGTAATTACAGTTGTATCCAAACATAACACGCCCTTAGCTTAGAGAAATTTTAAAGTAACAAATGCAGTTTTCTTTTTTATATATAGGGATAATAGCAGCATAAGTACCCAATGTTTGGGGAAAATACCCGGCATGGACCCAATTTTTTTTTAGTGGGTAAAGTACCCAAACATCCTAAAACTATAATTCCGTCCAATTCCGTCAATAGGGTCTCCGTTAGTGGGCCATAGTGGACACGTGTAGGCTTCAGATTAGTCTTAGGTTTAATGTTTTAAAACAAAAATAAATTATTTTCAAATTTAATTTCATTATTATTATTATTATTATTATTATTTTAAAACCTAAAAACTAAAACCCCCAAAGTTCAGTTATACTCTCCAAACCCACGAAAAATACCCAAAGTCTTGAAAACCCCATTGACGAAGAAGACGAGCCAAGTTGACGAAGACGACAGGCCTTGCATTGACAGAGACGACGGATGGCGAAGGAGGAAGCATTTGCTCATGTTTGGCTTGCCAATGAAGGCGACTACAATGTCGTGGAGGGAAGCATCGGTTCCAGGTCCCATTTATGGTAAGTTTTCAGACAAAAAATGGTTGTGTTTGTTACCGTTATCCTTGTGCTTGCACAAAATCATGAATGGGTTTTGGGACCACCAAGTTTTGCATTGGGTTCCATTTTTATACATTTTTTTTTACTAAATTCTTAGTATGTACATTAATAGTAGTACTTGACAATTTTGGTTATTAAGATGTTTTTTACTGTCCCACGTACTATTTTTGTGGAATCTTTGCATTGGGTTGGGGTTGTGGTTGTCTTTTGTTTTAACATGTGCTGAGTTTTAAAGTACATGGGGGATTATTAATGTTTAACTATTTTAGATGGCTAGGATTGAATTCAGAGATGTTCACACTAAATGTACATCACGGGGGTAATTGGTTTAATCCAAATGGAAAGTTGAAATATGAGGGAAGGCTGGTTTTGATGGTTGTGTAATGGATGAGTTTGGCATGTTGGACATGGAGAGGTTTGTCAAGGAGATTGGATATGAGCTTCCGTTTGATTTCTGGTTCACATCGAAAGATAAAGAGTTCCATGTTGGGAAGAGAATAATCACAGACAAGAATGTACTTGAGCTATTGGAAGACATGGAGGTAAAAAAAATATAGACATGATGATGTCTATATAATTCTGCCAGAGAAAGTCTTGAAACTTGGTTGGGATAGCAATTTGAAACCAACACCACATGTAACCCCCCCCAACCCCCCCCCCCCCCCCCCATGTTGTTCCTCATCCCCAGCTGCATTGAAAAGATGTGTCATTGAGGAGCTGCCTAATGATGCTGATGTTAGGGTAGATGTGGTTGTTAGTTCTAAAGCGGATGATTATGTCATGGATAAAAGGGAGTTTGAAATGGTCATAAATGGTTATGAGGATGTAGAAGGAGAAGGGGGTGATGGTGAAGAGGAATTTGTTATGCATATGCCTGATGATTGGGGGGAAAGTGATCAAGAGAATGATGAGTATGATTATGAAAGTGTAGAGGATGATGAGGGCAGTGAAGATGTTGACAGTGATGAGGATGAAGAAGATGTGTTGATTCTGGAATGTGAGGAATGGGAACAATTCAGAGATGGGGCAGATTTGGCCAGAGATTATTATGACTTGGGTGACATTACCAAATTTGAATCTGAGATGGTCGAAGCATCCCAGCCACACTCTGGCAGCACAAGTAAGGGTGCAGCCAACTTTGTAGATGAGCTTGACATGGGAAATGAAAGTCAAGTGTTAAATGATGTTGATTTGGGCCACACACCAAGCCAAACTCAGATCCATGAAGATGGTAATTTGGGCCAGAGTCCAAGGGAAACCAACCAAGCCCATTAAGAGTTTGATTTGGGCCACACATCAAGCCAAACTCAGGTCCATGAAGAGCCTGACTTGGGCCAATGTTCAAGGCAAACCGAGCATAGAGAGAGTACACAAGAGGAGGTCCAACCAGGTGCTGATTTGGGCCAAGGAAACTCTGCTAAAAACATAGATTTTGTTGAAGAAGAGTATGCCCTACATGATGAAGAAGAGAGGAAATATGAAGAGAATATTAGTGAGCCTAGCTGATGATGGGGTTCTGTGAACAAATTGTGTGGGCAGGTCCAAGAAGACAACTTAGATAGAGGTTATGTGGATGAAGATGAACTGCAGAGCCTAGACAGTGATGATGGTGAAGGTGGATGTAAGCAAAGTAGAAAGCAAATTGTCCCAAGAGATGAATGCGCAGATTTCAAGTTTGTTCTTGGATTGGAGTTTGCTAATGTGGACTAACTTAGAGAGGCTTTAATAGAATACTTCATAAGTACAGATCGAGAATTTGTATATGCTTTAAACAACCAGACAAAGCTTAAAGCAGTTTTTAGAGCACAAGGTTGTGGTTGGTGCCTATATGCTCGGGTACAGAAAAGAGACAACACAACTTTCAGAGTGAACACATAACTGTGGCATTGTTTTTAACAACAAATATGTTGATCCAACTTGGTTGGCTAAAAATTTCTTGCCTCAATTTCGAATGAATCTAAAGATGCATTACAGTAACTTCAAGGAGTTAACCACCAACACTAAGTTTTCCCACACAAGCAGGCATGTTTTTTACAATGCAAATGGTAAGGCAAAGAAGAGACTAGAGGGATCTGTGGCTGAGCAATATGCTATATTGGAGGATTATTGCAAGCAAATTCTTGCCTTGAATCCTGGGAGCACAGCCATCATTAAGAGAAACATGGTGAATGATAGAAGGTTGTTTGAAAGAGTCTACTTATGCTTGAAAGCTTGCAAGGATGGTTTCATAGCATGTAGACCACTGGTCGGTTTGGATGGGTGCTTTTTAAAGGGATACTGCAAATGTATGTTATTGGCTGCAGTTGGTATTGATGCTGACAATTCTATGTTTCCTATTGCATATGCTGTTTCTGAAAAGGAGAACACAGATACTTGGACTTGGTTCCTAAATTTGTTGAATGAGGATTTTGAAGGAATAGATCATACAAAAATCACTATGATTAGTGATTGAAAAAAAGGCTTAGGGAATGCTTTGGGTTCTGTATTTGAAGGTGCAAAAATTAGATTTTGTGGGAGACATCTACATTCCAACTTCAAGAAAGAGTTTCCTGGTCTTTTGCTTAAACAAAAGTTGTGGGCAAGTGCAAGGCTACAACACCCGAGGAATTCAAGAAAAAAATGGCATCACTGAAAGAGTTTAATGAGAAGGCATATGATTGGTTGATGAAGAAAAATCCAAGTGAGTGGAGCAAGAGTCATTTTAGGCTCCATGTAAAGTGTGACATGTTATTGAACAATTTGTGTGAATGCTTCAACTCAGCAATATTGGATGCAAGGGAGAAAGCCTATCATTACCTTGTTAGAAAAGATTCGATTATGGTTAATGAATAGATTATGTGTTAAAAGGGAGAGTGTTTCCAAATGGGTGCATCCTATAGGAAAGAGGGTTAGGGAGGTCATTGAAAAGAACAAGCATGTGGCCAGACACTGCCAGTCCACTAGAGCAGACTCACACAAATTCCAGGTACATTTTGGTGACTCATAGTGGTTCTCTATGAATTTGGTGGATAGGGTGTGTACTTGTAGAGGTTACCAGTTGATTGGTATACCTTGTGGCCATGCCTTGGCTGCCATTTGAAGCTCTAACTTAAATGTGATGGATTTTGTGGATTTGTCTTACAAGAAAGAGGCTTTTATAGCTCAGTATGCTGGTATTATAGAGCCAATGCCATCACCTGATAAGTGGTCAGATTCAACACAGAATTATTTGTCCACCTACTGAGAATGTCTTGCCTGGGAGACCTAAGAAATCAAGGAAAAGAGAACCAGATGAACCTCCTGCCCCCAATGCCACAAAAGCTCGAAGAGTAGGTCAGGCAAACTTTTGCAACAATTGTGGGAAACAAGGTCACTCTCGACGTACTTGTAAGAGTCATCCTACAGAACAGGTATTGGGGAAAATTCTATATTCCTTTTGTTTTAATATAAACTGATAATTACAACTTATTAATGCTAAGGTATGTTGTTTGTAGCCTGTTCAACAGAGAAGAATGGGAAGACCACCAAAGAAAAATCCAACACCAGAAACTATCAAAAGAAAGAAGAGGAGGGTGAGACAAAAGACAAGAGAGGCAGCACAAGCTTCATCATCTCAGCCACATCCACAAACCACTGAACATCCTTAGATTAGGTAGTTGGAACATTTCATTTTAAGTCATGACTTTGTTTTAATTAACTACAAAAACACTTTGTTTTGACATGTTGGCTTAATTTTGATTTTATGTATAAGGTACAACCCTTAAAATATTACCAACAGGTACTATGTATATGCTTAATCTAACCAAAGGCACCACCTCAAACTTGTTGAAAACTGGTTAATGTTGTATTTGTCTATGTTGATGCCTATGTTATTGATATTATTTTGATATTATGTAATTTGTTAAATACACCAATACAACCATAAAATTGTCAATCAAAACACATCAATTTTCACTAACAAAAAAGTAGCACAATTTCATTTCAATTCATTTGTCATTGTTACAACTCATGAGACCATTACATTTGTAAAACCGCCACTACTTCAGCAGCAATACTAGCACAATGACAACTACAATTATATTCAACCAAAGACCACTATTTGGATGAGCACACATTGTACAAACTTGTTTCCCAATTTTCTTGTCACCTATTTCTACATGTCTCTGATCATTACCCACATTTTCCTCCCCATTGCAATCTTCACCTTCAATTCTCTTGACCCAATCCGGAATCATACTCTTTCCACCTTGACAAGTTTCTCGATCCACCAAACGAAAAAAAATGACATACCCCATCTAACTGTAATAAGGCAGAAATATACAAGTTATTTCAAGAACACCATTCAAACCATAAATAATCAAAGAACAAGAGAAAATTTTAAAAAAACTTACTTTCATTCTATAGCATGTTCTGAACCTTCTACCAGGATTTCGATTGGTCCAAAAGGTCCTCAATGCCAACGTTAGTCACAATCACAGATTACTCCATCACACTGGACCCCTACCCGATACCTCCATCTGTTGTGTACTCAACCAGAAAAGCAAAATAAACAAAAGCAACCAGAAAAGAAAAATCAACATTCACCCTCCATATTCTCAATCCTCTTTCCACTTCGTGAGTTTGGGGTTTTAGATTTTAGGTTTTAAAAATAAAATAAAAATAATAATGAAATTAAATTTGAAAATAACTATTTTGTTTTAGGATGTTTATTTTCTCCAAATATGCCGCTATTATACCTTATATATATAAAAAGATTTGAATATTTTAAAGGTTTTGAAAAATTCTCTATTTTTTAAATATATAAATGTTAAAATACTAAAAATTTTAAACTTCCGTTTTAGGGTCTTCAATGAACTAATACCCTTCAAAAATAGGCGTTTGCCATTATAGCGACGAACACACGGTATTCTTTAGTAAAAGGCGAAAGAATAGTTCGCTTTGGGTTCAACACATGGCTGCATGAGTTTTCTAAGCAACATCACTTCCTCTTTTATTGATAGTCTTAGAAGATTGTTTAAGCTATTGTCGATGTGGGACAAGTAGACTCCGGTTTGCTACATTAATCAGATCGTTACTTTCTTTCAAAACATAAATAAATTACTTTCATGATTTACTCCCAGGTCCTATTTTTGGGTCTACTTGTCTTTAATCGAGTATTCACTTTTCTTTCATTCAACTTGACTTTATTCATCAATTTAGTTTGTCTTCTCCCGGAGAAGAAAATAGGTAGTTTTTTTATCAATAATCATGAAAGCTTTATAGTTATTCTTGGATTCCTTATACTGCCTCACACATTAGTTGAATAATTTTTCATGGTAAGATGAGAATTTTGAGTTCTGAAAATTGTGATGGTGTGTTCGTTTATCTATTCTTAGGTATAAATTAAGTCAAAATAGAGGTTTTGTTCCAAAGTAGAACCAAATTAAATTAAATACAATTCTATATAATTATTAGGTAATACATAATAAAATTATATACCGTATATCTTTCAAAGGTTTCAAAAGTGTGTTGTATTAAATCTTTAACAATCCTTTATCTAAAAAATTTTAATTTTTTTTTATTATTTAGTATATATATTGGAGAATTCTCCTATAGAGGCTTCACTTTAAGCTCTACCGGTGGGGCTTTTAGTGTTCTCGACACGTGAACAGTTTTCGGCGCGATTTTTTTTATGGTCGTTTATATTGTAGCTAGTTAGAGCATTTTGCAAATTTTCAGAAAATTCTTAATAGTTTACAGTACCGAAAACTAAGTTCAAACATGTTGTTGCACGCATGACTAATTTTTTTTATGTGCGTGGAAAACAACATGTTTGAACCTAGTTTTCGGTACTGTAAACTATTCGGAATTTCATGAAAATTTGCAAGATGCTCTAAATAGCTACAATATACACGGTCATAAAAAAAATTGCATCGAAAACTGTTCACGGGTCGATAAACACTGAGAGCCCCACCGATCGGGCTTAAAGTGAAGCCCCTATAAATGAATTGTCCTATAGATATATTAATTTCATGCTTTAAGTACCTAATAAATTTTTTAAAAAAAATTCTTCAGCATTTAAAATTTTAAAAATTTGGACTATAAGTACATCATATATAAACTAAACCTAAAATAATGTTTCAATGTGACACACAATTATTCTATCATGACTATTAAAAAATGTCTTAAAAAAAGATTGAAAGCCTCAGCAATAACAACAAAAGTAATAAAAAGAACGGAGGAAAATGGCAAAAACTGAGCAGAAGACGTCTGATAACAAGCGCCCTAAGCAGAACAGATACGAGTCAAGGTTCACTAACTACACGGCTCAGGTCGACGGTAGAGTAGAAGTGTATCAGGCCACTCACACCTCAGTCCCTTTCAGGCGACCAACCCCGATCAGAAAGGACATATCCTAGCGGGACATATCCAAGTTTTGTCATTTCCACAACGACTATGGCCATGATACCAACGAGTGTAACTAGCTAAAGGACAAAATCGAGTTCCTTTATCCGACAGGGATATCTGAGAAGATATGTACGAGCAGGGGGAAACTCCCAACAAGGGGCTAACGGAGGCAACGAGCAGGGACCTGTACGCCAACGCTCACGTCCACTACAGCCAACCCCGGTCACTGGTACTTTGTTGACTATCTGTAGGGGACCACATATATCTGGTGACAGTATTAAGGCAAGAGAAAGATATGTCAGAACCCTATGTCACGAACAGGACATAGAAATGATAAACGTCGAGGAGCGAACTCCCAAAAAATCTCGAATAGAGGAAGATAGAATAACTTTCTCTGAGCTAGACGCACAGCATGTCTGATTCCCCCACTCAGATCCCTTGGTCGTGGATGTTCAAATTGCCAACATGATGGTGACACGAGTGCTGATAGATATTGGAAGCTCGGTAAACATTCTATATAAGTCTTCACTAAAAAGATTGAAACTATCAATGGAAGATTTAGAACCATGCAACCAGACCATCTACGGTTTCTCTTGTGAGGGATTAGCACCAATAAGGTCAATCAGAATTTCGGTCACGGCAGGAATGGTACCTGCGAAGAGGACATTACTCGTACTCTTATAGTAGTCAATTGTTCGTCCTCGTATAAAGTCATGATTGGAATGGTGTGTTCGTTTATCTATTCTTAGGTATAAATTAAGTCAAAATAGAGATTTTGTTCCAAAGTATAACCAAATTAAATTAAATACAATTCTATATAATTATTAGTGTTATCCAAAAAACAGGCATGGATGACATGGCAAATGTTTAATACATGTGGTTGACATCTGGTAGGAGTCTTGTTCGACCATCGACCAAAAAGATGTCTATAGCGCAATGCTCAATCTTTATATACGGCCAGCCTGGTCGTATACTCGCTATATTTGGAGAAAATCTTATGCAGTTATAATCATATCCAAAATTATCTCCCATGATTTCCTGAGTATCTGATTATTTAGGAAAGAATATCTGTAACAAATTAATGTAATCTTCCTTGAGCCTATAAATAGAGAAAGATAGCTCAAGGGGAGGGACTTTTGGCTTTCTAATTATTTGAGTTTAGAGTTATACAAGTGTATTAAAGCTATCACATTCGATATATTACTTTGTTCTTCAGAGGTTTGTGAAACCCATTGAACCCTTGTTCTTTGATCACTCCTTTGAATCTGATATCAATAACAGCTCAAGTGGACGTAAGTTATTACCAGATTCTGGGGTCGAACCACTATAAATTCCTGTGTGTTTTATTGTTTTTGTCATTATTCTCATCTCAACATTTCTGTCCACATCAAGCAATTTTGACTCCGTGTCAGTTGACCAAAATCAGGGTCAACATTCTGGTGCTTTCATTGAGAGCTTGATACGAAACCGTTGATATAGTAATGGCGAAAACAACCAAGAAGACTAGACAGGTGGCTAGCGCTGCACCATCTCAGCTGCCGCCTCCTCCTCCTCCAAACGTGACTAAAGATGAGCCACATTTGGAATTCGATGAGGAAGAACTGGATTCCGAGACGCTGAAAAATACCCTGGAGGTATTGCAAGACGAACTGGCCAATCTGAGGGCCAGCCAGGAAAGTGCTGCTGAGATTATGGCACTGCAGCAACAAGAAATTGAGCGATAGCGCTTGGAACTGAGTGAAAGGCAGGCGGAGATGGACCACCGTCAGAGGGAGGCCATGGCAGCCCTCGAAGCAGCCCTACAGCTGGCTAGGAGTCAGGCTGCACCTGCATCACAACCTGATCAACCTACAAATGGGCCGCCCCAAAGGGGTCCTAATCCTTGCCCGCCAATCCAGCCCTCGAGCCCCCAAAGGCCCGAGCAGCCACCGATGCCTCAGGACGACGTCCCGCTGAGGGATCCTGAGGTACACCCTCCACCCCAGGCTGGTCGTGGCAATCCCCCGCAACCAAGGAAGAATAGGGCCGGGCAGCTGCCCCACAGTCCTAGACGCCATAGGGGGGAAGAGCCAAACCCTCCGAGCAGAGGACAGCGTCCTTCTGGCAACAAAAGAAACTCAGAGATAGGCTCTGCGGTCCGGGGCCCCCCATGGCATGTTAATGCACGGGGACCTACCAACCAACTCAGGCCACCCTCTAACGCTCGGGAGGTTCCAGCCCGGGAAGGCAACCGAGGGAACAGTCGATCCCATCATAGCTAGTCAAGATTCAGAGATGGCCATGATTATAATGAGGCTGACTCAGGCAGAGGAAATGTCGGTCGGAGAAATGAAGAAAGAGGTGGGGGCAGGAGCCTACCACCTAGAGATGACCAACTCGAAAGACGTGACGCTGGGGGTAGCCCAGACATAATAACATCTTTAACCGGCTCGGAGCTAGCGAGCAGCGGAGAAGAGACGAGGATTTAAGAGATGTACTCAACGATCGCAGGGAACGGCACGATGAGTACATTCCCCAAGCAGCAGCTGAGGCCCCGGCGATTCCTAGCGCCGTGCAAGCCCAGATACATGCCCTCAACCAGGCAGTGCAACAGCTGGTTGAGGGAAGAACGTCTTATATCGATCACGATAGGAGAAAGGGCACTCCTTTTGTTCAAAGGATAGTTATGGCAGAAACTCCTAGCAAGTTTAAAATGCCTACGCTTCCAAACTTTGACGGGTATGGTGACCCAGTATCTCATGTCAACAAATTTGAGATAGAAATGGACATTCAGAAAGTGTCCGAAGACGCTCGGTGCAGGATCTTTCCTGCAACACTTTCTGATGCAGCACAGGAGTGGTTTTTCAAATTCTCTCCTGCAAGTATAGTTTCCTGGGAGATGTTCGTGAAGGAATTTTACGGACAATTCTATGTAGGTCGTGTGCACCCAACTGAGGCAAATCAGCTGGTCGAAATACGCCAGCAAGACGAAGAACCACTGAAGGATTACGTCCAGCGTTTTATGCGAGCAGCTGCTGGAGCCAAAACAGTGGGAGACGAAGGCAAGATGATGGCCATAACTATAGGAGTTAAGCGCTGCACACCTCTCTGGAACAGCCTCAGAAATCATGGGGTCAGGACTACCCAGGAATTCTTAGATCGAGCTGTTCGATACATCAAGCTCGAAGACGCCGTAGCCAGTGAAGGAAAGCCCCCAGGCAAAGATAAGGGGACTGCCGAGCACGCCAATGGGTCGACACCCAACGGCAACGGCAAAGGCAACGGGAACAGCAATGGCAATGGCAAGAATGGGGGGAAACGGCCACATAATGAGCCTTCCACCTCTGACAATAAACGAGCCAAGGGTAATCGTTATGAACCTCAGTTCACCAACTACACTGCTCTTATTGAGTCTTGGGGAGAGGTGTATTAGGCCACGAGTTCCAACGTGCCTTATAAGAAACCTGCTCCCATTCAAAAGATATTTCGAAGACAGACACTACCAAGTTCTGTCGTTACCATAACGACTACAGACATGATACAAATGAATGCAACCAGCTAAAGGATGAAATCGAGTTCCTTATTAGACAAGGACACTTGAGAAGATATGTGCGGGCCTTGGGAAACTCCCAATGAGAAGCTCCAGGTGGCAACGAGCATGCGCCCGCATGCCAACGCTCACCACCTTTGCAGCCTGGCCCTGTAGCCGGCACTTTACTCACCATCTGTGGAGGCCCGCACCTCGCGGGAAGCAGTGGAAAGGCGAGGGAACGATATGCTCGGACCCTACGTCACGACCAGGACATCGAGATGATGACTGTGGAGGATAGGGCATCAAAGAAGGCTCGGTCAGAGGACGGTGAGATAACCTTCTCTGATGGCGACGCCCAGAATGTTCGGTTCCCACATTCCGATCTGCTGGTCGTGGACGTTCAAATCGCCAATATGATGGTGAAAATAGTACTAGATGATACAGGAAGTTCAGTGAACATCCTGTAGAAATCTTCGCTGGAACGTATGAAGTTGTCCGTCAAGGACTTGGAGCCCTGCAACCAGACAATTTACGGTTTCTCTGGCGAGGGACTCGCCCCAACAGGGTCAATCAGACTTCCAGTGATAGCAGGTACATCGCCCACTACCAGGACATTACTCGCTACTTTTTTAGTAGTCGACTGTCCTTCGGCGTACAACGCTGTCATTGGAAGGCCCATACTGGTTGATGTCCGGGCCGTCACCTTAGTCTGGCATTTGGCCATGAAATTCCTGACAAACGCAGGGGTAGGACACGTGTTGGGAAATCAGAGGGAAGCCAGGGAGTGCTACAACGCCTCAGTTACAAAGGCGAAGAAGGGAACGTCAAAGAGCACTCCCCCAGATAGGTTGCAGATGGCTATTGATACACAAGCCAAATCCGGTGATGGAGTCACCAAATAGGGTGTTGCCCAAAGTGAGGATAGGGATTTAGATCCTCGCTTTGGGGATTTTGAGGAAAATGTTGGACCCATCGAGGACCTGGAAGAGGTCCAACTTGACGAAAAAGACCCGACCAGAGTTGTGAAGGTCAGGAAAAACTTAGAAGCAACCACGAAGCATGCACTGGTGGAATTTTTGCGAAAGAACCAGGAAGTCTTTGCCTGGTCACAAAAATACATGGCTGGGATAGATCTTGTAGTTATCAGCCATGTCCTGAACGTAGACAAGAGTTTTCCACCCGTGCAACAAAAAAGAAGGTTTCTCGATAAGGATAGATCGAAAGCCTTAAAAGAAGAAGTTCAAAGATTAAAGGAGAATGGGTTCATCAAGGTAGCTTTTTATATGTTGTGGGTCTCTAATCCAGTACTAGTTCCCAAGCCTAACGGAAAATGGCGAACCTGTGTGAATTTCACAGACCTCAATAAAGCCTGCCCAAAGGATTGCTTCCCACTTCCAAGGATCGACCAGCTGGTCGATGCAACTGCAGGACATGAGATCCTCTCTTCATGGATGCGTACTCAGGATACAATCAGATTAGTATGCATCCCCCTGACGAGGATCACACTAGCTTTCGGACCGATACAGGGTTATACTGTTATAAAGTAATGCCCTTCGGACTGAAAAACGTAGGTGCGACTTACCAGCGATTGGTTAACCACATGTTTAAGGAATTGATAGGAGTAAACATGGAGGTGTACGTAGACGACATGCTAGTAAAGTCAAAGAAAGCAGAAGGACATGTGAAGGATTTACAAGAATGTTTCGATGTATTGAACAAGTACCAGATGAAATTAAATTCTCTCAAATGTTCCTTCGGAGTCGGATCACGGAAATTCTTGGGGTTTATTGTCAATTCAAGAGGAATCGAGGCCAACCCCGACAAGGTAAAAGCCCCGATCGACATGAAATCGCCAGAAAAGATCAAGGATGTGCAAAGTTTAACTGGAAGAATTGCCGCACTAAGTAGATTCATTTCCAAGTCGACGGACAAATGCGTCCCTTTCTTCAATCTACTTAGAGGCAACAAGAAATTCGAATGGACCGGAGACTGCGAGCAGGCTTTCCAGTCCTTAAAGGCCCATATGGCGCAGCCTCCTATTTTATCAAAGCCTATCGAAGGAGAAACTTTGTTTATCTACCTGGCGATCACTGAAGTTGCTGCTAGTGCGGTACGAGAAGAAGAAGGCGTACAAAAGGCGGTTTACTATGTAAGCAAGAGACTAATCAGAGCAGAGTTGAGGTATCCTCCCATCGAAAGATTAGCCTATTGCTTAATCTTGGCCTCAAGGAAGTTACATCCTTACTTCCAAGCCCATCCCATTACAGTCTTAACTGACCAGCCCCTCCGGCAAGTCCTGCAAAATCCAAAGGAAGCTGGGCGCTTATTAAAATGCGCAGTCGAACTCGGGCAGTTCGATATTACATATTCACCGCGAGCAGCAGTAAAAGGACAAGTCTTGGCTGATCTTATTGCCGAGTTCACTGAGCTCCCAGACAACGAACAGTGCGAAGAGTCTAGTGCGCCTGAGCCCCAGGATGAAGCTCCTTCGTGGAAGTTATTCACGGATGGATCATCCAACGAATCTCACGCAGGAGCGGGAGTGATATTGATAACGCCAGAAGGGCATCGATTTCACTGTGCTATTAGGTTCGATTTCACTACGTCAAATAATGAAGCCGAATATGAAGCACTCCTCGCTGTGTTAAGATTGGCAAAAGACATGAGTATAAAGGTGCTAGATATTTACAGTGATTCACAGCTGGTAGTGAATCAGGTCCTAGGGGAATATCAAGCACGAGGCCTCAAAATGGTGGCCTACTTAAATAAAACAAAAGATCTGTTGGCTCAGTTTGAGAAGTATACCCTCCAGCAAATACCTCGGGATCAGAATTCGAACGCAGATGCCTTAGCCAAACTCGCAAGCGCGAAAGACGCTGACACTTTGAATATTGTGCCAGTAGAAAGATTGTGCGAGCTGAGCATATGAGCAGATGAAACTAATATGGAAATCTGGATGGAGGATACATGGATGGCACCATACTTGGAATATCTTGCAAATGGTGTACTACCAGCAGATAGAAATAAAGCTAGAACCCTCCAAAGGCAGGCTGCTAGGTACATACTGGTCGATGGTGTTCTTTACCGAAGAGGATATTCCATGCCACTGCTCAGATGTTTTACACCGGAAAATGCTAAAGAGATGATGAAGGAAGTACATGAAGGCTTCTGTGGGGACCATGCTGGGGGGCAGAGCTTGTCAAAGAAGATTCTGAGGCAGGGTTATTTCTGGCCAACTATGAACGAAGATTCAATGAGTTTGTGCGAAAATGCGATAAGTGTCAGAGATTTTCCAAGATCCCACGCGCAACTCCCAACGAGTTAAAGCAGATGTAGAGTCCTTGGCCTTTCGTAGTATGGGGTATAGATTTGATTGGATCGCTGCCAACGGGAAAGGGTGGAGTAAAATACGCAGTCGTAGCAGTCGACTACTTCACCAAATGGGCCAAAGCTGAGCCGCTCGCTACCATAACGACCGAGAAAGTTCTTGACTTTGTCATCAAGAATATTGTTTGCCGATATGGTTTGCCTAAAAAAAATTTCTCAGACAACAGCACCCAGTTTGACAGTGACTTATTCACAGACTTTTGCGAGAGACATGGAATCATCAAAAACTTTTCTTCAGTTGCACATCCACAAGAAAATGGGAAAGTCGAAGCAGTGAACAAAACACTTAAGGACACCCTGAAGAAAAGACTTGAAGACACAAAAGGAGCATGGCCAGAACAGCTGCCTGAAGTACTCTGGTCGTATAGAACATCTCACCGAACGGTGACAGGTCATACCCCGTTTTCCTTAGCATACGACTATGAGGCTATGTTGCCCGTCGAGTTAGATCCACCCTCCCATCGAGGTATTACATATGACCAGGACCAGAATAGCCAACTGATGATGGAGTCCTTAGACTCACTTGAAGAGAAATGGGAAAGAGCCCAACTCCGAGTAGCTGCATACCAGCAAAAGGTCGTTCAGTATTTTAACTCAAAAGTGAAAGAAAGAAAATTCAACGTCGGAGACCTAGTACTACGATGAGTTTTCTTAAACACCTGCGACCCAACTGCTGGAGTGCTCGGACCAAACTGGGAAGGACCTTACCAGATTGAGGAATTCCTTCATCCAGGCACTTACAAGCTTGCACGCTTAAATGGAGATCTCGTTCCACGCTATTGGAACGGAGAACACCTGCGCAAGTATTATCAATAAACCGTCCTTTTCAAAGGACTGGCTTGTATTAATTTTTAATTTTTACAAGTTTCGAAAAAGGGTTAGCCACGTTGTATGGCTAATCGCTTATAAGTGTAAGATCTTTTTAAGATCACTCGTAAAGACATGTTTAGTCCATTTTTAATACGAGATTATAAGGGACTGTGCGCAGCCAGTCATTCTTGCCAACCTTTGTAAATTTATTTTTACAAGTATTTGTTCATTACGTGTGTTGTTTTGCTGTATTATAAGTGTTACGTTTCTTACCGAGCAGTAATGTTCGCACAGGTCGTGGTCAAGGCAAGGGACCAATGACCTAAAGCTCCTCGATCACTTGGGGGGCATATAAGGTACATCGATAGCAAAGCATACCAAGTGGTATGTAAACACACCAACAAAATGAGTGAAAGCATGCTATGGTACTTAAAGTATTTTTCAAAATTTATATTTTGTTAAATCAAGCCAAAGTACTATGCTAAGTTCGGTCATGCGAACAGATGTTATAATAAACAAAAATATTATAATATCAAAAGGCATTCTTTTACACTGCGAGCAATACTGCTCGAATGTAATTGTTTAATTAAAAGTAAAAAGCTGCCCTCGCAGCAATAAAAACAAATTGTCTTTACAATACGACCCGTGGGCCATAAAAACGAAATAAAAAGAAAAAAAATATACTTTTAAGGAGCAGGAGGGTCCTGGGGATTGGGAGGAGTGCCTTGGTCAGCCGAAGGACCAGCTTCAGCATCAGCGGCAGGCACTTTGGCCTTTTCCTCTTCAACCGCTCGGACAGGTAGTTGAATTTGGCCTCCCGGTTGTGCTTCCAGAATTCATAGAAGCAGAGGTGAGTGGCCTCCTTATACTTCTTCAAATTCTTGGCCCCGTCCTCCTCGAGCTCCTGCACTCGCTTTTCAAGCTCCCTCGTCTCATGCCTGCTGGCGGTCAGATCAAGCTCAAGCTGCTTACATTCTTGAGTGATGAGCCTAGCACTTTCCCTGAATTTTTCCCAGGAGTCATTGGCTTTCTTCAAGGCATCTTGGGCATCCAGAAGCTCCTGGGTGAGAGTAGCTTTGTCCTCGCACAGTTGTTCGTTCTGTTTGGA
This sequence comes from Humulus lupulus, assembly GCF_963169125.1. NCBI lineage: Eukaryota > Viridiplantae > Streptophyta > Magnoliopsida > Rosales > Cannabaceae > Humulus > Humulus lupulus. The sequence continues at coordinate 101,729,794 of NC_084794.1, read as the reverse complement.
CAGCTCCTTATTCTCCTCGAGCAACTTGTTGTAGTCAACCTCAAATGCTTGCTTAGTCTGGGCAAGCCTGGAGTCGAAGTTCTTTCCCCGAGAAACCAACGCCCCAACACGGCGCCAGCCAACAGTTAAAGTTAGCAGCCCCTGAAGACAAAGAATGAGATAAAGTAAGGAAAAGAAATCAGACATAAATGATAAAGTAGCAGGAGATGACTTACGCTAACTATCTCGTTCAACCCTCTATTGACGACTTGATCAGCCTCCATTGAGGCAGTTTCAGTAATGGTGGCCTGGCTGCATCTGTGCTTCAAGAGCTTGTATATCCTCTCCCTGGCTGAGTCGACCACGAAGCTGGGCAGGGAGCCTTCGGGAAAGTTGTCCATTGCCTCCTTGTCAATAGCCTTAGAAGAAGGTTGTGGGTTAACAGGAGTGGGAGTCGTCTACTCGGAAGGGGGCGGAGGTGGTGAGTTCTCCTTGGAGGGGGCGGTGGCTGGAGCATTGTCTGTTCGAGCCTTCTTCGAGGGGGTCTTGCTGCTTTCCCCTCAAGCCCTCTTACTATCCTTCTTTGGGACAGAAGGGACAGCGGCAGCCTGATAGTGCTCAAAGACGTCCTCGGATTCCATACCTGCACCAAAGGAAGCAACACAAGCAGTAAGACTAAATGGTCATGCATGATAAAAGAATAAAAGTAAAAGGATTACAAGTAAAGTATCCGCGCTACAAATACTGGTCATAACATTATTTACTGAACTACCTAGTTCCTGGAAGAAATCCGAATTTAAGGAGGGAGCATTCCTAAAGTTGCCATCCCCATCAAATAGATGAGAGGGAATTGGAAAATGATTTAAAAGCGAGATTATTATACCATTTTCATCCGACGAGTTCTCAGAAAGTTCAGTAGGCTCAGCAGCCTTTTATTTTCCTTTGCCCTCGGGGGCCAAGGGTTTCTCTGCTCGACGAGGGATGATAGGTTCCCTGATCGTAACCCCAGTTGGTCTCCTCCACGGAGGAGATGCTTGGGGTTACTACTCGGGTTCCACTTCGACTTGGGCGTTCTCCGCCGAAGGTTCGCTCGTCGCTGGTTGAGGATTCCAGAGGCCGACCAGCCTAAGGTTAGCCTCATTAACTAAATTTTTAACACTCTTATCAGCATTCGGCATGCTGGCTAAGAGTGTCGCCCTTGACTCCATCCCTGGAGTTGGGATTGGACGTAACCATGGGCCTGGAACACATTGGAATGTCAAGACATTGTGACAGAAAAACACTAAGTGAAGAAGCTAGTGACGTAGAAGTTTTACCTCCTTGGGTGAAGGCCAGGTTGTCTGCGGCTAAGTAGGGAGTAAGGAAGTATTCTTGGTGATACCTCCCCACGTTGGAGATGTGAGTAGTGTCTGACAAGAAAGTGCGCTCGGTTTCTTGGTGACAAAAATGGAAAAACCCCGTGCCTTCTTGGTTAGGGTTTGACTTAAGGTCAAAAAGAAAGTTGACCTCGTGGGGAGTGGGCTTTGGCCATTTTCTGAGTTTATAAAGGATATAGAGTGCAGCCAGCATTCTATATCCATTTGGGGTGATTTGAAAGGGGGCAACTCCAAAGTAATTTGCCACCCCCTGAAAGAACGGGTGAAGAGGCAAAGTGGCACCTGCCTCAATGTGAAACCACGACCTGGCGCTGTAGGCCCCGCCTGGCAGGTTGGCCCTCTGGTCGATAGAAGGTCTGACCAGGGTCACCCCTGTCAGTTTATACTTATTTAAGTAGTTGGCGATCATCCGCATCGTCACTCTACTTTGGAGAACAACATGCCACTCGACATCCGGCTGAGCGGCGTGTCGAGGACGGGCATGCCTTTGTACATTGGCATCAGGGACGTTTTCACCTCGACCACTAGTCGAGGGGGCGTCAGCAGTAGACTGGCACAAGGAGTTAGGGATTTTCCTGTTTTGAGCTTTTGTTTTTGTTCGAGCCATTCTCTGGGTTGGGACTGGAGAAGGGTTTGAGATAGGGTGAGAAAAAGGGATATCTGGTATTAGAGTAGAGGGGTTTTCTTCACCTTCAAGCAGCTGAGCTAGGAGGTTGTCTCCAATGGGTCTTTCTCCTCCCCAAGGGTCTTGCATATGAACTGCAAACAGACAAAGGAGGAGATAAGACACATAGCCTGCAGAGTTACGTGGGAGATTGGGATAACGTTGCTCGCGTCTATTGGCCAGCAACATCCTACCCATACACTAAGTTTGGTGCTAATAGTTTGAAAAACGGATCAAAAAGGAAATAAAATGTTTTCTGAAAAGGAACTTTTTCTACTCCTAAAGGGCGGGAAAAAACCCAGTTTTTTCAACTAGCTTAAAGATTGAATTTTTACGTCGATCTTATGCTCTAAACCTATGATCCTTACTATCAAACTAGCTCCTAACTTATATAAAGCAGAAATACACTCTCTTACCAAGCATCAGATGGTTTATACAAAAATCCGCATAATTTCTACTCAAGAACGCAGGAAATCGCAGAGCACAGAAAACAGCATGCATGGCATAATGAAGAGTTTAAAAGACAGTGATTACCTGGGCAAAGGGTGGAGATTCAGAAAAGATAGAAATTTCGAGTCGGAAAGACCTTCGGCAGGATGTCTGAATGGTTTCGAAATTCTGGGCTCTGAAGCTAAGTTCTTGAAGTTCTTGATTGGAATGGTGAGTAAAAAATTATAAGAAAGATAAAGAGGTTACTTATAGAGGCTGAAGTATGGCAAAAAGTAGCAATCATGACTTTCCCATTTTCGAAACGTGGGGGAGTGTATAAGTCATCGAATTGATTTCTTGAAAACCGAAAGGGCTTGATTAGACATAATTATGTCACGGTTTTCAAAAACGCACGAGGATTCTGACAGATTTCGTGGGGCATATGAACGGTTGTTTCCCTAAAGTTTCTTTATTGCTGGTCGCACTAAACAAACTTGGGGGGAAAATGTTATCCAAAAAATAGGCATGGATGACATGGCAAACGTTTAATACACGTGGCTGACATCTGGGAGGAGTCTTGTTCGACCATCGACTAGAAAGATGTCTATAGTTCAACGCTCAATCTTTATATACGACCAGCCTGGTCGTATACTCGCTATATTTGGAGAAAATCTTATGCAGTTATAATCATATCCGAAATTATCTCCCATGATTTCCTGAGTATCCGATTATTTAGGAAAGAATATCTGTAACAAATTAATGTAATCTTCCTTGAGCCTTTAAATAGAGAAAGATAGCTCAAGGGGAGGGACTTTTGGCTTTCTAATTATTTGAGATTAGAGTTTTACAAGTGTATTAGAGCTATCACATTTGATATATTACTTTGTTCTTCAGAGGTTTGTGAAACGGATTGAACCCTAGTTCTTTAGTCACTCCTTTGAATCTTATATCAATAACAGCTCAAGTGAACGTAGGTTATTACCAGATTCTGGGGCCGAACCACTATAAATTCCTGTGTGTTTTATTGTTTTTGTCATTATTCTCATCTCAACATTTCTGTCCACATCAAGCAATTTTGATTCCGTGTCAGTTGACCAAAATCAGGGTCAACAATTAGGTAATACATAATAAAATTATATACCATATATCTTTCAAAGGTTTCAAAAGTGTGTTGAATTAAATCTTTAACAATCCTTTAACTAAAAAAATTTAATTTTTTATTATTATTTAATATGTATATATATATTAATTTCATGCTTTAAGTATCTAATAAAGTTTTAAAAAAAATTCTTCAGCATTTAAAATTAAAAAAAATTGGACTATAAGTACATCATATATAAACTAAACCTAAAATAATGTTCCAATGTGACACACAATTATTCTATCATAACTATTAAAAAATCTCTTAAAAAAAGACTCAACGCCTCAGCAATAACAACAAAAGTAATAATAAGAACAGAGGAAAAATGGCAAATACTGAGCAGACGACGTCTGATAACAAGTGCCCTAGGCAGAACAGATACGAGTCAAGGTTCACTAACTACACGGCCCTGGTTGGCAGTAGAGCAGAAGTGTATCGGGCCACTCACACCTCAGTCCCTTTCAAGCGACCAGCCCCGATCAGAAAGGACATATCCAAGCGGGACATAACCAAGTTTTGTCATTTCCACAACGACTATGGCCATGATACCAACGAGTGTAACTAGCTAAAGGACGAAATCGAGTTCCTTATCCGATAGAGATATCTGAGAAGATATGTGCGAGCAGGGGAAACTCTCAACAAGGGGCTAACGGAGGCAATGAGCAGGGACCTGTACACCAACGCTCGCCTTCGCTGCAGCCAGCCCCGGTCGCTGGTACTTTGCTGACTATCTGTGGGGGACCACATATATCTGGTGATAGTGGTAAGGCAAGGGAAAGATATGCCAAAACCCTACATCACAAACAAGACATAGAAATGATAAACGTCAAGGAGCGAACTCCCAAAAAATCTTGAATAGAGGAAGATAGTATAACTTTCTCTGAGCTAGACGCACAGCATGTTTGATTCCCCCACTCAAATTCCTTGGTCGTTCAATAAACATTCTATATAAGTCTTCACTAGAAAAAATGAAACTATCAGTGGAAGATTTAGAACAATGCAACAAGACCATCTACGGTTTCTCTTGTGAGGGAATAGCACCAACAGGGTCAATCAGAATTTCGGTCACGGTAGGAATGGCACCTGCGAACTGGACATTACTCGTACTTTTATAGTAGTTGATTGTCCGTCCTCGTATAAAGTCGTGATTGGAATGGTGTGTTCGTTTATCTATTCTTAGGTATAAATTAAGTCAAAATAGAGATTTTGTTCCAAAGTAGAACCAAATTAAATTAAATACAATTCTATATAATTATTAGGTAATACATAATAAAATTATATACCATATATCTTTCAAAGGTTTCAAAAGTGTCTTGTATTAAATCTTTAACAATCCTTTAACTAAAAAAATTTAATTTTTTTTATTATTTAGTATGTATATATAAATATTAATTTCATGCTTTAAGTATCTAATAAAGTTCTAAAAAAAATTCTTCAGCATTTAAAATTAAATTTTTTTGGACTATAAGTACATCATGTATAAAATAAACCTAAAATAATGTTTCAATGTGATACACAATTATTCTATCATGACTATTAAAAATTCTCTTAAAAAAAGACTGAAAGCCTCAACTATATCATTGTGGACAACTCTTTTACTTTCGCCATATAAGTAGTTGTCTGAGTGTCAAATCTAAGCCAACGTCTACTTATAAATACATAAGAGTGAATCCTCTAAACTTCAAAATTGTGATACTACAAAAAATATTGCAACTCTCTTAAACAATTGAAGAAGTTGCGTAGAGAAAATAATATATTGTCCTCACTTTTGTCTAAATATGACTAGAATGAGTTATTTAATATTCTACATAACTCAATAGAGCATATGCAAAAAGAGCAAACGAGACTAACTACAGCAAAAATTTAGTATAAGAGATTACTGCCATAAGTGTAACTTCATGACAAAAGCCTCATTCTCTTATTTTTGTGTGAAAATAAGTATATGTTCATGTTTTTAATTTTGTTGAAAAATAGTCCAACTACCTTCTTAATATTATATATTACCAAATATGCATTTTAGCAAATTAATTGATATTATTCCATTCAAAATATTTTAATATCATGATATATGTATATTAGTTTTTATTTTAAAATTATATTGATTATTTTTCGTTTTTTATGAGTTGTTGGTATATCAAAGTTGTATGATTAATTGTTTCTCAAAATATTTGCAAGATGACATGGCATGTTAAAGAGGCACATGAGTGACACATGGTTATTGTTAATGAAGGCCTGGTCGACCGACGATCAGAGTGTCAAGAAGCAATTAAGCTACTTGATAAGGGCAAGAAAAATGTTGAGCAATAGGAAAAGAAGGGGTGCACAAGCATACGACCAGAGCTGCTCGTGGGACCAAGACAAATGCTCAGAAACAGTTATATGTTAGATATTTCAGAGATATTTACTATTTCAAAATGTAAATATCATTATTTATGTTATTATTTTGTTATGCTTGTAACGTCAGTTGAACTTTGCCCATAGGCCTATATGTACATCCATGAGCTTATAAATAGGACTCATAGGATTCTCTTATGAGACACGCAATACTTTGTTGTAGGGTCCAAGAACTTTACTTAGCTAGTTAGATAGTAGTATTATAGTAATTATAGTATTATCTTTATGACTGTGGATTTTTGGTTCAAACCGGGATTTATTTGGACACTCATAGTAGTACTTGTAGATTTTCTAAGTTTAACCTATAGTGTAGGAATATTAATTTTAACCTAAGGTTTGATTAATATGACTGATATTGAGGATAATATTTATTATATTATAAGGTTTAGATAAGAACCAATAGGAAAATAGCACACGTTATGTATGGGTTTAATAATGATTAAGTATTTTGAGGATTTAATTTATTAAGGTTAAAATTTGAATACTCTAAGGTCAATCAGCAGCTTTGAAAATGTTTAAGGGCTTAGTCAAGGCTGTTTACTCCATTCAAATTAAGCTAAAAATGTGTAATTTCGTGTTTAAATAATCAGCGTATGCCGATATATCGCAGCTATAGGGGGCGATATATCGCAGCATGAAGATACGAAAAACACGAAACGATGCACGACTGCCTCGGGCATACTGGCCTAGGCGATATATCGCCTACAGGGGGCGATATATCGCCCCTCTCAGCATAATTTGAAAGTTTTTGAAATCATTTTCCATTCAACCCTTCAACCTCTTGATAAGTCCAGCATCTTTTTGAACGAGTCTTCAGCCTCTGCTGAACGATAATTCAAATTATTTTCACTTAAAAAGCCATTATTTTTATTCAAGTTAAATGAAGATCTCTTCATTCCTAAACTCTATAAATAGGACCTAGTACCCAGCCATTATTCATCTTTTACTCTAAGTTCAAAGGCTGCAAGTTGCTAGGTGAGTGTGAGAGTGTAAACACTTGGGCTGGGAATCATAAGCTTGATCATCATAAGCTTATCAAAACACTTGGGAAGTAAGGTTTTATAGCATTTCGGTTCAAGGTTTAGATCGGTCTTATAAGTCTTCAAGGTATCCCAAACTCTAGTTCGTTTCTGTACTTTTTCTTAAAAAGTTCTCATAGTCTTCTACTCATTCTAACCTTATTCTTATTTTGGTTAAGAAATCTAAGTTCTTGAGCAAAAGGATTTGGTAAGTATATTTTTAAAAGTATAGTTCCTTCATCTCTTTCATCTCTTTTTCTTCAATAGACTCACCCTTTCATAAATGGTTTTTAGGAGTGTTCCAAAGTCCCAACTCTGTCCTCATATCCCGGTAATTTTGGTAAGGAAAATAGGATAGAATTTATATGTTAAATGCTTTTTATATGTTATCTTATGTTTTATGTTATGAAATATGTTATGTTATGTTATGTATGTTTGTAGGCTTGGGCATATGACCCATATGACTAACAAGCCCCAAATGGATTATGGGCATATGTCCTGCTTAGCTAGTAGGACCCCACTAATCTAATGGGCATATGACTTGTTTAGTCTATGGGACCCCAAGTAATAATGGCCATTATAGTATGTGTGTGATATAAGTGTTATGTTATGTTTTTATGTTTCTTATGAAATTTATGTATACGAACTATGTGTTAGATTTTCCTTGCTGGGCATTAGGCTCATTCCTTTTTGTTTATATGTGCAGGAAAATAGTCTTAGTGGCGGGAAAGGTTCTTGGAAGCTTGGAGAATGTGTATTGAGGTCGAATGGATTCAAGAGCCGAGCGTTACGATTCGAGGATGTAGTTTTGTATTTATGGTTTTTACATGTATTTTTCCGCACTTGTTATGTAATCCCTTTTTATTTTAAATTATGTTTTGTTTTGTTTTTAAAACAATGGGATCCCATATCCTAACCTAAATTTTATGTAAGTTTAACTCTTATTTTTACAAGTTTCTTAATAAAGTTATGGTATTTTCACTTGTAAGTTTTATTAAGGATTAGTATGTATAGTTTTCGTTAATGGTCCAAAAGTCTAGAGTAGTTGGGTCATTACATTTGTATTCAGAGAGAAATAGTGATTTTACACACATTACTTATATTTATTTTAAGGGCTTGTGAAACTTAGTGAACCCTTGTTCGTTGATCACAGGTTTTGGAATGCTTTTGCATCAATAAAACACTAAGTGGACGTAGGTTATTACCAATCTTTGGGGTCGAACAACTATAAAATTCTTGTATCGTTTATATTCTTGCATTCAGTTCTTTACTTCCTATCATTTTTTGCGACTCCGTGTCGTTGACCAAAACGAGGGTCAACATTTTGGTGCTTTCATTGAGAGTCAAACTCAAGGATATCTAGGAAATAATGGCTAAGAGCACAAGGAGGATCGGCTAAGTTGGGTAGGCATCGAAAAATGTACCAAATCCACCTCCTCCACCAGGCGTAGTGAAGGATGAGACACAGGTGGAATTGAAAGACGAGGAGATAGATGCTGGAACCTTGCGAACAACTTTGGGAGTGTTGCAAGATGAGTTAGCTACCCTAAAAGCTAACCAAAAAAACGTGGTTAAAACTATGGTGATGCAACAGATGGAGATCGATCGACAACATTGAGAATTGAATGAAAGACAGGCAGACATGGATCGTCCCAAAGAATCAACAAACCAACACTTAACTATTCAGCATGACAAATCCACCAATCTATAATAATAATAATCAAATCACATGATAATCAGGGTCGACACCCTTAGGTCGCACCCTTTGAATACTCCACTGACTCCAGTCTGCTTAAACCGAGCTTAGTGCATAACAAGCTGTCCTCAGCTACCAGTGGCTGAGCCGCGCCCTATGCGCCAATGTAAACTCTGGCACTCTTAGGCCATTTGTTTATTATTCACATGGTATAATACCATCCTTCAACAAGCATACAAGATAGGGAGCCCTTAGTCCCGTTATCAATTCACAACCGGGTGCAGTTTTCTTACCTTTAATTTCCATGTATATCGATTACGATAGATGCCTCTTGAGCACGATCCGTTTCCCAAGCCCTAGCTTAGTACCTAGTCCCAACCAAGATAAAGGATACCATTAATAATTGTAAAAAGTCTTCTAGATAAGGTTCTAGTCTCTGGAACATCAAATTCCACCAAACACAGTAGTAGATTCGATCTCGAGCACCCTAGGCTAAATTCCCAGGCTTAAAATCCCAAAAACCCAAATTTCCTTAAGGGTCGCGGCTCAAGCTTCCTATGCCGCGGTATGGCCCCAAACAGAGGCTCATCCTCGCCCAGAACCAGACACAGGCCGAGACCCTATATGCCCCATGTCGCGGCCTGCCCTCCATCTTCAGCACTCATCAGCCTCAGAGGGCTGCGGCGCTCCAAGAACTATGTCGCAGCCCGACCCCGTCGAACCCAGAAAAAACACCATTTTTTACTCTCAAACCTCACTCAAAACCAACCAAAACTATCCCAATTCCACAACTCAATTATCACAAAACTTCTAACATGATTCCCGCAACACAACCCAGCAAAAACTTAGCCTAGAAACTCACCAAAATCCCACTTCAATCTCTTAAACCCAAAAGCTTAAAAACATCAAAACCAGTCAAGAAAACACTAAGATTCAGTCATTAAATCATAAATTCGAGCTTACCTTCACTGATGAACCCAAATCTCTAGGAAATCTCTGAGCTAACTCCCAAGTTCCAAGCTTTAATTCAGTCCTTCAAAGTCAAAACCCATAAACACCTCAAAACTCAACCATAACCACAGAACTTAACCACCATACATAAAGCTTATGGCTTACCTTAATTCTTAATTGAATCCTCAGCTAATCCTTGAGCTAATCTCCTATATCATAGCTCCAATTCTCTGAATTTCAACCAAGTTCTTCTTGGTTCCTTGTGGTTTTCTTTGAGAGAAAAAGAGAAGAGGAGGGAAGGTCGGCTCTTAATGTTTCCACCGTGTTATGTGTTTTACTTAGTCTATCCTTAGGCAATTAAGTCAATCCCGAGGCTCGGGGTATCGGAAACGTCCCCGAGGGCAAAATGGTAAAATTCCCCAGTATTCCCACCTAAGCTTCCTAACCTCAAATATATCTCAAATTATTTATTTCCATAACCCGATAACCCAAATAACCATCTAATACCCTAAATACCCCTTGACTTGCTCCAAGTCAAGTATTAGGTCCCGTTGTGACTTTCCCGCTAACTAGCTCCCTAGGATCGCCTCAAGTCGCATGTTGCAGAATTACCCACATAATAATGTGGTCCTCACAATTATATTATATAATCACATTTACATTCATATAACCATACTTATCACAGAATCACATTTACAAGCATGCTTATCACAGAATCATGCATTAAACTAATAAATTCACACATAAACCAATTATGCCCTCCTGGCATACTAATCAAGGCCCTTAAGCCTTATTAGTGATTTTGGGTCGTTACAACTATCCCCTCCTACTGAGAATTTCGTCCTCGAAATTTACCTGAATAGCTCGGGAAACTGATCTCGCATGGCAAAATACAAGTTTTAGGCCTCCGCCCCTGTACTGTGACTCCCTGGATAACCAAGACCGTTACATTGTGTGTTTAAAATAGTGCAAGACTTGCTAACCAAGTCATTTAAATAAAAATTTGTATCTAAAGTCATAAACAAGTTAGGATTATAAGATTTGGGTCATAAACAGATCGTTTTCATTAAAATGAATATTTAGTACATGGGATCCCAAATCAAGGTTTAAAAGATGTATTTACAAAATTTCCAAGTGTCATAAATAAACCAAGCCACTCTAATGGAAAAATACACATTTTAGGTTTCCTTTCCTGCACAATCCCTCAATCGTGGCGATCGAGCAGCTGACTATGTACACCTGGCCCCCAGAGCTCTCCAACTCATGGTTGATTCATCTTACCCTTTCCTTTACCTGCACCACGTAGCACCTGTGAACCAAGGCCCAACAAGAAACCATATAACAGAGCATAATCAATAACAGTAATCAAATAACTCACAAAGCATAACGAGATACTCAGCAGTCCACAACATTCTCATAATTAGCAATAACAATAGACAAATCAACAATCTTTTAACCAAGCATTTAACATGTCATAATCATCAGATTAAAAACAGTCAGCATATCATTCAATAACTAGGGTCGACGCCCTTAGGTCGCACCCTCTGATTAAGTCACTGTCTTCGGCTCACTTAGGCCGAGCCCAGTGTTCAACTCGCTGACTCTAGCTCGCTTAGGCCAAGCTCAGTGATTATTTAATCAACCTCAGCTACCAGTGGTCGAGTCGCGTCCTTGTACGCCAATATTAATTCTGGCACTCTTAGGCCGTTTATTTCATACTCATATGGCATAATACCATCATACAATATTGCATACAAGTGTACGGAACTCTTAGTCCCAACTTATCCACATAAAAGGGTGCAGTTTTCTTACCTTGAATTCCGAGCGAAGAATGCAAAATGATTCTGAGCACAATCCTTGGCTCTGGGCCTTGGCAATAAACCTAGCCACAAACCATAAATAGAACCCTCATCATAATTTGACTCTACAAACCAACTTCGAGGCCAATCCCAAGCTCTCGGGGACCTCTAATTCCACCAAATGAAGTGGTGAAACCGTCCCCCCAAGCCCCCAAGCAAAACCCAAAAAAGTACCTAAAAACCAAGTTCTGGAGGCAAGGTAGCGCTACCAGAGGGTGCTATAGCGCTATAGTCAGAAACTTAAGCCCCCCCAGAAATGCAGCCTAGTGCTGTAGCGCTCCTAACCTAGCACTGCAACCAGAAAATGCATATTTTCTGGGTTTCTCTTTCGAATCTCCTCGAGCCAAAGCTCCAAAAATCGAACCCTCAAAACCTCCAAACCCAAAATCAACTATGGAACTACACTCTACTCATCATAGGCAACAAAACCCAACCACGTTTTTCTCAAAAACTCCAAGCAATCCTCAAAACCCATATTCAAACTCTCAAAGCCAAACACCATAAAAATCAGAGTATGGACTCAAAATTTTAGAGATAATCAGTCAGAACTTTTTACCTCAATTGTGACCATCTTCTCACAAGCTTCAACCCCAAACTCTGAGCTTAGCTAAACCCTTCCCAGTTCCAAAGCTTCAGCTCATCTACAATCTTTTCAAAATCCCAGAATAAACACATGCTCCAAGCTCAACTACTCAGTGAATTCAAAGTCAAAACCTTACCTAAAATGATGGCCTAAGTTTCCCTGAATCTTCTGGCTGCCCTAAACTTTCCTTCCCTCAGCTTGACCCAACCTAGTTCCCAGCATCAAGTCTAAATTTTCAGCCATTTTCTTCCTTAGCTTCAAAGTTCCATAAAGGTGAGTGAATGAGAGGGAGTACGTGGAAGATGAAAGAGAGAGCTGAGAGTTTTCTTAAGTTAATCCACCACTTTCTACTATGTTCTAAAATTCTGAATATACCACCTATTTAAAAGACCATATTGCCCATCCAACCTTATAAATCATTCAAGGGTGCTTAAAGGGTATTTCAGTCTATTTGCTCCCAATTCCCGTTAATTCCTCGAGTGTTCCTATTATTTACCACTTAAATACCATCATCCAATTAACTACCATTTATTTACCCAATATCTAATAATTCCCAAATTATTCTCCCAAATTCCCAAAATACCCCTCAGGCTCCCCCGAGCCGAGTATAAATCCTCGCTGTGACTATTTCGCCAATTCGTTCACTAGGATCGTCTCGAGCCATATATTGAAAATATATATATATATATATCCACATAATAATGTGATCTAAAATATTTATCATATATAATTACATTTATGCCCTCAACGGCCAAAATTACTAATATGCCCTTGCAAGCTAAACAGGGCCCACCTACACATTTAATACTCATAAACATGCATTTATTCACATCCATATAGTCATATAATCACGCATGCCACATAATCATGCATTTAATCATATATTCACATAAATACCAATTATGCCCTCCCAGCACACTAATAAAGGCCCTTAAGCCCTATTAGTAATTTTGGGTCGTTACAACTATCCCCTCCTTATAACAATTTCATCCTCAAAATTTATTCGAACACATCAGGTAATAAATCTCATACCTCTGGCCATAACTCCCGAGTCCAATTCTTTACCTTTAATCCTTCAATAACACTCTTACTAGAGTGACAATCTTGTTTCATAAGGTCTCATCGTTTTCCCGTCTGGTCATTGGCACCAGTAATACCCATAAGTCACCACCCACGCCAGGGTAAGGCTAACATGTAGGCCCTCAGCCTAAACCTTGTTACGATCTCAGAACTCTTATTAAATCAGGAGTCGAAGCTTCCCTTTCTTCACTAGAATATCATACTCTTCCTTGTTTGCCATATGTGGAGAAATACAAATCTCCCATCCCGGAACTTCGTGTTCCGATACTTGAAACTTGCGAACTCTTACGTCCTCTCAGATAGGTAGATACTTCTACCCTAATAATTCTAACAACTTCATTGGTCCCCCCCCCCCCCCCCCCCCGAACTAATACTGAATCATAATACTCACTGTCTTTCATATCCTTACTTAAAACCAGTTCTTCTTGCTTTATATCTTACCTCATCTTATGTCGAGTCACCTTAGTCGTAATCCGGTATTCATCACTGTGACTGATCATCAAGGGACTATACTTTTCTTAATATCCCAGACACTTACACTTTCAATGTGTAATTCTTTAAAATAACCTTCAATCCTTCAGATTGCCATTCTATCTGTAGACAGCCAATAATTCTAGGTTCCAACCTTATTCCCTTCGTTTTCTATTTCCTTTCTAGAACTTGGAAAATTAAAGGGTCTCAACCCGACAGCATCATTTACCATGCTACGTCACCCGCTCACGCGAACCAAAGTGTGTTAACTCAGTCTGTTGAGTTGCAACCTTCTATATCCAATCATCTTACTTATAGTCTAATGTTGTACATTCTTATAATCCATCTCTATACCATTTTACCTCCCAATGTACGAATTTTTAACCTTATCACCCGTTAAAACTTCCTGAATACCATATGCCTAAGAAGGTATTACAACGTTCATTTAAGACTTTCATCTCCACACCAAATTTCATCGAATCACTCATCCAATCTTCATATCTTAACTCATATTATACTGGTAGGGTTCTTCACCATTCCCACAAGATCCTTACTCTGGATTTCATTGTCCAATAAGTTATATCTATCCATAACCAATCATAGATACTATACTAATCTCATTTGTTACCCTGTCTAACCTTACTGTAGTCTGTGACGTCTTATCCAACCGGCACAAACCTTTCCAAGTAAGAGGTCAGCTTCCATATTAAAAAAAATTCCTTGTACAGTCAAGGGTTTCTAACGTGAATCACCCTTTAAGTCTCACTGAACCTTAGTGTCAAGGTTATCTTTCTTACGAATGACCTAATGCTCAAATCCCTTACTCTAATCGTTAACTTAATGTTCCATGTGTACCAACCATGTTCCCATTCTTTCACCTCCCGCGAGGTACAAACCATTATCCTTTCAGTCTATATCCGGGCGTGTCTTAGCCTTCGATGCACCACTTACAGACTCATGTCTTAAACATAGACAAGGTCCTTCATATTTCTCTTCGTATTCATCCATTACACACAAATTCCTATAATACAGGGTGCTAACCAATCCTTACTCTGCCTTTTGAAAATCTGATATAAAATTATCCATTCGATCTAACTTTATGTCCTTCCAATCTTTAGTGTAAATGTCTTCAAAGATACTTCAGGTAGTAGATGACATGTCCACTAGTCTCATTGTGCTTCTTATCCCTCAGACGTTCTTCAGTAACTTTTCTGTGGCTTCAGATTGAATCTCTTCATACCTGATCCTTTCTCTTCTTGTAGCGTGACCTTGAATACCCTTGGCGAGATCGAAACTGACACCTTCTGGAGCCTTACCTGTGATCCTGCTCCTTCAGTCTTTTAACATCACCAGTGTAGTAGTCATTTTCATTCCGCTTCTAACTGGGGAGTAGTCCAATGCATCCTTAACGAACCTAGATGTGACTTGTTCATATCATTCATGTACTCTCTGCTTGTCAAACTTACCTGTGTTGTTGAAGTTTAAATCAGCTAAGAACATTTACTAATAATCCATCACACCCCACTGGGTACAAGTAATAATTCCTTAAATGTTTATTTCCTTGATCCTCAGCTGGTAATAACCAGATTGAAGATCAATTCCTGAAGACATTGTCCTGTCTTGTAACCGGGCATTTAAACTATCCATCCCTAAGCTAGATACTTCTTCAACTGAACTAGTAATTCTTTCTGCAAAACTAATACCATTCTTCATACTGTCCCTGATATCAAATATGTCCATAGTTGAATCCTGAAGCGTACCCAACAATTCCTTACATACTCATCTGAATCCCTATCGACCACTTCAGTTTCCATTCAGTCCAAATTATACACTTCAAGTAATGTCCCTCGCAATCCATGGTTGTCTCTTAACAAATTAGCTCTTACTCAGGCTCATAACAAGGCTCTCATATGACGAGCTCAATTACTTTCACTTTGAACCCCTTTATTAGTTACGTTCCAGTTCCTCTTTTAGAAGTTCCTAATTCATCCCCAACAAGAGCTACTATCTCAAGCCCTTCGTACAATAGCCTTAAGATATAAACTTCACATCTGAACCTTTCCTGAGAGATACACAACACTGACCTCTTTCTGCTCGTTATATAACCAAAAATGTGAACTATTAAGTCAACTGGTCACCTCCGCGGAACTAGCCTTAGGCTTCAAAATGTAGCAAGGCATTCCAATCTTCCATTCGTTAATCCTGGGCAATCCCAAGTCTGACCTGACGTACTGAACAATTCAATGTAGATAACGTATCCCTACCTAACATCCTTCCAGATGACGTCTCCTGCTTCCGGTGCATATAAAATAACTTCATTAGATCTCAATATTGCCCTGACGGCTATCTTATAAACTAAACCCCTTCCTGTCAAAACCATGAGCCATAGAACTATTAGGGGTCTTTCTATTTTGATTAATGAGCATCTGTCCTTACTACATCCCAGAAATGGAAATACCATCATCTGCATTTCTTGCCCTACAACATTCGCGCTCCATACATCATTGCTTATATCTTAAATAACATGGTCCTCCCTGCTGCCCTGAAGCGACCCTGATGCTCTGGGCCATCCCAGAGTTGAATCCTTAAATGAATCATCATTTCTGGCTACATCCGCTAGTATCAACTTCCAAAGAGGATCGATTGACTCACCAAACTTGTTGAAATACTCTGTCATTGTCTTACCCTTCTAAACCACATTCATAAACTCATTAGTCCCCGTAACTCCAACTACTTCATATTAACCTCTTCTATCAAATCACTGTCCGAGTTCCTCCCAACCCATCATGCCAACACTTCGGGTCTGGGGTACCATTTCCGGGCATCGCTCTGCCACAACTGCTTAACAGAACCACTCTATCACGACCTATCATCTTCATATAATCAAGGATAAGATTAACTATGCCCATCCACTAATCAATCCTCAAGCATACCCAAACCTTTCTCAAAACTAGAGGATAATGCTTCTAAAGACTTCCATATAATAATTCCAATCTGTCTTCACCCTCAAGTTAAACCAACACTGGTGCCCTTACCATCAAGGTATACAAAGCAACTATTTTCCCCAGCAAAACCCACTGTTTCACCCATCTAATTCCCTCTATCAGACCTAACAGCCTTTCTCACAAATCAACGAACATCTCCTACAACTTTCGGGGGAAGATGGAGGATTCCAATCCTTGCTATCATCTGCAACCCCCACTATAACATTACCAGGTCCACTTAACCATTCTGAGCAAAACAATCTGAAGTCATCCACCATCACCGACTAAACCCCTCAGCCTAATGCTCATACCCAGAACCATCCCACGGCCAGGTCCAAACAACCACAGTAATCATGCACACATAAAGCATAATAAACACCAATCTACAATACTATGCATTTAGTTATCAAATTTCATTGCTGCCAGGTACATTCACACTTACCATGCTTTCCATATACCAATAAACAGGTATAAAAATATAAGTTCAATTTAAACAATTTACCACCTATAATCAGTACACAAACCATTATCCACATATTCATCCACATACAATAGCAATGCTAATCAGCACGCCTCAATATCATCACACAGCAGTCAAGGGCCAAGCCCTATCAGAATCTCATGCTCCCTATTAACCAAACAAATTAATGCATTCATATTTAATTCAAGTACTTAAGCATATAATCTCATGCATTCAATTACAAAACCCTGAGTCAAGCTTGTCTTTAGCGGCAAGTGTACATGTCCAGCCAATCTTCAGGAACCCTTAACCTAGACCGCTCTAATACAAAGTTGTAACGCCCTGGATAACCAAAACTATTACACTATGTGTTTAAAATAGTGCAAGACTTGCTAACCAAGTCATTTAAATAAAAAGTGTGTATCTAAAGTCATAAACAGGTTAGGATTAAAAGATTTTGGTCATAAACAGGTCGTTTTCATTAAAATGAATATTTAGTACATGGGATCCCAAATCAAGGTTTAAAAGATGTATTTACAAAATTTCCAAGTATCATAAATAAACCAAGCCACTCTAATGGAAAAATACACATTTTAGGTTTTCGTCCCTGCACAATCCCTCGACCGTGGTGATCGAGCAGCTGACAATGTACACCTCGCCCCCAGAGCTCTCCAACCCACGGTTGATTCATCTTACCCTTGCCTTTACCTACACCACGTAGCACCCGTGAGCCGAGGCTCAGCAAGAAAACCATATAACAGAGCATAATCAATAACATTAATCAAATTACTCACAAAGCATAACCATATACTCAGCAGTCCACAACATTCTCATAATCAGCAATAACAATAGACAAATAAACAATCTGTTAACCAAGCATTTAAGATGTCATAATCATCAAATAAACAAAAGTAAATATATCATTCAATAACAAGTGTCGAAGCCCTTAGGCCGCACCCTCTGATTAAGTCACTGCCTTCGGCTCAAATGGTTTAATCAAACTTTGGGACTTAAAGAAACAAATAATGGTAAAGTAATAATGTTGTTGACTTTTATTTGAAAAGGCAAGAAATAAGCATGTAGGAATTATTGTTTTAAAACGTTGCATTTTAACAACGCACCCACGTATGCATGTCGCATACAAATGCATTTTTACGTTGAAATTTATGTCTATTGTGTAAATATATGGTTTTTACTTTGTAACCATGAAGGGTTAATAGGTAGACTTAGCATTATTATTTTATGATTTTATGTAAAAAAAAAATGTATGTTTGGAATTATTGGGCAATTTGTACCACGTGTGCATTACCCATGCACACGTGGGGTATATGTCTTGGGCATGAGTATTGACATGTGATTCTAAAAGACGGCGTTTGATTATGATTATTGGCTCGTTGTGAAGTTTTTCTCATTTTTGCTTTGCTCGGACTTGAGGTATGGAAGTTAGATAGAATTTCTATGTTTATGCTATGAAATGGTAAGATTGGTTTGTTATGAGGAAAATGATGTGATATGTATGATGATGGACCATGTAGTATGAAATATGGAATTCTATCTTGAGATTTTATGATGAGTATGATGCAACATGGGTTTTCTTTGTCTTGATGTGAAATGGATTACAGCTGTTTGTATGCTATATGAAAAAGCAAAGGGTTGCTAGCGTGCTGAACGCGACACAACAAAGGAGTTTCTAAGGATATGATATAACTCAAAGGGCGGACAAGTCGAGTGTAATGCCCCGAAATTCCTAATGCGGTTTAATGGCTGGATTAGTAGGCCGGGAGGGCCATAATTGTTTAATTATGCCATTAACTGATAATATGCATGTTTATGTGAATTACATTATAATATGATGTTATATGCATGCATGTGGGTCCACATTTGATTATTATGATATTTTGGTAATTTGGCCCGTTGAGGGCATATTTGTGTATATTGGGTGCATATTGTGATTTATGGATGAGATCCCATTATTATGGAGATATATTCGAGCTATTCGGCATGAGACGGTCTTATATTATAAATTAGCGGTTTTGTCATAACGAGGTTGATTATTTGGGATATTGGATAATGAGAGTGTCTATTTGATGATAAATTGGGAGTTATTGAGATCAGGAGGAAATTCTGGAAGTTTTGGCTATAATGTTCCCGGGGGTGTTTTTGGGACCCCGAGCCTTAGGTTTTATTTGAGTTACTTAAGCTTGAAGTAGCTTGTCAGATAGAACCGTACGTTAGAAAACACTTTTTCTCTTCCTGTTAGTTCATTTTATCATTCGAGGAAATTTCAAAGAAATCTCGAGTTCTAGGAGTCAAAATCTAGCGAGGATCAAGGCATAGCGATCCTAGGAAAGATTAGAAGCTTCTTGACCGAAGGATTTGACAAGAAACAACCCAATCAAAGGTAATCTAATTTTTAACTTTTGAGTTTTTAGAGTTTCTAAGCTTAGAATTGGTTTTTGTGAATCGTTGAGTTTTTGGTTCGTTTGAGCCTCGGGATTTGATGGTTTTGGATCATTGGGAAGTTTGGGAACTTTTATTTTTGGATTTGGAAGTGTTTAGGTATGTGTTATCCAGATTTCCGGATAGCGTTTAGATGGATATCCTCGGGGAAGCAGAATTATCAATGTCTTTCACGGTAGGTGACCAAAGCTCGCGGATGGACAGAAAGGCTTCGCCTCTCCCGTTTAGTGTCCGGATTACTCTTTCAAGCAAACGCGACACGGAAGCTCGTCAACTCTCCCGGACTCCCGAAGGGATATCCTTCAGGGAAGCTCCTTCCAGGAGAAGCTCTTCAAGTGGTCTTCGCGGAAACAGTTCCGTGCCTCGCACGGAACAAGACCAGGCGATCGAGTCATGGAGGAGGCATAGTTGGAATGATATCCGCCTGACACAGAATCCCGCCTGACACGCCCGACAGGTCAAAGCCGCACACATCCCAGCACGCCTAAAAGTACTATTTCGCCTACTGTTCCGCTGACAACTTGGAAAAGACGGCTGCCTTTGTGCATTCCCCATTCTTTCACGTAAATATACCCACATAGAGCCTGGTAGCCAGGTGACTACGGTAATTGTATCCCCTATTTATGGCTGGTGTAATTAAGACTCATGTGAGTAGAGAAAAACCCTAATCCAAAACCCTAGCTATAAAGACCCCCTCATTTTACAATAGGGGGGACGGCCAACAAATCACATAGCAAAAACTCTACTAAAATCTCTCTAGCTTCATCTTCTCCAAGATAACCCGAGAGAAACACTGTGAGGTTGTGAGTTTCTTGTACACCAGCTGTTTGACTGTTATTCTCTACAAGTATAATAACATCGACTCGTGGACTAGGGCTCGTTAACGCCTGAACCACGTAAAAACACTGTTTGTTTATTTACATTTCTGCATTTCTATAGTTCTTGTCTTTTTATTATTCCGTTCGTATTCGTTTCCGAAAAACTCGGTAAACAGTATGTTTTTGGAAGGTTTGGGATGAAGAAAATCGAGTTATGGCTGGTTCTGGGTGGGGGGTCGCAGCCCTGTTCTTGGCAACCACGACCCAACCTCGAAGAAGTAGGTGGAGGCATTTTGGGTGTGTTGGGCGCCGCGGCCCTTGCTCCTGGTGTGGCTGGGGGCCGCAGCTCAAGGTCCTAGGGTCACGGCTCTTGAATGGTTTTGAGGCCGTTTGAGTGTTTTGGCCTTGGGAACTTGGTTTTAGGCCTCGGGATTGTTCTTACTACCCTGATTAATGGGGATTGATGTCCCAGAGGCTAGATCTTGGTTTGGGAACCTTTGATGTTCATTTTATTGATGGTGTCCCGTATTTGGTTATGACTAGGTGACCACTAAAGGAATAAAAGTCAGATCGTTCTCAAGGGTCGTTCTTTTATTCATTCTCGCTTGAATCAGAGGTAAGAAAACTGCACCATGTGTATATGACATGCATGATTGATGTTGAGGCATGTTGGTTGTTAATGTGGATATTGATTGCATAATAAATGCTTAGCAGAGCTTGTTTACTTGCGTATGGCACTGATTAGTCAGGGACGACACTGGTCGCATATTACTGACCTGAGAGTCAGAAATGGCATAAGTGTCTTGAACGCAGGGCCAATTAAGATTAGATCTAATCGATATCAACATTGAATGACTCTAGGGACATTAATGCTGGAATGGCCCTAAAGTCGATGAAACTTATAAGCGCTTGACTAGTCTAGGCTAGTTACTCAGAGCCAGGGCCTAAGGCCTAGGTGACTGCTTGTCACATGGCTAGGGAGCGGAATCCCATGGTTATGACTCTATGGTCATGCAATAGGTTATATTGGTGACTAGTTCATCGAGCACCTATCTTGATAAGCTAGTGAAAGGATCACTTATTTGTAAAGCCCCGGTGACCCTATCGTCACATGGCTGGAGGGAACGGAACCCACCTTAGTGACTTTTCAACTGTCACTCCTCTGTTTTGGACTGAAAGTCCTGAATGATTATTATGATCATTGTTGATATTATATTCATGTTATATTATGTTTTTTTACTGGGATTTGGCACATGGGTGCTATGTGGTGTAGGTAAAGGGAAAGAAAAGCTCACCCAGCCTTGAGTGGAGAGCTTAGGTGGTGCTGTGTACATATGCGGCCGCTTGACCACCACGGCCAAAAAGTACTCAGAGGAACTAGGAGGTTTACCCTATTTTTTGCCGCTTAGGTCGGCGGGTTGTAAATTTGAAACAGTAATAACCATTTTGAGTTGTAAATAACTTGTAAATGTTTTGATGGGCCCATGAACAATTTTATGTTCTAAATAAAATATATCCTTTCTTTTTGATTGATTTTTCCACCCTAGCCTATTAATAACACCTAGAAGCACGTTTTTAACCAATGAACTCGGGTAGCGAGTTAAATTTCCGGTTCACCGTAACTATTCTGGGGTAACCATGGCGTTACGACTTGGTATCAGAGCATGCCAAGGTTAGGGTTCCTGTAAACTGGCTGGGCATGTACACACATCACTAAAGTCAAGCTCGACTCATGGTTTGGTAACTATTTATGTAGTTATATGTATAACTGCTTAAATATAGTATATATGCTTTACCTGTATACATGATACACCATGTTAAACCTGTGCCCTGAATATTACATCTTCAGCAACCGTATGCTAAATAGTACTGAAATTGCTGGAACATACTTATTAGTATTGTTGTTTGTGAATTATTATGTGATACATGCTAAGTGCTAAATGCTATAATCATGTATCCAATTGTATATTTGTATGACTGTGGAATATGATAATTGTCTATTTGTTCTTGGACCGTAAGGCGGCAAGAGGTTTAGTTATTACTACCTGACTGGCCGTATTGATTATTATTTCAGCAAGGTATAAGTAATAAGAATGAATCCAGGGCAGACAGATATGTCAGCTGGCCAGAGTGATCAAGGCCAGAATAATAATAATCAGTGTAATGCCCTGGCTTCCCCAGAACAGTTACGGTGAACCAGAAATTTAACTCGCTACCCGAGTCCTTTGGTTAAAAACGTGCTTCTAAGTGTTATTAACAGGCTAAGGTGGAAAAATCAATAAAAAGGAAAGGATATATTTTATTAAGTATATAAAACTGTTCATGAGCTCATCAAAACAATTACAAGTAATTTACAACTCAAAATGGTCATTACTATTTCAAATTTACAAACCCACCGACCTAAGCGGCAAAAATAGGGTAAACCCCCTAGTTCCTCTGAGAACTCCTTGGCAGTGGTAGTCAAGCGGCCGCATATGTACACATCACCACCTAAGCTCTCCATTCACGGCTGGGTGAGCTTTTCTTTCCCTTTACCTGCACCACATAGCACCCATGAGCCAAAGCCCAGCAAGAAAACACAGTATTGCATATAAACATTATCAAATGATTATCATTATAATTACACAGAGCTTATAGCTCTTAAACAGATGAGTGAATATCACTTGAGGTTCTAGAAAACCATACTGAGTGACTGACAAACAAGTCACTAACTTAACCAGAAGATTGGCTGCTAGGTAAGCCACTAGCCTTAAACAAATGAGAGACTGGTGGGTAAGTCTCTAACTTAACAGATGAGTGACTGATGGGTAAGTCACACAAGCGCTTATAGTATTCATCGAACTTAAGGTCGTTCCGGCATTAATGCTCTTTGAGTCATCCAATGCAGATATCGATTAGATCTAATCTTTATTGGCTTGCGTTGAACACGCTAAGGCCGTCCTGACTTATGAGTCAGCACTGTGTGACCAGTGACCAGTGCCCAGTACCACTGCCGAACCTGACTAATGAGTCACAACTTCACAGTTGATACTGACACCTTTGCCAATTCTGACTAATGAGCTAGTACCATGCACAAGTGAGCGAGATTTTCTAAGCATTCAATAATCAATCCATGTCCACATTTACACAATCAACATGCTTCATGAACAACCATGCATGTTACATATGGGGTGCAGATCTCTTACCTATGGTTCGAGCGAGAATTAATGTAAGAACGACCCTTGAGAACGACCTGTCTTTTTGTCCCTTAGCGGTTACCTGTTCATAACCAATTATGGGATTCCATTAATAAAATGAATAACAAAGGCTCCCAAACCAAAACCTAGCCTCTGAAACATCGAATACTACTAAACCGGGTAGTAGGATCGATCCCGAGGCCTAAGGCTAGCATCCCCAAGCCAAAAACTCATTTCTGGCCAAAATGCCACTAAGGGCCGTGGCCCTCCTTGGCCATGCCGTGGCCCGCCCCTCAAACATAGGCGGCCTCCTTCAGCACCCCTCAAGAGTCGCGGCCCTCCTTGGCCATGCCACGACCCAACCCCCAGTTCAGCCAATACCCTGGTTTTTCCTCCCTTGCGATTTTCCTTGGAACCAACCTTTCAAACCAAGTTCAAACACCACTCAAACATCCAATACAACCCCTAAACTTGATCTGTGGGGTTGGGAACTTTGTTACCCACTAGAGAGTTAGTGGTATCCAGGAGATGGGTCAGATCTTTGCCAATGACAGTGGAGGGCAGAGAGCTATCAGTGGATTTGATAGAGTTGGTTATGACTGACTTCGACATGATATTAGGTATGGATTGGTTAGCAAAGTATGGGGAAACCATTGATTGCAGAAGGAAGATGGTCACCTTTGAGCCTGAAGGTGAGGATCCTTTTGTGTTTGTTGGTACTGTGCATGACCTCGTATACCATTGATTTCTGTATTGAGGGCTAGGGATCTATTACAAGAGGGTTGTGTTGGATTCTTAGTCAGTGTGGTTGATACCACTCAGGTCGTGCCAGTGAGACCAGAAGAGACCAGATTAGTTTGTGAATTCCTGAATGTGTTTCTAGAAGATTTGTCAGGGTTTCCACCACATAGAGAGATTGAGTCTGTGATAGAACTAGCACCATTGATGGAGCCAGTGTCTAGAGCACCTTACAGAATGGCCCCAGCTGAGTTGAAAGAATTAAAGGTACAGTTGCAAGAACTGTTAGATTTGGGTTTTATCAGACTTAGTTTCTAACCTTGGAGTGCGCCAGTTCTGTTTGTGAAGAAGAAAGATGGTTCTCTGAGGATGTGTATTGATTATAGAAAATTGAATAAGTTGACAATTAATAACAAGTATCATTTGCTAAGGATAGATGATTTGTTCGATCATTTGCAAGGGAAGACGGTATTCTCAAAGATCGACCTTCATTCTGGTTATCATCAGTTAAGGGTCAAGAAGGGAGATATACCGAAGACTGCTTTTTGTACCAGGTATGGGCATTATGAGTTCTTAGTTATGTCTTTTGGATTGACTAATGCCCCTGCTGCTTATATGGATCTGATGAACAGAGTGTTCAAGGATTATCTAGACCAGTTTGTGATCGTCTTCATCGATGATATTCTGGTATATTCTCAATCTGAGTCAGAACATGAACAACATCTGAGGTTGGTTCTACAGAGATAGAGGGAACTAAGACTGTTTGCAAAGTTCAAGAAATGTGAGTTCTGGTTATCCCAGGTATCCTTTCTTGGGCACATTGTCAGTAAGGGGGGATTAAGGTAGATCCAGCAAAGATTGTTAGGGATTGGCCAAGGGAAAAGAATGCTTCTGAGGTTAGAAGTTTCCTTGGATTGGCAGGTTATTATAGGCGTTTCGTGGAAGGGTTCTCAACGATTGCTACTGCATTGACTGAGCTGACACGCAAGAGTCAGAAATTTGTGTGGTCAGATAAGTGTGTGAACAGCTTCCAGGAACTGAAGCAGAGGTTGATTACAACTCCGATTTTGAGTCTTCCGACAGATCAGGAGAAGTTTGTGATTTATTGTGATGCTTCTCATCAGGGTTTGGGCTGTGTTCTGATGCAATCAGAGAAGGTAATTGCTTATGCTTCTCGTCAGTTGAAGGAGTATGAAAAGAGATATCCCACTCATGATTTAGAGTTGGCGTCTGTGGTCTTTGCTTTAAAGATATGGAGGCATTATCTTTATGGAGAGAAGTGTGAGATCTATACAGACCACAAGAGCCTGAGATACTTCTTCACTCAGAAAGATATGAATATGAGACAAAGGCGTTGGCTGGAGTTAGTAAAAGATTATGACTGTGAGATTTTGTATCATCCAGAAAAAGCCAACGTTGTAGCTGATGCTTTAAGCCGGAAGGGTCCCGGACAGATTTATGGTGCGAGGCTGATAGCCAGAGAGTTAGCAAATGATATGACCAGAGCTGGTATAGAGTTGCTAGTGGGCCAGTTGGCTAATATTTCGCTACAATCTACATTGTTGGAGAGAATTAAAGAGGGTCAATTGAGTGATCCACAGCTGATCAAGATCAGAGAGGATGTTTTGGCTGGAGCATCCAGAGATTATACAGTGTCTGAGTTAGGCTTGTTGAGATATAGGGGGCGGATATGTGTTCCATTAGACACTGCTTTGAGGCGAGAGATTCTGGATGAATCTCATAATACACCTTACTCTTTGCATACAGGCACCACGAAGATGTATCAAGATGTGAGATCGTTGTATTGGTGGCCAGGGATGAAGAGAGATGTAGTGGAGTATGTGGTTAAGTGCTTGACATGTCAGCAGGTAAAGGTTGAGCATCAGAGGCCAGCAGGGTTACTGCAGCCTCTGGATATCCCAGAGTGGAAGTGGGAGGACATCACGATGGATTTCGTGGTAGGCTTACCCAGGACTATTGGTTAGCATGATTCTATTTGGGTGATAGGGGATCGCTACACCAAGTCAGCTCACTTCTTGCTAGTGAGGACTACATATACAGTTGATCAGTATGCAGATCTCTATGTGAGAGAGATCGTGCGCCTTCATGGAGCGCCTAGGTCGATCGTGTCAGATCGGGACCCCACTTTTACTTCCAAGTTCTGGGGGAGTTTACAGAAGGCCATAAGTACACAACTGAAGTTTAGTACTGCTTATCATCCTCAGACAGATGGGCAATCTGAGAGGACGGTCCAGATATTAGAGGACATGCTGCGAGCATGTGTGCTGGACTTTGGTAGATCTTGGAGTAAGTATCTACCTTTGATAAAGTTTTCCTACAACAACAATTATCAGTCTACCATTGGAGTTGCACCTTATGAGATGATGTATGGTAGGAAGTGCACATCTCCCATTCATTAGGATGAGATAGGTGAAAGGAGATACTTAGGTCCTGAGGCAGTTCAGAGGACCAGTGAGGCCATTGAGAAGATTAGAGCTTGGATGCTCGCTTCTCAGAGTAGACAGAAGAGCTATGCAGATCGCAAACACAGGAACGTGGAGTTCCAAGTGGGAGACTATGTCTTCCTCAGAGTCTCGCCATGGAAAGGGGTGAGACGGTTTAGGAAGAAGGGCAAGCTGAGCCCTAGGTTTGTAGATCCATTTGAGATCCTAGAGAGGATTGGTCAGGTGGCTTACAAACTAGATTTGCCTCCGGTGTTGTCAGTCGTGCATAACGTGTTTCATGTTTCAGCTCTTCGGAGGTATGTATCTGATGTTAATCATATTTTGAGTTATGAAGATCTGGAGTTTGAGCCAGATCTCTCCTTTGAGGAGCAGCCGGATCAAATACTTGACAGAAAAGATAAGGTCCTCAGGAATAAGATGATACCTTTGGTTAAGGTATTGTGGAGGAACAGCAAGATCGAGGAAGCGACCTGGAAGCTGGAGTCAGATATACAGAATCAGTATCCCGAGCTGTTCAGGTAAATTTCGAGGTTGAAATTTCTGTAAGGAGGGGATAGTTGTAATGCCTCGAAATTCCAAATTCGGTTTAATGGCTGGATTAGTAGGCCGGGAGGGCCATAATTGTTTAATTATGCCATTAACTGATAATATGCATGTTTATGTGAATTATATTATAATATGATGCTATATTCATGCATGTGGGTCCACATTAGATTATTATGATATTTTGGTAATTTGGCCCATTGAGGGCATATTTGTGTATTTTGGGTGCATATTGTGATTTATGGATGAGGTCCCATTATTATGGAGATATATTCGAGCTATTCGGCATGAGACGGTCTTATATTATAAATTAGCGGTTTTGTCATAACGGGGTTCATTATTTGGGATATTGGATAATGAGAGTGTTTATTTGATGATAAATTGGGAGTTATTGAGATTAGGAGGAAATTCTGGAAGTTTTGGCTATAATGTTCCCGGGGGTGTTTTTGGGACCCCGAGCCTTAGGTTTTATTTGTGTTACTTAAGCTTGAAGTAGCTTGTCAGATAGAACCGTACGTTAGAAAACACTTTTTCTCTTCCCGTTAGTTCATTTTACCGTTCGAGGCAATTTCGAAGAAATCTCGAGTTCTAGGAGTCGGAATCTAGCGAGGTTCGAGACATATCGATCCTAGGAAATATTAGAAGCTTCTTGACCGAAGAATTTGACGAGAAACAACCCAATCAAAGGTAATCTAAGTTTTAAGTTTTGAGATTTTAGAGTTTCTAAGCTCAGAATTGGTTTTTGTGAATCGTTGAGTTTTTGTTTCATTTGAGCCTCGAGATTTGATGGTTTTGGATCATTGAGAAGTTTTGGAACTTTCATTTTTGGATTTGGAAGTGTTTAGGTATGTTTTTGGAAGGTTTGGGATGAAGAAAACTGAGTTATGGCTGGTTTTGGGTGGGGGGTCGCGGTCCTATTCTTGGGCGCCGCGGCCCAACCCGAAGAAGCCGGTGGAGGCATTTTGGGCGTGCTGGGCGCCGCGGCCCTGGGTAGTGGGCACCATGGCCCTTTCTCCCGGTGTGGCTGGGGGCCGCGGTTCAAGGTGCTAGGGTCGCGGCTCTTGAATGGTTTTGAGGCCGTTTGAGTGTTTTGGCCTCGGGAACTTGGTTTAAGGCCTCAGGATTGTTCCTACTACCCGAATTAGTGGGTATTGATGTTCCCGAGGCTAGATCTTAGTTTGGGAACCTTTGATGTTCATTTTATTGATGGTGTCCCATAATTTGTTATGACTAGGTGACCGCTAAAGGAATAAAAGTCAGATCGTTCTCAAGGGTCGTTCTTTTATTCATTCTCGCTTGAATCAGAGGTAAGAAAACTGCACCATGTGGATATGACATGCATGATTGATGTTGAGGCATGTTGGTTGTTAATGTGGATATTGATTGCATATTAAATGCTTAGCAGAGCTTGCTTACTTGCGTATGGCACTGATTAGTCAGGGACGACACTGGTCGCATATTACTGACCTGAGAGTCAGAAACAGCATAAGCGTCCTGAACACAAGGCCAATTAAGATTAGATCTAATCGATATCGACGTTGAATGACTCTAGGGACATTAATGCTGGAACGACCCTAAGGTCGATGAAACTTATAAGCGCTTGACTAGTCTAGGCTAGTTACTCAGAGCCAGGGCCTAAGGTCTAGGTGACTGCTTGTCACATGGCTAGGGAGCGGAATCCCATGGTTATGACTCTATGGTCATGCGATAGGTTATATTGGTGACTAGTTTATCAAGCACCTAACTTAATAAGCTAGTGAAAGGATCACTTATTTGTAAAGCCCCGATGACCCTATCGTCACATGGCTGGAGGGAACGGAACCCACCTTAGTGACTTTTCAACTGTCACTCCTCTGTTTTGGACTGAAAGTCCTGAATGATTATTATGATCATTGTTGATATTATATTCATGTTATATTGTGTTTTTTTGCTGGGATTTGGCTCATGGGTGCTATGTGGTGCAGGTAAAGGGAAAGAAAAGCTCACCCAGCCTTGAGTGGAGAGCTTAGGTGGTGCTGTGTACATATGCGGCCGCTTGACCACCACGGCCAAAAATTACTCAGAGGAACTAGGGGGTTTACCCTATTTTTTGCCGCTTAGGTCGGCGGGTTGTAAATTTGAAATAGTAATGACCATTTTGAGTTGTAAATAACTTGTAAATGTTTTGATGGGCCCATGAACAGTTTTATGTTCTAAATAAAATATATCCTTTCTTTTTGATTGATTTTTCCACCTTAGCCTATCAATAACACCTAGAAGCACGTTTTTAACCAAAGAACTTGGGTAGCGAGTTAAATTTCTGGTTCACCGTAACTATTCTGGGGTAACAATGGCGTTACACCGAGGTTATTCAAGGACCTGAGATCATGTTTACCTCATAGAGGAGGTCTTTCCAGTTTATGCTTTCATAGGTTACCTCAAGACATGGACAATAGCGATGCCATGATCACAAAGAGTATGATTATGATGTATGGTTATGATGTGTGATTATGATGTATGGTTATAATTTTGATTATTAAGGTGATACAATATGATTATGAAAGGAATATGATATGGCTATGGTATGATATGCTATGAGTTTTACGATATGAATATGTTCTTATTGTGTTTCCTTGAATATTGTTATATTTGTTTGTACTTCCTTACTCGGCTTTTAGCTCACCCCCTTTCTTTCCCCCTTTCAGGTAATAAATAGGGTTTCTCTCTGGTACGCGATGTGATGTGGGGTGTTCCGATGTTTGGGTGTGTTTGGTGTGGGGGTATCCTATGAACGAACAAACGATCAACATAAGCGCCAAGTTTTAAATGAATCATGTTAAGGAGTTTGGTTTTAAACTTATTAGTTGGACTTAAATTTTATTTTCTTTAAACGTTGCATAAGAACACTTTATTTTTATTTTAAACTATTGGGCCCAATTTGCATGTTTTATCAAGGCCCCGCTGAATTTCATATTCTAAGTGGCACTTTCTAATTATTTATGAGATAAGAAACGTTTTTACAATGTAATAGAATTTGGCGCTTTACATGCAGGGAGGGCTGCTGGATATGGCACTGAGAAACAAGCAAACCCCGAATAGCAACAAGATGTGTCACAACCTTTGAGGTGTCGTCTGACGGGAGTGACCATCCAAGAGCCTAACCCCAACACCCGACATGTTGATGGTCGCTTGTTTATTTATTTATTTTATTTATTTAAATGAATATTAATTAATGTTTGACTGATAACATGATCATGCATTAGTCAATTACATGCCATTCATAAAACCTCGCACAATTTTTCATTATTCAAGCATCTTTTAGAAACATGATTATTTAGGATTGTCCTAATTGTTTATGTGAATTGTTTTGAAGAAATCAATTGCATGTATATTACTAAGTATTAAATTTGTTAAAACTTGGTAACTCACACCATAATAAAGGCAATAGTTATTATAGGCATTTAAGAAAACCAACTTTATTTAAAAAGTGTTTTAGTAAAGTTATATGAATGTAATGGGTAATTATCTAGATCACATTAATTGTTGAAACAGACTCTTTATAATCAAATGTATTTTGTAATTAATTACATTCATAGGTTATTAATAAACTAGTAATTAATATGGAATTAATTTATTAGTTTAATAAAATACATTATTTCTAAAATAGTAAATGGAAGAAGGTGAACACCTCAATGTGACCTATGGTCTACATCATTAGTACAACACCGTGAGAAATGAATAGGGCCTCAAGGTGGCTTTGTTTCCATCCCCCTAAGGAAGGTTTCTAGACATATTAATACCAAGGTTGACTTCTGTTATCCCCAAAAATTGGAGTTCGATGACGTGGCAATACAAATGACAAATGGCAAGGAATGGTTGGGTGATCTGGCTTAGGAGTGACCCGGTAAACCAGTGAAGAATTTTCACTGGCCAGTCACATGTTTGTCTGCCCAAGCATGACCTTGTCCGACCAATCACATGTTTGTCTGCCTAGGCATGACCTTGTCCGACCAGTCACATGTTTGTCTGCCCAAGCATGACCTTGTCCGACCACATGTTTGTCTGCCCAGGCATGACCTTGTCCGACCAGTCATGACCATGTCTGACCAGTCATGACCATGTCCGACCAACCAAGTGCATGTGTGCCCAGTAAAGGTTTAGCCGACCAGCTTGAATAAGATATGGATCGACTAGACAAGGCAGGGCTATGCAAGAGATCCCAGAAACGACTTCAACAAGAATCGGTCTTGGCTTGCGCGGGAATCTCTCAGTTTATCCCATGAATATAGTATACTGTTATATTTTGAATATTATTGTAAATTAAATATAATGAGAATAACAAAATATCCCGATTAAGGGGGATATCATCTGTACGATCCTGAGCCTATAAATATAAGGCTTATGGCATCATAAAGGGGACTTTTGAATTCGAATTCTAATTTTCTAGAGAGAGAGTACTTGTATTTTGAGAGAATTCTTGTATTCTTATAATCTGCACTGAAGAAACTTAGTTGACTCAGGTTCATCTGATCTTGAGTGTAGATCTATAATCACAACTCTAAGTGGATTAGGCTATTACCAACACATTGGGGCTGAACCACTATAAAAATCGTCTGTGTCGTTTATTTCTCTTGAAGGTTTTTGTCATTTTTTACGTCTACACGTCATTGGCCAAAAACGCGGTCAACAACTTCTTACGAAGATAGGAAGGAGTGGTATTTTAGGTTTGACCAACCCTAAGGCAACACTTTCTAAATTAAGTCATGAATTCTAAAATAATGGTTTACACTTACAAAGATGCAATTGCGCTTTTGCAGTGGATAATTGCATATTTACCAAACCATCGGTACTTTATTTTAAAAGGAGAAAATAAAGAGTTATTTTAAGTTTTAAATAATAAAGATAAGAATGTCTTATAAGCTATCTGAATTTAACTTGTCCGACCCTAAGGCAACACTTTATTTGTTAGGTAGTTTTATCGTGGAGAAGTAGATGTTTATTTATGTGTTTTAATTGTTGCATTCATGCATCATATTTACTTTCCGAATAATTGATATTTTTACAAATAGTAATATTATTGCATTCTATTTATTTTCAGTCATAAAATGTTGCCACCCAATTATTTTCCTATTATGTGCCCAGTGTTGCATCAAATAATTGATGATCATATAAGTAAAGTGAAAATAGCTGAAGAAGATGAAGGAGGATGGATAAATTCAACTTTGTTTATTTTTCTGGCTAAAAAGCTTAAACATATCTATAATGAAAAATTGCCTCCTCCTGTACCATCATTGGATGCAAGGAAAGAGGAACATGAAAAATATGCTGATTGGATGAGATCAAATCACATGGAGAGATTTTACATTCTTAGTACCATGGAAGAAAAACTAAGGAAAAAGTTCGAACACATTGAATATGCTCGTAATATGTGGGATGTTGTCTACGAGGATATACAACAAGACCGCAATCACAAAAAAAAAATGTAGATATTATTTACTTTTACCTTAGACTTAATAGTGGATTATAACATATAACATTCTGAATCTTTGATTTGGAAACCACTAAACATGTTTTATTCTTCTTTACAGACACTTGAGCAATTAAGAGAAACTTGCAAATGGACACAAAAAGGGAAAGAGGAAGAGAGAGAAAGTGTCTAGTTCAAGAAAGCGTTGAGTAAAGTTTTTTTTATTTTTTTTTAAATTCTTTAATTATTATTAAAAGAAAACTTTATTGTTGTTTGAACAATGTGTTAGTTTGTTTCTCTTAGTATTTTGAATTTTATTGCATGTACTGACTTTAGAATATTTTATTTATAATTTGATTATTCTTAATTTTTCTTTAGACATGTAATTGAATATTCGAAATTTAAAAATTCTTTCATTAAATTGAATGAATGCTTAATAACTCTAAATTATTCAAAGTGGCAAACCGCAAGGAAACAAAAGACAAAAAGTTTCAAATGATGAGACATATATCTTTGGAATCTTAGACTTGGTCATATAGGTCTTGACGTGACAAACCGGTTAACAAAAAGATGGACATTTGATAGAACTAAGAGTTGGAACTCTTCCAGATTGTGAATCTTGTCTAGAAGGCAAAATGACCAAACGTCCTTTCTCTGCAAAAGGCAATAGAGCTAAAGAACATTTGGAGCTTGTACACATTGATGTTTGTGGTCCAATCAATGTACAAGTACGAGGTGGGTATGAGTACTTCATCCCTTTTATTGACAATTACTCAAGATATGGTCATACTTACTTAATGCTTGAAACCTTTGGTAGATTTCAAGAATTCAAAGCTGAGGCTGAGAAGCAACTAGGTAAGACTCTTAAAACACTCCGATTTGATCGAGGTGGAGAATACTTGGATTTATGATTCAAATATTTGTTGCTGGAGCATGGTATTCTATCCCAACTCACAGCACCAGGAACGCCACAACAAAATGGTGTTTCTGAAATAAGAAACAAGACCTTGTTCGACATGGTTAGGTCTATGTTAAGCTACTTTTCACTTCCTCTCTCATTCTAGGGATATGCACTTCAAACATCGACTTACATTTTGAATGTAGTCTCATCTAAGACCATAATCAAAACGCCACTGGAACTGTGGAATGGAAACAAACCTAGTTTGCACTATTTCTGCATTTGGGGCAGTCCTGCTCATGTTCTTAGACCTAAATCAAGGAAACTTGATTCAAGGTCTGAAGTGTGCATTTTTGTGGGCTACGCTCCAGAAATAAGAGGCAATTACTTCTATTGTCCCAAGGACCAAAAGGTATTTTTTTTAACAAATGCGACCTTCCTTGAACACGACTATATGAATAATTACAAACCTCGGAGCAAAGTAGTTTTGGAGAACCTCACAACTAATAAGATTCCATCACTTTTATCTTCATCATTAAATGATAAACGAAAAACTGAGGAAACCTCTATTCCTGGAGAAGAAACCTCGGTCCAACGTCGTAGTGGGAGGATTATGAGACAACCTGTTCGCTACAAACATGACGCACATGTCTTTGTTTCTGATACAGAAAATGATAATCCATTAACCTTCAAATAGGCAATGGATGATCCTAAAAAGGAGAAATGGAAAGAACCCATGAACCAAGAAATGGAATCTATGTATTCCAATTCTGTCTGGAAACTTGTAGATCCACCTGAAGATGTCAGGTCCATTGGGTGCAAATGGATATACAAGAAGAAAAGAGGTGTAAATGGGAAAGTGAAGACTTTCAAAGCAAGGTGTAGTGCACCAAAAAAAAATTTTAGATTATTTAAATTTTGTGCTTTATTTGATTTAAATGTTAAGTGTGATGAATTGTTTTATTTAAGTGTTGTTATTTTATTTAATTGTTTATTTGTTTTATTTGATTGTTTGTTATTTTATTTAATTGTTAGAAATGTTTTGGTTAATTAATTTAATAAGTGAATAATTGTGTAACATGTTATTTTACTATTAGTGTTACATTTTATTTAAGTGTGACAAATGAGGTAATTATGTGAGCTATGGTGGAATGCACTAAGGTGCATGATAGATAGTAATGCACCCTAGTGATTTAGTGTGTGCTAGTGCATGGTAGCATGGTGCACATGTGTAGATTTTCTACACATTTTATGTTTCCTTATTTTAGATTTATTTGGGTAATTTATTTAAAAAAAAAAAAAAAAAGAAGAGGGAAACAAGGAGTTGGGCGTGTGACCTAGTGGGAAAGGAATACTTTCCTTAAGATGGTAAAAATCAAAAAAATTGAAAACCATGATCATTTGGGGATAGGCATGATCACATTTTATTCCTTTGTATCTTTTTGAAATAAAGAGAAATTAAGAAAAATAAAAGAGAAATGGAAACTTACCTTATTGTCTTTGGGGAGACTTTATGGGGGGATTTGTGATAAAGGGGCTATGAAAGGAGAGAAGAGCCATTGCTCTTGTGTGTGTGTGTGGCTGCCGTGACCTAGAGAGAGAGAGAGAGAGAGAGAGTGGCGTGTAGAGAGAGAGAGAGAGAGAGAGGAAGAAAGAAAGAAAGGAAGAAGGAAGGAGAAAGTGAAGAGGAAACCCCTAGAGTATGTCTTCTTGTTTTTCTCTTTGCATAATCTATTTTTGATAATATGATTTTGATTTGTGTTATTTTCTTGTGTGTGTTTGGGTTCTTCCTCCTCCTCATGGTGGCTTTCCCATAAAAACCCTAGGCTTGAACAAGGGTGTGGAGTTTGGGGTATTGATCTTTTGTGTTCTTGATTTTTACAATCAAGAGAGGTAATGGTCTTTTCCTTAGCCTTATATTGTTTTTGGTGGGTTGTATATGAGGTTTTGCTAATGGTGCTAATGGTTGATTTTGGTAGGATTGATGTATAGGATTTGGATTTTGTGAGAGTATGATTTGTGTTTAATGGTTGTGATGTTGATTTTGCTATGCATAAAAAAAATTGTAATAATCTATGAATACTTGTATGGTGATTTCGGCCTAGGTACACCCAAGGGTGTTCTTGATATGTTGTGTGATTTACAATATATTTGATCCATGTTTTAGGACCTATGATATGTGGGTAAGAGAATAAGTGGTAATCTTGATATCTTGATCATGAAGTTTTGTTAGATACATGTTATATTTTGAATGATTAAATTATAAGATGCATGAAAATAATGATAGAAACATGTTAGGTTAATATAAGGCATATGTGAATATGGTGCTTATAAATTGCTATATGTTATTTCATTGATAGTGTTTTGTTGGTTTTCATGGAATTGCAACAAATGGTTTTTAAAAGGATTCATGTGAATATGTTAGTGGTATTAGAATCATGCATATTATAAGAGTATAATGAGATTTTAAGCATGTATGATTTTATGTAAATTTTGAGACAAAAGTTGAGTTTTATAAAGAATTAAGCTTGCTGTTTTTTTTTTTTTAAAAATAATTGGGTAAAAGTTGATAAAAAGATGAGTTGCATGCATAAATAATGTTCTTGATGAATATGTTAATTTCTATGAAATTAAAAGAGGATTTTAAGTCTCATGTTATGATATTTTATTCAATTAATTTCCTACAGAATTTTTATTGAATTTTGGGAAAATATGGGTTTATAAACTTTAATATGGTGATTTTTAATGATAATAATAGTTGCTGGAATTTTGTAATAAAATATGAAGTAAGTTTCACTAAAAATGAATTTGATTAATTTTTGGAATAAATTATTTTTCCTAAGTTATGGTAATATTGAATAATGATATTTTAATGGTATGAATGCATATTTTGATAAATAATGATTTTTCTTTATTTTGATTGAGAAAAATATTTAGACTCTATTTATTTGTGATTTTTGAATAAAATAAATAGTGGCTGAAAGTTTGTTTTAAAAAGGTTAACAATTGTTATTAAATTGTCACATATGAGTTTTTACTACTTAAAAACTAAGTCTTAAATAAATTAAATCAAAATGTATTTTTCCACACTTAAAATATATTTTTCACATCATTTTTGTAACACAATAATAAAATATATTTTTCTAAAGAAACATGTTAAAATAGGTATTTTAATTAAATCCAAGCTTGTTGGTTAATTCTTGATAAATTAATATTTATTTAATGAAAATGTCACATATTTTATTTTGAGCTAAAATAAAATAAATATTTGAGAAATTTAATCAACTTAGAAATTTTAAAGAAAAATAAAGCATGTAATATGGCTATTGATTTTCAAACAATAAAAGCAAGAAATGTAGAATTATCGTTTTTGAAAACGTCTTTATTACGCAACATTCCCACGTATGCATGTTACATGCAAATCAACTTTTACGTCCAAAATCATGATTATTATTCAACTATGTGATTTTTATAAAACAATCATGTTAGTAAAATGGGTAGAACGAGCATTATTCTTTTTGGCGATAATTGCATGTTTAGTGTAACTGTTATCATGAGTGCATGGCCCATGCACACATGAGTTGTATGGAAGGGCAAAATAGTAATTTTATGAACCTAAGAAACGTTATTTTGATTATGATATAGGCTCGTTGAAAGGTTGTGAAATTCTTAGCTTGGACCTGAGGTAAGGAAGTTAGATAGATTTTATGATTTTATGCTATGAATGGTAAGGCTGTTATATGAATGAACTGTTATGAAATTATGAATGCCTTAATGTGATGATCTGTTGAATGTGATATGTGTATGGATGTTAGATACATCAAACAGAATACGATGTTAGATACATCAAACAGATTTCGATGTCAGATACATCGAACGAGTTACTAAGGACATTGAGACGTGACTCCTAGGGCGGACGCGCCGAGGTTATTCAAGGACCAGTGATCTCCTGTTTACCTCATAGGGTGACATGGACAACTAGCGTTCCATGCTCATCATGTATGCTGTATGTTTGTGATATGATGATATGTCACATTTATGTTATGATATGATGATATGTCACATTTATGTTATGGTATGATGATATGTCACATTTATGTTATGATATGATGAAATGTTACATTTATGTTATGATATGATGATATGTCACATTTATGTTATGATATGATGAAATGTTACATTTATGTTATGATATGATGATATGTCATATTTATGTTATGATATGATGAAATGTTACGATTATGTTATGATATACCATGATGTTTTAGATGAACGTTAGTGTTTGGTTGTTTGTTGTTTTTCTTACTTGCTTATTTGCTTGTACTTCCTTACTGGGCTTTTAGCTCACCCCCTTACTTTCCTTCCAGGTAGCAAATAGGTTTTCTCTATGGCACGCGTGGTGACGTGAGGAGTTCTTTCATCATGGGGTGTATGGCGTGGGGCAATCCTATGGACGATAAAACGATCAACGTAGAACGCCATTTAAATTATGTTTTGTTTTAAGAGACTTTCCTAAATTATCAGTGGGACTCTGTTATTTAAATTATTTGGTTTTCTTTGAACGTTGCATAAAAACCTATGTTTTATTTTAAACTTATGGCGCCAACTTGCATGATTTTAAATAAGTCCCCCTGAGACTTTAATAATGGATGGTATTCTTTCATAAACTATGTTATGCGAATGTTTTGTAAGTATTAGTCTAGGGCATTCTTTACACAAGGCTAGTAACCAAAGGCTACACTCAAAAAGATGTTGATTATGAAGAAATGTTTTCTCATGTGGCCATGCTTAAATCAATTCGCATCCTCTTATCCATAGTTGCCACCTATGACTATGAGATATGGAAAATGGACATCAAGACAACTTTTCTGAATGGCTATCTTGATGAAAGTATCTATATGGTACAACTAGAAGGGTTCATCAAGAATGGGAAGATAAAAAGGTATCTAAATTGCTGAAATCCATTTATGGATTAAAGCAAGCATCTAGATCTTGAAATATCACCTTTGATGAAACAATTAAAACAAATGGCTTCAAACAAAATATCGATGAAACATGTGTGTACAAATACATCAAAGGAAAAATAATCATTTTTCTAGTTCTTTACATGGATGACATTCTCCTCATTGGCAACAATGTAGAGACATTGTCAAACGAGAAGAAGTGGTTAGCCGAAAAGTTCCCAATGAAAGATTTGGGTGAGGCGAGCTATGTTCTAGGAATCCAAAATCTTATGGGATAGGAAGAACAAGCTCTTGGCACTTTTTCAGGCTAATTATATCGATAAAGTGCTTAGAAGATTCTCTATGGAGAATTCCAAGAAAGGTCATTTACCGATAAGACATGGAATTACTCTCTCCAAGGAATAGTGTCCTAAGACACCTCAGGAGGAAGAGGATATGAGAAAGTATCCCTATGCTTCAATAGTTGGGAGTCTAATGTATGTCATGTTGTGTACTAGACCTGACATAGGATTGTGAGTCGTTCTTAATCAAATCCTGGTTCGGAACACTAGATTTCAGTAAAGCACATTCTCAAGTATCTTAGGAGAACAAGAGATTATATTCTTGTATATTTAGGGGGTGAGTAGAACCCTACTAGATACACTGATTCTGATTTCCAATCGGACAAAGACCGTTGTAAACCGACGTCTGGGTCAATGTTCACTCTTGGTGGAGGAGTTGTGGTATGGAGGAGTATTAAAGAATCCATCATAGCAGATTCAACCATGGAAGTCGAATACATAACAACTTGTGAAGCGGCTAAGGAGGCGGTTTGGTTGAGAAAGTTCTACACTGATATGGAAGTAGTTCTATACATAGATAAGCCACTAATCCTATATTGTTATAATAGTGGAGTTGTAGCTAACTCCAAGGAACCAAGAAACCACAAGATAGGAAAGCATATAGAAAGGAAATATCATCTGGTTAGAGAGATTGTACACCGAGGTGATGTGACTGTTATGAAGATAGCGTCAGAATAGAACCCGGTTGACCCATTAACCAAGACACTTCCTGCAAAGTCGTTTATGGGTCATGTATGATACTTGGGACTAAGGGAGATGCCTCACTTGCTTTGAGGGCAAGTGAGAGATTGTTGGGATTAATGCCCTAAAAGCATGTAAAGACATTTTATTGAATTAAATAAAAAGAATAATTTTATTACATTTGAATATTTTAATTATTGTTTGAATTAATTATATGAAATTATCAAGAACTTTTTTTATTCATTCATGAGAATATGATCTTGTATTAGTACGAGAGAATTAAGATCATATATAATGAATAAAAAAATCAGTAATATATTATATTAAGGAATCCTTAATGAATGGTTACTATTGCGGTGATCTAGATTCAGATTACTGATGTGGATAGACTTCTTAGTAAATGTGTTGTATATAATAGAGATTATATATGACAGGGCCGATAAGAATTAATTATCTTTATAAACTTGTTGTTGGACATAAAGATTTGATTCTTATCATAATAGATGATCATTTGTGGATCAATTTAAATCATGAGTATTCATGGACTCCTGATTGTGTTTATTGGATGTTTTGATTCACTCATTAAGGTTTTATAGTATAATGAGGCTAATGACTTTTGTTTTGGAGATTCAATATCATAAATGGCTGGGAACATGAATTATAATAATAGAATCCATACTCTACTAACAAATCGAATATTGGTTCCCTTAAGGGTTAATTCTGGGACTGAATAGTTATTGAGCTAAAATCTATAATTTGATTATAGATTAATTATTCGCTAGTGAATTAATTGTACTTAAGGATCAAGAGGTAATTAGAAG
Organism: Humulus lupulus; assembly: GCF_963169125.1. Classification (NCBI taxonomy): domain Eukaryota; kingdom Viridiplantae; phylum Streptophyta; class Magnoliopsida; order Rosales; family Cannabaceae; genus Humulus; species Humulus lupulus. The sequence continues at coordinate 101,689,357 of NC_084794.1, read as the reverse complement.
GGTAAAACAATAATCTTGACAAGCTCTCATTAAGGAATCAATAAATGGAGGACAAAACTACATTTATTGATTATATCAATGGACTAAAAGAGAAAATTATGTATATATAATTCTATATTTACTTAGAGTGCAATTCTATATTTATAAAGGAGTAATTATGAAATTAATAAATAAGATTATTAGATTAAAGAGTTTAATTAATAATATGGTTTATTAGAGCTTCGTATTATAGATCCATGGTTCCCAGATCACCTCTGTCCTACACTGTCAAGGGTAAGGATGTCAAAAGAAATATTTGTAGAGAGGACTTAATTGCAAAGGAATTAATTTTCTAGGGCAATGAAATAATTATGTGATAGTTATGGGCGATTGATTAATTATGAATTAATTAATTATTAAACTATATATTTTTTATTTTGAAATTCTATAGTTTAAAATAAATATAAATCTTGTTTGCATTAATATATAAAGAGAAATTAATAATTATCTTATTTAGATTAAGATATTTATTTAAAACTGATACTTTAAGATAAAGTTAATTTTGAATTAACATATATCTATTTTGGGATAAATGTATCGTATTAAACATTAATTAAATAAACAAATGAGAAAATTAGGATAACCCTAATGGTATGGTCAACACACTCACTGCACAGTGAGTGTGGCGCCACACACAAGGATTACATATCCCTTGGATTTGAATTATTTAATTATTTTTTAAAATATGATTTAAATTAAATAATTAAATAAGTCAGTTTTATTTTAATAAAATAAATATTAATTAAATTAGTTAATTATCTTTATAAACCAAAAAAGAAGCGATACTTTTAAGGTCATTATTTTTTCATAGACTATCAGACTATCTCTCTGAAACAAATGCAATAGTTTTCCTAAACTTGAAAATTATTCAATTCCTCTTCTCTCTATCAAACGTCTCTAGATCTCATATGTTGAGCACATCTAGAGAGTCATAAATCAACCTTTTGAATCATACTTATCCACACACGTCCTTGTGTGTTTGAGGATTGGTCTGGAAGATCAAGGTGTGAGCTTTCAGAACTTGGATAGGAAGATCGTTGATTTTAAACAAAATGATTCGTGGACACTTGACAGGCTATAAGAGGTAATCTATAATCTGATTGTATGTGATTTAATATATATGTGTGTGTGTGTGATCTTAGCTGGTATTAATAATTATTAAAAGGGTCCATTCCCCGTTGCGTATCTTTTATTCTCTTTTAATACCAACAGGCCTTACCTATATAAATATAGGGTTTTGGTCCCCAAGCTCAACGTTCATTCTCATACTTCGTCTAAAGAGCTAGTGGGAGCTTGGAAGTCAATTACCCCCACTAATACCATTTTCTTATCTTTTGCATATCTAAAACTTTTAGATCAAGGTTAACAAAATCAATGGTTGAATGTATGCTCTAAACGATTCTCTTTATTATGTGACAATCCTATTCAGTCTACTCTGCATATTAAGATTGTTAATGCATATAGATATAAATTATATAACAAATAATATATATATATAACAAATAAAAAATATTTAAAATAAATATAATATAAACTAAATAAATAAATTCATACAAACTAAATATTATTATATATAACTTGTTTTTGTTATAAGGTTATAAAAAAACACACAAAAAATGATGGTGAATTTGAATTCAAAATACATAGTAATATGGTTATGAAAAAACACAAAAAATATGTGAATTAATTAAATGAGAATATATATAAAGAAGGTAGAAGAGATTTTATCGTACCATAAAATAAGAGAATTTAGAGTAAGACAGAATAATGAGAATATTTAAAATATATATAAAATTATGAAGATATATTTATATGAATAATGATAGGAGCATATTTCATTTTGCACAATAAAAACTACTAGCTGTTTTTAGAGAAATTTTAAGGTAAGAGATGAAGTTTTCTACTTTACTAATATAAAAAGGATTAATTATATTAAAAGTTTTGAATAAAGATACTTCTATGGTGCGTTTGGAAAGTTCGTCAGACCATGTACTCACATATAATTCAATTCGTGTGTCTGACAGGCTATAATTCGTGTGTACTTGTCCCATGTATATTCGAGAGCTATATGAGAATTACTAGCTGTTTTTAGAGAAACTTAAGGTAACAGATGAAGTTTTCTATTTTACAAATATAAAAAGGTTTAATTATATTGAAAGCTTTAAACTTCCATTTTAGGGCCCCCAATGAATGGATACCCTTCAAAAATAGGCGTATGCCATTATAGTGACGAACACACGGTATTCTTTAGTAAAAGGCGAAAGAATAGTTCGCGTTGTGTTCAACACATCGCAGCGTGAATATTCTAGGCAACATCACTTCCTCTTTTATTGATAGTCTTAGAAGATTGTTTAAGCTATTGTCGATGTGGGACAAGTAGACTCCGGTTTGCTACATTAATCAGATCGTTACTTTTTTTCAAAAAATAAATAAATTACTTTCATGATCTAGTCCCAGGTCTTATTTTTGGGTCTACTTGTCTTTAATCGAGTATTCACTTTTCTTTCATTGACTTTATTCATCAATTTAGTTTGTCTTCTCCCGAAGAAGAAAATAGGTAGTTTTTTTTATCAATAATCATGAATGCTTTATAGTTATTCTTGGATTCCTTATACTGCCTCACACATTAGTTGAATAATTTTTCATGGTAAGATGAGAATTTTGGGTTCTGAAAATTGTGATGGTGTGTTCGTTTATCTATTCTTAGGTATAAATTAAGTCAAAATAGAGGTTTTGTTCCAAAGTAGAACCAAATTAAATTAAATACAATTCTATATAATTATTAGGTAATACATAATAAAATTATATACCGTATATCTTTTAAAGGTTTCAAAAGTGTGTTGTATTAAATCTTTAACAATTCTTTAACTAAAAAAAATTAATTTTTTATTTATTATTTAGTATGTATATATATATATATATTAATTTCATGCTTTAAGTATCTAATAAAGTTTTAAAAAAAATTCTTCAGCATTTAAAATTAAAAAAATTTGGACTATAAGTACATCATATATAAACTAAACCTAAAATAATGTTTCAATGTGACACACAATTATTCTATCATGACTATTAAAAAATCTCTTAAAAAAAAGACTGAAAGGCTCAACTATATCATTGTGGACAACTCTTTTACTTTCACCATATAAGTAGTTGTCTCAGTGTCAAATCTAAGCCAACGTCTACTTTCAAATACATAAGAGTGAATCCTCTAAACTCCAAAATTGTGATACTACAAAAAATATTGCAACTCTCATAAACAATTGAAGAAGTTGAGCAAAGAAAATAATATATTATCCACACTTTTGTCTAAATATGACTAGAATGAGTAATTTAATATTCTACATAACTCAATAGAGCATATGCAAAATGAGCAAATGAGACTAACTACAGCCAAAATTTAGTATAAGAGATTACTGCCATAAGTGTAACTTCATCACAAAAGCCTCATTCTCATTGTGAAAGATTTTTTTTGGGCTTGGTGCAAAATGACCATTAATAGTGTGTGAAAATAAGTAAATGTTCATGTTTTTAATTTTGTAGAAAAACAGTCCAACCATGCGTATTGGGAAACCAGCGAGAGGCCAGAGAATGTTATAACTCATCAATCACAAAAGCGAGAAAGTGCGGATCGGGGAGCGAAGTAGAAAAAAATTACTATTGGTAAATGAGTTACATGCCCAATCAGGTGAACAAGTCACCAAATAGGGCGTTGCCCAAAGTGAGGATAGGTACTTAGATCCTCGCTTTGGGGATTTTGAGAAAAGTATAGGACTGGTTGATCTTCGGGCCGTCACCTCAGTATGGCATTTGGCCATGAAATTCCTGACAGACGCAGGGGTAGGACACATTTTGGGAAACCAGAGGGAAGCCAGGGAGTGCTACAATGCCTCAGTTACAAAGGCGAAGAAGGGAACGTCGAAGAGCACTCCCACAGATAGGTTGCAGATGGCTATTGATACACAAGCCCAATCCGGTGATGGAGTCACCAAATAGGGTGTTGCCCAAAGTGAGGATAGAGATTTAGATCCTCGCTTTGGGGATTTTGAGGAAAATGTTGGACCCGTCGAGGACCTGGAAGAGGTCCAACTTGATGAAAAAGACCCGACTAGAGTCGTAAAGGTCGGGAAAAACTTAGAAGCGACCACGAAGCATGCACTGGTGGAATTTTTAAGAAAGAACCAGGAAGTCTTTGCCTAGTCACACAAAGACATGGCTGGGATAGTTCCTGCAGTTATCAGCCATGTCCTGAACGTTGACAAGAGTTTTCCACCCGTGCAACAAAAAAGAAGGCTGCTCGATAAAGATAGATCGAAAGCCTTAAAAGAAGAAGTTGAAAGATTAAAGGAGAATGGGTTCATCAGGGTGGCGTTTTATCCATCGTGGGTCTCTAATCCAGTACTGGTTCCCAAGCCTAATGGCAAATGGCGAACCTGTGTGGATTTCACAGACCTTAATAAAGCATGCCCAAAGGATTGCTTCCCACTCTCAAGGATCGCCCAGCTGGTCGATGCAACTGCAGGACATGAGATCCTCTCCTTCATGGACGCATACTCAAGATACAATTAGATTAGTATGCATCCCCCTGACGAGGATCACACCAGCTTTTGGACCGATACGGGGTTGTACTGTTATAAAGTAATGCCTTTTGGACTGAAAAACGCAGGTGCGACTTACCAGTGATTGGTTAACCACATGTTTAAGGAGCTGATAGGAGTAAACATGGAGGTGTATGTGGACGACATGCTGGTAAAGTCGAAAAAAGCGGAAGGACATGTGAAGGATTTACAAGAATGTTTCGATGTATTGAACAAGTACCAAATGAAATTAAATCCTCTCAAATGTTCCTTCGGAGTTGGATCAGGGAAATTCTTGGGGTTTATTGTCAATTCTAGAGGAATCGAGGCCAACCCCGACAAGATAAGAGCCCTGATCAACATGAAATCGCCAGAGAAGATCAAGGATATGCAAAGTTTAACTGGAAGAATTGCCGCACTAAGTAGATTCATTTCCAAGTCGACGGATAAATGCGTCCCTTTCTTTAATCTACTCAGAGGCAACAAGAAGTTTGAATGGACAGGAGACTGCGAGCAGGCTTTCCAAGCCCTAAAGGCCCACATGGCACAGCCTCCTATTTTATCAAAGCCTATCGAAGGAGAAACTTTGTTCATCTACCTGGCGATCACTGAAGTTTCTGCTAGTGCGGTACTGGTACGATAAGAAGAAGGCGGACAAAAGACGGTTTACTATGTAAGCAAGAGGCTGATTGGAGCAGAGCTGAGGTATCCTCCCATCGAGAGGTTAGCCTATTGTTTAATCTTGGCCTCAAGGAAGTTACGTCCTTACTTCCAAGCCCATCCCATTACAGTCTTAACTGACCAGCCCCTTCGGCAAGTCCTGCAAAAGCCTGAGGCAGCTGGACGCTTATTAAAATGGGCAGTCGAACTCGGGAAGTTCGATATTACATATTCACCGTGAGCAGCAGTAAAAGGACAAGTCCTGGCTGATCTTATTGCCGAGTTCACTGAACTCCCAGACAACGAACAGCGTGAAGAGTCTAGTGCGCCTGAGCCCCAGGATGAAGCTCCTTCATGGAAGTTGTTCACGGATGGATCATCCAACGAATCTCACGCAGGAGCGGTAGTGATATTGATAATGCCATAAGGGCATCGATTTCACTGCGCTATTAGGTTCGACTTCACTGCGTCAAATAATGAAGCCAAATATAAAGCACTCCTCGCTGGGTTAAGATTGGCAAAAGACATGAGTATAAAGGTGTTGGATATTTACAGTGATTCACAGCTGGTAGTGAATCAGGTCCTAGGGGAATATCAAGCACGAGGTCTCAAAATGGTGGCCTACTTAAATAAAATTAAAGATCTGCTGGCTCAGTTTGAGAAGTATACCCTCCAACAAATACCTCGGGATCAGAATTCGAACGCAGATGCCTTAGCCAAACTCGCAAGCGCGAAAGATGCTGACACTTTGAATATTGTGCCAGTAGAAAGATTGTGCGAGCCGAACATACGAGAAGATGAAACTAATATGGAAATCTGGATGGAGGATACATGGATGGCACCATACTTGGAGTATCTCACGAATGGTGTACTACCAGCAGATAGAAACAAAGCCAAAACTCTTCAACGATAGGCTGCTAGGTATATACTGGTCGATGGTGTTCTTTATCAAAGAGGATATTCCATGCCACTGCTCAGATGTATTACACCGGAAAAGGATAAAGAGCTGATGAAGGAGGTACATGAAGGCTTCTGCGGGGATCACGCTGAGGGGCAAAGTTTGGCAAAAAGATTCTAAGGTAGGGCTATTTTTGGCCAACTATGAACGAAGACTCAATGGAGTTTGTGCGAAAATGCGATAAGTATCAAAGATTTTCCAAGATCCCACGCGTAGCGCCCAATGAGTTAAAGCAGATGCAGAGTCCTTGGCCTTTCGCAGTATGGGGTATAGACTTGATTGGATCCCTGCCAACGGGAAGGGGTGGAGTAAAGTATGCAGTCGTATTAGTCGACTACTTCACCAAATGGGCCGAAGCTGAGCCGCTCGCTACCATAATGACCAAGAAAGTTCTTGACTTCGTCATCAAGAACATTGTTTGCCGATATGGTTTGCCTCAAAAAAATTTCTCAAACAACGGCACCCAGTTTGACAGTGACTTATTCACAGACTTCTGCGAAAGGCATGGCATCGTCAAAAGCTTTTCTTCAGTCGCGCATCCACAAGCAAATGGGCAAGTTGAAGTAGTGAATAAAACGCCTAAAGACACCCTGAAGAAAAGGCTCGAAGATGCTAAAGGAGCATGGCCAGAATAGTTTCCCGAAGCCCTCTGGTCATATAGAACGTCCCATCTAACAGCGACAGGTCATACCCCGTTTTCCTTAGCATACGGGTATGAAGCTATGTTGCCTGTCGAGTTAGATCCCCCCTCACACCGGAGAATTACATACGACCAGGACCAGAATAGCCAACTGATGATGGAGTCCCTAGACTCACTTGAAGAGAAACGGGAAAGAGCCCAACTCCGAGTAGCTATGTACCAGCAAAAGGTCGCCCAGTATTTTAACTCGAAAGTGAAAGAAAGAAAATTCAACGTCGGAGATCTAGTGCTACGACGAGTTTTCTTAAACACCCGCGACCCAACTGCTGGAGTGCTCGGTCCAAACTGGGAAGGACCTTACCAGATTGAGGAAGTCCTTCATCCAGGCACCTACAAGCTTGCACGCTTAAATGGAGATCTCGTTTCACGCTATTGGAACGGAGAACACCTGCGCAAGTATTATCAATAGACAGTCCTTTTTAAAGGACTGGCTTGTATTAATTTTTACTTTTTACAAGTTTTGAAAAAGGGTTAGCCACGTTGTATGGCTAATTGCTTATAAGTGTAAGATCTTTCTAAGATCACTCGTAAAGACATGTTTAGTCCATTTTTAATACGAGATTATAAGGGACTGTGCGCAGCCAGTCATTCTTGCCAACCTTTGTAAATTTATTTTTACAAGTATTTGTTCATTACGTGTGTTGTTTTACTGTATTATAAGTGTTACGTTTCCTACCGAGCAGTAATGTTCGCACAGGTCGTGGTCAAGGCAAGTGACCAAGGACCTAAAGCTCCTCGATCACTTGGGGGGCATATAAGGTACATCGATAGCAAAGCATACCAAAAGGTATGTAAACACATGAACAAAATGAGTGAAAGCATGCTATGGTACTTAGAGTATTTTTCAAAATTTATATTTTGTTAAATCAAGCCAAAGTACTATGCTAAGTTCAGTCATGCGAACAGATGTGACAATAGATAGAAATATTATAATATCAAAAGGCATTCTTTTACACCGTGAGCAGTACTGCTTGGATGTAATTGTTTAAAGTAAAAGGAAAGTTTGCTGCCCATGCAGCAAATTTAAAAATAAAAATTTAGTCTTTACATCACGACCCGTGGGTCGTGTAATTAAAGAAGAGAAAAAGAATAAAAAAGTTTAAGGAGCATTAGGAGCAGGAGTGTCTTGCTCTACATTCTGGTTGGCCACATCCTCGACAACTCCTCCTTCCTCCGCGCCAGCAGCTGGCTAGATACTTGGGGAAGCAGGGACCCTGGCTCTTTCTTCTTCTGCAGCCAATCGAGCAGTGTAGTGGGCTAACTCAGCGTTCCTGGCATCCTCTAGAAGGTAGTTGAAGTCAGCACTCTGGTTGTGTTTCCAAAAGTCGTAGAAACACAGAAGTGTCGCATTCTTGTATCTCTCCAGATCTTTAGCATTGGTGAGCTTCAGCTGCTCCACCTGGCTCTCAAGAACAGCTATGGTCTTGTCCTTAGCAAGGTGCTCCTCCTTAAGTCTCTTGACTTCACGATATTGGATTCGACTGGACTCCTGGAAATCGTCCTTCTGCTTCTTCAAAGCTGCCTGAGAAGCTTCAGTCTCCTCCAGCTTTGCCACCAAAGCATCCTTCTACTGGGTGACCACCTCCAACTCCCCAGCGTGCCTGGCTTCCACAGCCTGAAGCTCCTCGATGGCTTTCGCCTGAAACTCCTCGATGGCCTTTGCCCGAGCCTGCTCGATGGTAGCAGTGGCATGGGTACGAGCGGCAGTTATCGTCAGCATGGTCTGCAGTCAAGGAATAAAAGTTAGACTATATTACAAGAAGGAAAGGTAAAAACCAAGAGGAAGAATACTTACACTGGCTACTTCGTTAAGAGCCTTGTTAAGGATCTGATCGACCCCCATGCTCTCAACTTCAGCCATTGCCTCCCTGCAATGGTCATGCTTCAAGATATGAGCAAGGCGATCTTTAGCTGATCGCAGGGAGCGGTTCGAGAGTTTGGTCCCAGGAAGTTCTGCTTACGGGGTCTATTCTCTTCGGGCCGTAGGCGGAGGGTTGGCAGCAGGGGCAGTCTCCTTTTTAGCAGGAGCAGAAGGTTGGCTAGTAGGTCCGTCCTTGGAAGGATCATCTGTTCGACCCTTCTTGGCTGGGGGTGCTTGGCTTGATTCGCCATTATGCCTCCTAGCTGATTTCCGTCGAACCAGGGGAACCTCCTCTTCCTCCTGGGTCTGGTACAGATGGAAAACGTTGGGGGAAGCCATCTCTGCAGATAAAGAAAAACATGCCGACAGTAAGACAAAGGCAAATAAAAAATCATGATAAATCAGAAAAGAGGTCACAAAGTTTAATACCCGAGCTACAATTATTGGTCGCTATACTACTGACTCTATTAGTCATACACTCACTATCTGGCACGAAGAAGTCTGGCCCTAGATTTGGAGTATACGTAAAATTGTCATCCCCGCCAAACAAGTGACAGGGAATTGGCAAGCTATTTAAAAGCAAGATAACAATACCATTTTCGTATGAGGATTCATCCAGGTCTATGACAGACTCTGTTGCCTTTTGTTTCCCCTTGCCTTGGGGCGTAGAAGGCCTCTCTGCTGAAGGGACGCCAGTGGGTTCCCTGATCGTAACCCCTGTTGGCCTCCTTCGGGGAGGAGACGCCGGGGGTTGCTGCTCGGGATCCCCCTCGACCGTGGCATCTGCCACCACGGGTCCTCTTGTTTCATGGAGAGGAGCCAGGAGGCCAGATAACCTCAGATTTTCATCAGTGACCAGGGACTTAACGCTTTTTTCAGCGTCTGCCATCCTGGCCAGTGCGTTGGACCTCAACACCATGTCTGGTGTCGGGTTCGGACGTAACCATGGTCTTGAAAGGCACAATATACTTTAGAGAATTGAAGAAGAGTGTGCGAAGGAAAAGTATTGACCAATGAATGTAGCATTTACCTCCTCGAGCGAAGGCCAGGTTGTTCGTAGTCATGTCTAGCGTGAGGAAGTACTCTTTATTGTACTGCCCCACGTTGGAAATATGAGTAGTGTCACTCAGGAACGTTCGGCTTGTTTCCTGGTGATGGAGATGAAAAAAGCCCGTCCCGTATTGTTGAGGGTTAGACTTAAGATCAAAGAGGAAGTTGACCTCATGAGGAGTGGGTTCTTGCCATTTTTTGAGTTTATAAAGGATATAGAGTGCGACCAGCATTCTATATCCGTTTGGGGTAATTTGAAAGGGGGAAACACCAAAGTAGTTGCCCACCCCCTGGTAGAAAGGATGTAGAGGGAGGATAGCCCCTGCCTCTATGTGATATCTGGACCAAGCGCTATAGACGCCCCCAGGCAGGTTAGCTCTTTGGTCAGTAGCAGGGATTGTGAGATTAACCCCGGTAAAAGGATACTTCCTATGATAATTGGCAAGCATCTGGGGAGTTACCTGGCTGGTAGGAGAGAGATACCACTCGACATCAGGAAGGTTTTGATGCCGAGGACGAGCCCTGACTTGAATACGAGGGTCTGGGGCAGCATTTTCTCGACCACTGGTCGAGGGAACCCTAGCCTGCGAATCAGGCTGGGCAGGAGAATTTGGATTGTTTTCAGAGTTTGGTTTTTTCTTGCCTGGAGACTTAGAACAGGCCATTTGAGGTGGTGATGGTTTCGGTCTAGAAGAAACTCTGGAAAATGGAATCTCGTGAACTCGGTCGGTTGGTTGTTCTTCGTCTTCAAGCAGCTGTGCAAGAAAGATCGTCGTCGATGGGCCGCTCACCTCCCCACAAATCTGGCATTAAAATCTACGAACAGAAGAATGGGGAGGTGAGGAAGAAGAATTTTGAAAGTTTTTTAGAATAACGCTGGTCGAGTATAAAAGTTAAGCTTTTATACAACAACATTCTAACAAAAAACTAAATTTTTTGCACGAACAGTTTGAGAAACAGATCAAAAAGTGAAAGCAAAAAGTTTTTTGAAAAAGCTTTTTCTACTCCTTTTAGGGCGGGAAAAACTTGGTTTTTCAACTGGCATAAAAATCGAATTTTTACTTCAGTTTTACGTCCTAAAGTTGTGATCTCATTTATCAAACTAACTCGTGAAATCGTTAATGGCAGAAGAAATATCACCCTATACAGTATCACCCACAAAACCCCCTACTGACATGCATCTCAACCCAGAAACAAATGAACTCAACAGTCAATCCACAGAAGCATGCATGGCAAAAATATAGAGCATAAAAGTTCTGAGACTTACCAGAAAAAAGATCATGGAGATTGGAGAGAGTTTTCGAAGGTCGGAGAACTCACAGACTGAATCTTGAAACGCTGAAAGACGGTCTCCAGAAGAAAATGGAAGCTCTGATTTTAGGGTTTCTTGAAAGAGTAATAGCTTGCGTAAAAAGAAAAAGAAGACTTTGGAGAGACTATATATTTTTTTTTCCATGGCATTAAAAGGGAGTAATCATCAGTTTCCTCTTTTTCGAAGCGTTGGGAAAGGTGATAGCCGTCGAAAGGTTACTTGGGAGTCGAAAAGCCGTGATTAGACAATGGTAGGTAACTTTTCCCAAGATTGCACGTATTATTCTGACAGGTCTAGTGGGGTAACCGAAGGGTCGTTTCCTTAAAATTTTATTTATTGCTTGTAATAAATAAACTTGGGGGGAAAATGTTATCCAAAAAACAGGCACGAATGACGTGGTAAGTGATGTCTGGACACGTGGCTGACACCTGGCAGAAGTCTTGTTAGACCATCGACCAGAAAGACGTCTGTGGCGCAGCGCTCAATCTTTATATACAACTAGCTTGGTCGTATACTCGCTACATTTGGAGAAAATCTTATGCAGTTATAATCATATCTGAAATTATCTCCCATGATTTCTTGATTATCCGATTAATTAGGAAAGAATATCTGTAACAAACTAATGTAATCTTCCTTGAGCCTATAAATAGAGAAAGATAGCTCAAAGAAGGGACTTTTGGCTTTCTAATTATCTGAGATTAGATTTTTACGAGTGTATTAGAGCTATCATATTGAGTATATTGTTTTGTTCTTCAGAGGTTGGTGAAACTCATTGAACCCTAGTTCTTTGATCACTCCTTTGAAATATTATATGAATAACAGCTCAAGTGGACGTAGGTTATTACCAGATTCTGGGGCCGAACCACTATAAATTCTTGTGTGCTTTATTGTTTTTGTCATCATTCTCATTTCAACATATCTGTCCACATCAAGCATTTTTTACTCCGTGTCAGTTGACCAAAATCAGGGTCAACACACCTAATGAGGAATGATTAGTGGTGAAAAATACACATTGATTGATTTGAATAGCCAAAATAAATTAAGTTTTAATTAATATTTTCATGGAATTAATATGATTTATTTTATAAATGAAAATATTTGATTATGATTTAATTTATTGTTATTTTGTAGGAATTAAAAGTTGTATTTTGGCACTTTGAAATGAAGAGAAAAGAAAACAATTAAATCTGAAAAAGAGAAGAGAAAAATGGCATTTTTCTTGAAACAAATGGCCCAATCCAAAGGCCCCAGCTCGAGTCGAGCCACCTGACGCCTAGCCAAGCTGCCGCCGAGCCAAGCCACGCAGCCGCCTGCACCGTCTGACACAGCCGCCTGCCACCGCCTGACGCACCTGCCAGCCGCTTGACGTGCCCGCAACTGTGTGTGTGCGCCTCGGTCTGTGTGCAACAACTCATCCTCCACCTGCAAGCGAGAAAGCAACATATTTATAATAACTATAATATTTTAGTTGCACCATTCTCAATACACATGATTTGAATGTTGTTTTACTATTATATTATTTTTATTATTTATTTATTTTATTTTTTCAAAAGCTTTATTTTATTTAACTTTGTAAACCCCACTTAGATTTTACTTTGCATTTCAGTCCTCCTTCCACTCTATAAATAGAGACAATTATTCATAGTTTAGAATGTAATTTTTAGGTAGCAAAACTCTACCAAATTTTAGTCTCATTTCTCATATTTTCTCTCTAGAATTTCATGAGAATGTCTAGCATAATAGGCTAACCTTCTTAGGAAGGTTAGGATGATTCTATATGCATTATGACTTTGTTTGGTATTTTTGATTCACCATGTGCTTAAAGTTTACATATTTGAGTGATTTATTTTCTTTCACCTCTATTTCTTCATCTTGTTATCTTTTTATGTTTACTAATAGTATATAGATTTTGTCAAGCACTTTCTATGTATTATCAAATTAGTGAAAATAATATAGATAATATCTTTATCATTCTCTCCATCTCATTCATATATATTTACTTTTGCTAAATCTATATAGAATTAGTCATGCTCTTTCTATGTATTTTATAAATAGTAAAAGTAATATTTGTGTTAGGTTTTATGTCCAATCTTTTATTGCATTATTGTTAATGGTATAATGTCATTTTTAGATTTATCTCATCCTTCCATGGTAAAGTATAGTAATCACTTGAATACATTTTTGTAAAATATATTTGTTCACCAATGTTAAATCTTCCAAATGAATAGTTGGGATGTGAACTATCCATTTGTGTAATTTTTGTGAATCAAAGATCCAAATAAATAAGTATGAATATTGGTGACTCTTGATCCTTCCTACTTGTTACCTATTGTTACATCATACTTTAGTCTATTTCTATTTCTAATCTTTAAATCTCAAAAAGAACAAAAATATCACTTGTTATATTTTTCCTCATATTATTTATCTCTAAACTTTATTTATTGATTAACTTTATTTCTTTGCCTCCTTGTGGAATCGGCTGCCCATCTATACTACAACCAACTCTTTACTGTTATAAAGTAATGCTCTTCGATTTGAAAAACGCTAGTGCGACTTACCAACGACTAGTAAACCACATGTTCAAAGGCCAGATCAGCAATAACATGGAGGTTTATGTTGATGATATGTTTGTCAAGTCGAAAAAAGTTGGGGAGCATGTCAAGGACTTACAGGAACGCTTCAACATCTTGAATAAATATCAGATGAAGCTTAATCACCATAAGTGTTCCTTTGGAGTCGGATCAGGAAAAAATTTGGGATTCATAGTAAACTCGCGAGAAATCGAAGCCAATCCCGAAAAAATTCGAGCGTTGATAGAGATGCAGTCACCAGCCAAAATTAAAGATGTACAATGCCTAATAGGATGAATTGCAGCTCTAAGTAGATTTATATCTAAGTCTATGGACAAGTGGGTCCCATTTTTTAATCTAATAAGAGGAAACAAAAAGTTGGAATGGACAGAAGAATGCGAATAGGCTTTTCAGGCACTCAAGGACCATATGTCGCTACCACCCATTCTATCCAAGTCGGTCAAAGGAGAAACTTTGTACATCTACCTAGCAATAACAGAATATTCTGCCAGCACTGTTTTGGTAAGGGAAGAAGACAACATACAGAAGGCAGTATACTATATAAGTAAAAGGCTGGTGGGAGCCGAGTTACGTTATCCGGCTATAGAGAAATTGGCATACCGCTTGATACTAACATCAAGAAAACTATGACCCTACTTTCAAGCTCACCTCATAGTAGTTTTTACCGACAAGCCATTATGGTAAGTCTTCCAAAAACCAGAAGACGCTAGTCAACTACTAAAATGGTCAGTTGAGCTAGTGCAGTTCGAAATTTCTTACGCACCACGAGCATCAATAAAAGGACAAGCATTAGCAAATTTTGTAGCTGAATTCATCAGACTCCCAAAAAACAAGCCGACTATTGAGCCTGAAGCCCAAGACAAAGCTCTCACCTAGAGATTGTTTGTGGACGGATCATCAAATGAGCATAACTCAGGGGCAGTATTCATTCTAATGACCCCCGAAGGACATCGGTTTCATTGCGCAATAAGATTCAACTTTACTGCCTCCAATAATGAAGTCGAGTATGAAGCGTTGCTCGCAGGTTTGAGACTAGCCAAAAATATGAACATAAAGTCACTAGAGTTATACAACGACTCTCAACAAGTTATTAATCAAATCATTGGAGAATATCAGGCAAGGGGTCTTAAGATGATCGCATATCTAAACAAGGCAAAAGACTTGCTAGTACAGTTCAAAAGGTATACTTTATAGCAAGTACCTCACGAACAAAACGCCAACGTCGATGCCTTAGCCAATCTAGCAAGCCCCAAAGATGCCGACACTTTGAGTATTGTACCAGTCGAATGTTTGTAAGTTCCCAGCATTCAAGTAGAAGAATCCTCCGTATTAATACAAGTATCCGACACTTGGATGACTCCCATTATTCAATATCTAAAACATGGATGGTTACCTGCAGACAGAAATAAGGCGAGAACACTACAAAGGAAATCGACTCGCTTTATCTTGCTCGATGGAATCCTGTAACGATGAGGATATTCTATGCCCTTGTTGAGATGTATTTCCAATGAAAAAGCTAAGGAAATGATGCGAGAAGTACATGAAGGGTTCTGTGGACTCCATGCTGGGGGGCAAAGTTTGTCAAAATAGATTATCCAACAAGGGTATTTCTGCCCTACTATGATCGAGGATTCTATGGAATTTGTTAAGAAGTGTGATACATGCAAAAGATTCACCAAGATGCCTCGAGCAGCCCTAAATGAGCTTAAATAGATGCAAAGCCCATGACCATTCGCAGTTTGGGAAATAGACCTGGTCAGATCTTTGCCTACAGGAAAAGGGAATGTCAAGTACGCAGTAGTTGCTGCAGACTACTTCACGAAGTGGGCAGAAGCTGAGCTGCTTGCGACAATCACAACCAAGAAAGCACTAGATTTCATTGTCAAAAAAATTGTATGCCAGTATGGATTGAAAAAATAGATCGTATTAGATAATGGCACACAATTTGATAGCGACCTATTTACCAGTTTCTGCGAACGACATGGCATAACGAAGAGTTTTTCATCAGTTGCCCATCCACAAGCCAACGGGCAGGTAGAAGTTGTAAACAAAACTCTAAAGGAAACACTAGATAAAAGGCTCGAAGAGGCAAGGGGAGCATGGCCAGAACCATTACCCAAAGTACTCTGGTCGTATGGAACAACACATAGAACAACAACAAGCCATATGCCATTTTCTTTAGCATATGGGTATGAGGCCATGTTATTAGTTGAGTTAGATCCACCCTCGCATAGAAAGGTAACATACGACTAGAATAAAAATAACCAATTATTAATGGAGTTTTTGGACTTGGTTAATGAAAGGCATAAGCAAGCCCAACTACGAGTTGTAGCCTACCAGCAAAAGGTCGCTCGATATTTTAACTCTAAAGAAAGCGAAAGAAATTTTGATGTAGGAGACTTGGTACTTAGAAGGGTTTTTCTCAACACTCACGATCAGACTGCTAGAGTGCTTGGACCAAACTGGGAAGGTTCCTATCAAATTGAAGAAATTCTTTAACCAGGCGCATACAAACTTGTTCGTTTAAACGGAGATCTCGTTCCTCGCTATTGGAATGGAGAACACCTGCGCAAGTATTATCAATGAACATTTCTTGTTAAATATTTGGCTTGTATTAATTTTACTTTTTACAAGTTTTTGAATAAGGGCTGGCCAGTTAGTGTTGGGAAACTTATACAAGATTTTTATTTATTTTCATGTAGATCTAATATTAAACAAGTTAATATGAGACAACCTAGAACATGTTTCTAAAATTGAATTCAAAGAGAAATAATGATAAGAATACTTACATTATACGCAGCAGAATGATTGAGTCCTTCCTTCAGTTTCTCTAACCCTTTTATCCTTTTTGTCGCAGATATTACCAAAAAACTGAACCGTTCTTCAATTTTCTTCACATCCTTCCAAAGTATCATTGGAATCACCTAGACTAGGGTGAGAAATTCTCAACACATGAGATAGATACAGAGAGAAGAAGAATAGAAGAGAAAAATTGAGGCTTATAAAAGGACTTATGCAGTAGAGATAATCTAAAACTTAATAGAAACTTGTGATTCAACTTATTTTTCAACTCTCTCTTAGCATTCCTTTTATAGACTCAATTAGGTCATTTATTTAATTAAAAAATCAATAAAATCATAGCCAATTAACAGCCCTAGATCGAAATTATCATGGGCTTTAGGCCCGTGAAATTTCCCATTAGATTATATGCTCGTTGGACTTAAAATCAAGGTCTGTATTATTTTCTATTGATTTAATTAATTAAATAATTATTCAAATCCTTTATCAAATTAATTATTTACAATTTGAACATTGATTTAAACTTATTTATTAATTTAGATACCAATTTATCTTAATTAATAAATCTACCATAATTTCTCTTTTCTTCTCTAAATTGTACAACTCTATGATACTATCAAAAATTGACGTGGTCAACTTTGATAATTCTAATTGATAATTAAATCAATTAATTGAGACTATCTAGATGATTTTATCCAAGGTACATTGGGGACCATGGGCCTATGAAATAAAACTCCAATAAGTTATCATAAATCTAACAAATAAATTTGCTAACTTATTAATTCCTCGTGACTCCACTAAAGACTTAGAATTGCACTCTTGAATTCATAGAACGCTCTATAAGCAATATAGAAACATTATTAATTAACCATTGTTATAACCATAATTGTCACTCAATGCTCTATAGACGGTCTATAATGAGATGGGACCAAAATGTCGTTTTACCCCTCATTGTATTTTATCCATAAAACACTTAGTTCCTTGTAAATGATATTTCAGTAAACTAATATTAATTACTGAAATGAGATCTCTATCATTTAGCACCTTGAACCAAACTAAAAGGAAACCATCATTTCACTTCTTTATCAGAAGCTATAGATGTTCATATCTATGATTAACACTCCCACTCAATTATACTACCGAGTTCCCAAGATGTAAGTATGGGCTAGTTCGTAGGGTAAGCTGGTAACGAACAAGTCAAAGAACTCAAATAATACAATCAGTTAGAATACTAACCACTCAGAATTGAGATTGAATTGACCTATGGTAAACTATATGATATGACTAGAATAGATAGTAACGGTATGTTTACTTATCCTATCTACTGTCAATATCGGTCTAGTCTGATGTAACAAATACATCTGATCTTATCTACTTTACTAATGTTCTAGAAAGAACATAACACTATGATGTGTAAGTAGATCATATCATAGAATGGCAAGTCAGTGTAAATCTTGTGCACAGACTAATCTTAGGACTAACTTATATTTGAACATATAATCATATTTATATTCCACAGTGATTACGTCACTATAAATACGATTAGCTATATGCTTGGGATTTAATAGATGTTTATATTAAACAAATAATCATGAAAATAAAACATGTGAGCAAAGTGATTGACCAAGTCAAAAAATGATTGCTATTCTTTTATTGATAATAAAGGAGATTACAAAGAAATTGGGTTTGAATTAGGGCATAAAACCCCAATAGTTAGATGATTGGTCGCTTATAAGTGTAAGATCAATTTTTGATCACTCGTACAAACACAAATTTTTGTCCATTTTTTTACGAGAAATAAAAGGAACTGTGCGCAACCAGTTATTCTTGCCAATTATTGTATTTATTACAAGTATTTGCTCATTACGTGTTTTGTTTTGCTATATTATCATCAATTTTTTATAAGTACACAAGAAGTAATGTTCGAACAGATATTGGTTAATGGAAAGTGACCAAGAACCTTAAACTCCTGAATCACTTTGGGGGCATATAAAATAATAAGCGAGCAAAGCATATAATAAACATATGTAAACACACGAGCAAAATAAGGGAAAGCATACTACAACACTTAGAGTATTTTTCAAAAAATTCGCAAATTTTGTGAAATAATAAAGTGTTATGCTAGGTTCGATCATATGAGCAGATACTACAATAAAAGTTGTAATATCAAAATGAAATATCTTCACACTGCGAGCATTTGCTGCTTGAATGTTATTCAAAATATTAAAAGTAAATTAAATTGTCTTAGACAGTAAATTGACTTAGCACCACGAATAGGTTGTTCGGGTGTTCTAGTTACGTATAAAATTTTTTTAACTGAGCTAGAGGATCTAGATGGGGCTGTTGGTCGACGGCTACTCCAGCTTCCTCTTCTCCTCCATTAATGCCCGTGGCCAAGGAAATCTCAGGAGATGCAGGGGCATTCTTCTCCTCCTCCAATCGAGCAGCGTATCGGGCAAACTCGGTTTCCCTTATTTATTCGGAGAGATAATCAAAGTTTTCACCTTAATTATTTTTCCAGAACATAGAGAAACAGGTGAAGGTATCACTTTGAACCTCTCAAGGTTGCTCGCATTTGCTTCACTTTCTCCTCAAGCTCATTAGCCTCTTTCTGACTAGTGACCAGATGATCCCGAAGCTTGAATGCCTCGTCATGATTGGCCTTAGACGCAGCTTTGTACTTCTCAAGGAAACAACTTTGTCCAGGTCCTCCTTGGTCTATTTAAGCTCTTCATCGCGAGCCTTGATTTGTTCCCCAGCTGCCCTTAGCTCCTAGATGAATTTAGAGTTTCCTCTTCAAAACGACGCCACCCATTGTTTAAAGTCAAGAGAGCCTATGAGCAACATAAAATAATATTAGTGAAAGAAAAATATATTGTTCTCAATTAGATGTGCAAGATAGAAGGGACTTACAACAAGCAGCTCGTTGAAACTGTGACCAATAACCTGGTCAGTTTTCAACGGTAATGCCCCGACTAATTTTAAGACCTCGAACCATTAAAACTACTATACATAACTACTATTTTGGAATACATACATAGTATAATAGAACTTTATTATAAAAATCCAAAATATGGGATCCCATTGTTATTACATAGAAAAAGCAAAATCTTTAATTAATTGTTCAAATTCTAGATGCGGAAAAATAAATACATAAATTAGAAAGACTCAAAATATAAACTTCATCCTCGATCTTTTCCAGCACTCCATCCATTCAGTCCTCTCCCAATACACATGCCAAAGCTACAATGAATCCATCCCGCCTTCCAATCTTATTTTCATGCACCATCTAAAATAAAAAAGGAATGAGCCTAATGCTCAACAAGGAAAATCTACTAAAACATATCATAAATCATAAGACTAAAAACATATATCATAAAACATATGACGTAAAAACGTAAATCATAAAAACATAGGACTACAATATTAATGCCCATTAACTCATTATCGTAGTATGTGATAGAAACCATATAGGTCATCTTGCTACTATTCGAGGTAGGTTTAAACACAATATAGTATACGATAAACCATCTAGATCCTCTTGCTACTATTCGATGTAGGTTAAATCATAACTCTAATCTACAATAATGATAAAAAATATTGGCATTTATTTGCTATCTAAGCAACTATATTTCCCAAGTGACTACAACATAAAACATATAGATACATATATACACATCATATAAACATAACATAGCATATAAACATATCATAACACATACAATCTAACCTATTTTCCTTACCAAAAACTGGGATATTGGAGATAAGAACGAGATGGAAAACTCCTAAAATCAAACAGTAAGATCCATAAGTTTTCTAAAGAAATGGAGATGAAAGGAAGATCTAACCCATCAAGATAGTAACTTACCGAAAACCTTAAGTTTCAAGAAACTCAAACACCTAACAAAAAGCCATAATAACAAGTTAGGATCTGGAAGAAAATGAAAGAAATAAAAGAACTATAATGAACTAAACCTGAGGATAAGAATACCTTGGATAGACTAGAACTTTGATTTTCACCTCAATACCGAAATGTCACCCTATCTTACTTCCCAAGTGTTTAGAAAAGCTTAGATTGGAAAGCTTTTAATCCCAAAACCCTAGTGTTTTCTCTCTAGAATAAACTTAGCAGCTTGGAGGCTCTGAAGAATGCTTGAATGATGAATGAAATGGTTGAGTGCAAGGTTCTATTTATAGAGTTCAAGGAGTGAAATTAACCCCTTTTAAAAAGAATAAATAATTGAATATTAATTGAATAAATTTGAATTTTCTGTTCAACAGATGCCCAGAACTCGGTAAAAAATGTTCAAGAGCAAGTCCAAGTTATTGAGGGCTGTTTCTAGCTTGGATTCCATGGAATTTCAAACTATGTTGAATGAGCCAATATATGGCCCCCTATAGGCGATATATCGCCTCCCCCTTAGTCTCAAGTCTCCGTGTTTCGTTCGTGTAAAGTCGATGTATTTTTCGTATCAACCTTAGGTGATATATCGACCCCTATAGCTGCGATATATCAACATAGCTGATATTTTAAACACATTTTTGCACACTTTCAGCACACTTGAAGTTTGTTTAAACAACTTTGACTGAGTAAAACATGATCCTAACGACTACTAGAAGGTTCTAGACCTTCTAGATCTATCTTGTATTAATTTATTCATCTAAAATTGTTAATAAACATGCATGTGACAAATGTCACATTCTTAATTATTCTCTCTAAACCTTAGGAAATAATAAATTTCATTTCTAGGACCAGCTATATTAATAAAACATTATGTTAAAATTAATATTTCTAAACTATAGGTTAAACTTATAAAATCCACAACTATTTATACGAGTTTCCAACTAAATCTCGGCTTGAACCAATAATCACGAAAACTAAAATACTACAAGCTACTACTACTACTACTACTATTTAGCTAAGTAAAATTCTGAGACGCTACATCAATAAGGAAAGAGTAGCAAAGGCCTCTTTGCTAAGTCAGTGTTTGTCTATTTTTTGCAGCTTATCGATGGTGGAGCAGGAGGCATTGGATAACATTTCGCTCACCACAGGATCTACTGCCTGCTCGGTGGAGGACTCAGGTTGAGAGCATGGAGGAGGCGTCGTTGACGTGGTGGGAAGAGGAGTCTCTATTGATCGAACATTCTTGCTCAAAGGTTCCCCACTAGTACCACCAGCTTCTCTCTTGCTTGACTTCTTCGAGCTAGTGGTTTGGTCTCTTGAGGCGTAAATGTCAAAAGCATTTTTTGCCTGCATGACTGAAAAAGAGACAAACAAAGTTAGTTTAAGTGTCCACAAGGGTTTATAGAGATCAATAAGAGAAAATTCTAAGTATTATACCCGAACTAAAGCTACTGGTCGCTACTTTATCTAATTTATTACTGCTACAAATATTATCCTCCTCAAAGAAATATGGGTTAAAGCTACTCATTGGAAAGATAAAGTTTCCATTCCTGTTGAACATACTAATAGGAATGAGCAATGTATTTAAGAGAGTTGAATAATACGTACCATTCTCATCCCCGGATGAGCGTATCCTCGACTAGGATGGTCGGGAAGCTTTTGCGTTTCCTTCCCATGGGAAGGGGGGATGACTAGTCAAGGGGAGGGTACCGGTTCTCTTATGGTAACCCCAGCCGTCGGTTGGTGCCTAAGGGGTTGGGAGGCCTCCTTAGTGCCTTCTCCTTTGGCGCTCCCAGGAGTCATTTCTTTCACCTCTTGGTGAGGCTCCAAAAGGCCAACCAGCCTGAGGTTATTCTCAGTAACCAGCTCCTTGACGCTTTTTTCGATGGCGATCATGCTGGATAAGGCAACAAACCTCTCTACCATACTTTGGGTATGCTCTGGTCGGAACCATGGACCTATAAGCAACATAGGAAATTATGAATAAAATGGAAATACACGACCAGAAGTTTAAAAGATAAATTTTTTAAGAAGGAAAATACCTCCCTAGGTGAAGGACAGGTTGTTCGCTACAAGGTCGGTCATGAGAAAATATTCTTGGAAATACTTGCCCATGTTGGACTTGTAGATGATGTCTGTCTGGAAGGTTCGAGCAGATTCTTGATGGCAAAAGTGGAAGAACCCTGTGTTGTTCTAGTTGGGGTTGGATTTCAAATCAAACAAATAGTTAATTTCATGAGGAGTGGGTAAGGGCAATTTCTTGTGATGGTAAAGAATGTAGAGTGTTGATAGCATTCTATACCCATTTGGTGTGATTTGGAAGGGAAAAATATCGAAGTAGTTCGACACTCCTCGGAAGTATTTGTGCAAAGGCAAAGTAGCCCTTGCCTCATTGTGATACCTCGGATAGGTGTTGTAAGCAACTCCGGGCACGTTTGCCCTCTGGTCAGGGGTTGGCTTGAAGAGTGTAATCCCACGGAGGCCATACTTCTTAGGCTATTTGGCCACCATCCTGCTCAATATAATGCTAGGAGGGGAAACATACCATGGTATATCCTTTTTTTTGCGACCTCTTTTGGAAAGGCCCGGTGAAGGAGGATCTCCGAAGGCTGCTTGGGTGAGGCAGGTTGGTTGGTTGTAGATGGTCCTTTAGCATTGGTCGCATATTGGCTGATGTGAGGGTCAATAATTTTCTTCCTCCTATGAGCAACCTATTTAACTTGCGCCATGGAGGGCCTAACAGCGGGATAGCTGGTCAATGATACTGGTGATGTCGTATGTGTTGGAACAGGTAAAGTAGGCGGTTTGGCATCTTTGAATAGCAGATTCAGAAGCTCTTTGTCTATTGGCCTCTCACCTCCCCAGTGATCGTGCATGAATATCTGAGAAGAATAAAGGGAAGTGGGAATCTACGACCAATAGAGAAAAAAGAAAAAAAAAGAAAGAAAAAAGGATAGTGCTGCTCGTAGATGTTGCGAAAATTTAAAGTTACACAAGTATATGTAATCACTTTTGTAGTTTATTTCGGTAAGATCGATATCGTTCCCACGGACACTGATTATCAAGTACCAATAGCCTATTTTATTTTCTATTTGGTAATCAAAATTGGAATTTTTTAAGCTAAAAATAATAAATAACAAAATTATATGAAGAACAATAAAGAACAATAAACTTGATTTAAATATATAAATGAGAAATTAGGGATTATAATCTCCTCTACTATCCACCTTATTATTAATTAATGTAATCACAAAGATAATTCTTCTCACTAAGATGAAAAACATGCAAAAGTGTTAAATATTCGGGTTAGAAAAATAAAACTCGACCTAATGCAAATTCTCTATATTTCTATGAGAAATTTAAAAAATAGGAAGCAATGAACTCAGCCCTAAATCACATAGACCAATTTGAAACTCTCGTTCTAAATTGAAATCTATGTCTATTCAATTTTAGCATATCCAAACCTCACTTCTCAGATTTTGATTCAAATTCATAAATAGCATGTAAAAGGTGTGCAGTCAATCACATACACAATAAACACAAATTGAATAAATCTTAGATGAAGAAGAAATAGAAAACTTGCATTAATTCATAATAAAGCTTCAAGAGATTCAATTAAAAACCCTAAATAGAATTTAGTTCATGTTTATCACTAAGAAATCCATAAACATGAAATTTCCATAAACATGAAATTAACATAAACTAAAAGTAAAAGAAGAAGAAAAGATCTCTAAATGATAAATCCAATCTTCCTCCAAAGCACTCCCAAAACTTTTCTCCCAGTCTAGATCTGCCAAAAGTGCCTCTTTTTCTCTCCAAAATCGTGATTTAAACCTAATTAGCGTTTCTCCCAAACATGAAATGACCAAAACACTCTTCATTAAAAATCTGCGTTTTTCACATTTCTAGACATATCCTACGGTTGCAGGATGTCATTCTTGGAGTCGCAGGAATACCCTAGAAATGCTAAACTTTTATGGAATTGCAGCCGCAGAATCCCATTCCTGTGGTCGCAGAAAGTGCTCCGAAACACCGTTTTCCACTAATTTTTGTCATTTTGCCGGTTTTTCCACCATGTTTCCACACCTAAATTACCTAAGCCATTCTTCACCTGAAAATATACAAAAACAAGCGTAAAATAGAACAAAACAAAACAAAACACCTAATACTTTACCTGAAAAACACATAGATAAATAAGTCTAAAACTCGTTTATCAGTAGATAAAAGTTAAGCCTTTATTCGACGAGCAGTACAAACACAGAAAACCTACGAGCAGGTTGGAAAAACGGATCAAAAAGTGAAACTGAAAAAAAAAATTCGAAAAAACTTTTCAACTTCACAAAAAGGCGGGAAAACTCAGTTTTTCTGAAATACCCAAAATCGAATTTTCACTTTGATTTCGGACCAAAAATCAGTGTAAATAAACCCAAATACTCCTCCTAAACATTTTTTTATGCACTATATTGTCTAAAATACATATTTTAGCATAGTATTTCTAGGTGTTCTTTGTCTAAACCTGATTTTCCTAAAGACTCACCAAGAACAGTGCAAAACCAGTTATGAAAATAGACAAATCACAGCCAGAATGCAGGTAAAGTTCTACAAAATCTTAAGAGGTTGCCGAAAAACTTACTTTGAATGAAGATTGTTGAAGAAATCACGGAGAAATTGCTCGGAATTGCTCCAAAATCTTCGGATTGCATTGAAAGAAGCTTGGCAGTTTTGAGAGAGTTCTAATAGTTCTTGAGGAAAGAGAAAGTTTAGGTAAAAGTGAAAAGGAGTGTAGGGGCTTGTATTTATACTGGTCGAGATATTTCTGATGGGTAATGATGAGAGTAAGGTTTCATTGCATGGGAAACCACAATAACCGTCAAATCATTTTGGGAAATTGAAAAGGTCATGATTATTTATCTTTTCGAGAAAGTAAGTACACTCGGATGTGAAGGGTCAACATGAATGTTGGTTGAGTAAGTTTATTAAATATTGTTCGCATTAAAATAAAATTGGGGGCAAATGTTTCCCAAAATATTTGCATGCTAACGTGGCATGTTAAAGAGGATCATGAGCGGCATGTGGTTATTACTAATGAAGGCCTGGTCGAACGATGATCAAAGTGTCAAGAAGCAAATAAGTTGCTCGATAAGGGCAAGGAAAATGCTGAGCAATAGGAAAAGAAGGGGTGCAGAAGCATACGACCAGAATTGCTCGTGGGACCAAGACAAATGCTCATAAACAGTTATAAGTTAGAGATTTTAGAGATATTTACTATTTCAAAATGTAAATATCATTGTTTATGTTATTATTTTGTTATGCTTGTAACGCCAGTTGAACATGGTCCATAGGCCCATATGTATATCCTGATCTTATAAATAGGATTCATGTGATTCATTTATGAGACATGCATTACTTTGTATTCAGAGAGAAATAGTGATTTTATACACAGTACTTATATTTATTTTCAAGGCTTGTGAAACTTAGTGAACCCTTGTTCGCTGATTGCATGTTTGAAATTCTTTTACATCAATAAAACACCAAGCGGACATAGATTATTACTAATCCTTGGGGTTGAACCACTATAAAATCCTTGTGTCATTTATATTCTTGCATTCAGTTCTTTACTTCCTATCATTTTTTGTGACTCCATGTCATTGAACAAAACGAGAGTCAACATTTATATTATATAAATATTACATGTTTTTTTTAATTATTGTTAACATGAAATATGCATTGTTTATACTATAAAATATCAAATTTCCTTATCGATATTTCTTATAAATTGATTTTGTTTTTATTTTTTTTTAAATTATAGTATGTAAGTTCACCAACATGGTATATTAATTTGATTTATTATAGTACAAAAAATTGATATATCATGTGTAGTGCACCAAATTTTTTTTTTAGTTATTAAAATTTTTGTGTTTTAATTTATTTAATAGTTAAGTGTTGTGAAATAATTTATTTATTTGTTTGATTTATATTAAATTATTAGAATTTTTTGGTAGAATTTTGTGAATTTATTTGCTAGTGTTATTTATTTGTTTTAATTTTAAAAAATGTGATTAATTGAGTTTTTGTTGAATGCATTAAGGTGCATGGTAGGTAGTGACGTACCCTAATTATTAAGTGTGTGCTAGTGCATGGTAGCATGATGCACATGTGTAGAAATTTCTACACACTTGTAGATTCCTTTATATGGAATTAATAAATAAAAAATAAAAAGAAAGGGATATGAGAAAGTCTTGGACGTGCATGATGGCAATGGAAAACTAGAGTAAAAGGAGAAAGAGAGTAGGGGTGAGTTGAGAGGGAATATGATATATATATATTTTTTCTCCTTAATTTTGTTTTGACATTCTTATTTAAGGAAGGTCAATGTTATTGGTATAAATTGCATTTAATTGATTTGATGTTATTTTAATTATTTAATTGATTTGATGTTATTTTTTTTATTATTTTATTTCCTTCCTTTTTGGTTTTG
This sequence comes from Humulus lupulus, assembly GCF_963169125.1. Taxonomy (NCBI): domain Eukaryota; kingdom Viridiplantae; phylum Streptophyta; class Magnoliopsida; order Rosales; family Cannabaceae; genus Humulus; species Humulus lupulus. The sequence continues at coordinate 101,662,428 of NC_084794.1, read as the reverse complement.
TCGTGCGGTGGGTGTGTGTGTGATATTATGGTGTGATGTATTTGGCCATGTAGATGTCAAGATACTTAGCTAAAATATATTAAGAAGTTCCCATTTTATGTGTGAAATGGAATAAGAAAAGGATATTGTCATTACAAGGGAATATGGGGATTTAATAGGATAACTATAGGTTTTGTTATTCCATTATACCACATTAAACAACCAGCCCCATATACTAGTATAGAGAGAGTAACGTGAGAAAGAAGGAGAAAGGGAAAGAGTTTCGAAGCTCTAGGTAATGTGTTCATCTATGGTGTTTTTTTTTTAAATCTTTGGTTAACAATATCCTTCTTCTTCAATCTTAGAATAATGCTGTTTTCTTTCTTTGACTCTATGGTGTTCGAAACCCCTAGGACTTTGAGCAAAGAGGTGGTTCTAGTTGGGCTCTTGATTTTCTATCAAGAGAGGTATTGGATTTTCCCCCCTTCAAATCTTTGGTTGTTGTTATTTGGAAAGATCATGGCTGAAATTGGGTTTGAGGTTTGGGTAGGATGCTATGTTGTGTTGATTGATTGATTTTATTGATGTTGGGATGAAGGGTTGTTTTGTTTGATGCATGGGCGTGTGGTGTGTTTAGGCAAGCATGATTAGAGATTTTGGTCATACATGAAATCTAAAATTCTTATGGTTATGTTTCATGGTAATTTTGATAAGAATATAAGGATGATGATGGATTCATGCAAATGTTCTCACTCTTGGAAAACATGTTGGAATTATGTGATCTTGTATTTTTATTAGGGTTCATAAGTTTATTGAAATTGTTGGTAAACAGGCCTATGAGTTCGGGGGTAAATTGTTAATATGTGGGAATGGTGGTGCATGGGTTTCGGCCTATAGGGTGTGATGCATGTTGTGATGTTTTTATTTTTGTCACTTATACATGTTAGGAACATGCTAGGTTAATTTGAATAAAAGAAAGGATTGTCTTGAATTGTTATAAATTGATATATTGGTGATTTCATGAAGATTATGGATTGGGTTTTGAGAAACATCAATTAAAGATGAATTTCATGATGATTTATACTTGCTGATTTTGTGAATAATTGGTGAATAAGTTTGGTGAAATAATGATATGCATGCATAAGAAATGTCTCTAATGATATGTTGTATTTATGAAAATAAAATGATGTTTTAATTCACACTTAAAATGATATTTTTGCACAATTAATTACCTACAGATTTTTTTTTATATTTTGATGAAAATATGAATTTAAAAAAAAAATGAAAATGGTGATTTTAATGATATAATTGGTTGCTGGAATTTTTATAAAAAATGTGAAGTTGTATTTTTAATAAAAGAAATTTGTTGAGTATCTTAAAATAATAAATTAATACTCTAAACTATGGAAATATTAAAAGTGGTATTTTTAATATAACATGAGTGTTCATTTAAATAGTTGTGATTTTTCTTTATTTAATTAAGAAAAATGTTGAATTTAGTTCACTTATGAATTTTAAGTAAATTAAATTATGGCTGAAAGTTTAATTAAATATTTATAAAAATAATTCTTGGATTTCTCACATATGAATTTATTCTATTTTAAATTTAAATTTTAGAAAAAATAACACAAGTAAAAATATATCTTTTCACATCTAAAATAGAATTTTCTCACATTAAATTTATAAATTTGATAATTGAATTATAAGGTTATTTATAGTAGAACATGTTAAATTATAAGTATTTTACATAATTGTTAGTCTTTGTTATTTTATGAAAACTAAAAGTGATTAATGGAATAATAAGTTTTTTTAAATGGTTGATTAATTTATTTTTATGAAATAAAATAATGCTTTTGGAAGATTAATGAACTTGAAAATTTTAAAGGGGATAAATAATGGTAATCAAAGCAAGTTACAATTTTAATATCTCCACAATGACAGAAGTAAGACGCGTAGAATTTTCGTTTTAAATGCCACGTTTACGCAACGTTCCCACGTATGCATGTCGCATGCAAAATCACTTTTACGTTAAAAAATATGTCTATTATGCAACCATGTAATTTTTATAGAAAGATCATGCATGCAATATAGTAAGAATGTGCATTATTCTTTTATGACCTTATGTGTAATTATGCATTTTTGAGTAACTTTCACCATGTGTGCATGGCCCATGCACACATGAGTTATATGAGTGGGAAAAATAGAGATTATGTGAAACTAAGGAATGTTATTTTGATTATGGTATAGGCTCATTGAGAAGTTATCGTTTTACTTAGCTTGGACCTGAGGTAAGGAAATTAGATAGAATTTTGTTTGTTTATGTTGTGAATGGTAAGATCATTTGTATGAATGAGAATGTAATGATTTATGTGTTATGAATTATGAAATGATTTATTATGATGATGTGACTGGATTGTATGTCATTTTGAATGTCGTGATGAACGCGACACATCAAAAAGGGGTTGCTAAGGATATGAAGACGTAACCCGAGATACTAAGGATATGAAGACGTAGCTCAAAGGGCGGATGCGCCGAGGTTATTCAAGGACCAGAGATCCTGTTTACCTCAAAGGGTGACATGGACAAGTTAGCGGGCCATGTTCCCAAGGAAATGTTTATGATGATGTTATGATGTTTATGTTTTGATGATGTTATGATGTTTATGCTATGATGATGTTATGATGTTTATGTTATGATGGTGATGTTAATGTTGACATGATTATGTTTATATTTATGACATTGACACCATTATGACAATGATGTTATGATGTATAAAGATGGATGCATGTGTTTGTGATTTGTTGTATCTTACTTGTTTGTTGCATGTACTTCCTTAGTGGGCTTTTAGCTCACCCCCTTACTTTCCCTTCCAGGTAGCAAATAGGTTTCTCTATGGCACGCATGGTGATGTGGGGAGTTCTGTCGTCCTGGTGTGTATGGCGTGGGGGTATCCTATGGACGAGAAATGATCAGATTTAAACGTTGTTTTCTTTTAATAATGTTATGTTTAATGGGACTTTTTAAAACTTGTCAGTGGAACTTGAACTTTTGGTTGTTTTAGAACTTTGCATGAAAACTTATATTTTCTTTTTAAACTATTGGGCCCAACTTGCATGTTTTAAGCAAGACCCCACTGAAATCTTTATAATCAGTGGATTTCTCATTTAAACAAATGAACATGTGAATGTTTTACAAAGCACTAGATTAGGGCATTTTACAAATGGTATCAGAGATGGTCGTCCTTGTTTCCAAGGACCCTCGCCATACACGCTAAAGACGGGAAAATCTCACCTCACTGCGTCGTAAGTACTTGCTCTAAATGTTATCTATATTATTTCCTACTTTTTGTAGTTTCGTAATTGCTATGTAGAAAGTATGCCTCTAGTAATTAGGACTTCTAGAAAGAAACTTCTCGATGAGAGCAGTGGGATCTCAAAGGTTCATATAGAAGATGTAAACGACGGAGATGAGTGGATATCAGCTCCCCGAAAGATGTTCGTTGTGAATGAATGTATTTAATGGATGAGATGCATCATAGGAAATCGCAAGTATGACACTATCAAGTATCAAGTAAAGCGAAGAATGGAATAGGTCAATGATAATATAACTGGACAGTATCAAGATCAAAGGACACGTAAGCTTTGCGACGCGATTGTTAATATAGACATAGGCTAGGGAGTTTACTCCACGGCATTATCTTGCGAGGTGATGTTGTTAACTAGATAGATATGTGCAGTAGCAGAAGAGCAGAAAAAGTGGACACGCCACAACATTTAGTAGCAAACAATAACAAAACCTCAATGGAGTAAATGGAGACTAAAGAGGTGGAGATGCGAGTAAATACATGATAACATAGTTCAACATAGAGGACAATGACAAGCTACGACCTGACGCAACAATGAGGATAAGTAATGAGTTGTGACATGACAAACTAAGACAGAGGCTACTAGTACAGACTAAGGATTTCTAGGGACAACAAGACAATTAGCAATCCTAAAAGTTGATGTTAGAATTTGGTGGGACATGGTTAAGAAGACACAAACTTTAGACACCATGACCTGGGCTGACTTTGTACAAGTTTTCAGAAAAAAGTACTACAATGCTATAGTACTAGCAACTAGAGTTAATGAGTTTGTGACACTGACACAAGGTATTCTTCTAGTCATAGAGTATGCCTAGAGTTTGACAGACTGGCATGATTTGTATCTGAGATAGTCTCAACATTGGTCATGAGTGTTCAAGGATTCATAAGGAGACTGAAGCCTATGATTGCCAAGGATGTCAAAATGACCAGTACAAAGCCAGTTAGCTATGCTGAGATTCTAGACAAAGCTTTAGACATTGAATACATGAAGAGTTGTATATGGAAGGATGGTGCCACACGTATAAAGGCTAATAAGAGTAAAGTATTTCAAGAGAGTAACAAGAGGAGGCCTAATAGGGTCAAAGTAGTGGCACTGGCAAAAGGCCCAAGGTCGCAGCTCCCAATGGAAATCACAACAACCGCAATAGTCGCAATAATGATTAAAACTGTGGGAATCACCAAAGCAATAAAGTTAAGCACCCTAGCTGTCCTAAATGCTTGAGACGACATATGGGAGAATGTGAAGATGACACCAACAAATGTTACAAGTGCGGTCAAGCAGGACATCTGAGAAAAGATTTCCCACAATGGAACGCGGGACAGGATAGTGACAGCAACCTAGTGCCAGCACAGATTTTCACTTTAACTTAGAATGAAGCAGCCAACAGCAACACCGTAGTTACAGGTGAGCTCCCTATATCTGGTACAATGTGTAGAGTCCTAATTGATTCTGGAGTGACTCATTCTTATGTTTCCATGAATGTGATTGATAGACTGAATATGCCTTATAAGATGTTTGAACATACCAGTAGTACTTTGTTGCCATCGGGAGATATGATGTTGTCAACTAAGTGGTTACCGTCAACACCTGTAACAATAGAAGGCAGGGAGTGCCCAGCAGATCTCATAGAACTGAGTATACCAGATTAGATGTCATACTCGGCATGGATTGGTTATCCAAACATGGGGCTACGATAGACTGTCGAAAGAAAACTGTAGAGTTCAGGCCAAAGGAAGGAGAGGCCTTTTCCTTTAGAGGCGAAGTAACGAGTTTTTGAACAACCATAATATATGCACTAGAAGCACCGAATATGATGCAACATGGATGTTCGGTGTTCCTGGTTAATGTGGTGGATAAGTCCAAGGAGTCAGAACTAAAGCCATAAAATGTACGTATTGTTTGCGAGTTCCCAGAGGTGTTTCCCGAGGAATTACCAGGATTACCCCCGGACAGAGAAATCGAGCTTGCACCAGAAATAGCACTGATCTCTAAAGCACCCTATCGAATAGCGCCTGCGGAGTTGAAGGAAATTAAGAACCAACTACAGGAGTTGTTAGATAAGGGGTTCATGAGACCAAGCCATTCGCCATGGGGAGCACCAGTCCTATTTGAGAAGAAGAAGGACAGGAGTATGAGAATGTGCATTGATTACCGAGAACTCAATAAGGTTACCATTAAGAATAAATATCCCTTGCCTAGGATAGACGACCTTTTTGACCAACTGCAAGGGGTAGCAGTGTTCTCGAAGATTGATCTGCGATCAGGGTACCATCAGTTGAAAGTGAAGGAGGGGGACATTCCGAAAACGGCCTTCAGAACTTGTTACGGGCACTATGAATTCTTAGTGATGTCTTTTGGATGCACCAATGCCCCAGCAGCATTTATGGACATGATGAATAGGGTATTTAAGGATTTCTTGGACAAGTTTGTAGTAGTCTTCATAAATGATATCCTCATTTACTCGAAGACCAAGGAGGAGCACGAGGAGCATTTAAGGTTGACTCTGAACAGATTGCGAGAACATCAGTTGTACGCCAAGTTCTCTAAATGCGAGTTTTGGCTGGAACAGGTGCCTTTCTTAGGGCATGTAGTGTCTAAGAATGGGATAGCATTAGACCCATCGAAGATCGAGGCCATTAGAGATTGGCCCCAGCCAAAGAATGCCTCAAAAGTTTGGAGTTTCTTAGGGTTGACAGGTTATTATAGGAAGTTTGTAGATGGTTTCTCAAAGATCGCCACCCCGTTGACCAACTTAACCCGCAAACATCGAAAGTTTGCATGGACTGAAAAATGTGAAGAAAGTTTTCAGACCATGAAGGATAAGCTGATTTCTGCGCCTATCCTTTGTGTTCCCACTGTGGGCAGGAACTTTGTGGTGTATTGTGATGCATCAAAGAATGGCTTGGGATGTGTGTTGATGCAAGATGGGAAAGTAGTAGCTTATGCTTCCAGACAAATCAAGGATTATGAGCAACGTTATCCCACCCATGACCTTTAATTGGCAGCAGTAGTGTTCGCACTAAAGATATGGAGACATCACCTATATGGGGACAAGTGCGAGATATACACTGACCACAAAAGTCTGAAATACTTTTTCACACAAAAGGAATTGAACATGAGGCAGCGAAGGTGGTTGGAATTGGTGAAGGACTACGATTGTGAGATTCTATACCACCCAGGCAAGGACAATGTGGTTGCAGATGCTTTGAGTAGGTGGGAACATGGGAATGTCTTAGCAATAGATACAATAGAGATGCCTCTTCAGAAAGAGATCATAAATGTCGGCATCAAAATTGTGACAGGAAGTTTAGCAAACCTCACATTGCAATCCTCCCTAGTAGAACAAATTCGAGAAGGACAGAAAGTGGATGAAGCCTTAGTGAAACAAGAGGCTTTGGTACAAAAAGGTGGTAGCAGTGATTTCACAATATCTAATGGTGGATTGCTGAGATATAAGGATAGAATTTGTGTGCCGGACAATGCTGAGATTAAGGAAAGTATTATGAAAGAAGCGCACACAACACCTTATTCCTTACACCCAGGGTCCACGAAAATGTAACAAGACCTTAAGGCGTTATATTGGTGGCATGGAATGAAGAGGGATATTGCTGAGTTTGTTGCTAGATGTTTGACATGCCAGCAAGTCAAAGCAGAACACCAAAGGGCAGCGGGGTTGCTTCAACCGCTCAACATTCCTGAATGGAAATGGGAGGATATAACAATGGATTTTGTGGTAGGGTTACCCAGAACCACCAAGCAGCATGACTCTATGTGGGTAATAGTAGATAGACTCACTAAGTCTGCCCATTTTCTGCCAATCAAGACCACATACACGGTGGACCAATATGCTGAATTGTACGTAAGTGAGATAGTGAGACTTCATGGGGTGCCAAATTAAATAGTTTCTGATCGAGGGTCAGTTTTCACATCGAACTTTTGTAAAGGGCTACAAAGAGCTATGGGATCAAGACTAAAGTTTAGCACCGCATTTCATCCTTAGACCGATGGCCAGTCTGAGAGGACTATAAAGATTTTAGAAGACATGTTGAGGTGCTGTGCTTTGGACTTTTCAGAGTTTTGGAACCAATATTTTCCCCTAATGGAGTTCTCATATAATAACAGTTACCAATCTACTATTGGGATAACTCCCTATGAGATGCTTTATGGGTGTAAGTGTAGATCTCCTTTACACTGGGATGAAGTGGGGGAGAAACAGATTTTAGGCCCTGAAGCAGTTAGGGAAGCCAGTGAGGCTATTGAGAAGATTCGCCAAAGGATGCTTACCGCACAGAGTATGCAAAAGAGCTACGCTGACCTTAAGAGAAGGGACATCGAGTTTTCAGTGCGCGAGTTTGTTTTCTTGAAGGTCTCGCCGATGAAAGATGTTATGCGTTTTTGAAAGAAAGGGAAATTAAGCCCTTGATATATAGGTCCATTTGAGATTTTGGACAGAGTAGGGCAAGTTGCGTACTGTTTGGCACTGCCCCCAGTATTAGCTTAAACGCATAACATCTTTCACATCTCGATGTTGCGTAAGTATGTGTCAGACCCCTCTCATGTTTTGAGATACGAGCCGTTACAGCTGAAGCAGGACCTAAGTTATGATGAACAGTCTAAGCGCATTATTGAAAAGGGAATCAAGGAACTGAGATCCAAAAGGATTCCACTAGTTAAGGTCCTGTGGAAGAATAGTACGGAGCGAGAAGCAACATGGGAGTTGGAGGAAGACATGAAAGAATAATACCCTAAATTATTTTGGTAAGAAAGAATTTCGGGACGAAATTCCTTTCAAGGAGGGTATATTGTAGTGCACCAAATTTTTTCTTTAGTTATTAAAATTTTTGTGTTTTATTTTATTTAATTGTTAAGTGTTGTGAATTAATTTATTTATTTGTTCGATTTATATTAAATTATTAGAATTGTTTGGTATAATTTTGTGAATTTATTTGCTAGTGTTATTTATTTGTTTTAATTTTTAAAAATGTGATTAATTGAGTTTTTGTTGAATGCATTAAGGTGCATGGTAGGTAGTGACACACCCTAGTTATTAAGTGTGTGCTAGTGCATTGTAGCATGGTGCACATGTGTAGAAATTTCTATACACTTGTAGATTCCTTTATTTGGAATTAATAAATAAAAAATAAAAAATAAAAAGAAAGGGAAATGAGAAATGAGAAAGTCTTGGACGTGCATGATGCCAATGGAAAACTAGAGTAAAAGGAGAAAGAGAGTAGGCGTGAGTTGAGAGGGAATATGATATATATATTTTTCTCCATAATTTTGTTTTGACATTCTTATTCAAGGAGGATCAATGTTATTGGTATAAATTTCATTTAATTGATTTGATGTTATTTTAATTATTTAATTGATTTGATTTGGTGTTATTTTTTTAATTATTTTATTTCCTTCCTTTTTGGTTTTGTCTTGCCGTGGGTGTGTGTATAATATTATGGTGTGTGTGTAATATTATGGTGTGATGTATTTGGCCATGTAGATGTCAAGATACTTAGCTAAAATATATTAAGAAGTTCCCATTTTATGTGTGAAAGGAAATAAGAAAAGGCTATTGTCATTACGAGGGAATATGGGGATTTAATAAGATCACTATAGGTTTTCTAGTATAGAGAGAGTAACGTGAGAAGGAATGAGAAAGGAAAAGGGCTTCAAAGCTCTAGGTAGTGTGTTCATCTATGGTGTTTTTTTTTTTAAATCTTTGGTTAAGAATATCCTTCTTCTTCAATCTTAGAATAATGGTGTTTTCTTTCTTTGGCTCTATGGTGTTCGAAACCCCTAGGACTTTGAGCAAGGAGGTGGTTCTAGTTGGGCTCTTGATTTTCTATCAAGAGAGGTATTGGATTTTCCCCCCTTCAAATCTTTGGTTGTTGTTATTTTATGTTGTTATTTGGAAAGATCATGGCTGAAATTGAGTTTGAGGTTTGGGTAGGATTCTATGTTGTGTTGATTGATATTAGGATGAAGGGTTGTTTTGTTTGATGCATATAAGTTTTGGGCATGGGAATGTGGTGTGTTTAGGCCAGCATGATTAGATATTTTGGTCATACATGAAATCTAAAATTCTTATGGGTATGTTTCATGGTTATTTTGATAAGAATATAAGGATGATGATGGATTCATCCAAATGTATTATTGTTGTTGTTGAATCATTATTTTATCTCACTCTTGGAAAACATGTTGGAATTATGTGATCTTGTATTTTTATTAGGGTTCATAAGTTTATTGAAATTGTTGGTAAACATGCCTATGAGTTTGGGCATAAATTGTTAATATGTGGGAATGGTGGTGCATGGGTTTTGGCCTATATGGTGTGATGCATGTTGTGGTATTTTTATTTTTGTGTCACTTATACATGTTAGGAACACGCTAGGTTAATTTGAATGAAAGAAAGGATTGTCTTGAATTTTTATAAATTGATATATTGGTGATTTCATGAAGATTATGGATTGGGTTTTGAGAAACATCAATTAAAGATGAATTTCATGATGATTTATGCTTGCTCATTTTGTGAATAAGTGGTGAATAAGTTTGGTGAAATAATGATATGCATGCATAAGAAATGTCTCTAATGATATGTTGTATTTATGAGAATAAAATGGTGTTTTAATTCACACTTAAAATGATATTTTTGCACAAATAATTACCTACAGATTTTTTTATATATATTTTGATGAAAATATAAATTTTAAAAAAATGAAAATGGTGATTTTAATGATATAATTGGTTGCTAGAATTTTTATAAAAAATGTGAAGTTGTATTTTTAATAAAAGAAATTTGGTGAGTATCTTAAAATAAATTAATACCCTAAACTATGGAAATATTAAAAGTGGTATTTTTAATATAACATGAGTGTTCATTTAAATAGTTACGATTTTTCTTTATTTAATTAAGAAAAATGTTGAATTTAGTTCACTTGTGAATTTTAAGTAAATTAAATTATGGCTGAAAGTTTAATTAAATACTTATAAAAATAATCCTTGGATTTTTCACATATGAATTTATTCTATTTTAAATTTAATCTTTAAAAAAAAATAACACAAGTAAAAATATATTTTTCCACATCTAAAATAGATTTTTCTCACATTAAATTTATAAATTTGATAATTGAATTATAAGGTTATTTATAGTAGAACATGTTAAATTATAAGTATTTTACATAATTGTTAGTCTTTGTTATTTTATGAAAACTAAAAGTGATTAATGGAATAATAAGTTTTTTTAAATCGTTGATTAAATTATTTTTATGAAATAAAATAATGCTTTTGGAAGATTAATCAACTTGAAAATTTTAAAGGGGATAAATAATGGTAATCAAAGCAAGTTACAATTTTAATATCTCCACAACGACAGAAGTAAGACGCGTAGAATTTTCGTTTTAAATGCCACATTTATGCAACGTTCCCACGTATGCATGTCGCATGCAAAATCACTTTTACATTAAAAAATATGTCTATTATGCAACCATGTAATTTTTATAGAAAGATCATGCATGCAATATAGTAAGAATGTGCATTATTCTTTTATGACCTTATGTGTAATTATGCATTTTTGAGTAACTTTCACCATGTGTGCATGGCCCATGCACACATGAGTTATATGAGTGGGAAAAATAGAGATTATGTGAAGCTAAGGAATGTTATTTTGATTATGGTATAGGCTCATTGAGAAGTTGTCATTTTACTTAGCTTGGACCTGAGGTAAGGAAGTTAGATAGAATTTTGTTTGTTTATGTTGTGAATGGTAAGATCGTTTGTATGAATGAGAATGTAATGATTTATGTGTTATGAATTATGAAATGCTTTATTATGATGATGTGACTGGATTGTATGTCATTTTGAATGTTGTATGATATGGATGGATGTAAGCGTGATGAACGCGACTCATCAAAAAGGGGTTGCTAAGGATATGGAGACATAACCCGAGTTACTAAGGATATGAAGACGTAGCTCAAAGGGCGGACGCGCCAAGGTTTTTCAAGGACCAGAGATCCTGTTTACCTCAAAGGGTGACATGGACAAGTTAGCGGGCCATGTTCACAAGGAAATGTTTATGATGATGTTATGATGTTTATGTTTTGATGATGTTATGATGTTTATGCTATGATGATGTTATGATGTTTATGTTATGATGGTGATGTTAATGTTGACGTGATTATGTTTATGTTTATGATATTGACACCATTATGACAATGATGTTATGATGTATAAACACTACACCAAGTACCATTTTCTATAACACATAACTATAAGCTAATTGAAAAAGTATTATACTAGGTAAAGCGGTAAACTTAAAAGGGAGGGAAACAAAAAAAAAATTGCTGGGTAATGTTAAAATGGAGGGCAACCCACGGTTTCAGCCTAGCCCTATTATGTCAAAACCCAATCCCTAATGATGCATTCTTTCTCTCAGCTCTCTCTTTTCCCAGCGTTCTTTCTCTCGCTCTCTCTATCTCCCAGAGTCTTAGCGTTTTTTCTACCCTCTCCATCGCACGAGATGTTGGAGCACACCACGGCAGAGGAGCACTCTCTCCACTGGAATTGCAGGCTCTTTCTTCCCCAAGTTGTGATCGAAGAGAGTGAACCACAAAAGTATGGGATGTCGAATCAGAGCAAGAGGAGCACTCTCTTTCACTTTCTCATAGTTCCTCTCCATCACTCTCTGATCAAGAACAGACCTCGACTCAAAGAGCCGCTGATTCAGTTACTGGTTCTCAAGGATTTCATTTGTTCAAGCAACTAAATGAGACTCCAAGCAATGGTAAATCTCGTAATGCTTCAAGTAGGTAGAAAGAGGTGATTAACGCTGTCCAAAGGACTCCAAAAGATCACCTTTTGGGGGAATGTCAATCCTAGACAAATGGTCACATGGGTAGAAATAACACGCACTTCTCAACTATAGAACAGAAGCTCTTGGATGCAGGGTCAAATCAGAGCCCGCTAAATTTCACTAGGCATTTAGTGTTCTTGTGCTCTCATAGCTATGTTATATATTTTCTTGGTCTACTTCTAACTTATTCTTCTGGAGTAGTTCTGCTTCTGATATGCTCCCTTTGTCCATAGATTGGTGCAGAGGTCCGAGGGAAAATTGATGGAGCATTCGACTCGGGTTATTTAATGACTACAACTGTTAATGGAAAGCTATTCAAAGGAGTCTTGTTTGCACCAGTAAGCTTCAAAAACCCAGTGCCAGTTATATAATGTGCTCAAAGTTCGAATATGGGCAAGCTAAAAATCATTGTCTATTTGCTTTAAACTTTTTTAAAGCAGGGACTTGGAGAGGAATGGGAAAAATGTGAAGGGCTTTTCAAAAGAGAATCTAAATGACCATATCTTGGGCCAGAGATTTCAGGTAAATTTTCTGCCCCCTGCCAATATTTCTAATTTGATACTCCCAAATTTCACATCTTAATTTTTTTTAGATAATTTGATTACCACTTTGAAACTTCTAGTGTTAGTCTAAAGCATTCTTGTAATCTGATACTTCATATTTGGGTTTACATGCTTAGATTTGTGTGGCCATAAGAATTTCGTATTATTTCTAATATATATTTCCATCTTCTATACAGTTTCTCCATATTTGGATCCTTAGGGAGTATTTAGCATATGCTATGGGAATCCCAGATGTTAAAGGAGATTTGGAGCGCCTAATTGATGATTTTGTTTTGATGTGTTTGTTTGTGGGGAATGACTTTCTACCTCACATTCCCTCATTGGAAATATCTGAGGTTGTCCACAAAAAAAGGGAAAGAAAGAAAGGAGTTAACTAGTAGCGTCTTCTGGAACTGAATAATAGACGTGGCCTAAAATCTGTGAAAAATATCCCGTTTTCTTCTTCTTCTTTCTTTTCTCTCTCAAATTGAAATCGAAATTTTTGGGATGAATTGAGGGGGAATGAGTTGGTGATCCTTTGAAGAAAGAAGGATGTTGGAGGATCAGGTGGCTTACCTCTTGCAGAGGTACCTTGGCAACTACGTCAGGGGACTCAACAAGGAAGCGCTCAAGATCAGTGTTTGGCAAGGTTCGTTTTCTTATAATTACTCTTATTTTCTTGGATTTTAAACTTTGAAATCAAATTTTTTTTGTTTTGGTTGTGTATTGAGGATAATTGGAGTTTTTTTAAATCATTATTGAAATGTCTTCAGAACAGATGAATTTTCTGTGATTAATTCAAAGAGAGGGAGTGAATGAGTTTATTGACATTGGAATTTTGGAAAATTTAATAAGTAGATGGATTTAGTTTTTGGTTCATTTTGTCTTATTGCTTCAAATTCTACACTTATCAGATTTTATGGTTGATTGGATTGTAGTTAATTTAGTAGTGAGAGTAAAGTGTAAATGCTTCGTTTCTAGTTGATGGTTTACTCCTAAATCTATATTGCATGAGATGTGGAGCTAACTAATATAAAGTTGAAACCGGTGGCACTTAATGCATTGAAATTGCCTGTGAAGGTTAAGGCTGGATTTCTTGGCTCTGTGAAACTTAAGGTATGTGCATTTCTATAATTTTGGTTTAGTAAAGATGTTTGCGGATTTATTTGAACTAGCTTTGGGGATTAATGATTAAGAAATTTGACTTTGTATATTTTCTTGTGACATTTCTAACAATCTCTTGTATACTACAAGTTCTTTATGGTGTTTTATATATATATATAAATTATAACTTGCTTTCCCAGGATGAATGAAGTTTGATGATGTATGTATTGATGTTATATATGTATTTAAAGACAAAAAGCTAAGTATTTTGAAGATGATTTTTGTTTTCTTGGTAGGAAACAAAACCTTTATTAATTGGAAAAAGGTATTACAAAAAGATGATAAGTTGTCTCCATAAAGTAGACGTAAATAAAACATCTAGCATTAATAAGAGCAAAACCAAAAAGAAACTAGCTAAATCACACAATTTTCCATTCAAGAATGATCAAAGAAAGAGGGAAATCCATGAATTACTTTGTCACATAAGCCCAAAAAGATGCTAAAATTTGAACCTTTTCCCTTAGAGAAGCCACACCCAGTTCTTTTTATTTTTTTTTATTCTTCTTTCAGGCAAATAATCCACACAATCCGAAATTTTTAACAAGAATAAGTCTCTTGTTTTGAAAATGGTTGTAGAGATTCCTGAATGAGCCATATTCTTTGTGGCACAACATCATTAAGCGTAAATTTGTGAGTTTCAACAATAATGGTTGGGACATTGGTGTGGCTGTTCGGTCTACTGATCTTAGTTTGTGGAAACTTACTTCATGCTATGAGAATTTCAATAGCATTGTGATTTTTTAAGCGGGGTTTGAAAGAAGATTTAGATTTGTGGCTATAATTATGTTTTTATGTATGATGATACCTTTTCCTCTTGTATATAACTTATTCTTTTCCAATCTTTAAAGTATTCAGCCTTTCTGATGTAATCAATTAGTCAATTAGTCTGTAATTTAGTTATTAGCTGCTAGTTGTATTTAACTTTAATTGTTGCTTAGTTGTTATTAGTCATTAGCTAGTCTTGAATAAAATGTATAAATAGACCTTAAAGTTGTAGTCAGAGGCATATTATTATCGAATACAATCTGATTTTTCCACAAATTCTTTTCTCTCTGTGTTTCATTTCCCTTCGTCTTCTCTGTGAGTTCATCACTTTCTTCTTTCTCTGATTTTTTATAAGAGATTTTATTCTTTTTGCTATGCATGTTTATTTATTTTCTAGGTCCCTCTTTTGTCTATTCCCACCCTCCCCCCCCCCCCCCCCTCTCTTATTGTGCATATATTTGTTTCGTTTCTTTTAAAAAGAAATAACAAAAAATAAGATAAAATTAGTTTCTTTGTAGTGATGAATAAAAATATTAGAAATTTCACAAAATTGAGAGATCTCCTATATAATTTTCTTGCTGGAAGCAATTTGAATGACATCTTTTGTGATTCTGGATGTTGTTTACATTTAACTAATGATGTTTTTTGTGATATTCCCAAATTAAGGTACCTTGGAGTAGGCTTGGTCAGGACCCAATTGTAGTTCATCTGGATCGTATTTTTTTGTTAGTTGAACCTGCAACGCAAGTTCAAGGGTTCACTGAAGATGCCATTCAAGAAGCTAAGAAAAGCCGAGTGCGGGTAAGACAATAATGATGTGCCTACCGATATACCTTTGAATGATCCTCTGAATAATTGTAATGTTTGGAAATAGGAAATGAAAATGAAGCTGGTAGAGAAGGCTCAACAATTAAAGTCTGAAGTGGTAAGATTACACAATTCTTTTATCAGTGTAACTTAAATTATAATAGGGTGAATCTTTGACTAGATGGTTCATGGAAACTATTTGTGCTGACTACTGATATAGACAATGGCATGCCTTAACATCCATACATCTGATATATTTACTTGACTTGAATCTTTACAAAGAAAAGGGTGACTAACATAATTGATAAGTAATAATTTTTTTATGTATAAGGAAATATTATGTGATGCCTATATTTTTATGTGTCTGTACGTGTATATGAACTTTATATTTGGTTCTTAAGCGTCTTATGTGCTATTTTTGAATCTTTGATAACAAATATTATATCAAGTTTTGGTTGTAGTATTCAAATGCTGTGATGTTATTCTTTTTTAGGATTTACCTTTTGATCTTTTTGAACCATACATATGTTTATACATATATTTGGTTGTCAATTATGATTATAACTGTATTAATATGTATATATTTTTAATTGAAGAATCAATCATGGTTGGGTTCCCTTATCAACACTAGTTGGAAATTTGAAACTCTCAATTTCAAATATTCATATCAGATACGAGGACAGTGAAAGGTGTGTAATAGCAAGTTAAATTTTATATTTTGGAATCTTTGCATTCTTATTTTCTGTCTGAATTTTAATTTCCTATTCTCTAGCAATCCTGGTCACCCATTTGCAGCAGGTGTGACCTTGGAGAAACTCTTAGCTGTGACAGTTGATGACAATGGGAATGAGACTTTTATTATTGGTGCTTCACTAGACTGTATACAAAAGGTTCCTAATTTTGTTCCTTATAGGGTGTCGATTGATATGAATGCAATCAAGTTTAAGTTTTATTCTCTTTAAGAAGGTCTTATATATATAATTTGAAATGCACAGTTGCGAGTTAGTGAAGAAACACACACTTGCAACTTTTTGACAAAACTACTAAATAAAAGTCTTCAATTGTAATTTTCATTTTCTTGTTATAAAAGATCTTTGTTTCTTTTTTAAGGGGAAGAAAATTTGATTGAATGCTTGGCCGAGATGTGTATTCATTTATCATATTTAAAATTTAAAGTATGTTGCATTCCTGCATATATTTGAAGTTTCACCCACAATACACGGTACACCAAAGTTCTGACATGATAACAAGTAGCAATTTGTTACATAGCCAGTAAATTATAATATGATTATCTCTAATTTAATCCTTATTACATTCTTGTTTATAATAAGATTTTTTTTTAATTTTTACAGTCTGTTGAACTTGACCGACTTGCACTTTATCTGGATTCTGATATAATCCCATGGCATATTGACAAGCCATGGGAGGATTTGCTTCCTTCTGAGTGGGTCCAGGCAGAACCAATATTTAGTTTATTCTTGCAGTTACATATGTTGAGGGCATGTTCAAACTATGAAACTTTGATCATTTATTTGCTTCAGGATTTTAGATATGGCACTAAAGAAGGCAAACTTGCTAATAAAATTGTCAAACAACACACTTATATTCTGGAACCAATTACAGGAAATGCAAAGTATACAAAGCTAAGGGCAAATGAATTGGCTAAGGGTGATCAACCTTTGCAGAATGCAACAGTGAATTTGGATGATGTCATTCTCTGTTTATCAAAGGTTTAATTTCATAATTCAACTGTGATTGGATACTTGGAGGCATGTTTTGATTGGCCTTGAAAATTTTTAGTATCTTGTTGTTGCAGGATGGATACAAGGATATGTTAAAACTAGTTGATCACTTTTATGCCTTTAATCAACGCTTAAAATATGCGCATTTTCATCCACATGTTTCCGTGAAATCTGATCCTCGTTCTTGGTGGAAGTATGCTTATAGAGCTGAATCTGACCAAGTGAAGAAGGGAAGGTAACTTCTTTAGTATTTCCAATATTTTGGTTGGATTTAGCTCTCCTATTCAATAGTTGCTTCATTGCATGATGGTTATTTTCTTACAAAATAAAGATTTTAGATATAATTTTCTGAGGGTTATCACTATATAAACTTGTGAGTAAAATATGGCAAATTTTTTACTTGTTATGTTTTTATTTCTGTTTAAACTATTCTGCTTTGTAAGTGTTGATTTGAAATAGATTTAATAAATAAATGATAACATACTCCAGCTCACTTGTTGTGAATGTTTTTTACTCACTCTTGTATTTTCTTGCTAATGGAATTAGCTTCATAGTGGGATTAGATGAGTTGACTTTTGTTTGTGATAAGAGTAATATATCAAGATTATTTATTTTCGGATGGTGGATAAACTTGTGCATCTTTGATTTTCAATTTTATTTTTTGATACTCTTTTTATATCATGGTCATTGGGAGCCCCTTCAAAATGTACCTAAGGGAAGATGCTTTTAGTTTATATTTATAAAGTATATCTTACAATTATTACTTTAGGCTGGCAACAGAAGCCATCTAGACTAGCTTTAGGCACAAACTTCTATATCAGAAATAATGGTTCTCAGCCATTGGAATTGTAGGTCATATGTGGTTTAGAATTAATTACATCAAGAGCTTAGAGGCCATCTTACATTTTACAGCATGGTCCCCTATTTTTGAGTGAGAATCTTATATGCAGCCTTGAAAGTATAGAATGCTTTATCCAAGTGATAGTATGTGAGTATGTGCTAATCATCTATATCTATCTATATTCTAGACGATTAACTTACACATAAAGTAATTAAATTTAATTTGCTGTTATTTAGATATTTTGTTATTATTATTTTTAAATAATTTATCAATTAATACTTCTCTCTTTTAGTTAATATTAAAGCACTACCATGTTGCCCAATTCTTAGGTTTCTAGTATATATAATATACATGGATAACTGTGTATAACTCTGTTTTCTTTTGATTGATTTTTAGTCATTTCATTTCAGCTCCGTTTTTCTACCTTGCTTTAAAGTTATTTTTGTTCTTCTAGAGAGTATATCACTTTTCTTTTTTTCAGACTGATGATTGGAAGGTTATGGTTTGTTGAGAAAAGAACAATGACAAGAAGCAGAGAGATTGAGTCATGTTATGGTCTGTGCATCATGATCTAAACTATAAGTTATTAAGTCATGTCTTTGTTTTTGCATTTTTTTTATTGTTTGTAACAATGTCCCAATTAAAGATATACATTCATGCATAAACTATAGTTTCTATATCTGAATTACTTTTAATTTCTTATATTGAAAAATGATTGCAGATTGAATCAAAAGATTGAACTAAGTATTTTGTGTCTTGGAAAGGAGCTATATATAGATACTGCAAGTCATGTTTTTATTGTCTTTGCTTCAACTGTTAATCAGGTATGTACTTTGGCACTCTTTGTAACATACCACTTTGTTTTATTTATTCTTTTACTTGATTTTTTATTTTTGTTCTATTATTTCATTTAGTTACTTATTAGTTTTATCCAAAAAAAATTAGTTGGCTTTAAAATGATACTGTTAGTATTGATATATTATTTTGATTGCTAGTTCTCGGAAGAATGACTTTAGATTCTATTTTTAATTGATTAAATATTATTTCATTAGTTTTACCTTGCTGTGGTCTCGTTGCTCTGCTCTTTTTAATATATAGATTTTCATGAGTAGTTTAGTTCATTGTTAAACTGGTTAGCCCATAAATGTTATGTCTTTTGCCTTATTCTTGAGAGGTAATCCATGATTCCATATCTTGTTTTTTCTAAAAAAAATATATATATTAGTTGTTGAGTTTTGTTTTATTTTGGTCTCTAATTAATCTACCAAATTCAGAGTTTCTGACCCCTAGTTGAATTCAGCTGCTTATTTTTTTACTTTATTAAAAAAAAAAACACAGTTTTACACTTGCATGCTTTTCTTTTTATTGAAAAGAAAAGGAATCATTATTACTCCATGGTATTCAATGAAGGATCATTTGGTTTCACCTTATTTTTTATTTATTTATTTATTTTGCTTTAACTTTAAAATTTGTGATCAGTTTCTGATGGGTGCATTGTGTAACTATCAGATTTTGCTTGGTTTTATTTTCTGATGGAATTTATAGTTGCTGATATATTTTTGGGACCAAGGACTAGTTCTTTCGTTAATCTTTGAAGATGCTTCATTTTCCATCTTTTATATTCGATGATAATGCATCATTGTACACCAAACATAGTGTTTTAGAAAGGAACTTTGTTGCTTGAGATGTCTTTAAATGACTAGTTTTGTTGTCCTTATGGGGCTTACAGTGACTCATTAATGTAATCTCATTTTTTTCTTAACACAGGGAATACATTTATTTCTAAGAAAGTTGACAACAAGAAGAAAAAGAAACTTAAGAAGGTGGAAGATAAGATGCTTGGATGGGGTAAGTTGACAACATTGAACTTTTCTGTCTTTGTAGGGTGGAGCCAAGAAAGTAGTTTTATCTTGCCATATTTTACATTTCAGGTTCTCAATGAAGCTTATTAGCATTCATGTATTTTCTCAATATATGTACGCTCTTCAGTGTTTCTGGCTTGAAAGTGAATTTACTTGCACCTGATTCTTAAATTTTATTTTATTCTGTTTTAGCTACATGATTTTGATACATGCATTGCAAAAAATGAAGAAGCTATTCAAATTGATCCTCACTTTGCTGAGTGTTATGGAAACATGGCAAATGCTTGGAAGGTAATCTTTAGTATCTTTTATGGTTCCACTGTCAAGTATTTAGCCTGCAAGCATCTAATAGACAGTTATTATGTTTCTGCTGAAGGAGAAGGGCAACATTGATGTTGCAATCCGGTACTATTTAATTGCTATCGAGGTTTGTTATAGCCATCAATCTAGTCCATAAGTGGGGTTTTTTTTGTGATGTGTTTGCAATATATACTTTTTGAGTTCAAATTATATTTTCTGTTTTTGGCATACAATTATTAGTTAACTCCTGATATATTGAAACCTTTACTGCACTGTTTTATAGTTAATTTTATTATAATGTTTCAGTCAGTTCTATGTATCAACAACCATTCAGATCAATCACATTTTAGGACCAAAATAAATAAATAAATAGTCAATTGAGCAGAGGGAAAAACTCTAGTGATGGTTAAAAATATAGAAGTGGCTGTTAGCCAAAATAATGCAAAAGACTTGGCACTTGATCATGCTATACATCTATTGCTCGTTGGTATGTTTGCCAAGTGTTTGTGTATTGGTTCTAGTTTAGTTTTCTCACCACAATCACTTGAGTAGACAATGAGGGACTGCTTTTGAGTACTGCCCTTGGGGTATGTTCATTTCTTCATTTATTGATTCTTTATGTTATTTTTCTTCTATTTCTTATTTAAAGTGTTATTTGTTTCATTTGGAAAAACAGGGGAGGCAGTATTTCTGGGTTTTCAGCACTACATTTTGGCCCTTGGAACTGCAGTGATGATCCCTTCTTTCCTTGTTCCTTACATGGGTGGTACTGATGTGAGCTTATTTTTCATAAAAGACCAATATTTCTTTTTAAGCAAGAAATTAATATAGTTTGTGAGTGGATCCTTTAATGTTTCCTCATACTAATTTTGCTCATCCTCTTTTCTTTACTAAAGTGATAAAGTCAAGTTTTTGGAGTTGTTTATGTATCAAAGTTGAAACTTTGTTAATGATTCTATGACCATCTTTGAAAAATAAAATTTCATCAGGGTGATAAAGTCAGAGTAGTACAGACTCTACTATTTATTGAAGGAATTAACATACTTCTTCAAACTCTCTTTGGAACCAGGCTGCCTACTATTATTGGAGGGTCTTATGCATTCATGGTCCCTAGGATACAGTCAAATTTGGGCCATCTGTTCCTGGTAAGATTTATCTGTCTTTGAATTAGAGGTAGTTGATTCAGGTATAATGCTGAAACCTGAAAACAACAGTATAATAGCTTGTGATTCTTGCTATTCAAATGGTTCTTTAGAGGGAATAAAAATTGGATGGTTCCTATTCCAAAGGGGAAAACAATGATTCCTTTGTTTTTAAGTGTCAAGTGTAGTACCAATCTTTCAAAATCCTGATATTTCTATGCAATTTATTGTACGGAACTTGGTTTGGTCACATTTTTAGTCTTACTGAACCATTTTCTCTAGTTCAGACATGATATGGACTAGTCCTTTATGAATGTTGAATGGACATTTGACCATATGGTCCCCATGCATTTTTCTATTGAAATATGTTTTACTGTACATTGGCTTTAAGGTCTGTTAACTATTTTTTGCACTTTGGAATTGTCACAAATGGGAATCTTCAATTTGTTGTGTTTTGATTATTTAAAAATTTGCCAAGAGTTTCTTTTATTGATAGGCTAGTTTGATTTTTCTATAAATTTTTTGGTTTACCTTATTCTTTCTATTGATATTTTTTTTCTTTATGCTCTAGGCGGTGTGTTTTGCTTTAATGGGCATTGGCAGCTCATTTCATGCTCAAGAAACTGCTGTGAGTGGGTAATTGGAGAGTCGAGTGTGGTAAATACTGTTCATTTCCTGTGTACTGTGTTATGTTTGGGGTCATTTGGGACATGTTACCTTCTGATTCTTTTGAGATCTGCATGTAAAAGCCTCAACTTATCTATTTGCATACATTTGTTG
This sequence comes from Humulus lupulus, assembly GCF_963169125.1. Lineage (NCBI taxonomy): Eukaryota > Viridiplantae > Streptophyta > Magnoliopsida > Rosales > Cannabaceae > Humulus > Humulus lupulus. The sequence goes on along the minus strand of NC_084794.1, from coordinate 101,640,297 downwards.
AAAACAGCAGGTTTTGGCCTTCAGGTACTGTGTGACTTCAGGCCATCAACTATAGAGGTTAACATAACAATAAAGCTTTTACTTGTGTTGCTTTTCTCGACAGTGGAGTTTTGTTGTCTCAGTTCACGTTTTGGTGGCATGATAGACATGGAATCTGTCGAGGACGTGGCTAATATTTCTAATGTGTCTGGGATTACTACCCATTCTTTGCAACTGTACAGTCATTGCTAACCACTGGACCGTCTCCCTGCAGCTGTACAGTCATTGCAACTGTTGTTTATTTCTTTGTGTTGAAAGTAGTAACTTTTAACTACATTGAATATTTAAGACTCCTTGAATACTTAAAGAACATTTTGTTGTTGATGACAGTGTTGAATGTTTTAAACTAATTTGTGGATTGTTAATACAATGTTGAATGTTCTTACTTTTTGTTATTTGAAAATCAAGTTCATTTGATGATGCTAGTATATATTAGAAAGCTAATTTTAATTATATAAAAAAATTAAAATATAATAGAATAAATTAGTGTTATATAAATAAAATATATAATGAGAATTTAAACTTATCTAAATATTAAAATACTACAAAAATTGTGTTATAATATCTATTACAATAACACTTTTTATGCAAAGAATTATGTTATGCAAACTTCATTATATAACACAAATAATGTGTTATACTAAAGTGTAGTATAATAGAAAAAAATGTGTTATACTAAAGTATAGTATAACACAAAAAATGTGTTATACTAAAGTGTAGTATAACACACAAAAAATGTTATACTAAAGTGTAGTATAACACAAAAAAAGTGTTATACTAAAGTGTAGTATAACACAAATTTATAAGTATTGAAATGTGTTATATAATCGACTATAAATAACATAATTAAACACTTATCTATACATTAAAATAACACAGAAAATGTGTTATCGTTGACAGTATAATAACACATCTGTATAACAATGATAAAGTGTTATGTAAAGTACCCTGACCTACGATAACATAGTCGGTCTTAACACATCAGAAAGTGTTATGGTAGGTTTAGATAACACATTTTCGGTGTTATTAAAAGCATTTTTTCTTGTAGTGAAAGATGGATGCATGTGTTTGTGATTTGTTGTATCTTACTTGTTTGTTGCATGTACTTCCTTACTGGGCTTTTAGCTCACCCCCTTACTTTTTCCCTTCTAGGTAGCAAATAGGTTTCTCTATAACACGCATGGTGATGTGGGGAGTTCTGTCGTCTCAGTGTGTATGGCGTGGGGGCATCCTATGGACGAGAAACGATCAGATTTAAACGTTGTTTCCTTTTAATAATGTTATGTTTAATGGGAATTTTTAAAACTTGTCAGTGGGACTTGAAATTTTGGTTGTTTTAGAACTTTGCATGAAAACTTATATTTTCTTTTTCAACTATTGGGCCCAACTTGCATGTTTTAAGCGAGACCCCACTGAAATCTTTATAATAAGTAGATTTCTCTTATAAACAAATGAACATGTGAATGTTTTACAAAGCACTAGATTAGGGCGTTTTACATCATGCTATTAAACATATATATCATATGTACCATAGTATTTTATATAACATAAGACAAAAAAACAATATACCATGATAATAAAATTATACACCTTACAAAACATTTAACAAAAATAATCTTGTATGATAAATGTATAATATCATGCAATTGATTTATTAAATGTAATAATTTTTATATTTGGGAAGTTACCCAATCTTGTAAGTTACCCAATTTTGTCCATTAATCCCTTATAAATAGAGAGGGAATGGACAGGAAAATGGATAAAAATTCTAATATACAGAAACTTTGGAAAAATTGTCACAAACAATTTCTTGAGAAATAATAGCAATAACATAGACTCGTGCACTAGGTCGATTATAACAACTAAATCATATAAAAGTTCTTTGTGTTCTTATTATATGGTTTTTAATCCAAACCTAATCATCTATCGAATTTCATAATTCTCTATTTGAAAAAAACCGCATCAACAGTTTGGTGCTTTCATTGAGAGCAAATTAGGCTTGCAATTTTCATTCCGAAACCTTTCTTATAACAATGGTGGTGACTAGAAGATCAGTGCGAGAGTAGAAATTAGAGAGGCCCGCGAAATCTATACCCAAGCGTGCTAGGAAACATCCCAAGATTCATGCTGGAGTCAACCAAGACATGGGTAGTTCATCATCACAGCCCCAAATCACCTCTGTCCTACACTGTCAAGGGTAAGGATGTCAAAAGAAAGATTTGTAGAGAGAAGGTCTTAATTACAAAAGAAATTAATTTTCCATGGCAATGAAATAATTATGTGATAGTATTGGCAATTGATTAGTTGTGAATTAATTAATTATTTAACTATATAGTTGTTATTTTGAAAAACTATAGGTTAAAATTTATTAATCTTGTTTTGATTAATATATAAAGAGAGATTAATAATTATCTTATTTAGAATAAGATATTTATTTATTTATTTAAAATTGATATTTTAAGATAAAATTAATTTTGAATTAACTGATATTTATTTTGGGATAAATATATTGTCTTAAACATTTATTAAATAAACAAATGTAAGAATTAGGGATAAACCTAATGGTGTGGTCGACACACTCACTGTACAGTGAGTGTGGCGCCACACACAGGGATTTACCATCCCTAGGATTTGAATTTTAAATTTCAAATAATTTGTTTTATTTAATTATTTATATTTAATTAGTTTTTTTAAATATGATTTAAATCAAATAATTAATTAAGATTATAACTAATTAGCTTTATTTTAATAAAATAAAGATTAATTAAATTAGTTAATTATCTTTACAAATCTAAAAAGAAGCGATACTTTTAAGAAGGTCATTGTTTTTTTCATAGACTGTCAAACTATCTCTCTCAAACAGATGCAATAGTTTCCTAAACCTGAAAACTATTCAATTCCTCTTCTCTCTATCAAACCTCTCTAGATCTTATGTGTTGAGTACATCTAGAGAGTCATAAATCAACCTTTTGAATCATACGTGCCCACACACGTCCTTTTGTGTTTGAGGATTGGTTTGGAAGATCAAGGAGTGAGCCTTCAGAACTTGGATAAGCAGATCATTGATTTTATACAAAAAGATTCGAGGACACTTGATAGGCTACAAGAGGTAATCTCTAATATGATTGTATATGATTTAATATATATATCTGTGTGTGTGTGTGTGATCTTGGCTCGTATTAATTATTATTAAAAATGGTCAATTCCCCGCTGCGTATCTTTGATGTGTTCTTTTAATATCAACAATTGGTATCAAAGTAGTCTACATATATATATATATTGTTGACCCTATATTTGTTCAATGACACGGAGTCACGAAAACAATCTGAATAAGAGAATTGAATTAAAGAATGTAAATGACGCAAGGATTTTATAGTGGTTTGGCCCCAGGTATTGGTAATTACCTACGTCCACTTAGTGTTTTTATTAATGTAACGTCCAAAATCTACGATCAACGAACAAGGGTTCATCGAGTTTCACAAGTCTTGAAGATAAATACAATTACTTTGTATAAAATCACTACTTCTCTTTGAATAAAAATTATTGTGTGTCCCACATAATTGAATCCTGTGAGTCCTATTTATAGGCTCATGGATCTACATATAGGCGTATGGGCCATCCTTAACTTGCGTTGCAAGCATAATAAAATAATAATATAAATAACATTGATTACATTTGAATTAATAAATATCCCTGAAATATCTAACTTATAACTGTTTCTGAGCATTTTTCTTGGTCCCACGAGCAGATCTGGCTGCATGTTTCTGTCTATCTTCTTTTCCTGCTACTCCACATATTCCTTGCATCTATCGAGCAACTCAATTTCTTTTGATACTCCTGTCGTAAGTTGACCAGTCCTTCATTAATAATCAGTCATGTGTTGTTCACGTGCCTCTTTAACATGTCATGTCATCATGCAAATATTTAGGGAAACATTTTCCCCCCAAGTTTGTTTTAATGCAAACAACATTTAATAAACTTACTCGATCAACAATCTGCTAACCTGTCCCATCCATCTGTAATTATTTCCTCAAAAAGGTAAGTAATTATTACCTTTATAGTTTTCAAGAACTGATTTGATGGTTATTGCAGTTTCCCCATGCCAAAACCCTTAATTTTCATCATTATGTGTCAGATACCTCTGAACGATAAAAATATCCCCCTCATTCTTTCCTTTCATTTTTACCCGATCATTCTCTATCTTCAAGAATACTCAGAAAAAACCTCCAAGAACTTCAAGTGTTTTAGTGCGATCCAAGGCTTCTTCGAGCAACTTTAAGCAATTTCTTAAACAAATTCACTTCCAATAAGTTTTTAAACCCCTCCTACTAATTTTGTAGCAAAATTTTCTCATCTTTGGCCGTGATTTGTCTGTTTTTGTAACTAGTTTTGCATGTTCTTGATGTGTTCTTGACGGTAATTGGTTTTGGGTATAAATGCATAGGACTTTTGGGATAAAATAGGTATTTTTGACAGTTTATGGCATAGAATGATGTTTAGGAAGGGTATTTGGGCTTATTGTCACTAATTTGGGCACAAAATTGAAGTAAAAAATTGATTTTTAGCATTTCGGAAAAACTGGGTTTTTCCTGCCCGTTTATAAGGTTTAAAGGTTTTTTTGAAAAAACTTCTCAAATAAACTTTTTGATTTGTTTTTCCAACCTGTTCGCAGGTTTTTTTGTGCTTGTACTTAGATGTTGCTGGTCAGATAAAAGCTTAACTTTGATCTACGAGCAACACTATCCCTTTTCCTTTTATTTTCTTTCTCTACTGGTCATAGATTCTCACTTCCCCTTATTATTCTCAGATATTCGTGCACAATCACTGGGGAGGAGAGAGACCAATAGACAACGATCTCCTTTACCCATATCAGAGCCTTCGTCACCAACCTAGATTCCTACGACCAGCTTTCCTCGAAAACCATCAAATAAAAAACCATGTATGGGCCGTGTCAAACAAACTGCCCAGAGAAAAAGAAAAACCATCGACTCACCTACCAGCCAGCCAACAACAAATACTGATTGTACTTCGAGCGACCCTCAACCCAGAAGGGTTGCACCACCCGAATTCCCACTAAGGCCCATCTACACGATGGCCCACGAGCAAATGTACCTTGGTACATTACCCCTCCAAGCGTCATATCGACCAGGATGCTGGCAAAGTATCCCAAGAAGTATGGGCTTTCTGAGATTATTTTATATAAGCCTACACCCTAGCAGAGGGAAAATGTGCCAGGAGGTGCCTTTAGTGCCTGGTCGAGGTACCACAAAGAAGCAGGGGCAATTTTTCCCTTCCACAAATTTTACCGACAAGTAGCAAACTATTTTGAGGTCGCCCCTTTTCAAATAACCCCCAACGAATATAAAGTGCTGTCAACAATCTGTATTTTGTAAAACCCATAAAAAGTGGCATGTGCCCACCCCTCACGAGATGAAATTTTTGTTCGATCTCAAATCCATCCCTAACCAAAATAGCACGAGGTTCATCCATTTTTATCACCAGGAATCTGGTCGCATATTCCTGAGTGATATAACTTACAAATCCAATGTGAGGAAATACTTCCAAGAGTATTTCCTCACAACTGATCTGGTCGTAGATAACATGGCCTTCACTCGAGGAGGTAAACTCTTTAATCTTTGTTCGATATTCTCTTGGTTGCGTTTTTATTTTTTTTCTTTGTCCTTAGTCAGTTTGTATTGTGTCTAGGTCCATTGTATCGACCAGAGCCCACTCCAGAAATGGAGATAAGGGTTGCGGCCCTGGTCAACATGACACATATAGAAAAAAAGCGTCAAGAAGATGGTCACGAAAAGTAATTTGACGTGTAATGACCTAACTAATTCTAAGACTTTGGACCATTAAATCTACTATACATAGACACTACTTTCATGAAAACATACATAAGAAACATTCACAAACTTTATTAAAAACTCTAAGTAAATGTTGAAATACATAAATTCAGGGTATGGTATGGGATCCCATTGTTTTAAAAATAAAACATAACTTAAATCTTAAATAAATTTGTTACAAAACCAAGTGCGAAAATACATAGAAAACATAATTAGAAAGACAAAAAAAAAAAAAACAACGTCGTCCTCGAATCGTTCACGCAGTCCACCAAATCCATTCTTCCTCAATACACAACCCCAAGTTGCCAAGAATATTTCCGTCGCTTTCCTGCACATATAAAAATAAAGGAATGAACCTAATGCCCCGCAAGGAAAATCTACTAAAAAGCTTAAAACATACACATAAACATAAACATGTGACTATAAAGACATATACCATAGGACTACAATATTAATGGCCATTATGACATGTGATAAACCATTTATGTCCCCTGTCTAATATCTGAGGTAGGTTAGATCACATGGTAGTATATGATAACCCATCTAGGTCCCCTGTCTAATATCTGAGGTAGGGTAACTCATAACTTTAAACATAAAAATGATAAACACTAGGGCTTGCTAACTAAACAAGTACGAGCCCTAGATAAAAACATAACATAAAATTATCATAACATATTATAGATAAACATAACACATAAGCATATAGAAACTATCCTATTTTCCTTACCAATACCGGGATGTGAGAACAAGGACGAGATTTTGGAACACTCCTAAAAACCAACAATGAGAAGGTGAGTATTTCTAAAAGAAGGAAATGAAAAGAAATGAGTCTTAACCACCGAGAAGAAGAGCTTACCGAAAAGAAACCTCAAGTTCAAAGAACTTAAACGCCTAACCATGAATATAAAATATTGAGTTAGGATTTGAGTAAAGAAAACTATAAGAAACTAATGAAACATACAGAAATAAACTATGAATATGAATACCTTTGAATGCACTAGAACCGAACTACACCTTGATATCAAGAAACACACTATTAACCTTACTTCCCAAGTGTTTAATAAGCTTAAGATGATAAAGCTTATAACCCCAACCCAAGTGTTTAACACTCTAAAGTAAACCTAGCAGCTTGAAGGTAAACCTAGTAGCAATAGCTAGTAGTAGTTATAGTATGTTTATTACTGTGGATTTTGGTTCAAGCCGGGACTTAGTTGAACACTCGTAGCAACACTTGTAGATTTTATAAGTTTAACCTATAGTTTAAGAATATTAATTATAACATAAGGTTTGATTAATATAGCTGAGTATAAAGATATTATTTATTATACTATAAGGTTTAGATAGAACCAATAAGATCATGACACTTGTCGAGTGCATGTTTATTGAGAAATTAAGCATTTTTTATGAATATTTTTATAAGAGAAATATTTTAAAACCCCAGAACCTGCTAGCAGCTTTGAAATCTTTATAAGACTTAGTCAAAGTTGTTTACCCAATTCAAATTAGGCTGAAAAAGTGCAATTACGTGTATAATATTTCAGCGTATGTCGATATATCGCAGCTCTAGGGGCAATATATTGCCACACGCAGAATACGAAAAACACGTAACTTTGCACAAATGCATCATCGAGCCTCGAGATATAGGCGTAGGCAATATATCGCCTACAATGGGCGATATATCGGCCCTAGGGCAAGTTTTTCAAACAATTTTGAAACCGAGCTCATTTCATTCCTTAACCTAAGCAAGCCTCTGAACCTTTTGACCGAGTCTTAAGCCTCTGCTGAACGAATATTCAAATGTTTTTCAATTAAATATTCATTATTTTTATTCAAGCTAAAAGAAGATCTTTCACTCTTGAACTCTATAAATAGGACCTAGTACCCAGCCATTTCTCTCATTCTTTAAGTTGTGTTCATAGCCTTCAAGCTGCTAGGTTTACTATTGAGTGATAAACACTTGGGTTGGGGTTATAAGCTTTATCATTTGAAGCTTTAAAAACACTTGGGAAGTAAGGTTAATAGTGTGTTTTTCGATATCGAGGTGTAGTTCAGTTCTAGTGCATTCAAAGGTATTCCTACTCCTAGTTCATTTCTGTATGTTTCATCAGTTTCTTATAGTTTTCTTTACTCAAATCCTAACTCATTGTTTTTCATTATCTTGGTTAGGAATTTAAGTTTTTTGAACTCAAGATTTCTTGTCAGTAAGTTTCTTCTCGGTGGTTTAGTCCCCTTGTCATCATCTCTTTTCTTTAGAATACTCACCTTCTTATTGTTGGTTTTAGGAGCGTTCCAAATCCCGTTCTTGTTCTCATAAATCCTGGTATTGGTAAGGAAAATAGGATAGACCTTGTATGTTTATATGATATGTTTATATGTTATCTTATGTGATGTTATGTTATGTAATATGTATAGTATGTTTATAGCCTTGGGCATATGACTTGTATAGCTAATAAGCCCCAATAAAATATGGGCATATGGCTTGCTTAGCTAGCAAGATCCCACCAATCTATTGGGCATATGACTTTTTTAGTTTACAAGCCCCAAGTAGTATAATGGCTTTTGTAGTAGTATATGACATATGTTTATAGTATATGTTTATGATATAGCTTATGTGTATGTTTTATGTTTTTAGTAGATTTTCCTTGCTTGGCATTAGGCTCATTCCTTTATTTTTATGTATGGAGGAAAATAACTATGGTGGCGGAAGGATTCATGGCAGCTTGGGGTTGTGTATTGAGGAAGAATGGATTTGATGGACTGCGTGAACGATTAGAGGACGACGTTGTTTTTAGTCTTTTTAATTATGTTTTCTATGTATTTTTCCGCACTTGGTTTTGTAACAAATTTATTAAAGATTTAAGTTATGTTTTATTTTTTTTAAAACAATGGGATCCCATATCATACCCCGAATTTATGTATTTCAACATTTCATTTATGGTTTCTTTTATAAAGTTATGAATGTTTCGTATGTATTTTTTCTTAAGAATAGTGTCTAGGTATAGTAGTTTTAATGGTCCAAAGTATTAGAATTAGTTGGGTCATTACAGAGCATGCAATTGATTTTCTACACATTATTTCCTTTTAGTTGATTTGTTTTATTTAATTAAAAGAATTAAAAAGAAAATAAGAAAAAAGAAGAGGAAGAGGAAAAGGAGTGGGCATGTAAGGCATAATGGGAAAGGAAGGATTTCATTTCTTGTTTGGTTTCATCTTAAATCAATTTGATTGGATGATTATAGCTAAAATAGGAAAAAGACTTGTCATCCTTTTATGTACTCTTTATTTCCTCTAATTAAGAAAAATCAATTAAAAACAAAGTAAATGAAAATTAGAAAAGAGGAAACTTACCCATTTCCCATTAGGACTAGTTATTTCCCTAGGTAAGATAAAAAGGGAAGAAAGGAAAAAAGACGACCATTTGTGCTTGGGTGTCGTAGGCCATAGAGAGAGAAAGAGAGAGAGAGAGAGTATAAGGAGCTAGAGAGAGAGAGGGAGAGAAAAGAAGGAAGAAAGAAAGAAAGAAGAGGAGGAAAAAGAAGAAAGTTTCGAAAAACCTAGGTTGGTGTTCTTGATTCTTAAGTGGTTTAAATCCTCTAATCTATATCTTTAACTTCTTGATTTTTAAGTTTTCATGTTAATGTTTTGTGATGACTTTGTTGGGGGTTTCAAAAACCCTAGGTATACTGTTTAACGCCCAAATCATGACAACCACTAAGCGGTGGTTGAAGTATAATCGGATGGTCGATCCACAAGGAGGTAACCTAAAATCAAAAGATTAGTTGAAAATAACACAAAAAGTTTGTAACATGAAATAAATAAAAAATGGAAATGAAAAGAGATTTGAGATTTTGGTATTATCTTTTTGGTGAAATGATAAAATGAGATAAGTGAAATAAAAGTAAGGGTGATCAAGAGTTTGAGAAATAGAAAGGTTTCAAGAATCATCCATATGCTTGTTTAGTTACTTAGTTACTTGATTTACAAAAATGCACAAGTAAATAGTTCACATCCCAACAGTTACTTGGAAAATCTAACATTAAAGTTCATATTTTTTTTCTAACAAAAGTCCATTTGAGTTATCAAGTTCTTTACTTTAAAAGCACAATGTTAATCTTATGAAAAATCTAAAATGACAAAATACCCAAGGGAAATAATGCAATAAAACTGGGAGAGGAGAAAGGCAGATGGGGTGCTGGGCTGGTTGGTGTGGGCTAGGCTGCTGGAGGAGGCTTCAGTGCTTCAAATTGAGCTGTTGGAGGAGGCTTCGGTGCTTCGGATGGGTTGCTGGAGGATTACATTGGGCCGATGGAGGCTAGGCACTGGACTTGGAGGCTTGCAGGTCAAGGGCCGGGTCACCAGGTGGGGCTCGCAGGTCTGGATGCTGAAGGAGGCAAGGGCTGCTGGGCTTGGGCCAACGGGCCTGGGCTTCTCCTTCAGTTGGGCCGGCTGCTAAGAGACAAAACAACAAATTACTCCTTAAAAATGCCATTTTTAATTTAATTATTTTCTCTTTTCCCTTTTTCTTTTCTTTTGCTTTTATTAATGTCAAAATGCAACACACTTTATACAAAATTAAATTAAAATTAATATTTTCCATCAAAGAAATATATCAAAATAAATTTAAGAAAATATTAATTAAAACTTTAAGCTTAGTAAAATGTCATTTTTGAGTACTAATCATATACCAAAAAGGAGTGATCTTTTTCTTCTTTGACAGTTGATTTCTACCAAGGAGGTAATGGAAATCCCAAACTTTGTGGTTATTTAAATGACTTTTATGATTTTGGTACATGTTTGTTGAAATCATGGTGTTGTGTGGAGACTTTAGTATTTTTGTTATCCTTTGGTATTATTGTGTTTGATCCTTGTTGAAGGAAAGGTCATGAAGGATATGTTATGTGGTTATTATGATTGTGATTATTTTGTTATATAGAGAAAATGTATGATTAAGGGTTGACAAGGGTTTTGGTTTTGATCTACTAAAATATAATGATTTTGGTGTTTTATGTTTATGTTCATGTTCATGTAGGTTTCGGCCAAGGCATATGTAGAGATTGCATGTTGGGTTTTGTATATGTATCTCTTAATGTTCTATGAACTTGGTCATGTTATTTGGGAAATAGGAATATGCTTAGGGTTTGTGATGTTTTCTTTCATATTCTTGTAAAATGCAAAAAGAAAATATGGGATGATTATGAGGGTTTCGGCCTATAGGGTGTTGATGCGTGTTTGTGTTGTTTTTATTTTATGTCACATATACTCATTAGAAACATGCTAGGTTAATTTGTTAAATTGAGAATTTGTCTTGAGTCTTTTATTAATGATAATTTGATGATACATGAAGGTTATAGTTGAGCATTTTTAAAAAAAAATATGAATTAAAATGAATTTCATATTAATTATACTTGCTAGTTTTTTTTATATAATTGGTGAGTATATTGGTGAAACAATGTTCTAAAATGCACATGTGATGCCTCAAGTGATATTTGATTTTTAAGTAAATAAAAATGTATTTTATTTCACATTTAATTGGTGTTTTTTTTTTATCAAATTATCACATGCAGATTTTTGTGTATATTTTATGAGGAAGATATGGTTTTTAATCCAAGTTTGTGATTTTGAATGAATTATTAGTTGCTGGAATTTTTTATTAAAAAGAAGAAATGTCTTTTAAATGAGATAAATAATGTTAGTGCATCAAATAAATTATACTCTAAGTTATGTATATGTAAAAATGATATTTTTAAAATGTAAATATGAAGTTTCACATTATTATTTAGATGCAGTTTTTTTATTTAAATGAGAAAAATATTTTAGTTTAAATTCACATATGAATTTTAAACAAAATAAATAGTTGCTGAACTTTGAGTTATTAAACTAAAATATTTATTTTGTTTAAAATTAATGGATCTTACACCTAATTAATTCAAGTCTTAAATAATATAAGTGAAAATAAATTTTTTCCCACACTTTAAATTATAAATTCTCATATTTAATCATGCAATTTTTATTAAATTAGAAAAAGTTATTTTCTAAAGGAAACAAGAAATTTATTAAGTATTTCTAAAAGATTACAAATATTGTAAATTTATATGTTATTTAAAATAATAAATGAAATTATTATTTTATGAGAAATTAGGAAAAAGCTAAATGAATTATTTTTATTAACCATGAAGGGTTAATAGGTAGAATGAGCATTATTCTTTTATGATTTTATGTAGAAAAATGTGTCTGCTTGTAATTATTGGGCAACTTGTACCACGTGTGCATGGCCCATGCACACGTGGGGTATATGTGTTGGGCATGAGTATTGACATGGGATTCTAAGAGACGACGTTTGATTATAATTATAGGCTCGTTGTGAAGTTTTCTCATTTTTTCTTTGCTCGGACCTGAGGTAAGGAAGTTGGATAGAATTTCTATATATATTTATGCTATGAAATGGTAAGATTGGTTTGTTATGATGAAAATTATGTGCTATGTATGATGACGGACCATGTAGTATGAAATATGGAATTCTATCTTGAGATGTTATGATGAGTATGATGCAACATGTGTTTCCTTTGTTTTGATGTGAAATAGATTACATGTGTTTGTATGCTGTATGAAAAAGCAAAAGGTTGCTAGCGTGCTGAACGCGACACAACAAAGGAGTTACTAAGGATATGACGTAACTCATAGGGCGGACGCGCCAAGGTTATTCAAGGACCTGAGATCATGTTTATCTCACAGAGGAGGTCTTTCAAGTTTTCTGCTTTTACTGGTTGCCTTAAGATGTGACATGGACAATAGCAGTACCATGATCACAAAGAGTATGATTATGATGTGTGATTATGATTATGATTATGATTATGATTATGATTATGAAGGTGATATGATATGATTATGAAAGGAATATGATATGGCTATGGTATGATATGCTATGAGTTTTACGATATGAATATGTTCTTATTGTGTTTCCTTGAATATTGTTGTATTTGTTTGTACTTCCTTATTGGGCTTTTAGCTCAACCTCTTTCTTTCTCCCTTTCAGGTAATAAATAGGGTTTCTCTCTGGCACGCGCTGTGATGTGGGGAGTTCCGACGTCTGGGTGTGTATGGTGTGGGGGTATCCTATGAACGAACATACGATCAACATAAGTGTCAAGTTTTAAATGAATCATGTTAAGGACTTTGGTTTTAAAATTGTCAGTGGGACTTAAATTTTATTTTCTTTAAACGTTGCATAAGAACACTTAATTTTTATTTTAAACTATTGGGCCCAATTTGCATGTTTTATCAAGGCCCCACTGAATTTCATATACTAAGTGGCACTTTCTAATTATTTATGAGATAAGAGACGTTTTTACAACATAATAGAATAGGGTGCATTACATGCAGGGAGTGCCACTGGATATGGCACTGAGGAATAAGCAAACCCCGAATAGCAACAAGATGCGTCACAACCTCTGAGGCGTCGTCCGACGAGAGTGACCATCCAAGAGCCTAACCCCTACGCCCGACCAGCTGAGATCCCTCCTCAACATGGGAAGGGAAAATAAAAGTTGCCTGAATATGTTGGTCGCTTGTTTATTTATTTATTTAAATAAATGTTAATTATTGTTTGATTGCTAACATGATCATGCATTACTCAATTACATGCCATTCATAAAACCCCACACAGATTTTCATTATTCATGCATCTTTTAGAAACATGATTATTTATGATTGTCCTAATTATTTATGTGAATTGTTTTGAAGAAATCAATTGCATGTAAATTACTAAGTATTAAATTTGTTAAAACTTGGTAACTCACACCATAATAAAGGCAATAGTTATTATAGGCATTTAAGAAAACCAACTTTATTTAAAAAGTGTTTTAGTAAAGTTACATAAATGTAATGGGTAATTTTCTATATCACATTAATTGTTGAGACAAACTCTTTATAATTAAATGTATTTTGTAATTAATTACATTCATAGTTATTAATAAACTATTAATTAATATGGAATTAATTTATTAGTTTAATAAAGATATTATTTCTAAAATAGTGAGTGGAAGAAGGTGAACATCTTAATGGTGACCTATGGTCGCCATTATTAGTACAACAACGTGAGAAATGAATAGGGCCTCGAGGCGACATTGTTTCCGTCCCCTTAAGGAAGGTTTCTAGACATATTAATACCAATGTTGACTTCTTACGAAGATAGGAAGGAGTGGTGTATTTTAGGCTTGACCGACCCTAAGGCGACACATTCTAAGTTAAGTCATGAATTATGAAATAATAGGTTACACTTACAAAAATACAATTAAACTTTTGCAGTGGATAATTGCATATTTACCAAAGCAACGGTACTTTATTTTTAAAAGAGAAAATAAAGAGTTATTTTGAGTTTTAAATTATAAAGATAAGATTGTCTTATAAGCTATCTGAATTTAACTTGACCAACTCTAAGGCAACACTTTATTTGTTAGGTAGTTTTTTCGTGGAAAAGTAGATGTTTACTTATGTGATTTAATTGCTGCATTCCTGCATCATATTTAATTTTCGAATAATTGATGTTTTTACAAAAAGTAATATTATTGTATTTTATTTATTTTCAGTCATAAAATGTTGCCACCTAATTATTTTCCTACTATGTGTCCAGTGATGCATCAAATAATTGATGATCATATAAGTAAAGTGAAACTAACTGAAGAAGATGAAGGAGGATGGATAAATTCAACTTTGTTTGTTTTTCTGGCTAAAAAACTTAAACATATCTATAAATAAAAACGACCTCCTCCTGTACCATCATTGGATGCAAGGAAAGAGGAACATGAAAAATATGCTGATTGGATGAGATCAAATCACATGGAGAGATTTTACATTCTTAGTATTGTTTAACACCCAAATCGTGACTACCACTAAGCGGTAGTTGTAGTAAGATCGGGCGGTCGATCCACAAGGAGGTAACCTAAAATCAAAAGATTAGTAGAAAATAACACAAAAAGTTAGTAACAAGAAACAAATAAAATTGTAAATGAAAAGATGTTTGAGATTTTGGTATTGTCTTTTTGATAAAGTTATAAAATGAGATAAGTAAAATAAATGTAAGATATAATCAAGAGTTTGAGAAAAGAAAAGGTTTCAAGAATCATCCATATGCTTGTTTAGTTACTTGGTTACTTGATTTACAAAAAAATACACAAGTAGATAGTTCACATCCCAACATTTACTTGGAAAAATCTAACATTAAAGTCCATATTATTTTCTAACAAAAGTTCATTTGAGTTATAAAGTTCTTTACTTTAAAAGCACAATGTTAATCTTATGAAAAATCTAAAAATGACAAAATACCCAAAGGCAATAATGCAATAGAATATTAGACATAAAATTAGGTATCAATATTACTTTTACTAATTAGAAGTACATAGAAAGAACATGACTAATCCTATATAATATTAGCATAAGTAAATAAAGATAACAAAATAAAGATGGAGATGAAAGAACATAAATAACTCAAAAATTTTACATTAAGAACATAGTAAATCAAAGTAGCAAAATAACATCACTAGCATATGGAATCATCCCTAACCTTCCTAGGAAGATTAGGTCATTATGCTCATGATTCTCACAAAATTCTAAGAAGAAAATATGAGAAGTAAGTATAAATTTTGCTATAGTTTCTTTACTCTCCAAATTACATACATATTGTGAAGAAAGAGTCCTTATTTATAGAAGGAGAAAATGACTGAAAAGAAATTAAACAAAAAATGAGGTTTACAAAATAAATCTGAAATATTAATAATAAAATATGATTTTGAAAAATCAAATCTTATTATTAATATTACCCTAACTATTTTGGTGTATGGTCAAAATATTTTTTTAAAGACACCAAAAAAAGATGAGATTTAAAACTCATAACGGCAATTTTGCAAGGCCCAATACCCACAAAATATGGGTTGAAGGTGGCTGGTGGCAGAGGTAGGTTTTGACCCATTTCCAGCCAATGAGGAGGTGACACGTAGGCGGGCTGCTGAGAAATTGGGCTCTTTGGGCGGAATTGATGCTGGAGCTATTTTGCTTTGCTGGAAGGTGCATGGCTGAAGGAAGGGACTTGAGCCTGCATTGGGCTTCAGCTGCATTGGGGACTTGGAGGCTTGATGCTAGGAAAAAAAGGCAAGGCGTGACTGCTGGGCTATTGAGGAGTTGATCGGGTCAACGACTGGAGCAAAGGACCCGAGAGGTTGAAGTGTTGGGCGACGTGGTGGCCTCGGGTTGGCTGGAAGGAAGACGCGTGGCGCTGGCTAGAGCGCGCCACCTGGCGCTGGGATGGAAGAATACTAGGCGGGCCTGGGCTATTTGGGCCGAACTTGTGGGCCAATTTTATTCAAAAATGCCACAATTTCCACTATATTTTAAGTTCTAATTCTTTCCTTCTTGCTTTCTTTTTTTTTTCTTTGTTTCCAAGTGCCAAAAATACCAATTAATTCCGACAAAATAAAATAAATTAAATCATAATCACATATTTTCATTTGTAAAATAAATCATATTAATTCCATGAAAATATTAATTAAAACTTAATTTATTTTGACAACTAAAATCAACAAATGTGTATTTTTTACCACTAATCATAACCCCCAACTAGCTTATTGTTAGTCCCTAGCAATTCAAGCAAAAAAGAGGATTGTCAAGTTGAATAATCAAGTCAAACCAAGCAAAATCATCTAAGTATTGTCAAAATATCGGCAAGAAGTCAGAAATTACTATCTAAGCTACTATAGTTGCGATTTCAGAGTTGTGTGTGTGTGCACCAAATCATATTATTTTTATCACAAGTCATAACACAAATAGTATCGAAAAATCTCAAAAGTATAAAGATCTCAACTCCAAATTCCTCACGGGCATTGAAAGTATTTGTATGGGAAGGATTACACTCTTGGAGTTGGAAATGTAACAGTTTACGCTCAAATGAGAAAAGATAAACTTTTTAGGACAAGCAATTTGAATAAGTATTGATCACAAGAAAGGCAAATCAACTTATTGGAATCCAAATGACAAACAACCTTTGGGATTTACATGAGAAAACTCAAAGAATAGAATGACAACTAACTAACAATGATAAATAAGAAAGTGAACTATAATGATAATAATTTTTTTTTAATACAATTACACAAAATAATAGTAATAGAAATATATATATATATATATATGTTTTTTTTTCAACAACTACAAAATAATAGAAGGAAATGTTGCTCTTGTTCTCTTTTTTTCATTTTTTTTCTTATTCATTTATCTTTTTTTTTTTCTTCTTTTTTTTTAATTTCTTTTTTTTTTCATTATTTTGTTTTTTGACAAGAGACAACACAAAAATAAAAAGGAAATTACAAATACAATACAATAAATAGAACACAAATTTATTACAAAGACTTTTCTTAAATGAAAAACATCCCTCTAGTAAATGTCATGTTTTAAATTCCAAAGATGTGACTTTACCAACTCAAATGATCAATAAAAGTTCAAAAAGTTGTTTTCTCAACTCTCACAACTCACCAAGAAATGAAAAACTTTAAACTTGAAATTTCTCTCAACTATTTGTGTTATCAACCAATTTATTTATCTGTTTGGAAAGTGCACAAAAGAACTCTGAAAATCACTTCTTAATAGCTAAACATAGTAAGAACTGACTCAAACCAACAAGTTATACTCATGCTTGGATAATTTTGAGAAAATTTGACTTAAAAATTCAACAAGACAATATTGTTTTCCAAATGAATGCTAATGACGTAACAATAAGATTTTCCAAATGAAAGCCAATGCATGCTCACCACCCCCAACCAAAGATCAGACAGTGTCCTCAATGTCAAAATGAATAAGCAATGAAAAAGGTAAGGAAAGAGAACACCTAGATGATGACCATGTCTATGAGGCGAGAGCGAAAATAGCCTGGTAACAATACCCCAAAACGAAAAGCATACAAAATAAAAGAAAGACAGAAAAATAAAGATAATGAAAAATAAAAATAAAAAGAACAACAACAACAACAACAACAACAACAAACCATTCAGAACTTCAGAGTGTATAAATTGGGTCCTTAAGAAGGACCTCTTCAACATGACTGACACTCTCAATGTAATGTTTCAGTCTTTGGCCATTAACTTGAAAAATTCTCCCATCGGTTGGATCCTCGACCTCCACCGAACCGTTGGGAAATACTTGCTTCACTACAAATGGACTAGTCCATCGCGATCATAGTTTACCGGGATGCAAGTGCAAGCGAGAATCGTACAAATGCACTTTCTGATTTGGCTCAAAGTGTTTTCGCAGGATTTGTTTATCGTGAGCGATTTTTAATTCTTCTTTATAAATCCTAGAATTTTCATATGCATCGTTTCTTAACTCATCAATTTCAGACAACTGGAGTTTGCGATTGATACCTGCGGCATTCAGATCAAAGTTTAGGGCTTTGATTGCCCAATACGCTTTATGCTCGAGCTCGACAGGTGAATGACAGGCTTTTCCAAAGACAAGCCGATAAGGAGACATCCCAAGAGGGGATTTGAAAGCAGTGTGGTATGCCCAAAGAGCGTCTAGAAGGTGTGTAGACCAATCTTTGCGGTCGAGATTTACCGTCTTTTCCAAAATGTGTTTTATCTCCCTATTGGCTAACTCAGCTTGGCCATTAGTCTGTGGATGATAGGCATTTGCAACTTTATGAAGTACATCGTACTTGCACATAAGAGCCTCAAAGGATCAGTTGCAAAATTGAGTGCCTTGATCACTGATGATAGAGCGAGGGGTACCAAACCTTGATAACACATTTTCTTTCAAGAATTTGACAACGGTAGCGTTATCATTAGTTTGACATGGTACAGCCTCGGCCCATTTGGAAACATAATCCACAGCGAGGAGAATGTAAAGGTAGCCAAAAGAAGGTGGAAATGGTCCCATAAAGTTTATCCCCCAACAATCAAATATTTCGATAACAAGAATTGGGTTCAAGGGCATCATGTGCCGACGGGATAAGGATCCTAACTTTTGGCACCTTACATAAGAACAACAGAAATCATTGGTGTCTTTGAACAGAGTGGGCCAGTAAAGACCGCATTGTAAGATTTTTGCAGCGGTTTTCTTCACAGAGAAGTGACCACCACAAGCATCATTGTGGCAAAAATTCAGCACACTAGACACCTCATCGTTGTGGATGCATCTTCGCATGATTTGGTCGGAGCAATACTTGAATAAGTATGGGTCATCCCAAAAGAAATTGCGCACCTCGACCAGAAAGTTGTGTTTATCTTGTGAACTCCATTCAGATGGGAGTTCACCTGTTACTAAGTAGTTTACAATGTGAGCATACCACGGTAACTTAAAGCAATTGTTGATCAGGGAAATCATCATGAATAGGTGGACCATCAGCGGGATCGCTGAATTCAAGTCAGGACAAGTGGTATGCGATGACATTTTCAACACCTTTCTTGTCTTTGATCGGTATGTCAAATTCTTGCAGGAGAAGGATCCACCGTATTAATCGCGCCTTAGCATCCTTTTTGGAAAGGAGATTCTTAAGGGTGGAGTGATCTGTGAAGATCATAATAGGCGATCCAATCAAATAAGATCAGAATTTGTCAAGGGCAAAGACAATGGAAAGCAACTCTTTTTCAGTAGTGGAATAGTTCATTTGAGCACTATGGAGAGTTCGTCTTGCATAATTGACAACAAAGGGTTTCCACTCCCTTCGTTGTCCTAGCACAGCTCCCACAAAAAAGTTTCTGGCATCACACATGATCTCGAAAGGAAGGCTCCAATCGGGTGACTGAAGGATGGGAGTGGAAGTGAGTGAATTGACAAGCGTTCGGAATGATTCCTCACACTTAGGTGTCCATTCAAAAGTGGCATCTTTGACTAGGAGGTTTCTTAGTGGACGAGAAATCATTGAAATTTTTTGTATGAACCTCCTATAGAAACCAGCATGGCCAAGAAATGACCTAACGTCTTTGACAGTCTTAGGAGTCGGCAGGTTGGAGATAAGGTCGACTTCGGATTGATCAAGCTCAATTCCTTTTTCAGAAACAATGTGGCCTAAGACTATGCCAGAAGATACCATGAAGTGGAATTTCTCCCGATTGAGGACAAGTCCTTTCTCGATGCATCGTTTTAAAACAGCTTCAAGATGAAGAAGACATGTCTCAAAGGAGTTTCCAAAAACCGTTAGGTCATCCATGAATACTTCCATTGATTTTTCAATCATGTCACTAAAGATGCTCATCATGCATCTTTGGAAAGTAGTTAGTGCGTTACACAAGCCAAATGGCATACACCGGAAAGCAAAAGTGCCAAAGGGACAAGTGAAACTGGTCTTATCCTGATCCTCTAATGCAATCTCAATTTGATAATAGCCAGAATAGCCATCAAGAAAGCAATAGAAGGGATGACCAGCTACACGTTCAAGGATTTGATCAATGAATGGGAGTGCAAAATGATCTTTGCGAGAGGCGGCATTTAATTTTCTATAATCGATGCACATGCGCCACCCTGTCACCGTTTTTGTGGGGACGAGGACCCCTTTTTTGTTTTGGATAGCAGTGACACCAGATTTCTTGGGCATGACCTGAGTAGGACTGACCCATTTGCTATCTGCTACAAGATAAATAATACCAGCGTCTAGCAATTTCAAAACTTCATTTTTTACAACTTCTTTCATCGTGGGGTTCAGTCGCCGCTGAGGGTCTCTTCGGGGGATAGCTTCATCCTCCAGATTGATTTGATGGGAGAAAATTAAAGGGCTAATACCTTTGATTTCAGCAAGGGTCCAACCTATCGCAGATTTATGTGTCCGCAGTAGCTCGAGTAACTGCAATTCTTGAGAATTTTGAAGGTTAGATGAGATGATAACTGGAAAGGTTTCACCGTCTCCCAAGAAGGCATGTTTCAAACCCTCGGGAAGTTGGGTCAATTGAACAATTGGGACCTCTTCGGCTGAAGTTTTCAGCTGTGACCTCTCACGAGGTAGCTCTTCAAAGCAAGGTTGCCAAAACTGAGTCCGTCTATTATGTGAGTCTATGCGTTCTGATACTGCAAGAGTAGACTCAATAGAACTGGGACTTTTGTTGTCAGACAGAAGGAGGAGCTCATCAAGATTATCAAAGTTGCTTCACAATTGAACCTCCTCGGGAATTAAAGAGTCAATCATGAATGTTTGATAGCATTCATCATCTTCTCGAGGTTGTTTCCCGATGTGGAAGATATTGACTTCAAGAGTCATGTTTCCAAACGATATCTTCATTAGACCATTCCGACAATTGATCAAAGCATTTGCAGTAGCAAGGAATGGTCTTCCGAGGATAATAGGAATTTTAGACTCCATGTTCACCACAGATTGGGTATCAAGAATAAGAAAATCCACGGGGTAATAGAATTTTTTAATTTGAACCAATACATCCTCAACGATACCCCTAGGCTTTTTGGTGAAACGATCAGCAAGCTGTAGTACAACAGATGTTGGGTTCATTTCTCCAAGACCGAGTTGCGAGTTACAGAATAGGGCATGAGATTGACACTCGCGCCAAGATCAACTAAGGCTTGGCTGACTTCATGGGTCCCAATTTGGCAAGAAATGGTGGGACAACCGGGATCTTTGTGTTTCGGCAGTGCCTTTTGTTCAATCACCGCACTCACTTGCTCGGTCAAGAAAGCAGTCTTCTTGACATGGTGCTTCCTTTTTGCAGTGCAAAGATCCTTGATGATTATGGCATAAGCGGGCACTTGTTTAATGATGTGAAGCAAAGGAAGATTAATCTTCACTTGTGTCAAGTGCTCAAGGAGTTCAACTCGGTTATCAGGAAGTTTCCCAACAGGTTTCAAAGCCTGGGGGAATGGTACTTTTGGAGTGGCATTGAATGGTGGATTTTTGGAAATGACTTTTGGAGTACCGGGAGTGTTGGATTTTATGGGTGGGTCTTGCAGAGTTTTACCGCTTCTCGTTGTGATGGCATTCACTTCCTTGACATTTTGATCATTAGAATTTGAAGATTGGGCCATGTGTTGGCCTTGCATATTGAATTTCGGTTGGGAAGGAAGTTTGCCTTTTTCCAGAATGGCCAAGGATTTAGTCAATTTTGAGAATTGACATTTCATTTCCTTGATTTCTTCCATCATTTGGCGATTTAGTTTGGCTTGTTCCTCCATGAATGCATGAAGAGTATTCTCGAGAGAATTTCATTGTGGATGAGCATTGTATTGAGGTGCAGAATATGCCTTTGATGGTTGAACTTGTTGCTCATTTCTCCATTGGCCTCCAGACGATTGAGCTTGGTTGGAATCTCTCCAACTGAAATTTGGGTGGTTTCTCCAACCGGGGTTGTACGTATGGGAGAATGGCTTATTATATGCCCCTAAGGCATTTCATTGCTCCTCATAAACCCCCCTCATTTCATTCAAAGCTAAGCAGTCCTTAGTTAAGTGCTCCGTTCCTCCACAAACAAAGCAAAGGTTCTTACGGTTCTGCTTGAGCAATCATGTGCGATTTTTGGCTATTCTTCGTCATTAAGACCTCAAACTGCTTTTTCAAAGCTTCGAGTTGGGCCTTAACACTATCCTCTTCTCGAAGTTGATAGATCCCAGATGGTTTGTGTCTGTTGGTGCTGTCAGTAGCACTTGGACCAGTCCAGATGTGAGACTTTTTCGCAGTTTCTTCGAGATATTCCAGAACACCATCTGGCTCTTTTTTGAGGAATTCACCATTGCATAGCATTTCTACAAACTAGTGCTCACAACTCATGAGGCCTTCATAGAAGTAACTGACCAAACGCCAGTTCTCATAGCCATGGTGCGGGCACTGATTTAACAGATCTTTGAATCTATCCCAGACTTAATAGAACGTGTAATGCCCTGGTTATCCCAGAACCGTTACGGTGAACGGTGAACCGGAAATTAAACCTGCTACTCAAGTCATTTGGTTAAAAACATGTTCTAAGTGTTATTAACAGGCTAAGGTGGAAAATCAATAAAAATGAAAGGATATGTTTTATTTAATACATAAAATAGTTCATGGGTTCACAAGAACATTTACAAGTTATTGACAACTCAAAAAGGTCATTACTGTTCCAAAATTACAAACCCACCAACCTAAGCGGAAAAAATAGGGTAAACCCCCTAGTTCCTCTGAGAACTCCTTGGTCGTGGTGGTCAAGCGGCCGCATATGTACACATCACCACCTAAGCTCACCACTCTAGGATGGGTGAGCTTTTCTTTCCCTTTACCTGCATCACATAGCACCCATGAGCCAAAGCCCAGCAAGAAAACACAGTATTGCATATAAACATTATCAAATGATTATCATTATAATCACACAAAGCTTATAGCTCTTAAACAGATGAGTGAATATCACTTGAGGTTCTAGAAAACCATACTGAGTGACTGACAAACAAGTCACTAACTTAACCAGAAGAGTGGTTGCTGGGTAAGCCACTAGCCTTAAACAGATGAGAGACTGATGGGTAAGTCTCTAACTTAACAGATGAGTGACTGGTGGGTAAGTCACTCAAGCGCTTCTAGTATTCATCGAACTTGAGGTCGGTCCGGCATTAATGCTCTTTGAGTCATCCAATGCAGGTATAGATTAGATCTAATCTTTATTGGCTTGCGTTGAACACGCTAAGGTCGTCCTGACTTATGAGTCAGCACTGTGTGACCAGTGCCCAGTACCACTACCGAACTTGACTAATGAGTCACAGCTTCACAGTTGATATCGACACCTTTGCCAAATCTGACTAATGAGCCAGTACCATGCACAAGTGAGAAAGATTTGCTAAGCATTCAATAATCAATTTATGTCCACATTTACGCAATCAACATGCCTCATGAACAACCATGCATGTCACATTTGGGGTGTAGTTTTCTTACCTCTAGTTCGAGCGAGAATATAATAAGAACGACCCTTGAGAACGGTCAACCTTTTTGTTCCTTAATGGTCACCTAGTCATAACCAATTATGGGATTCCATTAATAAATTGAGTAATAAAATGTTTCCGGACCAAGACCTAGCCTCCGGGACATCGAATCCCACTAAACCAGGTAGTAGGATCGATCCCGAGGCCTAAGGTTTGCATCCCTAGGTCAAAAACACATTTTTGGCCAAAATGACCTTCAAGCACTGTAGCCCTTCCCCAAGCGCCGCAGCCCTTCCCCAAAACAGAAACAATCCCCTCACGCCTCTGCCTCAAGTGCCGCAGCCCTTCCCCAAGCGCCGCAGCCCTTCGGCCCCAGATCAACCAATACCCTGGTTTTTCTTCCCTTGCGTTTTTCCTTGGAACCAACCTTTCAAACCAAGCTCAAACACCACTCAAACCTCCAATACAACCCCTAGACTTGATCTATAAGACTCCCTCATCAAAACCCAAGTTAAATCCCAACCAAAACTTCCATCAATCCCAACTATCCACAACAAAATCATGAGCTGAAACTAAACATCAAAACAGAGCATGCATGGAAACTAATGGCTAGAAACTTACCTCAAATTCAGGTTGTGATGCTCTTCAGTGGTAGACCACTCTCCCAAACTCCCAAGGCCTACTTCCCAAGCTAGAATCCCCAACAAGAGCTCAAAAAAACAAAGGAGATGAAGGAGGAGGAAGGTACGGGTAAGTTCTTTATCACACTATGTTTTCTCTTCAATTTTACAGCTTAACTCAACTTATATCTATCCTAGGGGTAAAAAGACCATTATACCCCTAGGTCAATTAAAGATTTATAAAGGCTCCCAAGGGCAAAATTGTCCTTTCCAACCTATCTCGTTAATCATAATTAACACTCTCTAATTCCCGCTATTCTCGATAATCCCAAATGCCAATAATTCATATCCCGTTACCCTTTAACTCCCGGAAACGCTCTAGCCATTAAAAATCACCCCGAGACTCATCCCAGACCTTAGACTTACACCTGTTATGACTAGACCGCTAATCAATAATCCAAGATTGTCTCATGCCGAATAGCTCGAAAAAAACCCACATTATAATGTGGTCTCAACAACATATCATTGACATACATACAATTATACCCTCAGCGGGCCAAATTATCATCACACCCCTGTAATTAAAAATGTGGACCCACATGCATGCATTTAACATCATATTATAATATAATTCACATATACATGAATTTTATCAATTAATGGCATAATTAAACAAGTATGGCCCTCCCGGCCTACTATTCCCGCCATTAAACCATTTCGGAGATTTCGGGGCATTACAGAACATTTCATTGTCTTTTTGGGAAAATGTGGAAATCTGTCGTTTTAGACTGTTGGTCTTATGGCTAGGGAAGTGTTTCAGAAAGAAGGATTTGGTCATCTCCTCCCATGTTCCAATAGACCTAGGTCTCAAAGAGTATAACTGTAATGCCCCGAATTCTTCGATGTGGTTTAGTGGCGGTTTAGTAGGCCGGGACGACCATAACTGTTTAACTATGCCATTAAATGAATATATGCATGTTTATGTGAATTATATTATAATATGATGTTATATGCATGCATGTGGGTCCACAATTGAAATATTATGATGTCGTGATAATTTGGCCCATTGAGGGTGAATTTGTGTATTTGAGTGCATGATGTGATTTGTGAATGAGATTCCATTATTATGGAGATATATTCGAGCTATTCAGCATGAGACGGTCCTATTTATTGGATTAGCAGTTTTGTCATAACGGGGTCAATTATTGGGTAGTAAGAATGTTTATTTGATGATAAATTGGGAGTTCTTGAGATCATGATGAAATTCTGGAAGTTTTGACTATAATGTCCCCGGGGGTGTTTTTGGGACCTCGAGCACTAGGTTTTATTTGAGGTTACTTAAGCTTGAAGTAGCTTGTCACATAGAACGTACGTTAGAAAACCTCTCGTTCTTCCCTGTTAGCTCATTTTCACCGTTCGAAGCGTTTTCGAAGATATCTTGAGTTCTAGGAGTCGGAATCAAGTGAGGATCGAGGCATAGTGATCCTACGAAAGATTAGAAGCTTCTTGACTGAAGGATTTGATGAGAAACAACCTAATTGAAGGTAATCTAAGTTTAAAGTTTTGAGTTTTTAGAGTTTCTAAGCTTTGAATTGGACTTTGTGAATTGTTGAGTTTTTGGCTCGATTGAACCTTGGGTTTTGATGGTTTTGGATCATTGGGAAGCTTGGGAACTTTGATTTGATGATTTGTTAATGTTTAGGCATGATTTTTAAGGCTTTGGGATGTTGGAGAACGAGTTTGGGCATGTTCTGGGTTGGGCGCCGCAGCCCTGTTCTTGGAGAGTCGCGGCCCTAGCTGGAAGAAGTAGGTGGGGAATTTTGTGCCAGCTGGGCACCGTGGCCCTTATTTCAGAGGTGGCTGGGAGCCACGACCCTTGATGCCAAGGTCGCAGCCCTTGAGCAGGGTTGAGCCCATTTGAGTGTTTTGGCTCTAGGAACATGGTTTTAGGCCTCAGGATCACTCCTACTACCCGGATTAGTGGGGATTTATGTCTCGGAGGCTAGATCTTGGTTTGGGAACCCTTGATTATTATTTTATTGATGGTATCCTATAATGTGTTATGATTAGGTGACCGCTAAAGGACTAAAAGCTAGACCTTTCTCAAGGGTTGTTCTTCTATTCATTCTAGCTCGAATCTGAGGTAAGAAAACTGCACCCCGTATGTGACATGCATGACTATTCTTGAGGCATGTTGATTGTGTAAATGTGGACTGGATTGATCATGGAATGCTTAGTGAATCTTGCTCACTTGTGCATGGTACTGACTCATTAGTCAGAAGTGGCAAAGGTGTCAGTATCAACTGTGAAGTTGTGACTCATTAGTCAGGTTCGGCAGTGGTACTGGGCACTGGTCACACGGTGCTGACTCATAATTCAGGACGGCCTTAGCGTGTTCAACGCAAGCCAATAAAGATTAGATCTAATTGATATCTGCATTGGATGACTCAAAGAGCATTAATGTCGGACCGACCTTAAGTTCGATGAATCCTATAAGCGCTTGTGTGACTTACCTATCAGTCACTGGCTAGTGGCTTACCTAGCAGCCACTCTTCTGTTTAAAGTTTGAGACTTACCTATCAGTCTCTGGTCTGTTTAAGGCTAGTGGCTTACCTAGCAGCCACTCTTCTGTTTAAAGTTAGAGACTTACCTATCAGTCTCTTGTCTGTTTAAGGCTAGTGGCTTACCTAGCAGTCACTCTTCTGTTTAAATTAGTGACTTGCTTGTCAGTCACCCAGTATGGTTTTTATAGAACCTCAAGTGATATTCACTTATCTGTTTAAGAGCTACAAGCTCTGTGTGATTATAATGATAATCCTTTGATAATGTTTATATTCAATACTGGGTTTTCTTGCTGGGCTTTGGCTCATGGGTGCTATGTGGTGCAGGTAAAGGGAAAGAAAAGCTCACCCAGCCTTGAGTGGAGAGCTTAGGTGGTGATGTGTACATATGCGGCCGCTTGACCACCACGGCCAAGGAGTTCTCAGAGGAACTAGGGGGTTTACCCTATTTTTTCCGCTTAGGTAGGTGGGTTTGTAATTTTGGAACAGTAATGACCTTTTTGAGTTGTCAATAACTTGTAAATGTTCTTGTGAGCCCATGAACAGTTTTATGTATTAAATAAAACATGTCCTTTCATTTTTATTGATTTTCCACCTTAGCCTGTTAATAACACTTAGAACATGTTTTTAACCAAAGGACTTGAGTAGCGGGTCTAATTTCCGGTTCACCGTTCATCGTAATGGTTCTGGGGTAACTAGGGCGTTACAATAACCAGCTTTTGGCTTTGTCCTTTAAGGAGAAAGGGAAGAACTTCAGTCGCACAGCATCGGCATTTTCGGCTCGGATATAGAATGTGGCTACTACCTCCTCGAATTCTCTGATATGCACGTATGGGCTTTCGTTTTCCATTCCATGAAATGTGGGCAAGAGTTGAATCATGCCAGGTTTAAAATCTAATGCGGGCATATTAGGAGGGAAGATAATCCATGAAGATGTGGAAGTGCGAGTGGGATGGAGATAGTCATTGAGAGTTCTTGGTTGGATGTCATCATTGCGAACCATTGCGAATGGATTATTATCAGCGCAAGTTTGTGGAGAAGCAGGGTTGGTGGTAGGAGTTCCGGAAGGAGTGGTGGATGAATTGGAAGAAGTGTCACTAGAAGTTTCGTGATGATTCATCCACTCTCGAAAATCATAATTGGATTTATTATTATTTTTTTATTTTCTTTGCTTTTTTTATTTCTTTTTTAGATTTTTTTTTTTTTTGTTAAACGTGTTCCCAGGTAGATTTGGAGGTTTTGGGGTGATCTCCAAGACCTTACTAGAACTCCCCGAGGTTACTGAGTAAGTATGGTGGATCACAAGTCAACCTTTTCGACCAAACAACCTTTAAGCAGATTGAAATTGCTTATTTTGACATAACCAGCTTGGTTTTCTTATGGTAATAAGTTCAACAATGTAATAGTGCAAAGGTAGATGCTTGAAATGTTCCCAGGCCGATTGGGAAGGTTGCCAAGGTACCGCTTTAGACCCACACTTGCCTAGAAAGAACTCCCCAAGGTTCCCAGGTAAGTATGGAGGGTAACGATATCACAAACCTTATTTAACAACCAATCTTTCTAGACAGAACAATATCGGTTTCTACCATTTGTAATATTACACAATTGTTCCAAATACTAAGTATTTTATGATTGAAATTTTATGAACAATTTTATGTTATTTTTTTTTTGGGAAAACCTAAATTCTAATGAAGACTAAGGCAAAGAAAATAAAAGCCTAAACTAAGCAACAAAATAAACAACACAAAAATAAAATAAAGAAAAGAGATTTAAAGTGAAGATAGAATAACAAGCTTAATCTTTTTTTTATATGTTTTAAACTAAAAAAAATAGAATAAAAATTAAGAAAGAAAAATGGAGTAAGAATTAACTAAAAAGGGAAAAAAATAATTATATAATTATATATATATATATATGGTTCATTTTTTTTTACCAAAAGAAAGGAAATTGAAAAAGAAAAAAATAAATAAATAAAAATAAAAAATTAAAGAAAGGAAATTTAAAAAGAAATGAAATTTAAAATAAGAATAAATATATATATTTGATTTTTTTTATAGTTATGTATATTTATATATATGAATATTTATAATATAAATATTTTTTTTTGTTTTACTGAAAAAAAAAAGAATAAAAAAAGAAAAGATATATATATATAAATAAAGGATTTTTTTTATGATTGTTTGTTTTTTTTTTAGTTTTTTTCTTTTTATTTTTGTTATAATAATAATCTAATTAATAAAAAATTAGTAAAAAAAAAAAAACTATACTAACACAATATTTATTCCAACAAAAACACAAATAAAGTTACTAATATTTTTGTAAAAATTTCACTAAACCTTTGAAACTTACCTCCCCGGCAACGGAGCCAAAATTTGTTTAACGCACAAATCGTGACTACCACTAAGTGGTAGTTGTAGTAAGATCGGGCGGTCGATCCACAAGGAGGTAACCTAAAATCAAAAGATTAGTAGAAAATAACACAAAAAGTTAGTAACAAGAAACAAATAAAATTGTAAATGAAAAGAGGTTTGAGATTTTGGTATTGTCTTTTTGATAAAGTGATAAAATGAGATAAGTAAAATAAATGTAAGATGTAATCAAGAGTTTGAGAAAAGAAAAGGTTTCAAGAATCATTCATATGCTTATTTAGTTACTTGGTTACTTGATTTACAAAAAAATACACAAGTAGATAGTTCACATCCCAACATTTACTTGGAAAAGTCTAACATTAAAGTCCATATTCTTTTCTAACAAATGTTCATTTGAGTTATAAAGTTCTTTACTTTAAAAGCACAATGTTAATCTTATGAAAAAATCTAAAAATGACAAAATATCCAAAGGCAATAATGCTATAGAAGATTAGACATAAAATTAGGTATCAATATTACTTTTACTAATTAGAAGTACATATAAAGAGCATGACTAATCCTATATACTATTAGCATAAGTAAATAAAGATAACAAAATAAAGATGGAGATGAAAGAACATAAATAACTCAAAATTTACATTAAGAACATAGTAAATCAAAGTAGCAAAATAACATCACTAGCATATGGAATCATCCCTAACTTTCCTAGGAAGATTAGGCCATTATGCTCATGATTCTCACAAAATTCTAAGAAGAAAATATGAGAAGTAAGTAGAAATTTTGCTATAGTTTCTTTACTCTCCAAATTACATACATATTGTGAAGAAAGAGTCCATATTTATAGAAGGAGAAAAGGACTAAAAAGAAATTAAACAACAAAATGGGGTTTACAAAATAAATCTGAAATATTAATAATAAAATATGATTTTGAAAAATCAAATCTTATTATTAATATTATCCTAGCTATTTTGGTGTATGGTCAAAATATTTTTTTTAAAGACACCAAAAAAAGATGAGTTTTAAAACTCATAATGGCAATTTTGCAAGGCCCAATACCCACAAAATATGGGTTGAAGGTGGTTGGTGGCAGAGGTGGGTTTTGACCCATTTCTAGCCAATGAGGAGGTGACACGTAGGCAGGGTGCTGATAAATTGGGCTCTTTGGGCCGAATTGATGCTCGAGCTATTTTTCTTTGCTGGAAGGTGCATGGCTGAAGGAAGGGACTTGGGCCTGCGTTGGGCTTCAGCTGCATTGGGGACTTGGAGGCTTGACGCTAGGAAAAAAAGGCAAGGCGTGACTGCTGGGCTATTGAGGAGTTGACCGGGTCAACGGCTGGAGCAAAGGACCCGAGAGGTTGAAGTGATGGGCGACGTGGCGGCCTCGGGTTGGCTGGAAGGAAGACGCGTGGCGCTAGCTAGAGCGCGCCACCTAGCGCTGGGAGGGAAGAATACCAGGCGGGCCTGGGCTATTTGGGCCGAACTTGTGGGCCAATTTTATTCAAAAATGCCACAATTTCCACTATATTTTCATTTCTAATTCTTTCCTTCTTGCTTTCTTTTTTTTTTCTTTATTTCCAAGTGCCAAAAATACCATTAATTCCTACAAAATAAAATAAATTAAATCATAATCACATATTTTCATTTGTAAAATAAATCATATTAATTCCATGAAAATATTAAATAAAACTTAATTTATTTTGACAACTAAAATCAACAAATGTGTATTTTTTTACCACTAATCAAGTATCATGGAAGAAAAGCTAAGGAAAAAGTTCGAATACATTGAATATGCTCATAATATGTGGGATGATGTCTATGAGGATATATAGACAAGACCACAATCACAAAAAATGTACATATTATATACCATTACCTTAGACTTAATAGTGGATTATAACATATAACATTCTGAATCTCTGATTTGGAAACCACTAAACATGTTTTATTCTTCTTTACAGACACTTGATCAATCAAGAGGAACTTGCAAATGGAGACAAAAAGGGAAAGAGGAAGAGAGAGAAAGCGTCTAGTTCAAGAAAGCGTTGAATAAAGTTTTTTATATTTTTAAAATTCTTTAGTTATTATTAAAAGAAAACTTTATTGTTGTTTGAACAATGTCTTAGTTTGTTTCTTTTAGTATTTTAAATTTTATTGCATGTATTGACTTTAGAATATTTTATTTATAATTTGATTATTCTTAATTTTTCTTTAGACATGTAATGGAATATTCGGACTTTAAAAATGCTTTCATTAAAATTGAACGAACGCTTAATAACTCTAAATTATTCAAAGTAGCAAAACCACAAGGAAACAAAAGACAAAACGTTTCAAATGAGGATGACACAAATCTTTGGAATCTTAGACTTGGTCATGTAGGTCTTGACATGAAAAACGGGTTAACAAAAGATGGTCCTTTGAGAGAACTAAGAGTTGGATCTCTTCCGGTTTGTGAATCTTGTGTAGAAGGCAAAATGACCAAATGTCATTTATCTGCAAAAGGCAATAGAGCTATAGAACCTTTGGAGCTTGTACACATTGATGTCTGTGGTCCAATAAATGTACAAGTAGGATGTGGGTATGAGTACTTCATCACTTTTATTAACGATTACCCAAGATATGGTCATACTTGCTTAATGCTTAGGAAGTGTGAAACCTTTGGTAGGTTTCAAGAATTTAAAGCTGAGGCTGAGAAGCAACTAGGTAAGACTCTTAAAACACTTCGATATGATCGATGTCGAGAATATTTGAATTTAGAATTCAAATATTTCTTGCTGGAGCATGGTATTCTACCCTAACTCACAGCACCAGGAACGCCACAGCAAAATGGTGTTTCTGAAAGAAGAAACAAGACCTTGTTAGACATGGTTAAGTCTATGTTAGGACTTAATTGGAAAGGAATGAATTTTCTAGGGCAATGAAATAATTATGTGATAGTTATGGGCAATTGATTAATTGTGAATTAATTAATTATTTAACTACATATTTTTTTTATTTTGAAAAGCTATAGTTTAAAATAAATATTAATCTTGTTTAGATTAATCTATAAAGAGAAATTAATAATTATCTTATTTAGAATAAGATATTTATTTAAAACTGATATTTTAAGATAAAGTTAATTTTGAATTAACTGATATCTATTTTGTGATAAATATATCGTCTTAAACATTGATTAAATAAACAAATGAGAAAATTAGGAATAACCCTAATGGTGTGGTCGACACACTCACTGTACAGTGAGTGTGGCGCAACACACAGGGATTACCTATCCCTGGGATTTGAATTATTAATTTCAAATAATTTGCTTTATTTGATTATTTGTATTTAATTATTTTTTCAAATATGATTTAAATTAAATAATTAAATAAATTTATAACTGGTCAATTTTATTTTAATAAAATAAATATTAATTAAATTAGTTAATTATCTTTAGAACCTAAAAAGAAGCGATACTTTTAATAAGATCATTGTCTTTTATAGACTGTCAAACTATCTCTCTGAAACAAATGCAATAGTTTTCTTAAACCTGAAAACTATTCAATTCATCTTCTCTCTAGATCTCATGTGTTAATGATATTTAGAGAGTCATAAATCAATCTTTTGAATCATACGTGTCCACACACGTCCTTGTGTATTTGATGATTGGTCTGAAAGATCAAGGTGTGAGCTTTCAGAACTTGGATAGGAAGATTATTGATTTTATACAAAATGATTCGTGGACACTTGATAGGCTACAAGAGGTAATCTCTAATTTGATTGAATTTGATTTAATATGTGTGTTTGTGTGTGTGTGTGTGATCTTGGCTGATATTAATAATTATTAAAATGGTCAATTCCTCGCTGCGTATCTTTTATTTGCTCTTTTAATACCAACATGTCTCACCTATATAAATATAGAGTTCTGGTCCCCAAGCTCAATGTTCATTCTCATACTTCATCTAAAGAGCTAGTGGGAGCTTGGAAATCAATTACCCTCACTAATACCCTTTCCTTATCTTTTGCAAATCTAAAGCTTTTAGATCAAGGTTAACAAAATAAATGGTTGGAGGTATGCTCTAAACGATTCTCTTTATTATATGACTATCATATTCATTCTATTCTGCATATTAGGATTGTTAATGCATATATATATAAATTATCTAACAAATAATATATATATAACAAATAAAAAAATAAAAAATATTTAAAATAAATATAATATAAACTAAATAAATATAATAGAAATAAATAAATTTGTACAAGCTTGTTAGACAATATAGTTACACAGTTAGATATGTAATATAGTTGTTACTTTCTATTAGAGTTGTTGTACAGTTAGTTACAACTGATATGTAGCTGGCCTTCTATATAAGCCGTGTAACTCATTCTTTCCATATGATGATTCAATACAATTCTTCATCATTGTTTCTTCAAGATCATTCTCTTAGATATTTTCCTAACATGGTATCAGAACCATTGATGTCCTAAGGGCCTCGTTTTTTTTTCTTTGTTCTTCGATATTTTCGTTCTTCTCTGTTGTTGTCCTCAATGGCTTCTTCTGATCCGTCTACTCAATCTTCTCCAATCCGCTGGCCTCTTCTTCCGATGGGTCTTTTCCTCCAGTCGTTTTCACACATAACTTGTCTGTCAAATTGGATCAACACAATTTTCTTCTATGGAAACCGCAAGTTTTGGGAGCAATCAAAGGGCACAAACTGCACAAATACATTGCTAGTGACTCGGTACCACCCTTACAATTCCTCTCTGAGGCCGATCGAACTTCTTCGAATGTGAATCCAGCATATGCCGATTGGGAACAACAAGATCAACTTCTTTATGCATGGCTACTTTCATCAATGACCGAAGCAATTCTTACAAGGGTGGTTGGATGTAATACTTCTTCTCAGGTATGGGCCACTCTGGAACAATATTTTGTTATTCAAACTAATGCTAAAATTGATCAGTTTCAGACTCAACTCAAGAATTTCAAGAAAGGCAACCTTAGCATTCATGATTATCTTCTCAAGCTCAAAACGATTGTTGATAAGCTTGGATCTGTTGGACACACCATTACACCAAAAGAACATGTCGCTGCTATTTTTAGTGGTTTACCTTCTGAATATGATGTGTTCATTATCTCGGTCAACTCCCGATCTCATCCATACAGTGTTGCTGAAATTGAGTCTCTTTTACTTGCTCAAGAATCAAGACTGGAGAAGCATCATCAAGAACTGGATTCCACCATTCCGATGGCTCATTTGACTCACTCTTCTAGCTCACGTCCAAGAGGGGTTCCCAATACATATATGCGCAGCACTAATTTCACTCCTAGCAATCGACCTATTTGGAATCCATATGCAATTCCTACCAGAGGCCGTGGGGTCAGGCCTTTCTCTAAAACTCTGAGAGGTAATGGTTCCAATTGGTCTTCTTCTACTAATCACTCTCAATCTAGTGGTCGATTACAATGTCAGCTCTGTCTTCAAACTGGACATGTGGCCTCAAAGTGCTATCAACGCTTCAACCAAGAATTTCCAGGATATGGTGCTGTTGTTATGTCCAAGAATTCAGCCCCAATGTCAGCCATGATTGTTACTGCTGCTTCCGTCAATGATAATTCTTGGTACCCTGATACAGGAGCTACGCATCACTGTACGAATGATAGTGACAATTTGTCTCAGAAGCAAGAACATAGTGGTGTGGAGCAATTACATATTGGAGATGGTTCATGTATTCCAATTTCGAATGTTGGTAAGTCCTTCCTGTGTAATCCTTTATCCCCTAATTTCTTTGTTCTTAATGATGTTTTTCATGTTCCTACAATCACTAAAAATCTACTCAGTGTCTCACAGTATACTAAAGACAACAATGTTTCTTTTGAATTATTTCCTGACCAGTGTCTTGTTAAGCATCAGGTAACCAAGGAAGTCTTGATGCGTGGTCGTCTCGTTAATGGCCTTTATGCACTCTCTTCCACTGCTGTTCATCCTTCCGAGTCTTCTGTGTCCTCCTCCTCCCAGTCCACTCAGCTGCAATCTTCCAATCCGAGTGTCCTTAACACATCTGTTAGTTGTATTCCATCACTTTTTCAATTGTGGCATAGCAGATTGGGTCATCCATCTGCCAAGATTGTAACTAATGTACTCAAACATTGTAATCTACCCTTAATAAATAAACAAATGTCTGATTTTTGTAATGCTTGTTGTCAAGGGAAAATACACAAATTCCCGTTTCCTTCATCTATCACTTAGTATACAGCTCCGCTCCAATTGATTCACTCGGATTTATGGGGTCCTTCCCCACATCCTTCTTCTAATGGATACAAGTACTATATCCATTTCATCGATGCTTACTCTAGGCATACTTGGGTTTATCTATTACGGGCCAAGTCAGATGCTTTTCAAACATTCCTTAATTTTAAAGCTCATGTTGAAAACTCTTTTAATTGTAAAATAAAAGCGCTGCAATCTGACTTAGGGGGGGGGGGGGGGGGGAGGTTGAGTTTAGAGTTTTTTCTCAATATCTTTTGTCCAATGGCATTTCTCATAGGCTGTCTTGTCCCACTACTCATGAACAAAAATGGAGTTGCCGAGCGTAAACATCGTCATATTATTGAAATTGCCTTAACTTTGCTTGCTACTGCATCCATGCCTTTTACATGTTGGGATGAGGCTGTAAGAACGGCTGTATATCTCATTAATCGTTTACCAACTACTACTCTTTCTGGTCAGTCCCCTTTTCAAGTCTTGTTTCAAAAACTTCCTGATTATACCAAACTTAAAAATTTTTGGATGCTCATGTTTTCCCAATGTCAGACCATACAATGCAAACAAGCTTGATTATAGATCTGTTGAATGTATTTTCCTTGGCTATAGTTTAAAACATAAAGGTTATAAATGCCTTGCCCCAAGTGGTCGAATCTACATCTCAAGAGATGTTGTTTTCAATGAACTTCGGTTTCCGTATATTCCCTTATTCTCTGCTGAGTCTCTGTCTATGCCATTCATCAATTCCATCTCACCCTCCAATCGTATACCACTTGTATCACGCCCAGCCTTCAGTAGTTCTAGTACTCCCTTTTGTTCTCCAAATTCTGTGTCACCACACATATCTTCTGTCTCAACAAATCCTATGCAAGAATCAAGTCCTCCACATATATCCTCTTCTCTGCCTTCTTCCTCTCTACCTTCTACACTTCTGCCTGATCCTTCTCCACATCAACAATCACCTCCATCACCGATTCCAGCTCCTATAAATAAACACAATATGGTTACTCGGTCAATGGTTGGGACCTACAAGCCCAAGGTCTTCATAGCATCAAAAGAGCCTATTACTGTCACTGATGCATTGCAGGATATTAATTGGAAGGCTGCTATGGATGACGAGATGGCTGCATTACACAGAAACAACACATGGATTTTGGTTGATCTTCCCGAAAACAAGAAGCCGATTGGGTGTAGATGGCTGTTTCAAATTAAGGGAAAACCAAATGGGAGTATACTAAAGTACAAGGCACGGCTTGTTGCACAAGGTTTCAGTCAAAGATCTGGACTAGATTACACTGATACTTTCAGCCATGTCATTAAAACTTCCACTATCCAAGTAATCATCTCTCTAGCTATTTCTAGTGGCTGTCTTCTCAAGCATTTAGATGTCAATAATGCTTTCCTAAATGGTATTCTTGAAGAAGATGTATACATGAAGCAACCGCCAGGGTATCAAGACTCAACCAGTAAAGTGCGCAAGTTACATAAAGCCCTTTATGGCCTTAAATAGGCTCCACGGGCATGGTTTTTGCAGCACTATGGCTTCATTGGAGCAAGGTCTGATCATTCTTTGTTTGTCAGGAAAACTTCTTCTCATATCACATTGATCTTAATTTATGTGGATGACATATTATTGACTAGCAGTAGCAACTCAAAAATACAAGAACTTATTGTCCGACTTAATGATTCATTCTCCCTTAAGGACCTTGGCAAAGCTGCATACTTTCTGGGGCTTGAACTTAACTATACAACATATGGGGTGCATTTATCTAAGCGAAAATACATCATAGATCTTTTTTGCCGTGCCAAGTTACAGTTTGCCAACTCACTTCCCACACCAATGACTGGTGGTGAAAAACTATCAGCTTATGGAAGTGATCCAGTTGAAGATTCAACACTTTATCAGAGTCTTGTGGGAGCATTGCAGTATGCCACGATAACCAGACTAGAGATATCCTTTGTTGTCAATAAAGTCTCCCAATACATGCACAATCCCTTACAGTCCCATTTTAAAACTGTCAAAAGGTTGCTGAGATATTTGAAGGGTACCCTGGATTTTGGCCTGCGAATTACACAGTCAAATACATTCTCTCTGGTTGGTTTTTTGATGCCGATTGGGCTTCTGACCCAGATGACAGACACTCTACTTCTGGTTATTGTGTGTATCTCGGCACCAATCTCATTTCTTGGTCTTCCAAGAAGCAGCAGACAGTTACTCGATCCAGCACTGAAGTTGAATACCGTAGCTTGGCCAATTTAACTGCTGAAGTAACATGGCTACAATCACTCCTCACTGAACTTGCTGTTCCTCAACGCAGCATCCCTACACTGTGGTGTGACAACCTTAGCATGGTACTTATGTCTGCTAATCCAATTCAGCATGCTCGATCAAAACATGTAGAGCTGGACTTGCATTTTGTCCGAGAAAAGGTGGCAAACAAAGCACTTCAAGTTCGACATTTACCCTCCATAGATCAGACAGCGGATATCCTTACTAAGGCATTGTCTCCTTCTCGTTTTCTCACACTTCGGGACAAACTTACAGTGGCTGCTACACCCACTGCAGTTTGAGGGGGGATGTTAGACAATATAGTTACACAGTTAGATATGTAATATAGTTGTTACTTTCTGTTAGAGTTGTTGTACAGTTAGTTACAACTGATGTGTAGCTGGCCTTCTATATAAGTCGTGTAACTCATTCTTTCAATATGATGATTCAATACAATTCTTCATCATTGTTCTTCAAGATCATTCTCTTAGATATTTTCCTAACAAAACTAAATATTATTATATATAACTTGTTTTTGTTATAAGGTTATAAAAAACACACAAAAAATGATGTTATCATAGGGAATTTGAATTCAAAATACATAGTTATATGGTTATAAAAAAACACAGAAAAGATTTGAATTAATTAAATGAGAATATAAATAAAGAGGGTAGAAGAGATTTTATCGTACCACAAAATAAGAGAATTTAGGGTAAGACAGAATTATGAGAATAATAGAGAATATTTAATATATATAAAATTATGAAGATATATTTATATGAATAATGATAGGAGCATATCCATTTTGTACACTCAAAATACACGTTAAACCGTTCAATGTTATTTTAAGATGGAACTGCATGCTACATTAGTGTATTTGAGCGTGCAAAATTTGTGTCACAAATAAAGATACTTCTATGGTGCGTTTGGAAAGTTCGTCAGACCATGTACTCACATATAATTCAATTCGTGTGTCTGACAGGCTATAATTCGTGTGTACTTGTCCCATGTACATTCGAGAGCTATATGAGAATTACATTACTAGCTGTTTTTAGAGAAACTTAAGGTAACAGATGAAGTTTTCTATTTTACAAATATAAAAAGGTTTAATTATATTAAAAGCTTTAAACTTCCATTTTAGGGCCCCCAATGAATGGATACCCTTCAAAAATAGGCGTATGCCATTATAGTGACGAACACACGGTATTCTTTAGTAAAAGGCGAAAGAATAGTTCGCGTTGTGTTCAACACATCGCAGCGTGAATATTCTAGGCAACATCACTTCCTCTTTTATTGATAGTCTTAGAAGATTGTTTAAGCTATTGTCGATGTGGGACAAGTAGACTCCGGTTTGCTACATTAATCAGATCGTTACTTTCTTTCAAAACATAAATAAATTACTTTCATGATTTACTCCCAGGTCCTATTTTTGGGTCTACTTGTCTTTAATCGAGTATTCACTTTTCTTTGATTCAACTTTACTTTATTCATCAATTTAGTTTGTCTTCTCCCGAAGAAGAAAATAAGTAGTTTTTTTTTATCAATAATCATGAAAGCTTTATAGTTATTCTTGGATTCCTTATACTACCTCACACATTAGTTGAATAGTTTTTCATGGTAAGATGAGAATTTTGAGTTCTGAAAATTGTAATGGTGTGTTCGTTTACTATTCTTAGGTATAAATTAAGTCAAAATAGAGATTTTGTTCCAAAGTAGAACCAAATTAAATTAAATACAATTCTATATAATTATTAGGTAATACATAGTAAAATTATATACCATATATCTTTCAAAGGTTTGAAAAGTGTGTTGTATTAAATCTTTAACAATCCTTTAAGTAAAAAAATTAATTTTTTATTTATTATTTAGTATATATATATATTAATTCATGCTTTAAGTATCTAATAAAGTTTTAAAAAA
The DNA here is from genome assembly GCF_963169125.1 of Humulus lupulus. NCBI lineage: Eukaryota > Viridiplantae > Streptophyta > Magnoliopsida > Rosales > Cannabaceae > Humulus > Humulus lupulus. Next base: position 101,600,572 of record NC_084794.1, on the reverse strand, counting down.
AATTCTTCAGCATTTAAAATTAAAAAAATTTGGACTATAAGTACATCATAAATAAACTAAACCTAAAATAATGTTTCAATGTGACACACAATTATTCTATCATGACTATTAAAAAATCTCTTAAAAAAAGACTGAAAGCCTCAACTATATCATTGTGGACAACTCTTTTATTTTCACCATATAAGTAGTTGTCTCTAAGCCAACGTCTACTTTCAAATACATAAGAGTGAATCCTCTAAACTCCAAAATTGCGATACTACAAAAAATTTTGCAACTCTCGTAAACAATTGAAGAAGTTGAGCAATGAAAATAATATATTATCCACACTTTCGTCTAAATATGACTAGAATGAGTAATTTAATATTCTACATAACTCAATAGAGCATACGCAAAATGAGCAAATGAGACTAACTACAGCCAAAATTTAGTATAAGAGATTACTACCATAAGTGTAACTTCATCACAAAAGCCTCATTCTCATTGTGAAAGATTTTTTTGGGGCTTGATCAAAATGACCATTAGTAGCATGTGAAAATAAGTAAATGTTCATGTTTTTAATTTTGTAGAAAAATAGTCCAACTACCTTTTTAATATTATATATTACCAAATATGCATTTTAGAAAATTAATGGATACTATTATATTATAAATATATTAATATCATGATATATGTATATTAGTTTTGTGATTATATATATATTTTTAATTATTCTTAACAATGTATATGCATTGTTTATATTATAGTATATCAAATTTATTTATTGATATTTATTATCAATTGATTTTGTTTATTTTTAAAAAAAAAAAAATTATAGTATGTAAGTTTACCAATATAGTATATTAATTTGATGTATTATAGTACAACAAATAGATATATCATGCTATTAAACATATATACCATATGTACCATAATATTTTATATACCATAAGATAAAAAATCAATATACTATGATAATACCATACAAAAAATTTTACAAAAATTAAATTGGTATATTGTTGTTGTATCTGAAAAACACGAGCTAATATGTCATGTCCGCAGTACAGCTGGAATGCATTTAATAAAGTTATTTCTAGTTCCAAGGTCATGGTACGAGCTCCCTAATGATTAGCTCAGTTAAGCATAGGTCAACAAGGTATCACTGTGATCGTCTAGCCAGACGTTTAGGTCGCCTAGACATAGTTCAAGTATCCTGATATTCATATCAGCTTATCCTAGAAACCTCTAGCTCGTGTGGTATGTATTCAACTTGCTGCCGACACCTGCGAGGCACAGATTCAAATCCCTGAATACTCGGGATTTTATATACATAATTAGAATATTATAATATTGCCTGATAAATGTATAATATCATGCAATTGATTTATTAAATGTAATTATTTGTATATTTGGGAAGTTACCCAATCTTGTATGTTACCCAAACTTGTCCATTAATCCCCTATAAATAGAGAGAGAATGGACAAGAAAATAGATAAAAATTCTAATATATAGAAACTCTGGAGAAATTGTCATAAACAATTTCTTGAGAGATAATAGCAATAATATAGACTCGTGCACTAGGTGGATTTTAACCACTAAACCATGTAAAAGTTCTTTACGTTCTTATTATAAAATTTTTATCCAAACCTAATTATCTAGCGAATTTCATAATTCTCTATCGACGAAAAACTATGTCAACAGTTTAGTGCTTTCATTGAGAACAAATTAGACTTGCAATTTTTATTCTAAAACATTTCCTATAACAATGGTGATGACTAGAAGATCAATGTGAGAGTAGGAATCAGAGAGGCCCGCTGTAACGCCCTGGTTACTCCAAGACTGTTACTGTGGACTTTAAACAGTGCTTAACTCGCTAAACAAGTCATTTGGTTATAAATGTGCATCTAAGTGTTAATAATAGGCTAAGGTAAAAAAATTCGATCAAAATGAATGGATATATTTTATTTAAAACATAAAACTATACATGGGCCCATAAAAGTATTTAAGTGTTTACAAAGTTATTTACAATCCAAAATGGTCACTGCAGTGTAAAAATTACAACCCGCTAACCTAAGCAGCAAAAATAGGGTTAACCCTTAGTTCCTCTGAGAAACACCTTGGTCGTGCTGGTCAAGCGGCCGCATATGTACACATCATCACCTAAGCTCTCCACTCAAGGATGGGTGAGCTTTTCTTTCCCTTTACCTGCACCACATAGCACCCGTGAGCCAAGGCTCAGCAAGAAAACTTATTATTGCATGTATGTAATTTCAATAAATGATTGTGGTAACCATTTTGGGGCTTGCAGCCCTAATCAAATAAGTGAGTAACAATAAATGATTTTGGTAATCATGATGGGGATTGTAGCCCTAATCAGATAAGTGACTAATGAGTCACACACTTGGTAGGTGACTAATGAGTCACACACTTGGGCTTTGCACCCTAATCAGATAAGTGACTAATGAGTCACAAACTTGGGCTCCGCACCCTAAGCCATGTGACATTACAGTCACCTGAGCCTTTTGGCCCTGGCTCTACGTAACTAGCCTTTAGACTAGACAAGTGATTTTAGTTTCCATCGAACTTGGAGTCGGTCAAGCATTTCATGCTCATGGTGATTAGATCTAATCATTCCGGCTTGTGTTAAACACATTAATGCCGTTCTGGACTCTTAAGCCAATACCATACGACCAGTGCTTATATCACCACTGAACTTGACTGATAAGTCAAAGCTTCAGGATCAATACTAAACACCATTATCGTTCTCTGACTGATAAGTCAATACCATACACAGATAAGCAAAACTACTATGCATTTACTATGCAATCAATCTCAATATATAGAGCACTCAACATGCTTCATCAATAACCATGCATGTTACATACTGGGTGCAATTTTCTTACCTTTGGTTTGAGCGAGAAATAATAAAAGAACGACCTTTGAGAATGATCAATCCTTAAGTTCCTTAGCAGTCACCTAGTCATAACCAATATGAAATTCCATCAATAAAAATAAATAATAAAAGGTTCATAATCTAAAACCTCGCTCTCGGGACCTCGAATCATACTAAAAGGGTTAGTAGATTTGATCCCGAGCCTTAGGAAATGAAACCCCGAGCCTAAACCCTTGAAAACTCCTCCCTGGCACAAAAGGAAGGGGCGGGTCGCAACTTGGCCTAGTGAGTCGCGTAGCTCTCCCAAGTCAGAGTGCAATCTGCCAGGGGTACTAGAGACGGGCCGCGACTTGCCTGGGCCAAGTCACGACTTGACCCCACGAACACAACTCCCCTGTCATTTTCTCCATTAAAACCAACCAAAAACCTTCACCAATCAACCCATAAATCACACCCAAGCATTACCACAACTTATCCATCACTCAACCAACAAAACCTAAGTTTTAAACCATTTAAAACCTCATCAAATTCCCATCTATTCAGTCCAAAATATCAACTAAAAACCAGCTGAAAAACAGAGCAAAAACAAAAAAAAACTATGGTTGAAACCTTACCTTAAACTCAGGTTTGAATCCCCTTCAATGGCTGAACATTAGCCTAGAACCTCAAGCTTTGATTCCCAAGTTTGAACCCTCAATCTTGCTTCAAAGAAATTCAAAGGAAAGGAGAGAAAGAAATGATCGGGAGGGAGAAAGAACCAGCTGCTCTGTTTTGCTCCTAAGGCTTCTACAGCTTTCTAATTTAACATATAACCCTTGGTCAAAAGACCAAAATGCCCCTATGCCTAATTTAACTTCTTAACAGCCCCAAGGGCAAAATCGTCCTTTCCCACTTATCCCACTAATTATAATTAACGTCCTCCAATTCCCATTATTCTCCGTAAATAATTAAATCATATCCCATTACCTGTTCATTCCCGGTAATGTACTAAGCATCAAATTACCACTAGGCTCACCCCAAGCCCGGAAATTAATCCCATTATGACCAAACTGCTAATTTGCATTCTAAGATCGTCTCATGCCAAATAGCTCGAAAAAATTCACATTATAATGTGGTCTCATCCATAAATCATAAACATGCATAAAAATATACATATATGCCCTCAACGGGCCAAATTACGAAAATGCCCTTCTAATAAGAAGTGGGCCCACATGCATACAATATCATCATATAATCATGAATTTAATCACATAATTGCATAATAAATCATTTATGGCCCTCCCGACCCCTTAATCTAGGCATTAAACCACATTAGGGATTTTGGGACATTACAACTATCCCCTCCTTACAGAAATTTCGTCCTCGAAATTTACCTGAACAGCTCGGGATTCTGACTCTGCATATTTGACTCCAGCTCCCAGGTCGCTTCCTCGACCTTGTTGTTCCTCCATAATACCTTAACCAAAGGTATAGTTTTATTCCTTAGGACCTTGTCCTTTCTGTCTAGTATCTGGACTGGCTGTTCCTCGTAGGAGAGGTCTGCCTCAAGCTCCAGATCTTCGTAACTCAAGACATGAGTCATATCTTATACATACCTCTGAAAAGCTGAAACATGAAATACATTATGCACGCCCGACAATGCCGGTGGTAAGGCCAATCTGTAAGCCACCTGACCAATCCTTTCCAGGATCTCAAATGGACCTACAAATCTAGGGCTAAACTTTCCCTTCTTCCCAAATCTTCTCACCCATTTCCATGGCGAGACTCTAAGGAAAACATAGTCTCCTACCTGGAACTCCACGTTCTTGCGTTTAGGATATGCATAACTTTTCTGTCTACTTTGAGAAGCAAGCATCTGAGCTCTAATCTTCTCAATGACCTCACTAGTCCTCTGAACTGCCTCAGGACCCAAGTATCTTCTTTCTCCTGTCTCATCCCAATGAATGGGAGATCTACATTTCCTACCATACAACATCTCATAAGGTGCCACCCCAATGTTAGACTGATAACTGTTATTGTAGGAAAACTCTATGAAAGGTAGATACTTACTCCAGGATCCACCAAAGTCAAGTACACATGCTCGCAGCATATCTTCTAATATCTAAATTGTCCTCTCAGATTGTCCATCTGTTTGAGGATACTGAACTTTTACTATGTTCCCATGGCCTTCTGTAAACTTCCCCAGAACTTGGAAGTGAAAGTGGGGTCTCGATCTGACACTATCGACTTCGGTGCTCCATGGAGGTGCACGATCTCTCTCACATAGAGATCTGCGTACTAGTCAACTATATAAGTAGTCCTCACTGGTAAGAAGTGAGCTGACTTGGTGTAGCGATCCATAATAACCCATACTAAATCATGTTGACCAACAGTCCTGGGTAATCCCACCACGAAATCCATCGTGATGTCTTCCCATTTCCACTCTAGGATATCGAGAGGCTACAATAGTCTTGTTGGCCTATGATGCTCAGCCTTGACCTGTTGACATGTCAAGCACTTAGCCACATACTCCACTACATTCTTCTTCATCCCAGGGCACCAATACAGTGATCTCACATCCTGATACATCTTCGTGGAGCCTGGATGCAAAGAGTAAGGAGTAGTATGAGATTCATCCAGAATCTCCCGTCTCATAGCAGTGTCCAATGGAACACATATCCGATCTTTGTATCTCAACAAGCCCATCTCTGACACTGAATAATCTCCGGACACTCCAGCTAGAACATCCTCTCTAATCTTGGTCAGCTGTGGATCACCCAACTGACTTTCCTTGATTCTCTCCAACAACATAGATTGTAGCGTAATGTTGGCCAACTAGCCCACCAGTAACTCTATACCAGCTCTGGTCATATCCTCTACTAATTCTCTGGATATCAGCCTCGCACTGAAAATATTTCCTGGACCTTTCCAGCCTAAAGCATCTCTACCACGTTGGCCTTTCCTGGATGATACAAGAGTTCACAATCATAATCTTTTACTAACTCCAACCAACGCCTTTGTCTCATATTCATGTCTTTCTGTGTGAATAAGTACTTCAGGCTCTTGTGGTCAGTATAGATCTCACACTTCTTGCCATAAAGGTAATGCCTCCATACCTTTAATGCAAAGACCACAACCTCCTTCAACTAACATGAGGCATAAGCAATCACCTTCCCTGACTGCATCAAAACACAACTCAAACCCTAATGTGAGGCATCACAGTATATCACAAACTTTTCCTGATCTATTGGAAGACTCAGAACTGGAACTGTAATCAACATCTGTTTCCGCTCTTGGAAGTTATTCTCACACCTGTCTGACCACACAAACTTCGGATTCTTGCGTGTCAGCTCAGTCAATGAAGTGGCAATCCTTGAGAATCCTTCCACACAAAAAATGTAATAACCTGCCAATCCAAGGAAACTCCTAACTTCTGAAGCATTCTTTGGCCTTGGCCAATCTCTGACTGCCTCAATCTTAGCTGGATCTACTTTAATCCCTTCCTTACTGACAATGTGCCCAAGGAAAGTTACTTGAGATAGCCAGAATTCACACTTCTTGAACTTTGCAAACGATCGGTGTTCCCTCAGTCTCCTTAGAACCAACCTCAAATGTTGCTCATGTTCTGACTCTGATTGAGAATAAACCAGAATATCATCAATGAAGATGATCACAAACTGGTCCAAATAATCCTTGAACACTCTGTTCATCAAATCCATGAAAGCAGCTGGGGCATTAGTCAATCCAAAAGACATGACTAAGAACTCATAATGCCCATATCTAGTGTGAAAACCAGTCTTTAGTATATCTCCCTCCTTGACCCTTAGCTGATGATAACCAGATCGAAGGTCTGTCTTTGAAATACCCTCTTACCTTGCAACTGATCAAACAAATCATCTATCCTTGGAAGAGGATACTTTTTCTTAATTGTTAACTTATTCAGTTCTCTGTAATCAATACACATCTTCAAAGAACCATCTTTCTTCTTCACAAAAAAAACCAGGTGCACCCCAAGGTGAGAAACCAGGTATGATAAAATCCAAATATAACAGCTCCTGCAGCTGTACTTTCAATTCTTTTAATTCTGCTAGGGCCATTCTGTAAGGTGCTCTAGACACTGGCTCTGTCCCTTGTGCCAGTTCTATCACAAATTCAATCTCTCTGTGTGGTGGCAACCCTAGTAACTCTTCTGGAAACACATCAAGAAACTCACACACTAATATGGTCTCCTCTGGTCCCACTGGCATGGCCTGAGTCGTATCCACCACACTGGCTAAGAATCCTATGCAACCTCCTTGCAATAGATCTCTAGCCCTTAAAACAGATATCATAGGTATACAAGGTCCATGCACAGTGTTAACAAATACAAAATGATCCTCACCTTCAGGCTCAAAGGTTACCATCTTCCTTCTGCAATCTATGTGTTTAACGCCCAAAACGTGCATCCACTAAGCGGTGGTTGTAGAATAGATCGGGCAGTCGATTCCACAAGGAGGCAAGGAATTAAAGTTAAAAAATAAATAAAGTTTAGAGATAAATAATATGGGGAAAATAGAACAAGTGATATTTTTTTGTTTTTGAGATTTAAAGATTAGAAATAAAGATAGACTAAAGTGTGATGTAACAATAGGTAACAAGTAGGAAGGATCAAGAGTCACCAATATGCATACTTATTTATTTGGATATTTGATTCATAAAAATTACACAAATGAGTAGTTCACATCCCAACTATTCATTTGGAAGATTTAACATTGAAGCACAAATATGTTTCACAAAAAATGTATTCAAGTGATTATTATTCTTTACCATGGAAAGATGAGATAAACTTATGAGAAATCTAAAAATGACATTATACCATTGGCAATAATGCAATAAAAGATTGGACATAAAACCTAACACAAATATTACTTTTACTATTTATAAAGTATATAAAAAGAGCATGACTAATTCTATATAGATTTTAGCAAAAGTAAATATATATGAATGAGATAGAGAAAATGATAAAGATATTATCTATATTATTTTTACTAATTTGATAATACATAGAAAGTGCATGACAAAATCTATATACTATTAGTAAACATATATATAGATAACAAGATGAAGAAATAGAGATGAAAGAAAATAAATCACTAAAATATATAAACTTTAAGCACACGGTGAATCAAAAATACCAAACAAAGTCTTAGTGCATATAGGATCATCCTAACCTTCCTAAGAAGGTTAGCCTATTATGCTAGACATTCTCATGAAATTCTAGAGAGAAAATATGAGAAATGAGACTAAAATTTGGTAGAGTTTTGCTACCTAAAAATTACATGGCAAATGTGAAAGAAGAGTCCCTATTTATAGAGGGAGAAAATGACTAAAAAGAAATTAAACAACAATTTGGGGGTTACACAATAAATCATAAATATTAATAATAAAATATGATTTTGAAAAATCAAATGTTATTATAAATGTTAACCTAGTTATTTTGGTATATGGTCAATATGCTCTTTTTCTAAAATACCACAAAGTATGAACTTTAAAGCTTAAAATAGCAATTTGCAAGGCCCAATACCCACAAAACATGGGTTGAAGGTGGCTAGTGGTAGAAGTGGGTTTTGACCCATTCCCAGCCAATGGGGAGGCGCCACGTAGGCGCTAGCTGGGAGAGGAGAAGGGCCAGATAAGGCTGCTGGGAAGGTTGGGTGAGCGTTGGGCTGCTGGGGAGTTGGGCTTGCTGGGAAGGTTGGGTGAAGCGTGGGTCGTCGGGTGCGGATGCGGGTCAGCACGCGAGTCAAGAGAGGCTGGCACACGGGTCGCCAACCGGGTCGTGCGGGTCAGAGGCAGATGGGGCGCGGGTCGAGGAGCTGCGTGGCGCACTGTGATGACGCCATCTGGCACTGAGGAGGGCTTGGGCAAGGGCAATTGGTTCTTGGGCCAAATGGGCCTGAGCTTCATTTTTTCAACAAAATATCATTTATTTCCTTTCTTTTTTCAGTTTTAACTCATTCTTTCTCTTCTGTTTTTGCTAGTGTTCAAATGCAATTTATTTCCTGAAAATTAACAATAAATTAAATCATAATCAAATATTTTCATTTATAAAATAAATTATATTAATTCCATTAAAATATTAATTAAACTTAATTTATTTTGACCATTACAATCAATAAATATGCATTTTTCACCACTAATCACAACCCCTAACTAGCTTATTGCTAGTCCCTAGCAATTCAAGCGGATAAAAATTATTACCAAGATGAATTAATGAACTAAATTATGCAAAATCATTTAACAAAATATTTAGTGAGAATTTAGAAAATGCTATTTAAAACTATCAAATTTGTAATTCAAGAGTTTTGTATGTGTGCACCAAACCATATCGTTCTTTCTAAAATTAACGCAAAAAATATTGAAAAATCACCAAAGAATAAAGTCTCAACTCCAAATCCTCACAAATGTATTGAAAGTATTTTTATGGGAGATGGTTGACACTCTTGGAGTTGGAAATTTATCAATTAACACTAAAAAATTGATGTTATCGTTTTAGGACAAACAATGTTAAGGAATATTGATCAAAAGATAGGCTAATCAATTAATTGGAATCTAAATGACATAAGGACCTTCGGGATTTTACAAAATGATATTAAGAGCCAAAATAAAGAACAAAACAAAAATACAATACACAAACTTTTTTTTTATGACATAAATTGAAAACAAATGTAGTAATGTTGATTTTTTTATTTGACAATTTTTTTTTCAACAAAACTACAAAAGATAAAGATGAGAAATGTTGCTCTTATTCTCTTTTTTTTATAATTAATATTTTTTTCTCTTTTTTTTTTATAATTTTTTTTACAAGAGACAACATAAGAATTACAAGAAATTAAAAGAAAAATTGCAATAAAATACAACAAAGGCTCTTTAAAAAAATTATCCCTCTAGTACATGTCATGTTTTAAGTCCCCAAAAATTAATTTTACCAACTCAAATGAACAATAGAGGTTTTCAAAGTTGTTTTCTCATTCTCACATCGCACAAAAATTAAAAGCTTTAAACTTTAAGATTTTTCTCAACTGAATGTGTTAACAAATTTTTTTTCAATGTTTTGTTGTGCATGATATTGCTCTCAAAGATTACTTCCTAATAGTAAAAATAACAAAAACTATCTCACAAAAATAATGTTGTCATGAGTTTCGCAAACATTTAACTCAAAATTTCAAAATGGTAATCAAAATATATTTCAACGCATGAATATGCCTACTACCCCCAACTTTAATTGAGACATTTTCCTCACTGTCTAACATTAAGCCCATTGTAGGAGAAAAAGGGAATATGATAACCAACAAAAAAAAAACAACAAAATCCCAAAAAGTAAACTTCGCAACATAAAATAAAGACACAAATTAAAATAAAACACACTAAAAAGAAAGATAAAACCTGATTAGTCTTTGGTAGACAAAAGCATCGCTCTCAGGTAAGTCTACCAACTGCATATTTGTGTACTATCCTCTATAAAAAATAAAATTTATTTTATCTTGTGTCTCAAAAATAGAAGCGTTAGTAACATTTTCAGGATAGAGAAAATGTTTGAGTTCAAAATCGTGGAGGAAAGTGGGTGAATGTGTCATTGCAAATATGTTTATGTTTTCCTCAACGATTAAGTCTATCACATCAGTGTGATAGATTCCATTTTTCTTTGGAGTGGTTGGAAGAATTTCGGTATGGGAAAGAATTTCACTCCAAATGGTAATAGAATCATCCTCATCGGGTTTAGAATTGAGAGTAGGAGATGGTGTTATGGCCTTAGGTTGGGACGGGAATTGACTTAAATTATGTGAAATAATAGCGTTGGTCAATTCTGAAAGTTAAGTACTAGTTTCCCTAAAATCTTCCACAAATTGTCTATTGAATTCTATTTGCTCCTCTGTAAATGTGTGTAGAGTGTCCTCTAAGGAATTTGCATTAGTGCAGACATTATATGGAGGTTCATGTGGGGAGTTAGGAAAATTTTGCTCAAAGTTCATGTGAGGCGGTACACAGTAGTTGTACTCAGGCTTCCAACTAAAATCTACAGGGTTGGTCCAACTAGAATTACGATTCCTATGGTCGACTCTTTCAAAGTCACAATAACGTTCATCATAATCTATCTCAGGAACCTCGTAACTTTCTCTTTCAAACTTAGTTTCTAAGACCTCAAGTTCTCGGTATTCTCTTACACTAAGTTTGTATGCACCTCTAAAACGGCTAGTACCCTCAGTAGCACTAGAATTATGGTTGTTTCCGAATGAAAAATAATACATTGGAAAATACATCTCGAAACTTTTCTTTTCTTCTTCATTCATATTATTTTTTTTATTTTGCTTTTGTGATTTTTTTATTTTTGATTTTTTTATTCTTTTTGATTTTTTATTGTTTTGCTTGTTTCCAGGTCGATTTGAGGTTTTTAGAACGATCCCACTTGAGACCCACACTTTATCTAGAACACCTCGATGTTGCTAGATAATTGTGGAGGGGTCACAATTCATAAAAACGGTCATCTTACAACCAATACTTACTAGAACTCCCCGAGGTTACTAAGTAAGCATGGATGGAACTTTACTCAAATTGTCCTTTAAGCAAAAATTGCATATGTTGACAAAACAAGCTTTGTTTTTATTATTATTATTATTATTATTATTTATGATTTTTATTTTTGTTATGATTTAAAACCTAAAAATAAAAACTAATAACAAAAAAATGAAAAATAAAGATACAAATCTAACAATAGAAAAACAAAAAATTATTTAAACAAAAGAAATAAGATGCTCACTAAACAACAAAAAATAATAGGAAAAGAAAAACACTAATACATTAAAGGGCTAAAAAAAATTCTAAGAAAGTAACATTTTTTTTTGTTTAAAAAATGATTAAAAACTATCTAAGTAGCCAAAAAAACTAAAGTAACCTACATACACATAAAAAAATAGCACAAGAGTAAGATAGAAAGAAAAAAAAATGTAACAAATCATAAACACAAACAATTAAAATAAAAAAAAGGAATAAATTAAAACTAAATTAACAAAACATAAGCAACCAAAATTAAATTAACAAGAGAAAAAAAAATAACTACACCATAACAAGCTTTTTTTTTTACAACAATGATAAATAAAAAGAGAGAAAAAGAAAACCAACAAAAGAAAAATAATAACAAAATAAACTAAGAATAAAACTAACAAACCCTAGAAAAGAAATGACAAACTAACTAAAGAGGAGCAATAAAAAAATGAAAGTGATTTTTTTTTACTTTTCTTTTTTGAGGGTAAATAAAAAAAATCCTAGAGAAGTATACACAAAAAGAAAATGATAGAATTACTCACCTCTTTTGTAAAATTTATTGAAAAACTTTTTTTTCTATTACCTACCCGGCAACGGCGCTAAAATTTGTTAAAGCCCAAAATGTGCATCCATTAAGCGGTGGTTGTAGTATAGATCGGACGGTCGATTCTACAAGGAGGCAAGGAATTAAAGTTAATCAATAAATAAAGTAGAGATAAATAATATGGGGAAAATAGAACAAGTGATATTTTTTTGTTTTTGAGATTTAAAGATTAGAAATAAAGATAGACTAAAGTGTGATGTAACAATAGGTAACAAGTAGGAAGGATCAAGAGTCACCAATATGCATACTTATTTATTTGGATATTTGATTCATAAAAATTACACAAATGAGTAGTTCACATCCCAACTATTCATTTGGAAGATTTAACATTGAAGCACAAATATGTTTCACAAAAATGTATTCAAGAGATTATTATTCTTTACCATGGAGAGATGAGATAAATCTTATGAGAAATCTAAAAATGACATTATACCATTGGCAATAATGCAATAAAAGATTGGACATAAAACCTAACACAAATATTACTTTTACTATTTATAAAGTACATAGAAAGAGCATTGTTATCCAGATTTCCGGATAGCGTTTAGATTGATGACCTCGGGGAAGCAGAATTATCGATGTCTTTCACGGAGGGTGACCAGAGCTCGGGGATGGACAGAAAGGCTTCGCCTCTCCTGTCTAGTATCCGGATTACTTTCCAGAGTTGCACAACACGGAAGCTCGTCAACTCTCCCGGACTCCCGAAGGATACCCCTCGGGGAGGCCCCTTCCAGGAGAGGCTCTTCGAGTGGTCTCCGCGGAAACAGTTCCGTGCCCCGCACAGAACAAAACCAAACGGTCGAGTCCGGGAGAAGGCATATTTGGAATGATATCTGTCTGACACAGGATCCCGCCTGACACGCCCATCAGGTCAAAACCGCACACATCCCAGCACGCCTAAGAGTACCTTTTCGCCTACTGTTCCGCAGACAACTTGGAAAAGACGGCTGACTTTGTGTGTTCCCCATACTTTCACGTAAATATACCCACATAGAGTCTGGTAGCCATGCTACTACAGTAATTGTATCCCCTATTTATGGCTGGTGTAATTAAGACTCATGGACGTAGAGAAAAACCCTAATCCGAAACCCTAGCTATAAAGACTCCTTCCTTTTACAAGAAAGGGGAGAGAGATCAGATAGCAAAAACTCTACCAAAATCTCTCTAGCTTCATCTTCTTCAAGAGAACCCGAGAGAAACATTGTGAGTGTGTGAAGTTCTTATGCACCAGCCATCTTACTGTAATCTTTTCCAAGTATAATAACATCGACTCGTGGACTAGGGCTTGTTAACGCCTGAACCACGTAAAAACACTGTTTGTTTAGTTACATTTCAGTATTTCTACAGTTCTTATCTCTTTATTATTCTGTTAGTTATTCGTTTCCGAAAAACTCGGTAAACATTTTGGTGCTTTCATTGAGAGCTGTAGGAAGTTGTTAGTCAGCTCTTTTTCTGTGTACGTTTTTTGTATTCACTTCGTACTAAAGAGATGGTGACTACGCGAAAATCCGCTGTTGACAAAAATGCTACGGTCAACCCCGATACCGTGATGGAAGATGTGGTGCAGAGCGAACCCTTAGACTACCGAGGTGAAGACCCGACATCCCGCCAGGATCAGGTCAGTACCGAAGATACAACATACTTAGAAGATGAAGAAGAGTATGTCCAAGACGGTTATTACAAGGACGGCTGCTACTATGAGAAGGACCCAGAACTGGTCCAAGTAGCCGAAGAACTGGTGGCCACTAAGGCCAAGCTTGCTGAGCAGGAGCGCGTCTCCGAAAGAATGCAACGCATGATGGAACGCCTCCAAAGTAAGTTCGGAGATCTAGGCGACTCGGACGAGGATACCTCTGTTCGAGGTGGTGCTGATGCCCCCATGCCGGATCCAGCCGCTGCTGGACCATCCAAAGCCGCCCCTAACAAGGGCAAAGAAAAAGTTGGAGAGCCTGTGCGCGCTGATGCCCCTGCACCTCCTAAAGGCGTGAATCACCAGGCCGACTGCCCCCCCCGCGCGCAGAAGGTCTCTGGCGCTCCTAAGCCCAGACGCCCTTCAGCCCCAAGGGGGCACTCTGTGCCTAAAGGGCCCGGTGCTAAGGCACCCAGGCCTAGGGGAAGGAACAACCGCCCCAGTGATTCCGTCAATCAGGACGGTCGGGCTGCGAACTCGCACTCCGAAGATAGCTGGTCCACGGTGGACCTAAGAAGAAGGTTGGAGGCCAAGTATGAGAAGGCCAAAGGGGAAAAAGCCCGGCCTCGCGGAGATGACCTCCGAAATCATATTAATGACAAGCTCCGGGGACGTGACCTCCCGGAAAGTGATACGAAGAGGCTCGAGGAACAGATTGCTGCCTTGACCAAGCTGGTCCGGAAGCAAAGTGGGGCCCTGTCAGATTCTGAGGAGGAAGACCCGGAACCATGTATTAGGAGGATCGCGGAAACGTCCCTCCCGGATAACTTCAAAATGCCTCACATAGAACTATATGATGGGAGGACAGACCCGCGTACCCACCTAGCTAAATACAATAAAATGATGCAAGTGGCGCGCGTCAGTGAGGACGCCAAATGCATGTGCTTCTCACTCACCCTTACCAAGTCTGCGGAGGACTGGTGGAAAAGATTAGCTCCCGGATCAATCCACAGTTGGAAGGGGCTACAGTCAGCGTTTAGGAGGCAGTTTATTGCTGCCCGCGACCACGACATGGAGGTTGGTTCCCTAACCAACATCAAACAGCAACCCACTGAGAACCTCAAAGCTTTCATTCAGAGAATGATGGAAGCTGCTGCAAAAACCAAGGTCAGCGATGACATGAAGCTGATCGCCCTTCAATCGGGCCTTACTGTCGGCTCCCTGCTATGGGGGGAAATGCAAAGGAGACGGGCAGAAACCCTGTCCGAATTCATGTCAAAAGCTCAGGGAATCATCAACCTTGAGGATGCCTACCAGCAAGCCTTTGGAGTTCCCCCGGCTCCAACCCCTTCCGTGACTGCGTCGAGCTTTGCTTCGCAAGCTCCCGCACCAGTCCTCACGCTTCCAGGAGCCCGATTCACTCCGAGTGTGTATGGGCCTTCCGCGTCTGCTCAGACGCCGGGTCAAACCCATTTCTCTGGGTATGGAGCGGTACAAACCGGATGTAGTATCGCTCCTAGCATGCCGCAGCCGCAAGCGGAAGCCCCGGAACGAAGTTTGAGCCTATCGCGGAGCAAACGAAGCGGAAAAAACTCCAACCGGGGAGACCATTCAAAGAAACCCCGAAAGGATTATGAGCCCAAGTTCACGGAATATACCAGTTTGATAGACTCGCGAGAGAATGTCTATCGGGCGACCTGTAATATGGTCAACTACAGGAAGCCCCCGAAAGTGTCTCACGGAGGAAGGCGTCCGCGAGACTCCAATAAGAGGTGTGAGTTCCACGGAGACGTGGGGCACACCACGAATGAGTGCCTTCAGTTGAAGGATGAGATCGAGTCCTTGGCAAGAGCGGGACACCTCGGTCAGTGGGTGAGAATACCCATAATCTATCCCGGACAGGGGGTAGTTCACGGAGCTGCATATTCACCGGGACAGAGGGGGGCCGCTAGCGCTCCTGGAGCCGGTCACCCCCAAGCTCCCGGGTCTCAGTTCCCAGCACTTCCTCCTCCACCTGCTCCGGCGCCCATTGCCTTGTTGGCTCCAGGGCCAGGCAACCCATATCCGCCCGGCCTTGCTCCGCCACCCGTTGACGGACACGTCGCCACCATTTCCGGAGGACCACACCTTGCCGGAAGCACCCGCAATTCCCAGAAGAGGTACTTGAGGGAGTTAGAGCACGCCGAGGAGATGTGCGCCTTGGTCCAATCACCTGCTCAACGTCCCCGAATGATGGATCTTCCCATCACCTTCACGGAGGACGATGCTCGACATGTGCACTTCCCCCACAACGATCCCCTCGTGGTGGAAGCCCAGATTGCCAATAAGAAGGTCTCACGGGTCTTGATCGATAACGGAAGCTCCGTGAACGTCCTCTTCAAAGCGGCCTTCCACGCGATCGGATTGACTGAGATGGACCTGGCCCCATGCCCCATCCAGCTTCAAGGTTTCAATGGGGACGCACTCATGCCATTAGGCAAAATTCAACTTCCGGTCACCCTCAGAGGAGAAAGCGACGCTTGTGCCTTCAAGCATAGCACATTCGTGGTGGTCGACTGCCCCACGGCGTATAATGCCATCTTAGGCCGACCGGTCCTGATCGATTGTGGGGCCATAACCTCGATACGTCACTTATGCTTGAAGTTTCCCTGCGACGATGGGCGTATTGGCACCCTCCGAGGAGACCAAAGAAGTGCACGGAGCTGTTATAACGTCTCCGTCCGAGCCGTCTGCACGGTCCGAGAGACGTTTGCTGCCATTCCTTTGGGGGAAGTATTGCCAGAAACTAGGGATGCTCAGGAGGCATACTTTGACGAACTCGACCCAAGAGTGGGAATCGAGAAGGCAATAGAGCCGATGGAGGAAGTCGAAGAGGTGATCCTTAATCCGGGAGAACCCACCAAGGTCATTCAGGTGGGGAAAAACCTGTCGTCGGCCGTTCGAGATAAGATCGTGGCCACTGTGAAGGATAATCAGGATATCCTGGCATGGTGCCACGCTGATATGACGGGGATTAATCCCAATGTTGCGTGCCACGCACTCAACATAGACCCGGCTGCAACTCCAATTCGCCAAAAGAGGAGGCCGCTGGACCCAGTGAGAGCCGAAGCCGTCAAAGCTGAAGTGGACAAATTGATGTCCATAGGCTTTCTCCAGGAGTCGCACTATCCCGAGTGGTTGGCCAACCCAGTTCTGGTCCCGAAACCCGATGGGTCCTGGAGAATGTGCATTGACTTCACGGACCTAAACAGGGCCTGCCCGAAAGATTGTTTCCCTCTCCCGCGAATCGATCAGATGGTGGACGCTACTTCCGGGTACGAACTCTTATCCTTCATGGATGCGTACTCCGAATACAACCAGATCAAGATGCATGTCGCGGACCAGGAACACACCAGCTTCCTCACGGATAAGGGTGTCTACTGTTACGTGGTCATGCCTTTCGGTTTGAAGAATGCTGGGGCGACTTACCAGCGTCTGGTAAACAGAATGTTCAAGGACCAACTGGGGAGGAACATGGAGGTGTACGTGGACGACATGTTGGTAAAGTCCAAGACCTCCGGGGACCACAGTAACGACCTTGAGGAAGCTTTCGCCGTGATCCGAAAGTACGGGATGAAACTAAATCCAAAGAAATGTACTTTCGGGGTCTCGTCTGGGAAGTTCCTCGGTTTTATTGTCAGCTCCCGCGGCGTGGAAGCCAACCCTGAGAAAATAAAGGCGTTCATAGATATGCCTTCCCCCCGGAAGCATAAGGATGTCCAGAGCGTTACCGGAAGGATCGCTGCTCTCAGTCGCTTCGTATCCAAGGCCACCGACAAGTGTATCCCCTTCTTCAATGTTCTGCGAGGGAACAAGAAGTTCGAGTGGACCCCCGAATGCGAAGCGGCCTTCCAACACCTCAAAGAACATTTAACCCGAGCCCCCATTCTGTCCAAGCCGGTCGAAGGAGAGGCGTTGTTCTTATACCTAGCTGTGACTGAGCACGCAGTAAGTGCCGCTCTCGTCCGGGAAGATGGCCGTATCCAGCTCCCTGTGTATTACGTAAGCAAGAGGTTATTGGGCGCCGAGTCCAGATATTCGATGATCGAGAAACTCTCCCTCTGCTTGCTGATCGCTTCACGGAAGCTGAGGCCATATTTCCAGGCGCACACCATCAAAGTACTCACCAACCACCCTCTCCGACAAGTCCTGCAGAAGCCCGAGTCTTCTGGCAGATTGCTTAAGTGGGCCATGGAACTAAGCCAGTTCGACGTCCACTACCAACCGCGTGTTTCCATAAAAGGTCAAGCTCTCGCGGACTTTATTGTGGAGTGCTCGGGAATGAATGACCTCCCCAAAGATCCTGTCCCGGAACTTCCCACCTGGAAGGTCTACGTAGACGGAGCCTCAAATGAAAAAGGAGCTGGAGCGGGGGTTATCCTAATATCTCCCCAAGGGCATCAGCTCCAGAGCGCCATCCGTTTCGCATTCCCAGCATCCAACAACGAGGCAGAACACGAAGCCATGTTAGCTGGGTTACGACTGGCCAGAGAAGTCGGAGCCCAAAAAATCGAAGTGTACAGCGACTCCCTACTTGTGGTAAACCAAATATCCGGGGAATACCAGACGAAAGGCGAAAGGATGGCTGCCTACGTGTCTCTCTCCCGCGACCTACTACAGCATTTCAAAGGCTACAAAATCCGCCAGGTCCCCCGGGACCAGAACTCACTTGCGGACACGCTGGCCAAGCTTGCAACGGACCCGGAGATTGAACAGTATGGCTTAGTCCCCATCGGGCACTTAGAAGCCCCCAGTACTGAGACGCGAAGGATAAACGCCATCATCGACCATTCCCACTCCTGGATAGGACCCATCCTCAGATTTCTCACCACCGGAGAACTCCCCACCGATAAAGCTGACGCAAGGAAGCTCCAGTATCAAGCTCCCCGATACGTGGTTATGGATGGAAAGCTTTACCGCAGGGGGTTGTCCATACCCTTCCTTAGGTGTGTTGCCGGAACCGAAGTCAGCACCATCATCCATGAGATTCACGGAGGCTTCTGTGGCGATCATACCTCCGGGCTGAGCCTCTCCAAAAAAATCCTTCGACAAGGATACTTCTGGCCCACCATGAAGAAGGATTGTGTGGATTATGTCAGGAAGTGTGAGCAGTGCCAGAGGTACGCCAAGGTTCCGCGAGCGCCGCCTACGGAAATTACCCTAATGACCAGCCCCTGGCCGTTCGCCGTTTGGGGCATTGACCTAGTAGGTTCCCTCCCCACTGGAAAGGGTGGAGTGAAGTACGCCATAGTCGCGGTAGACTACTTCACCAAATGGGCTGAAGCTGAACCTATGAACACGGTCACATCTAAAAAAGCACTGGATTTTGTCATCAGGAATATAGTGTGTCGTTTTGGGCTTCCACGGAAAATTGTGTCCGACAACGGAAAGCAGTTTGACAGTGAACACTTCACGAACTTCTGTGCTTCGCATGGAATTATCAAAAGCTTTTCCGCAGTCGCCAGACCCCAGGCTAATGGACAAGTGGAAGCTGTAAACAAAATATTAAAGACCACGTTGAAGAAAAAACTCCAAGCCTGCAAGGCTCACTGGCCGGAAGAACTTCCGCGAGTACTTTGGGCTTATCGCACAACAGAGAGAACTTCGACGGGGCACACGCCTTATTCCATGACCTTCGGTTGCGAGGCCGTCATCCCAGTAGAAGCTATGATCCCCTCTCACAGGCAAGACACCTACGATCCTACCCGGAACCATGCCCTCCTCCAGGAGTCCTTAGACATGATCGAAGAGCTCCGGGAGCAGTCGCAGGTCCAACTAAAAATGTACCAAGGCAAGATAGCCCGACACTTTAACACGAGAGTCCAGAGCCGTGCATTCGAAGTTGGGGACCTTGTCCTACGGAGAGTATTTCCTGCTATGCAGGATCCGGGAGTAGGAGTCCTCGGACCCAACTGGGAAGGCCCCTACGAAGTCCAAGAAAAAGTGGGCCATGGGACGTATCACTTAAAGAGACTCGACGGATCTAAAGTCCCGCGCGCCTGGAACGCGGAGCACCTCCGCCGTTACTACCAGTAAGCCCCGGACCATCCAGTCGGAAGTCCTTGGTGAAAATAACAAAAGTGAAAAATGTGGAAATAATCCTCCCTGTTGTAAAACTAGCGCCTAGCAGGCTATTTTAATGAAACACGGAGGGATTCACTCCGCTTTTACTGCACTTTTTATCCCTGTGTTCCAAGCTGCGTTTTAACAAGTGACCACGCGGTCCGGAGACGTCCGGACCCCACGCTCACTTGGGGGGTATACATGGCTAAGTCATAGCCATACGCCCCTTGAACAAAACGTACACAGAACACCACTTATGTGCTAGCATTGTGTTTGAAAATTTTAAATTGTTTGAAATGTTTAAGTTGTTAAGCTTAGGTTTATTTGTTGCCATGAACATGCTTGCATTACGTGTCATATGTGCATTATGTGCCTATGAGAAAATCGCCATGGAAATGCCTGCCATTATGTATCATGAGAATTATCTCCTGTGTAGCCCAGCGATGGACGGGACTGGGGGTTGAGGCACGTTCATAGAGCTACACCAAAACACCCCCAACTCCCTGACAAGTCCTTTGCAGAATTCTCCGCGATCGCTGTAGAGCTTTGCTTCGCAAGCTCCAGCTCCGGGTCCCGCAAGGCGAAAGATGGCAAGATCCGCGAGCGCTGTAGAGCTTTGCTTCGCAAGCTCCAGCTCCGGATCCCGCAAGGCGAAAGATGGCAAGATCCGCAAGCGCTGTAGAGCTTTGCTTCGCAAGCTCCAGCTCCGGGTCCCGCAAAGCGAAAGATGGCAAGATCCGCGAGCGCTGTAGAGCTTTGCTTCGCAAGCTCCAGCTCCGGATCCCGCAAGGCGAAAGATGGCAAGATCCGCGAGCGCTGTAGAGCTTTGCTTCGCAAGCTCCAGCTCCGGGTCCCGCAAGGCGAAAGATGGCAAGATCCGCAAGCGCTGTAGAGCTTTGCTTCGCAAGCTCCAGCCCCGGGTCCCGCAAGACGAAAGATGGCTAGACCCGTGATCGCTGTAAAGCTCTGCATCGCAAGCTCCAGCTCCGAGTCCAGCGAGGCAAAAGATGGCAAGATCCGCGACCGTTGTAAGCCTTGCTTCGCAGGCTCCAACTCCGGATCTCACAAAATAATGCATGGCAAGCTCCATGGCCATTGCAAGTTTCAGCTCCAGAAGCAGACATGCTCGATCCCCCCACTCACAGCCGGCTTTGCTTCGCAAAGCCCCTGCTCCAGGATCACACCTGGTGGGCATGGCGATTTCCCCGACAACAATGAGCCTTGCCTCGCAGGGCTCCGTGCCAGGTCCCTGAAGTCAGCCACCATGAGGTTCGCAACAACAGTTAGTTTTGCTTCGCAAAGATCTAACCTTAAGTCTAGCGACACTCACCAAAAGAACTCCCGTTCCAAACAATGGAACGACTCACCTTAGCAATTCCAGCGAACAGTATAACTACAAGTCCCGGGATTGGCTATTTGCCTCAGGAAAGCTAAAGTACGGTGAAAGGAGCCTGGTCGTTGGAACCAGGAAACCTTCGTAACCTAGAAACTACATGGGAAAAAGACATCATCCGTTAAAGCTTCAAGTGGGAAGTGCATAAGTTTTGGCCGTTGGAACCAAAACCCCATACGCTCCTACAACAGTTTCTACCGTATAAATGTATACCCTAAGCGCAAAGATAAATAAAGAACTCGGCAGAAAAGAAAGGAGAATGCTATGATTATGGAAAAAATGTCCGCAGTGAAAAACTAAAAATAAAAAATAATTAAAGATAAAACCCCTTCAAGCATTGGGGGTAACTACAGCTTCCACGGCCGCGGCATCGGGGGCATCGGTTTCAACTGAGGCTGGCGGAGTCGGCTCATTGGAAGGAGGAACTTGGTCATGAGAAGGTTCAGAGGTCCCCGCCTCTCCGGGATCTCCCGCCTCAGGAGCTTCAGCACGTTCGTCAATGTTGTAAGTTTGGACGTACGCCTCTGGGCCCTGATCCCACACGAGTAGCTTCTCCCTCATGGCTTCGGCATCATCTCCCAGATAGCCTAATACCTCCGGGTTCACTTTCCAGAGTTGATGCATGAGGACCACATGCGATATATTAATCGTCCTGTTCAGTATCACCTCAGCATCCTCCTTCTCCTTCAAGCGCTCCGCCTTGGAGGTTGCCAGCTGTGCTTCCGCGACAGTTAGTTGGGCCCTCAATTTTTCCATTTCGGCCTTGGAGGCATCCCGCTCCCCCTTAAGAGAATCAATCTCCTTGCGCTGCTCCCTATTTTGGTTCAGCACGGATTGCTTCTCGGTCACATGACCCCTGGCAGTGAATTGCAAAGCCCCGATCTCTTTATCCTTCTCGGCGAGCCCCAACTGAAGCATAGACACGAGATCCCTGCTCCTCTTATGGAGTTGCTCCTCGTCGTGCAGCTTACTCTGAAGAGTGGAATATTCCTCTTGTCGCTTAAGGAGGAGATCGTTCTTTGATTGCAAGCGGGCTTCCAGGGTATCTTTCTCCACCTTGGCTTGGGACAGCTCTTCCCGGAGCTTGGAGTTTTCGGTCTTAATCCCATCCGACCGCTGTCTAAACTCATTCTCTGCCTTGGCCCGGTACTCTTGATATTTGGCAAGATATTTCTTCTCCGCCTCTTCTTCAGCCGTGCGCCGGGCCTGATCAATCTTCTCCGAAGCCCCCAAGGCTTGTTGGGTCAGTTTCTGTTTCTCCGCTTCCAAGGCCTGGCGAGCCAGTTGGCTCTCCTCCAGCTGAACCAGAGCTGCACCAACCTCCCAGAACGAGCGTTCCGCGATCATAGAGGCCTGCAAGGAAAGGCAACAGGATGAGCTAAAGCAGGACCAAAAGACAGGTGGTCCCAAAAAAAAAAAAAATAACAACAACTGACGGCTTACCCCGGACAGTTGCTGCTTCACAGCGTGTGTCAGCAACAGCGGATCCTTGCTGCTGCTGATGGCCCATTTCTCAGAATTGAGCTCGCATAAGCTCAGGGCCATGTCCTCCATCATCTCAGCTCCGAACGGCGCCAATGCACGTCCGAGCCTAGGCACCAGCCTCTTCTCCAAAGCTGGACCATCCAGAACCGCTCCGGCCGGGTGAGGAGATCTCACCCCCTCGACCAGCTCAGCCCTCTTCACGGCAGACAAGTTATCTGCCCTTCCCTGAGTAACGGCCTTCTCCGCCTCTAGCCGCCTCTTCAAAAAACTATCGGCCCGTCTTACACCCTCCAGGAGGGCAGCGGGAAAACTGGTCGGCTTCCGCGGAAAGTGGAACTTCAGGCCAGGCAGGGGAAGATTGGTTGTCTGAGAAGACGGAGACCCCGGAAGGGTGGACCCCCTTTGGGCTGGAGGAGGAGGCAGCCGGGGTATTAAGGCCCCGGTCTGTTGCTTTTGCTGCTGCGGTAGCAGAAGTAATTTCCCTTGTTGCTGCTGCTGGTTTGGATGTTGCTGTTGCTGCTGCTGCGGCGTTGGTGATTGTCTCTCTTGTTCCTGTTGTTGCTGTTGTTGTAGTTGTGATTGCTGTCGTTGCTGTTGTTGTTGCCTTCGACCGGGAGAAGAGTGCCTAAGGCGTTTGTTCTTAGCACCCTCAGCATCTTCTCCGGGACGCTTGCTCACCCCAGCTGTCCTCACGGGGAACACAAGCCCTTCCCCGTCGCTACTGCTACTCGAGACCATCATAGTCTCGGAAGGCCCTTCAGCAGGGGACTTCTCTACCCTCGGAGACACTTGCGCCTCGCCACTTGTCTTCTTGGGGGAGGCAGCCTTACCTCCCCTACCAGCCTTGGTCTTCCGTCCTTTCCCCGTGGGCGGGTCTTGGCTGGTGGCAGCCTTCTTAATAAGCAAAGTAACCCTCCCCAACATCTTGGCTTCGGGATACTCTGCAAGAAATGTACAAAGCAAGGTTAACGAACCAACAAGAAATGAGAAAGAAGATAAGCGGAAGACAAGACAATCAGCAACATAAAGGTACAAGCAAGCCCGCCAGCAGAGAACAAGAAACAAGAAAAAGAAAAGTTTGAAAGGGACGACCATGCACGAGAAACGTGGATGGCCTTCCCCGAGCAAAACAAAACATCGCTTCCTGCTCCAGGAAGCTCCCGTACTCCTTGAAGTCCGGGAAGAACATGCTGAGAGAAGAAGGGTCAACCATGATGACACCTTCTGGCAGACTACCATCACTCAGACACCAGAGGAGCTCATCTACCCTATCACAGTACCTGTCGAAAGGTATCCTACGCGGATCTAGCCTAAGGAAACGAGGATCAAACCCCATCTGAGAGGTTTGGGAAACTTCAGACAGGCTGGGGGTGTGGATCAATCGAAAACTAGTCTTACCTCTCCCAGAGGAACTAGCCCCCGGAGCCCCTTCGTTAGGGTAAGCCGCGGCGTGGCGAGCCTCGATCTCCTCTCCCTCCGGCTGGGGGTCGGGGAACCTCTCCGCCCAACTAGGAGATAGAGTATTTTCGTCCCGAGCGGCTTGGGTGATCACCTTAGACAGCTCCAGGGCAATCTGCTCCCGGATGTCAGCCGACACCTGAGTCTGCCCCCTACCACTTACTGGCTTGATATTTTGGAAGGAGGCGAGTAACCCATACTCCCTCAACGATTCGGAGGTCACAAGTCCCTCCACTCTCAACTCTTCCTCAGAAAGCCCTTCGTAGAACTTGGACCTCCTTATCATCTCCGCGCAGCGAGGTGTCCGCGGAACGACTTCTGCAAAAATCAAATACAAGCGTTAGAGATCCTCCCAAAAGGCAAATCAAACACAAAGAAACAAAGTTGAAAAGGAAAAGAGGAAACACTTACCAGGGATTTTGAAGTCCAAAGATAGAGCTGGCACCCTCTTCAGCGGGAAGCCAGTCGTCAGGAACCAGTATTCCCGGAGGTCTGGAACCCTCGCGGTATGACAAGTGGGGCACATCACATCCGGGTGCCTTTCTAGCCTGTAAAACCCCACCTTGTCTGAGTGACCCCTCATAGGCTGAGACTTCAACCCATAAAAGTACAGCACCTCCTCCGGGGTAGGAGCTTCCAGTCTCCGGGACTTGCAAAAGATGAACCACCCCGCTAAGAGCTTGTAGCTGGGAGGAATTAACTGGAAGGGGGCAATCCCCGCCTTCACACAGAAATTGGCGAAGTAACTCCTTAGGGGCAAGTGCGCTCCGCACACTATGTGTGCCCAGCTCCAGGCACCAAAGCCCTCGTGGCTCTGGCTAGCTGACTCGCCCAGCACCGACAGACGGTGCCACATCAGACCTGGGATGTTCTTCAGGCCTGCCTCAGAGGAATACAGCTCCAGCATGCCATAATTCCTGAAGAGGTTCGGTTTTTGATCCATCTCCCAGATGGAACTATTGGAGGTTGGTGGGCTAGCCGCGACCGCTTTCGCCTTTCCTTTCCCCTTTCCACCAGCGATAGGAGAGCCCTTCTCTTGGGCAGATTCAGCCTCCCCCGCAGCAAGGAGTTGTTCCTTCGAGATGTTCGTCACTGGACAAAAGAAAAGAAAGAAGAAAACACTCTAAGAAGTCAGCACCCTTGTCATACCCTAGTGGTATCAAAGGCGTCGGGGAGACCCTCCCCGAAAACTGCTTGGAGAGGCTCCCACCGAGCTTGCCGAGGGATTGGCACCATGCCACCCGAAGGACAGCAAGGAACCAAACTCAGACCCCGAGCCTAAGCCCACCAAAAGAAGTGTTTTTCCAGAGAAAGACACCCTAAAGGCGTTCATGCTTATGCCCTAAAACAGCAAAACAAGGGACGACTTTCCAAACACAAATCGCCAAAACACGCAGAAAAGGCTACTTATCGACTCACAATCAATCACATGCCTACCAAAGCCCTATTCACACATGCACATAAGCAATAATGGCAGAAACCTCTACTCTAACAACTACCAACAACCTAAGGTTTGGGAGAAAAGAGCAAAGTAGAAATACTTACTGATATTCGGGTAGGTGGAGGTTGAAGGAGTAACTGGATCACTGCACAACACGATCGCGAGAAGTAAAAGCTGCAAAGATGAACGGCGATTCAAACCAGGAACTTCGGGGAATAAACCCACTGCCAAATCAAAAAGATAAGTTTCCAGATACTTACCAAAAGAAATGGCAAGTTCGGAGGAACGTAAGCTGGGAAGCCTGAGAGTTCGAAGGTTTGGAAATCTGAAAATCCTAAAGATGGAGAATCTGAAAGCGTAAAGAGGAAGAAAGGTCCTTTCCCTCGTTTTTATAGCAGGGAAGAAGCCGTTTCGAATTCCTCGAGTGGACGGTCCCGATCTTCCCATTCCATGTGCGTCGGATCCAACGGCTGGAGAGGAAGCGACGATCCTATTTATGACTCCTCGGATGGGAATAAAGTATTTATTTCCCATCATTACACCACCTCGGGCCCTGAGTACCATTAAAAACCGTCAAATAGTCAGATGACTGACGCACGCATCCTCAACCAGTCGCCTCACGCACACGTCTTGGTCGCAGAACCATTCCCAGAATGACACGTGATCCTTGCCGCACTTGAGTACTTGATCTCAAACAGAATAAATTCCTTTTTCCCTACTCAGGCGGGAAAAAGGAACCCTTCCGGGAACACAGAAGGTGCCCCCTCGCCTAGTCTAAGAAACCGATTGTACAAGCTCCCGGATCTCTCAAAGCTCCGCGACCTTGGGGGGTAAATGTTATCCAGATTTCCGGATAGCGTTTAGATTGATGACCTCGGGGAAGCAGAATTATCGATGTCTTTCACGGAGGGTGACCAGAGCTCGCGGATGGACAGAAAGGCTTCGCCTCTCCTGTCTAGTATCCGGATTACTTTCCAGAGTTGCACAACACGGAAGCTCGTCAACTCTCCCGGACTCCCGAAGGATACCCCTCGGGGAGGCCCCTTCCAGGAGAGGCTCTTCGAGTGGTCTCCGCGGAAACAGTTCCGTGCCCCGCACAGAACAAAACCGAACGGTCGAGTCCGGGAGAAGGCATATTTGGAATGATATCCGTCTGACACAGGATCCCGCCTGACACGCCCATCAGGTCAAAACCGCACACATCCCAGCACGCCTAAGAGTACCTTTTCGCCTACTGTTCCGCTGACAACTTGGAAAAGACGGCTGACTTTGTGTGTTCCCCATACTTTCACGTAAATATACCCACATAGAGTCTGGTAGCCATGCTACTACAGTAATTGTATCCCCTATTTATGGCTGGTGTAATTAAGACTCATGGACGTAGAGAAAAACCCTAATCCGAAACCCTAGCTATAAAGACTCCTTCCTTTTACAAGAAAGGGGAGAGAGATCAGATAGCAAAAACTCTACCAAAATCTCTCTAGCTTCATCTTCTTCAAGAGAACCCGAGAGAAACATTGTGAGTGTGTGAAGTTCTTATGCACCAGCCATCTTACTGTAATCTTTTCCAAGTATAATAACATCGACTCGTGGACTAGGGCTTGTTAACGCCTGAACCACGTAAAAACACTGTTTGTTTAGTTACATTTCAGTATTTCTACAGTTCTTATCTCTTTATTATTCTGTTAGTTATTCGTTTCCGAAAAACTCGGTAAACAAGCATGACTAATTCTATATAGATTTTAGCAAAAGTAAATATATATGAATGAGATGGAGAAAATGATAAAGATATTATCTATATTATTTTTGCTAATTTGATAATATTTAGAAAGTGCATGACAAAATCTATATACTTTTAGTAAACATATATATAGATAACAAGATGAAGAAATAGAGATGAAAGAAAATAAATCACTAAAATATATAAACTTTAAGCACATGGTGAATCAAAAATACCAAACCAAGTCATAGTGCATATAGGATCATCCTAACCTTTCTAAGAAGGTTAGCCTATTATGCTAGACATTCACATGAAATTCTAGAGAGAAAATATGAGAAATGAGACTAAAATTTGGTAGAGTTTTGCTACCTAAAAATTACATGGTAAATGTGAAAGAAGAGTCCCTATTTCTAGAGGGAGAAAAGGACTAAAAAGAAATTAAACAACAATTTGGGGGTTACACAATAAATCAAAAATATTAATAATAAAATATGATTTTGAAAAATCAACTCTTGTTATAAATATTAACCTAGTTATTTTGGTGTATGGTCAATATGCTCTTTCTCTAAAATACCACAAAGTATGAACTTAAAAGCTCAAAATAACAATTTTCAAGGCCCAATACCCACAAAATATGGGTTCAAGGTGGCTCGTGGCAGAAGTGGGTTTTGACCCATTCCTAGCCAATGAGGAGGCGCCACGTAGGCACTGGCTAGGAGAGGAGAAGGGCCGGATAAGGCTGCTGGGGTGTTGGGCCTGCTGGGAAGGTTGGATGAGCGTTGGGCTACTGGGGAGTTGGGCCTGCTGGGAAGGTTGGGTGAGGCGTGGGTCGTTGGGTGCGGATGCGGGTCAGCATGAGGGTCAAGACAGGCTGGCACGCAGGTCGCCAACCGGGTCGTGCGAGTCAGAGGTAGATGGGGCGCGGGTCGAGGGGCTGGGTGGTGTGGCGTGCTGCCCCTTTGGCACACCCACATGGGGCCATTTTGTAAGTGAGCATGCCTTGGTGCTTGATCATTAGTCAAGTCTTGAACCAAGCAACCTCATGGGATAGGGTAGTGGCAGTTTTGTAATTATGCATATGTCTCCTAGACAAAAATCATATATGTTAATGGGAAGACATTATTTCCCTAGAAGGCTCCTTAGGAGGAGGTGACCTGGTGACTTAGGGAAGCACCATGGCCATCAACAGATAGGGGCCAAAACTGTGTACCCTCTCTTGCCCTATCAAGGCTATATATTAATAAAACAATATTTATCCATACTTGTCCCTGTGTGCTTCCTTGTTGCCTATGTGTTACTTGTTTGTTATCTTCGTTGGTCCATTGCGTGCCACTTGCCTTGTTGTGTGCTTTGTGTTGTGTGGACATTCCTAGGAATGACTTGCTTCGTGCTTGCTCATACTTCGTTATTGCCCATTGCATGTCCGAGATGTGTATGTGGCTAACCACTGAGTTTGTTTGCCTGTAGGTGTGTGTCGTAGGCTGACTTGCTAGCTTGAAGAGTCTGCAAGTGCCGCACGTTCCGTCTACTTGGAGTACCCAAATAGCCGGCCCGTGACAGTTGGTATTAGAGCCAAGTTAGAAAGAGCTTGGCAAAACACACTAATGGTGAGCAACACTCAGAGGATCGAAGCACTTGAGAAGCGTGTGGGGGAATTAGATGGCCTGGACGAAAGGGTCAGGGATCTTTCCTCTGCAAGTCATAACTCTGGATCGTCTGATGCAAACAATCGCATAGCTGCGCTAGAAAAGGAAAATGATGTTCTCCTATCCAGAATAATTGTGTTGGAGAAAAGAAACACTCCAACAAGTACTTCTATTTCCCCTCGGTGGGAAGAGCGCATCGCGGCAGTGGAGCGCATGCTGAAGGAACAAGAAGTTTCCATAAATGACACTACGGAAGACTGCAGGGAGGCAGTTGGGTGTGCTCAGAGAAGAAATGGCTGAGCTAACTGCCAAGGTAAACCTAACCATGCGAGTGGTTGGGAATGCCCCTGCAATAGGGCGGATAGGTATGGAATATGGCCGAGTTAAAGTACCTGAGCCCAGGCCCTATAATGGGGCCAGAGATGCAAAGGACTTGGAGAATTTCCTCTTCAACATGGAACACTATTTTAGAGCCGTGCGGGCCGATTCGGAAGAAGGAAAGGTCACCATGGCTACCATGTACTTGTCTGGGGATGCCAAAGTGTGGTGGAGGACTAAGTATGATGACATAGAGAATGATAGGTGCACCATCACATCTTGGGCAGACCTGAAGAGAGAATTAAAGATGCAATTTCTTCCAGAAAATGTCGCTTACATGGCTCGACGCCAGTTGAGAGAGCTTAAACAAGTTGGGACAGTCCGAGAATATGTGAAGAAGTTTTCAGGACTAATGCTCGACATAAATGACATGTCCGAAGTAGACAGACTCTTCTGCTTCCTTGAGGGATTGAAACCATGGGCCAAGCAAGAACTTTAAAGATAGCGTGTGTCTGATCTAGGCACCGCTCAAGCATTTTCTGAACGCTTAACAGACTACACTCCGGAGAGCGGCCTGCCAAAAAGGGCTACCCCTCCAACCAGCTCAAGTAGCGCTGGGAGTAAGAAGTCTGGGAAGTCATGGCAGGGCAAGAGTGGGGGAGAGAAGAGGACAACTGAGTCCAATTCTTCTAGCGGTACAGATGCTGCTGCAAGGAGGAAGCTGCTTGCTTGTTGGCTCTGCAAAGGCCCACATAAGTCGGCAGTTTGCCCTTACCGGGGCAAGTTGAACGCCCTCATTGGCCAAGAACAACAGGGCGAAGGAGAAGAGGAAGATGAAGAGTATGCGCACATTGGCGTTGTCCGCCTGTTGAATGCTCTCAAGAAACACGACGAAAAAGGGAAGATGACGGGGAAAGGGGCTAATGTTCATGGATGCCACCATTAATGGAAAGCCCGCCAAAAGCGTGATGATCGATACGGGCGCCACCCACAACTTCATCTCTGAACTCGAAGCAAAGCGACTGGGACTAAATCTGGAGAAAGATGTCGACCACATGAAAGCGGTCAACTCCAAGGCCTTGGCCACAACTGGCGTGGCTAAAGGGGTAAAAGTTAGAATCAACACGTGGGAGGGGCAGACTGACTTATTGGTGGTCCATATGGACGACTTAGATGTAGTCTTGGGAATGAAATTTCTAACCGAGAAAGGTGACATTCCAATCCCGGCCACTGGGAGCTTGCTCATAATGGAAGAGACTCTTGCAATGGTGCCTACAAAGGTGAAACCACCCCCTGGTGTGAAGCTTCTATCAGCTTTACAGTTCAATAAGGGTGTGAAGAAGCAGGAGCCCACTTATGTAGCAGTACCCACCGTGTTCGAAGAAGCAGTGGAAGAGATCATTCCACTAGAAATTACGAGGGTCTTAAAGATGTATGGGGATGTGATGCTAGATAAACTCCCCAAAGCCTTGCCACCAAAGAGGGGGATTGATCACCAGATAGAGCTGGTGCTGGGAGCAAAACCTCCAACTAAAGCGCCTTACAGAATGGCACCCCCTGAGCTAGAAGAGTTGAGGAGACAACTAAAAGAATTATTGGATGCAGGCTTCATCAGACCGTCGAAGGCCCCATTTGGCGCACCGGTGCTATTCCAGAAGAAGCACGATGGGAGCTTGAGACTGTGCATTGATTATAGGGCTCTCAACAAGGTGACAGTTCGCAACAGCTACCCCATCCCTCTGATCGCTGATTTGTTCGACCAGCTAAGTGGAGCCAAATACTTCACAAAGTTGGACTTGAGATCGGGCTACTATCAGGTGAGGATTGCAGATAGGGATGAACCAAAGACAACGTGCGTTACTCGATATAGAGCATTTGAGTTTCGAGTAATGCTGTTTGGGTTTATAAATGCGCTTGCTACTTTCTGTACACTGATGAACCAAGTATTCCATGAGTATCTAGATAAGTTCTTGGTGGTGTACTTGGATGATATCGTGGTTTATAGCGCCACGATTGAAGAGCATCAAGAACATTTGGCTTAAGTGTTTCAGAAGTTGAGAGAGAACTAGCTATATGTGAAGCGCGAGAAATGCTCGTTTGCACAGGAAAGCATCAAGTTCTTAGGCCACGTTGTGGAATGTGGCCGAATTCATATGGATCTGGAGAAGGTGAGGGCAATCCAAGAATGGAAAGCCCCCACAAACGTGAAAGAACTCCGCTCCTTCTTGGGCCTAGCCAACTACTATAGACGATTTGTGGACGGCTACTCAAGAAGGGCAACGCCCTTGACCGAGCTTCTGAAAAAGGGTGTGACTTGGGCGTGGACCGACAAGTGTGCTGAAGCATTCAGGAGTTTGAAGGAAGCCATGATGAAGGATCCTGTTCTTTCCTTGCCAAGTGTTAGCAAGCCCTTCGAAGTACAGACATATGCCTCAGATTATGCTCTGGGAGGGGTACTAGTACAAGAAGACCATCCGGTCGCATATGAGAGCCGCAAGTTGTCTGAAGCTGAGAGGCGGTATACTTCCCAGGAGAAGGAACTCCTCGCAGTTATCCATTGCTTGCGAGTGTGGAGGCATTACTTGCTGGGGTCAAAGTTTGTGGTGAAGACGGATAATGCACCTGTTAGTCATTTCCTTACTCAGCCGAAACTGACCCCTAAGCAGGCTCGATGGCAGGAGTTCGTGGTGGAATTCGACTTTCATTTTGAGCATAGGGCAGGACGCTTGAACCAGGCAGCTGACACCTTGAGTCACAAAACAGAATTGACGACTCTAAAGATCTTGGCTAGCGTGGTGAACACTCCACTCAAGGAGCACATCAAAGAAAACCTGGAGAAAGACACAGTTGTCAGGATCATCCTGAAGCTCGTAAAAGAAGGCAAGACTCGCCAGTTCTGGGTTGAGGATGATCTTCTGTGGGCTAAAGGGGGTCGCTTATATGTTCCGAAAGCTGGAGATTTGCGGAGGACATTACTAAGCGAGTGTCATGACACCTTGTGGGCAGGTCATCCAGGGTGGCAGAGAACCCATGCCCTCTTGAAGCAGGGATACTACTGGCCACAAATGTGAGATGATGTAGTGGAGTACATGAAGACCTGTCTCGTCTGCCAGCAAGACAAGGTCGATAGGAACAAGACACTTAGGTTGTTGGAGCCCTTGCGAGTCCCAAGCCGACCATGGGAGAGTGTGTCGCTTGACTTTATCACCAGTCTACCGAAGACAGGGGATTTAAGTGCGATCTTGGTGGTCGTGGACAGATTCTCGAAGTATGCAACATTCATCCCAGTTTCAAAGTACTGTTCGGCAGAAGAGATAGCCCGACAATTTTTCATGCATATTGTCAAATATTGGGGAGTGCCCCAGAACATTGTTAGTGACCGAGATGGAAGATTCACTGAGACCTTTTAGTCCAAACTATTCAGTCTCTTGGGGTCACAACTGAACATATCCTCGAGCTACCATCCACAGACAGATGGGCAGACAGAAAGATTCAACGGGATGTTGGAGGAGTACTTGCGCCACTTTGTCAATGCCAATCAGAAGAATTGGCCACAACTACTTGATGTAGCTCAATTCTGCTTTAACTCTCAAAAGAGTTCTTCATCGAATAAGAGCCCTTTTGAAGTTGTTAATGGACAGTAGCCACTGTTGCCCCACACAGTGGACGAATATCGCGGTCGATACTGCGAGCCTTTCACTTCACAAAAGACTGGAAGAAAACGACAGAGATTGCCCGAGCTTATTTAGAAAAAGCATCAAGAAGAATGAAGAAGTAGGCCGATCAGAAGCACAGACCACTAGAGTTCAAAGCAGGTGACTTAGTGTTAATCAAGCTGAGGCCTGAACAATTGAGATTCCGAGGGGACAAAGACATCAGACTCGTTTGCAAGTACGAGGGTCCGGTCTCAATCATCTCAAAAGTTGGCCTAACTTCCTACAAAGTCGACCTACCTGCATGGATGAAGATGCACCCAGTCCTTCACGTCAGCAACTTGAAGCCGTATCATGAAGATCCAGCAAATCCAGAGCGCAACCAGTCAACCAGAGGAGGAGTCATCATTCAGCCAAGAAGCAAGCGTCAACCTGAAGAAATCCTGGCGGAAAGGACGGTTACCACTGACCGTAAAAAGCATAAAGAGTATCTAGTAAAATGGAAGGGGCTCGCAGATGACGAGATCAGCTGGGAGAGGGCGGAAGACTTGAAGAAGCTCACACAGAAGATTGAAGATCTACAAGCTACTTCGTCGAGGATGCCGAAGAATTGAGTGAGGGAGAGTGTGGCGTGCTGCCCCTTTGGCACACCCACATGGGGCCATTTTGTAAGTGAGCATGCCTTGGTGCTTGATCATTAGTCAAGTCTTGCACCAAGCAACCTCATGGGATAGGGTAGTGGCAGTTTTGTAATTATGCATATGTCTCCCAGACAAAAATCATATATGTTCCTGGGAAGACCTTATTTCCCTAGAAGGCTCCTTAGGGGGAGGTGACCTGGTGACTTAGGGAAGCACCATGGCCATCAGAAGATAGGGACCAAAGCTGTGTACCCTCCCTTGCCCTATCAAGGCTATATATTATTAAAACAATATTTATCCATACTTGCCCCTGTGTGCTTCCTTGTTGCCTATGTGTTACTTGTTGTTATCTTCGTTGGTCCATTGCGTGCCACTTGCCTTGTTGTGTGCTTTGTGTTGTGTGGACGTTCCTAGGCCAAAGTTGTGTACCCTCCCTTGCCCTATCAAGGCTATATATTAATAAAACAATATTTATCCATACTTGCCCCTGTGTGCTTCCTTGTTGCCTATGTGTTACTTGTTTGTTATCTTCATTGGTCCATTGCGTGTCACTTGCCTTGTTGTGTGCTTTGTGTTGTGTGGATGTTCCTAGGAATGACTTGCTTTTTGCTTGCTCATACTTCGTTATTGCCCGTTGCATGTCCGATATGTGTATGTGGCTAACCACTGAGTTTGTTTGCCTGTAGGTGTGTGTCGTA
This sequence comes from Humulus lupulus, assembly GCF_963169125.1. Classification (NCBI taxonomy): domain Eukaryota; kingdom Viridiplantae; phylum Streptophyta; class Magnoliopsida; order Rosales; family Cannabaceae; genus Humulus; species Humulus lupulus. Next base: position 101,566,133 of record NC_084794.1, on the reverse strand, counting down.
GGCTGACTTGCTAGCTTGAAGAGTCTGCAAGTGTCGCACGTTCCGTCTACTTGGAGTACCCAAATAGTTGGCCCGTGACACGTGGCGCACCGTGATGACACCATCTGGCACTGAGGAGGGCTTGGGCAAGGGCAATTGGTTCTTGGGCCAAATGGGCCTGAGCTTCATTTCTTCAACAAAATATCATTTTCTTCCTTTCTTTTTTCAGTTTTAACTCATTCTTTCTCTTCTCTTTTTGCTAGTGTTCAAATGCAATTTATTTCCTGAAAATTAACAATAAATTAAATCATAATCAAATATTTTTATTTATAAATAAATTATATTAATTCCATGAAAATATTAATTAAACTTAATTTATTTTGACCATTAAAATCAATAAATATGCATTTTTCTCCACTAATCACTATGGTTGCCCCATACTTCACTAACCAATCCTTACATATAATCATATCAAAGTCAGTCATCATCAACTCTAACAAATCAACTGACAACTCTCTGCCCTCTACTGTCACTGGCAGTGATCTGACCCATCTTGTGGATACTACTAACTCCTCAGTGGGTAATAAGGTCCCGAACCACACAACATAATAATCACTGTGTCTACACAATCTATCAATAATTCTACTAGCAACAAAAGAATGTGTAGCACCAGAATAAATCAAAACAGTATATGGGGTTTCAACACTAAAAAGTTGACTTGTAACTACTGAGGGTGAAGCCTCAGCTTCTGCCTGAGTCAATGCGAACACTCGACCTGGGGCCGAGTTGTCCGCCTTCCTGGGTTCTTCCTTTCTTGCTTTTGGGCAATCTTTCTTGAAATGTCCTACTGCCCCCCATAAGAAGCAAGCCTTTGCCCTACACTCCCCTAAATGGCATCTCTTGCACCTAAGGCACTCTGGATAAGTCCTCCAAGCCTCACTACCACCCTGGCGGCCCATTGTAATACCACGTGGTCGCCTATCAGGACCTGGAGCTGGGAAGGTATCAGGAACCTTCCTCTTTTGATCACTAGGGCCTCCGCCCCTGCCTGAATCCACAAATAAAGGACATGTCCTCCTCAACTCTCTCCTGGCTGCATTGTCCCGCAAGATCTTGTTCTCTATGTTCTCAGCTGTGAGCGCCTTCTCTACCACCTGTGCATAAGCAGTAACTCCAGCCATAGTGGTGACACGAACATCCCGGGCTATTCTAGGCTGTAGCCCCTGGAGAAACCTCTCCCTTCTGGTCCCATCAGTGGGCACCAGCTCCATGACAAACTTTGCCAATCTGTCAAACTTCACAGCATATTCAGTCACTAATAAACTCCCCTAAAGTAATCTGCTGAACTCTTCAGCTTTTGCAGCCCTAATGGCATCATTGTAGTTCTTCTCATTGAAAAGAGTCTGAAACTCTTCCCAACTCAGGGCATTGACATTTTTAGTTTGGGATATCACTTCCCACCAAATTCGGGCATCCTCCCGAAACATGTTTGTGGCACAGGCCACCCTCTCATTACCAGACACCCTCATAAAGTCAAGGATGGTGGTAATCATGCTCATTCACTGCTTTGCCTTAGCTGGATTTGCACTACCCTCAAAAAATGGAGGTTGCTATTTCTTGAACCTTTCATAAAGAGGTTCCCATGTGCTTCTAGCCTCTAGCAGCTGCTCAACTACTGACACTACTACAGGTGGTGCCTCAGGTAAAACGTTCCCTACAGGAACCTGTTGTTGTCTCAGGAGGCAAATTTCTTCTTCCTACCTCATAACTCTTGCTTGTAAATTAGCAAACAGCTGCTGCCAGTTATCAGGAGCTAGCTGAGGAATCTGATTCTGGTCATTCTCTTGACCCTGTCTGTTATTCTAGCCCTGATCTTCCTGGCCAACTAATGAATCTGTCTGTCTTGGAATCATATTATCAACTTAAACCTTGCTGAAACAATCAATGTGGCCAGTTAGGTAGAGATAACTAAACCTCTTTCCGCCTCATGGTCCAAGATCAAACAGATAATCATCCATATTCCACAATCATATAGTTAAACATGTCGAGACATGATCATAACATTTAACATTTAGCATTTAGCAATTAACCATTATCAAATAACAATGCAAATAAGCATATTCTAACAATATTAGTACTAATAAGCACGTTCTTGCTTATGATGCAGCAGTCACGGCCCAACCTTATTAATATATCACATGTAGACAGGTAAAGCATTTATATTCTATTTAAGCAGTTAAATACAAAAGCACATAAATAGTTACCTAACCATGAGTGAAGCTTGTCTTCAATGGCGAGTGTACATGCCCAGCCAGCCCGCAGGAACCCTAAACCTTGGCACGCTCTGATACTAAGTTATAACACCCTGGTTACTCCAAGACCGTTATTGTGGACTTTAAACAGTGCTTAACTCGTTAAGTGAGTCATTTGGTTATAAACGTGCATCTAAGTGTTATTAATAGGCTAAGGTGAAAAATCTCGATCAAAAGCAATGGATATATTTTATTTAAAACATAAAACTATATATGGGACCATAAAAGTGTTTACAAAGTTATTTACAATCCAAAATGGTCATTACAATGTACAAATTACAACCCACCGACCTAATCAGCAAAAATAGGGTTAACCCCTAGTTCCTTTATGAAACACCTTTGTTGTGGTGGTCAAGCGGCCGTGGTGAGCTTTTCTTTCCCCTTAATTGCACCACATAGCACCTGTGAGCCAAGGCTCAGCAGAAAACTTATTACTACATGTATGTAATATCAACAAATGATTATGGTAACCATTTTGGGGCTTGCAACCCTAATCAGATAAGTGAGTAATAATAAATTATTCCTGTAATCATGCTGGGGCTTGTAGCCCTAATCATATAAGTGAGTAACAATAAAAGATTCTAGTAATCATGCTGGGGCTTGTAGCCCTAATTAGATAAGTGACTAATGAGTCACACACTTGGTAGGTGACTAATGAATCACACACTTGGGCTTTGCACCCTAATCAGATAAGTGAATAATGAGTCGTGAACTTGGGCTCCGCACCCTAAGCCATGTGACATTACAGTCACCTGAGCCTTTTGGCCCTGACTCTACATAACTAGCCTTTAGACTAGACAATCGCTTTTAGTTTTCATCGAACTTGGGGTCGGTCAAGTATTTCATGCTCATGGTGATTAGATCTAATCATTTTGGCCTGTGTTAAACACATTAATGTCATTCTTGACTCTTAAGCCAATACCATATGACTAGTGCTCATATCACCGCTGAACTTGACTGATAAGTCCATGCTTCAGGATCAATACTAAACACCATTGTCGTTCTCTGACTAATAAGTCAGTACCATACACAGATAAGCAAAGATGCTATGCATTTACTATTCAATCAATGTCAATATATAAAGCATTCAACATGCTTCATCAATAACCAAGCATGTCACATACTGGGTGCAGTTTTCTTACCTCTGATTTGAGCAAGAAATAATAAAAGAACGACCTTTGAGAACGATCACTCCTTAATTTCCTCAGCAGTCACCTAGTCATAACCGATATGAAATTCAATCAATAAAAATAAAAAATAAAAGATTCATAATCTAAAACCTCGCTCCCAAGACCTCGAATCGTACTAAAATGGTTAGTAGATTCTATCCCGAGCCTTAGGAAATGAAAACCCGAACCTAAACAATTGAAAACTCCTCCCTGGAACAAAAGGAAGGGGCGAGTCGCGATGCCCCCCAAATCAGAGAGCAATCTGCCTGGGGTACCAGAGGCGGGCCGCGACTTGCCTGGGCTGAGTCGCGACTTGACCCCACGAACACAGCTCCCCTGCCATTTTCTCCATTAAAACCAGCCAAAAACCTTCACCAATCAACCCAGAAATCACACCCAAGCATTACCACAACTTATCCATCCCTCAACCAACAAAACCTAAGCTTTAAACCATTAAAAACCTCATCAATATTCCCATCTACCCAGTCCAAAATATCAACTAAAAACCAACTGAAAAGCAGAGCAAAAAAAAAAAACTATGGCTGAAACCTTATCTTAAACTCAGGTTTGAAACCCATTCAATGGCTAAACATTAGCCTAGAACCTCAAGCTTTGATTCCCAAGTTTGAGCCCTCAATCTTGCTTCAAAAAAATTCAAAGGAAATGAGAGAAAGAAATGATCAGGAGGGAGAAAGAACCAACTACTCTGTTTTGCTCCTAAGGCTTCTACATCTTTCTAATTTAACATATAACCCTTGGTCAAAAGACCGAAATCCCATATGCCTAATTTAACTTCTTAACAACCCCAAGGGAAAAATTGTCCTTTTCTGCTTATCCCGCTAATTATAATTAACATCCTTCAATTCCCATTATTCCCAATATTATCAATAAATAATTAAATCATATCCCATTACCTGTTCATTTCCGGTAATGTACTAAGCATCAAATTACCACTAGGCTCACCCCGAGCCAGGAAATTAATCCTGTTATGACCAAACCGCTAATTTGCATTCTTTGATCGTCTCATACCGAATAGCTCGAAAAAATCCACATTATAATGTGGTCTCATCCATAAATCATAAACATGCATAAAAATATACAGATATGCCCTCAACGGGCCAAATTACGAAAATGCCCTTCTAATAAGAAGTGGGCCCACATGCATACAATATCATGATATAATCATATAATAATGCATTTAATCACATAATTGCATAATAAATCAATTATGACCTTCCCGGCCCCCTAATCCAGGCATTAAACCACATTAGGGATTTTGAGACATTACACCCGTGGACCAGAGGGACTACCGAGTGGCTAGCCCTGCTGGAGAGGGAACTTCACTACCTAGGCATGATGCGAAACATCCCCAGATTATTGCTGGAGACAACCAAAACATGGGCAGTTCATCATCATGGCTCAACAAGGAAAATCCCTATCCTACACAATATATAGGAATGGTTAAGCATGAATATGCAAAGCTTAGAAGCCAGCTCGCCCATGCCAATAGAAATATTGACGAAATAATGTCCTAGATGTCTCCTGTAACTGATCTGAATATCGAAAGGAGAGCTAGTGGCTCCCATGGGACTAGATCGCATAGGCGTAGCCACAAAAATGTCAGCCGATCAATTCACATTTCCACTCCAAGCATTGTGCCATCGGAACAAGCCCCAAGGAATGAACGACCTGCACATGCTCCCAAGAATGAGTGACCTGCTCATGTCCTTGGGAATGAGAAAATTTCCCATGTGTCTAAGGAACATCCTGATCAACCTGGTCGAGCTGGGACCAATTCAAGGCAAAAAATTAGAGAAGGGATTCCCCCGAATCCACTAGCTTGGGTCTGTTCAAACAACAAAGATCAGGGAGAGAAACCACCACCGAAAAGGGAGATCAGGGTAGATAATGGACAACCTTAGACAGTACGCCTAGATGGATGACAAGAGGCCTCCCCCATAAGGCATCCACCATCACTAATTCATCATCCATCACCCCCTCAGGCTCCATCACATCCACAAGCTCAAGGAAATACATCTCTCCGTGGAAATGGCTGAAGAAACTCTATTCACAGAGAGGTTACAATCGATCTCACGACATTGGGAATCGAGTTCTTGTTAACAACCAAACTCATCGATCTCATCAACAGGTGGAGAGTTTTGCTGAAGGTAGTTATTGGATGGAAATTCATCATGAAGATAGGTCGGAGAGTGTTGACAACACTCACTCTCAAAGACAAGAGCCCGACTTGAGAGATCATCTCAACTCTGTTCACAGTTTCTGCAACAACCGTAAACCGACTTGCGTGAGCACTTAAACTCACAATGGAGACAGTAAGGTCGTGACAACAAGCTTAGTTACACTTAGCAAAGGGAAAAACCTCATGTGAGGCGTGATGTTGGGAAAGTCCCAATTAACCGAGCTCGAGCTTGGAAGGACAACAACATGGATAACGCGTAGCCCGGGATGGGAGCTAACAACCATCTTCCTAATAATCCGAGGGTGGGGGATCCAACCCAAGATATACTTACGTTGATGGAAGGGAAGATGAGAATCATCCTAGCAGATAAAAACAAGGATGATTGTGACTCTGATGAGGAGCTCGAGCCCTTTGCTCCTCCTATTGCCGCAACTCCCTATTTGTCGGGCTTCAAGATGCCACATATGGCGACCTATGATGGAACCACCGATCCGTCCAACCACATCGGGACTTTCAACACCTTGTTAAGGGCCCATAATGTGAATGTCGACCCGCGATGCGTTCTATTCCCAGCAACCTTGATAGGCGCAACCAAAATGTGGTTCGACAAGTTCAAGAGGCATATAGTCACTTCTTGGAATCAACTGTCCTCATATTTCATGAAGCAGTTCCAAGCTACCAAATAGATATGTGTGGAGGCCAACTCCTTGGCCAACATAAAGTAGCGCCGGGAGAGCCTCTCGAGGCTTACATAATTGTTTCACCAACATCGTAGTTCGAGCAAGGGATGTTGACCACGGTGCCAAATTCATGGCAATGCGAAATAGAATCATCGCAGGAGGAGACCTATGGAAAGACCTCCAAAGAAAAGGGGTCAAGAACACTAATGAGTTCTCATCTCAAGATTAATATTGGATTAATCTCAAGGAGGAAAATGTAGCAATGGTGAGAACCAGTAGTAATCTCGTTCAGCCCGCTAAAGTGGTAACTAATGTCGTGGCGCCAGTTCAGCCAGTTACCCATAACAACGAGGCAAGTACTAATAAGAGAAGGGGAAACAATGGAGGTGACCAGGCAGGGTATACTAATTTAACGGATACACATGAAAACATATATTTAGCCAAATTTTCTCGCATCCCCTGGAAGAAACCCGAGTCCATGAAGAATCAACGAGCTAAAAGAGATCTGGAAAAATTTTGTCATTTCCAGAACGACATCGGTCACACCATAGATGAATATTGCCAAATGAAAGATGAGATCGAGACATTGATTCGAGTTGGAATGTTAGCACAGTATGCTCGGAATCGAGTAGCTCATAACCAGCAGGTCGCACAAAATCAGCAGCCAACTCCGAGTAATCAACCAAACCCACATGCGACTCTTCCAACTCCAAAACACCTACTCATTCCATCTTCGGTGGAAGGGATGGACATTTCCACGATCTCAGGTTGGCCACATTTAGCGGTAACAAGCAATGGGGCCCGAAATAGATGTATAGAGGAGCCGAAGAGTCCGGAGAATTCTGATAGATAACAGGAGCTTTGTGAACATGTTATTCAGGTCCAATCTAGAAAATATAGGACTCTCGGTCATAAACCTGAAAGCCTATTCTACGACTCTCTATGGGTTTCTCAGGAGAAAGGCTGACGAAAATAGGGACGATCAAGCTCGTGGTAAAAATTGGGGATAAAGCTCGAACAACAACAAAAATGGTCAAGTTTATCATCATAGACTGCCCAAGTGCCTATAATGCAATTCTAGGTTGACTTGCTTTGATCACTTTTGAGGCAATAACTTCTGTTCGCCACCTGGCCTTGAAATTCCCCACATCAACGAGAATATGTACGGTCATAAGAGATCAACTAGCTTCCAGAGAATGTTATAACATCTCGATGAAGGGAGGAATGCAACCCAGGAAACAAGCAATTATGATCATTGAGGAAGCAGAAGAACCTCAGGTAATGGAGATCGAGGTTGCCGAATTAGAGGAAATTGACATGCGAATAGGCGAGGATAAGTCGGAGCTCCAAGCTTTAGAGGAACTGGAAGAAGTAATCCTTGATCGGGAATCCACTTCCAAAGTTATGAAGATTGGAAGAAATCTTAGTGCTGAACAGAAAAAGAATTTGATCGAGTTTCTAAGAAATAACCTAGACATCTTCGCGTGGTCACATGCTTTGTATCAGTCCCAAAGTAAGCATGCACACGTTCAATTTGTACAGAGACATACATCCAAGCAAAAGAAGTGAAGACTGCTCGGAAAAGAAAGAGGAGAATCTTTGGAGGAGGAAGTAGCTCAACTCTTGAAATGTGGGTTCATCAGGGAAGAAAAATATCCGACTTGGATAGCTAATCCCATCTTGGTCCCAAAACCGAATGGAAAATGGAGAACCTGAATCGAATTCTCAAATCTCAACAAAGCATGCCCAAAGAATTGTTTTCCTTTGCCAAGAATTGATTAGCTCGTAGATGTCATGGTCGGTCACGAGCTCATGTCATTCATGGATGCGTATTATGGATATAACCAGATCGTTGTCAATTCTGCTGACCAATAGCACACAAGTTTTATGATAGAGCATAATGTGTATTGATACAACGTCATGCCATTCGGATTGAAGAATGAAGGAGCTATGTACCAGAGGCTAGTGAAGAAAATGTTCGTTAACCAAATCGGCCGAAATATGGAGGCGTACATTGATGACCTGCTTGTCAAGCCAAAGACTTCCAGTAACCATGTGACTGACCCGGAGGAATGTTTCACTGTGCTGAGAAAATACGACATGAATTTGAATCCCTAGAAGTGCACTTTTGGAGCATCGTCAGGGAAATTCTTAGGCTTCATCATGCATTCAAGGGGGATTGAAGCTAATCTAGAGAAAATTACATCCCTACTGGACATGCCTTCCCGCAGATCCTATAAGGATGCCCAGAATCTAACACGAAGGAATGTTGCTCTAAATCGCTTTGTCTCAAAGTCCACTGATAAATGTCTCCCATTTTATAACTTATTGAGGGGGAACAAAAAGTTTGAATGGAATGATGAGTGCAAGCAAGCTTCTAGGATCTGAAGAAACATATGACTGAACCCCCCATTTTGCCAAAGCCCATTAATGGAGAGGCTCTGTACCTTTATCTGGCAGTAACAGAAAGCTCAGTCAGTGCTATTCTAGTTCGAGAAGTGGTTCGATTTCAAAAGTTGATTTATTATACTAGAAAGAGACTTTTGGGAGCTGAAACTCGATATCTTATGATGGAGAAACTCGCGTACTGCCTGGTCCTCGCCTCAAGGAAATTGCATCTTTACTTTAAGTCCCACACAATACACGTCTTAACCGATCAACCTTTAAGGTAGGTTTTACAAAAACCTAAAACATTGGGACAGGTATTAAAATGCGCCATTGAGCTTAGGCAATTTGAGATTTTGTATAAACCATGATCAACAATCAAAGGGCATGCCTTAGTTGACTTCGTGGCTGAAAGCACAAGTTTTCAGGACGAGTCTATGAGAGAACATATCCAGGAATTGTGGAAGTTATTTTTGGATGGATCATCTTTGAGTAGTTTCCCCAAGTACTTTGGCCGTACAAAACTTCTCACCGCACATCCACTGGTCATTCCCCATTCTCGTTGACATACGGAAGTGAAGCTATGCTCCCAGTCGAGGACCTAGTGACATCTCACAGGTAGAGGACCTACAATCAAGAACAAAACCACGACCTACTACAAGCACCTCTGGACCTAATTGAAGACACTGAGAAGCTTCACAGATTCCGCTCGCACAATACCAACAGAAAGTAACTCATTATTTCAATTCAAAAGTCAAAGAAAGAAAGCTTGAATTAGGGGATTTGGTATTGAGAAGGGTGTTCTTGGTGAATAAAGATCCTTAATAAGACGTACTCATACCAAATTGGGAAGGTCCCTATCAAACCGTGGAAGTCTTATGAGAGGGAACATTTAAATTAGCTTGATTGAATGGAGAAGGAGTTTCTCGAACTTGGAACACACTACATTTGAAGAAATATTACCAAGGAATGTTTAGTCCAAGTTTGTTTTTTTATGTCCAATCGTAAGACTTACTTATAAATGCCATTTATTTTAAGACTTTTTTAATAATGAAATGAATTTAATGGTTGCTGTGTAATTTAAAAGCAGTACCAAATTTCTTTAAATATTGTATTATAACCCTTTTAAAAGTGACCTAGAATATTGATAAATTCTGATCGCTTGGGGGGCAGATACCCATGACAATACTCTTTAATATTTTAAGTCTTTGAAAATTCTATAACTTAGAATTTAGAAGTGAGTAATTTGGTAGCTTGAGAAAGCCCGAGTTTTCATAAGAATTCTAAATATTATTAATTTAACAGGAACAATCAAGGCAATAAAACCCTGGACTTAATCAAGTATAAGGCCTAAATAATAGTAGGTAAACTAATGAATTCCTGGATCTAACCAGGTATGCGACCTGCGAACTAACTTGGTCAGCTATTAAACATATTGTTCTAAAAATACCCCGATCTAAAATATTTCCTATAACTACGCATGTGTATAAAATAAAATAAAAACACATAGTATGGTGGAATGGAATTAATAAAGATGCGAGAATGGTAAATTTAGAACGAGGATATTAACCTCAAAGAAAGCCAAAATAGGAAAATTGTCTCGGCCTATAGGGCCTGATTACAAGGGGGAGAGTCCTAGAAATAAAATAAAAAACAACAAAAAAACTATAAAATAATAAAAGAGGCTCCTCAACCCTGGGTCCCATCTAGCCCTTGAGAAGACACCTCGTCCTCCCCACCATCTTCAGCCGCTTAAGATGTCTCCACAGTCTCTGTTGGTTCTTTGGCTAGATGGTTATGGAACTTGGAATGATAATGAGCCCACAACTCTACCTCCAAGAATGAGAAGTCTGCATCCTGGTTAAAGCACCAAACCTGATAGAACATATCCTCCACGGTCGAATTCAGCTTAGACTGATGGTTGTGAACCTAGGCTTAAAGCTCATCTCGAGCTTTGATCACCTCGAGGGCCTGCTCCTTGGCGCTTTTATCATTGGCTTGAGTTGTATCAAGTTCTTCATGTAGCTTGGAGTACGTCTCTTTGAGCATAGATTTTGTGTCCTCGATTTGGTGATAGTTTCCATCGAGATCAACCTTCTCCTTCTCGAGTTAAGCCTTTCCCCTCGTGGCCTGTTCCAGCTCAGCTTTGGTCTTGACTCCTGCTTGAAGTTGAGCCAGGAGAGCATGTCTAAGGAAATATAGTCGAAGGTTAACAGAGTATGGAGTGTGCAAGTAAAATAAAAATGTGTAGAAATAAATACTTACAGTTAAATCGCATCCCCATAGTCGAGTGCATCATTTCTTGGGGATCTGATGTCTCTATTAAGTGTTGTAGAAATCAACACACAAAGCTTGCATTTTCTCTTGATTTGGGCATGAGATATAGGGAGAGAAATGAAAATTTTACTTTCAATTTTGGGAGATAAGAAAAACATTCAACTTGAGGCTCCTCACATAAGGTCCTATTTATAGAAACCTTGGAAGTGAAGAGAGGAGATAAACCTAGCTCTCTTTTGGACTGGGCTTGGCCTCCCATCACAGTCCATTGGGTTGCTTTAGGTGTCGCCCATCATAGTCTAGTGAACTATGTAGGTGCCTAACATGTGTTTCCCAAAACACATTATTACAGTTTAGGCTTTTAATTAGGGGTTTTTCAACTGCAATATCCTTTCTTTACACTTTGTAACACTTAGGTCTCAAAAGTTGATTTTGTATCACTTTGGTCCTCAACCTTTTCAAATTGTATCACTTAGGTCTCTAAATGCTATTTTTATTTCTTTTTTTCTCTTATAATAAATAAAATACAAAATAAATGGTGAATGAATCTTAAAAAATTTAGACACTTAATTTATGACAATAACAAATATGACATTGAAAAAACATATATTTTCATGATATTTTTATTAATATTTAATATTTTTATAAATTAAGTTAATGTTTCATTAAAAAAATATTCTTACCTCCATTGTACTTTATAATTAATATTAATAACTATATTATCGTTATAATATTAATTTATGTTTTTGCTTACTTATTTTATACATTTTTTTAAACAATGCAACTTATAAATGAATAGTGTATATAAATTTATTTATGTGCATATATATGATTAGTTATAATTGAATTATAAAAAAACTTTACAAAATAAAAATAAATGTGTACATGATAAATATCAATAATTTCAAGATAATTCAGTTTTTAATATTAAAAATGTGGGTAAAAATTTTTTTACTGAAAAATTTATTTAATTTATAAAACTATTAAATAATTTTGAAATGCCATGAAAACATATTTTTTCAATGTCATGTTTAATATTGTCATAAATTAAGTAGTCTATTTTTTAAAAGATCGATTCACCATTTTTTATTTATTTTAAAAGAAAATAGAAATAAAAATATCATTTAGGGACTTAAATGATACGATTTGGAAAGATTGGGGACTTAATTGATACAAAATCAACTTTTGTGATGTAACATCCCGTGTTTTGAACACTCATTAGTAATCGGTTGTAACCGGTGAACAATTATGTGGAATATTATTTTGATAAATGATGTTATATGAATTTGTGATGATTCATGAATTTTTATAGCCGCTGTGATGATCTGATAAAAGATCTAGCTTTATGCAAAGAAAGATTGGTCTCGGACCAAGGGATAAACCCTAATGGGAGAAAAATCTCAGATTAAATAAAATAGGAATACTATGACATAAAAATATTAATTTTGGTTTGACAACTGGGAATTTATTGTTGAGCTAATAAATTTTAAGAGAATTGACTGAGGTTTGAATTCCAATCAACCGAGCTTAAGAATGAAAATTTTCTTGCTCGGGCGTTTAAGGACATTTTGGTCAATATGTGATAAATTGCCAAAATTATGTGATGTTGTGACAAATTTTATTTTTGGTCACAAACTAATTTAATTAATTATGCTTGGAGATTTAAAAACTATAGGTTAAAAGTTAAGGGAAATTTAGAGCACAAAATTCCCAACGGGCCTTGGATTCCTTATATGTGAGGTAAAATAAGCAAGGGCATAAAAGTAATTTCTAAGAGTGAGAGAGAGGGGTGGGTAGCAAGGATAGGTCATAGGGCTATCAAGAGCTAGGACACATACCCGAGAGAGAATAGGAAGAGTCTTACCCATTCACAAGTTAAGGGTTAATCATTGTTTTCCTCTCAAAACAATTTTCTCTCTACCATTTCTCCCCAAAACTGAGGCACCCTTTCTCCTCCCTTCCCTTTTCATTTTTCTAACTCTGAAAAGAAAAATTAGAGGCTCTCTCTCTCCCTCTCATTTCACCCCTCTCCCTTTCTCTCTCAAGGAAGGACTCCTTTGAAGCTAGTGTACCCTCCTAAGCAAAACCGAGCTCAAGGTAAGTGAAATCCTTTCTTGTGATTCATTCTTTCTCCTTCTTCTTCAAACCTGAAACCCTAGGGTTACTTGTGCATTCATGTGATCTAAAATCCACGCATGGCCTTGTTCTTGTGTTCTAGGGTTCAATAGAAGCCTTTACTAGTTGGATTTCAAAGTTGAGCACCATTGTGATCAATTAAAGCAAGGTAAGAGGTTTTTGTAAGCTTGCATGTTCTTGTCCCTCATCTAGTACCTTTCTACCCTAATATTTTCTTAAAAATCTGCATGTGGGACTTGGGGCTCGGTTTTGAGAGTTTAGAGCACAACGGAAGGCTTTGAAGAGCTAAGGAATACATCTCCAAGCTAGGGCTTCAAAAGGTAGAATCTATGGTTGTTTTCTTTATGTTTTGTGGTGATTCTTGTAGATCTGGTTTATAGGGTATTTCAATAGTTTTTGAGCTTATTTTATGCTTAAGGTTGAGATTGTGTGGTATGATGATTTGCATGCATGCATGTGGCCAGGGTTTATGCTAGAAAGCTTATTGTTGTTAGTGTGAGTGAAAATGCATGCTGCCAAAATTTTGTGGTCTGGCTTCCAATGGGTCAGATCGCATTCCACTGCCTCTGTTTGTGAAATTAATTTGTGTAGTTGCATATTTATTTGTGAGTACTTGATGATAGGCATTGGAAAATCATAAAAAAAATATTTTTAAACCCAAGTTATACACTTTTTGGCATTGTGGTGCAAATCTGAAAAATTCTGGGCAGCATGCACTGCTCAGATTGTTTTGACTTTTGAATGTGTTTTCCTAATCTAAAAGCTATGAAATTTGTTCAGGTGTTAGTTTAAACATGTATAAGGGTCACTGTACAATTTTAAAGGAAAATGTGTTGAGGTATAATAGATATGATTTTTCAAAGCTTTCCCTATAATCTAGAAACAAAACTTTTCGGCAGCAAGCACTGCCCAGATTGCTTTAAACATTTTGATGAGTTTTATTATTCCAAAAATTATGAAATTTTGAAGAAAACTAATTTAGAAATTTATAAAGATGCTTGAAAATTTTTCAGAAAGAACTGGGCTACGGTGGAAGAGAAATAAATTTTCAAAGTTACCTTAAAATCTGGGAAAAACTTCTCGGCAGCAGGCATTGCCCATATTTCTTTAAATATTTGAATGGGTTCTTCCATCCCAAAAATTATGAAATTTTGAGGAGAATTAGTTCCGTTGTGTATAAGGATCTTATAAAATATTATAGAAAAATGTGTCACGATTTAAGAGAAATGATTTTTCTAAGTTTGCCCTAAAATCTGAAAAGTAGTAATTTCGAACCTTAACGAAAATTGATTTTTGGGAGGTTAATTCTGTTAACCTAAAGCAAGTTTTGATGTGAGGCTTTCACCTAGTTTTGTCCTTATGACACAGAATATGTGAACAATGGTTTAAGGGTTTTGGTTAAAAAACTCAATTGAGGGCAAAAGTTTAAAAACGAGACTTTAACACTTTAAAACATATAATGACATTAAAGTTTTGGAAATGAGAAGAAATAATCCTTTTCAAAGATAACTAAGGATTTGGAGATTTAAACAATCCCAAATTAGCTTGAGTTAATTTAAAAGTTGATTTTTACCATTTTATAAGTTAAGGGTCCAATTGTCTTTCTTTTAAAAAATAACATAAAAAGAGATCCTAGGTTATGGATAAAAATGGTAAGTGTTATCCAGATTTCCGGATAGCGTTTAGATTGATGACCTCGGGGAAGCAGAATTATCGATGTCTTTCACGGAGGGTGACCAGAGCTCGCGGATGGACAGAAAGGCTTCGCCTCTCCTGTCTAGTATCCGGATTACTCTTCCAAACAAGCACAACACGGAAACTCGTCAACTCTCCCGGACTCCCGAAGGATACCCCTCGGGGAGGCCCCTTCCAGGAGAGGCTCTTCGAGTGGTCTCCGCGGAAACAGTTCCGTGCCCCGCACAGAACAAAACTGAACGGTCGAGTCCGGGAGAAGGCATATTTGGAATGATATCCGTCTGACACAGAATCCCGCCTGACACGCCCGTCAGGTCAAAGCCGCACACATCCCAGCACGCCTAAGGGTACCTTTTCGCCTACTGTTCCGCTGACAACTTGGAAAAGACGGCTGACTTTGTGTGTTCCCCATACTTTCACGTAAATATACCCACATAGAGTCTGGTAGCCATGCGACTATAGTAATTGTATCCCCTATTTATGGCTGGTGTAATTCAGACTCATGTACGTAGAGAAAAACCCTAATCCGAAACCCTAGCTATAAAGACTCCTTCCTTTTACAAGAAGGGAAAAGGAGGGATCAGAGAGCAAAAGACTCTACCAAATTCTCTCTAGCTTCATCTTCTTTAAGAGAACCCGAGAGAAACATTGTGAGGGTGTGAAGTTCTTATGCACCAGCCATCTTACTGTAATCTTTTCCAAGTATAATAACATCGACTCGTGGACTAGGGCTTGTTAACGCCTGAACCACGTAAAAACACTGTTTGTTTAGTTACATTTCAGTATTTCTACGGTTCTTATCTTTTTATTATTCTGTTAGTTATTCGTTTCCGAAAAACTCGGTAAACATTTTGGTGCTTTCATTGAGAGCTGTAGGAAGTTGTTAGTCAGCTCTTTTTCTGTGTACGTTTTTTGTATTCACTTCGTACTAAAGAGATGGTGACTACGCGAAAATCCGCTGTTGACAAAAATGCTACGGTCAACCCCGATACCGTGATGGAAGATGTGGTGCAGAGCGAACCCTTAGACTACCGAGGTGAAGACCCGACATCCCGCCAGGATCAGGTCAGTACCGAAGATACAACATACTTAGAAGACGAAGAAGAGTATGTCCAAGACGGTTATTACAAGGACGGCTGCTACTATGAGAAGGACCCAGAACTGGTCCAAGTAGCCGAAGAACTGGTGGCCACTAAGGCCAAGCTTGCTGAGCAGGAGCGCGTCTCCGAAAGAATGCAACGCATGATGGAACGCCTCCAAAGTAAGTTCGGAGATCTAGGCGACTCGGACGAGGATACCTCTGTTCGGGGTGGTGCTGATGCCCCCATGCCGGATCCAGCCGCTGCTGGACCATCCAAAGCCGCCCCTAACAAGGGCAAAGAAAAAGTTGGAGAGCCTGTGCGCGCTAACGCCCCTGAACCTCCTAAAGGCGTGAATCACCAGGCCGACTGCCCCCCCCGCGCGCAGAAGGTCTCTGGCGCTCCTAAGCCCAGACGCCCTTCAGCCCCAAGGGGGCACTCTGTGCCTAAAGGGCCCGGTGCTAAGGCACCCAGGCCTAGGGGAAGGAACAACCGCCCCAGTGATTCCGTCAATCAGGACGGTCGGGCTGCGAACTCGCACTCCGAAGATAGCTGGTCCACGGTGGACCTAAGAAGAAGGTTGGAGGCCAAGTATGAGAAGGCCAAAGGGGAAAAAGCCCGGCCTCGCGGAGATGACCTCCGAAATCATATTAATGACAAGCTCCGGGGACGTGACCTCCCGGAAAGTGATACGAAGAGGCTCGAGGAACAGATTGCTGCCTTGACCAAGCTGGTCCGGAAGCAAAGTGGGGCCCTGTCAGATTCTGAGGAAGAAGACCCGGAACCATGTATTAGGAGGATCGCGGAAACGTCCCTCCCGGATAACTTCAAAATGCCTCACATAGAATTATATGATGGGAGGACAGACCCGCGTACCCACCTAGCTAAATACAATAAAATGATGCAAGTGGCGCGCGTCAGTGAGGACGCCAAATGCATGTGCTTCTCACTCACCCTTACCAAGTCTGCGGAGGACTGGTGGAAAAGATTAGCTCCCGGATCAATCCACAGTTGGAAGGGGCTACAGTCAGCGTTTAGGAGGCAGTTTATTGCTGCCCGCGACCACGACATGGAGGTTGGTTCCCTAACCAACATCAAACAGCAACCCACTGAGAACCTCAAAGCTTTCATTCAGAGAATGATGGAAGCTGCTGCAAAAACCAAGGTCAGCGATGACATGAAGCTGATCGCCCTTCAATCGGGCCTTACTGTCGGCTCCCTGCTATGGGGGGAAATGCAAAGGAGACGGGCAGAAACCCTGTCCGAATTCATGTCAAAAGCTCAGGGAATCATCAACCTTGAGGATGCCTACCAGCAAGCCTTTGGAGTTCCCCCGGCTCCAACCCCTTCCGTGACTGCGCCGAGCTTTGCTTCGCAAGCTCCCGCACCAGTCCTCACGCTTTCAGGAGCCCGATTCACTCCGAGTGTGTATGGGCCTTCCGCGTCTGCTCAGACGCCGGGTCAAACCCATTTCTCTGGGTATGGAGCGGTAAAAACCGGATGTAGTATCGCTCCTAGCATGCCGCAGCCGCAAGCGGAAGCCCCGGAACGAAGTTTGAGCCAATCGCGGAGCAAGCGAAGCGGAAGAAACTCCAACCGGGGAGACCATTCAAAGAAACCCCGAAAGGATTATGAGCCCAAGTTCACGGAATATACCAGTTTGATAGACTCGCGAGAGAATGTCTATCGGGCGACCTGTAATATGGTCAACTACAGGAAGCCCCCGAAAGTGTCTCACGGAGGAAGGCGTCCGCGAGACTCCAATAAGAGGTGTGAGTTCCACGGAGACGTGGGGCACACCACGAATGAGTGCCTTCAGCTGAAGGATGAGATCGAGTCCCTGGCAAGAGCGGGACACCTCGGTCAGTGGGTGAGAATACCCATAATCTATCCCGGACAGGGGGTAGTTCACGGAGCTGCATATTCACCGGGACAGAGGGGGGCCGTTAGCGCTCCTGGAGCCGGTCACCCCCAAGCTCCCGGGTCTCAGTTCCCAGCACTTCCTCCTCCACCTGCTCCGGCGCCCATTGCCTTGTTGGCTCCAGGGCCAGGCAACCCATATCCGCCCGGCCTTGCTCCGCCACCCGTTGACGGACACGTCGCCACCATTTCCGGAGGACCACACCTTGCCGGAAGCACCCGCAATTCCCAGAAGAGGTACTTGAAGGAGTTAGAGCACGCCGAGGAGATGTGCGCCTTGGTCCAATCACCTGCTCAACGTCCCCGAATGATGGATCTTCCCATCACCTTCACGGAGGATGATGCTCGACATGTGCACTTCCCCCACAACGATCCCCTCGTGGTGGAAGCCCAGATTGCCAATAAGAAGGTCTCACGGGTCTTGATCGATGACGGAAGCTCCGTGAACATCCTCTTCAAAGCGGCCTTCCACGCGATCGGATTGACCGAGACGGACCTGGCCCCATGCCCCATCCAGCTTCAAGGTTTCAATGGGGACGCACTCATGCCATTAGGCAAAATTCAACTTCCGGTCACCCTCAGAGGAGAAAGCGACGCTTGTGCCTTCAAGCATAGCACATTCGTGGTGGTCGACTGCCCCACGGCGTATAATGCCATCTTAGGCCGACCGGTCCTCATCGATTGTGGGGCCATAACCTCGATACGTCACTTATGATTGAAGTTTCCCTGCGACGATGGGCGTATTGGCACCCTCCGAGGAGACCAGAGAAGTGCACGGAGCTGTTATAACGTCTCCGTCCGAGCTGTCTACACGGTCCGAGAGACGTTTGCTGCCATTCCTTTGGCGGAAGTATTGCCAGAAACTAGGGATGCTCAGGAGGCATACTTTGACGAACTCGACCCAAGAGTGGGAATCGAGAAAGCAATAGAGCCGATGGAGGAAGTCGAAGAGGTGATCCTCAATCCGGGAGAACCCACCAAGGTCATTCAGGTGGGAAAAAACCTGCCGTCGGCCGTTCGAGATAAGATCGTGGCCACTGTGAAGGATAATCAGGATATCCTGGCATGGTGCCACGCTGATATGACGGGGATTAATCCCAATGTTGCGTGCCACGCACTCAACATAGACCCAGCTGCAACTCCAATTCGCCAAAAGAGGAGGCCGCTGGACCCAGTGAGAGCCGAAGCCGTCAAAGCTGAAGTGGACAAATTGATGTCCATAGGCTTTCTCCAGGAGTCGCACTATCCCGTGTGGTTGGCCAACCCAGTTCTGGTCCCGAAACCCGATGGCCCTGGAGAATGTGCATTGACTTCACGGACCTAAACAAGGCCTGCCCGAAAGATTGTTTCCCTCTCCCGCGAATCGATCAGATGGTGGACGCTACTTCCGGGTACGAACTCTTATCCTTCATGGATGCGTACTCCGGATACAACCAGATCAAGATGCATGTCGCGGACCAGGAACACACCAGCTTCCTCACGGATAAGGGTGTCTACTGTTACGTGGTCATGCCTTTCGGTTTGAAGAATGCTGGGGCGACTTACCAGCGTCTGGTAAACAGAATGTTCAAGGACCAACTGGGGAGGAACATGGAGGTGTACGTGGACGACATGTTGGTAAAGTCCAAGACCTCCGGGGACCACAGTAACGACCTTGAGGAAGCTTTCGCCGTGATCCGAAAGTACGGGATGAAACTAAATCCAAAGAAATGTACTTTCGGGGTCTCGTCTGGGAAGTTCCTCGGTTTTATTGTCAGCTCCCGCGGCGTGGAAGCCAACCCTGAGAAAATAAAGGCGTTCATAGATATGCCTTCCCCCCGGAAGCATAAGGATGTCCAAAGCGTCACCGGAAGGATAGCTGCTCTCAGTCGCTTCGTATCCAAGGCCACCGACAAGTGTATCCCCTTCTTCAATGTTCTGCGAGGGAACAAGAAGTTCGAGTGGACCCCCGAATGCGAAGCGGCCTTCCAACACCTCAAAGAACATCTAACCCGAGCCCCCATTCTGTCCAAGCCGGTCGAAGGAGAGGCGTTGTTCTTATACCTAGCTGTGACTGAGCACGCAGTAAGTGCCGCTCTCGTCCGGGAAGATGGCCGTATCCAACTCCCTGTGTATTACGTAAGCAAGAGGTTATTGGACGCCGAGTCCAGATATTCGATGATCGAGAAACTCTCCCTCTGCTTGCTGATCGCTTCACGGAAGCTGAGGCCATATTTCCAGGCGCACACCATCAAAGTACTCACCAACCACCCTCTCCGACAAGTCCTGCAGAAGCCCGAGTCTTCTGGCAGATTGCTTAAGTGGGCCATGGAACTAAGCCAGTTCGACGTCCACTACCAACCGCGTGTTTCCATAAAAGGTCAAGCTCTCGCGGACTTTATTGTGGAGTGCTCGGGAATGAATGACCTCCCAGAATATCCTGTCCCGGAACTTCCCACCTGGAAGGTCTACGTAGACGGAGCCTCAAATGAAAAAGGAGCTGGAGCGGGGGTTATCCTAATATCTCCCCAAGGGCATCAGCTCCAGAGCGCCATCCGTTTCGCATTCCCAGCATCCAACAACGAGGCAGAACACGAAGCCATGTTAGCTGGGTTACGACTGGCCAGAGAAGTCGGAGCCCAAAAAATCGAAGTGTACAGCGACTCCCTACTTGTGGTAAACCAAATATCCGGGGAATACCAGACGAAAGGTGAAAGGATGGCTGCCTACGTGTCTCTCTCCCGCGACCTACTGCAGCATTTCAAAGGCTACAACATCCGCCAGGTCCCCCGGGACCAGAACTCACTTGCGGACACGCTGGCCAAGCTTGCAACGGACCCGGAGATTGAACAGTATGGCTTAGTCCCCATCGGGCACTTAGAAGCCCCCAGTACTGAGACGCGAAGGATAAACGCCATCATCGACCATTCCCACTCCTGGATAGGACCCATCCTCAGATTTCTCACCACCGGAGAACTCCCCACCGATAAAGCTGACGCAAGGAAGCTCCAGTATCAAGCTCCCCGCTACGTGGTTATGGATGGAAAGCTTTACCGCAGGGGGTTGTCCATACCCTTCCTTAGGTGTGTTGCCGGAACCGAAGTCAGCACCATCATCCATGAGATTCACGGAGGCTTCTGTGGCGATCATACCTCCGGGCTGAGCCTCTCCAAAAAAATCCTTCGACAAGGATACTTCTGGCCCACCATGAAGAAGGATTGTGTGGATTATGTCAGGAAGTGTGAGCAGTGCCAGAGGTACGCCAAGGTTCCGCGAGCGCCGCCTACGGAAATTACCCTAATGACCAGCCCCTGGCCGTTCGCCGTTTGGGGCATTGACCTAGTAGGTTCCCTCCCCACTGGAAAGGGTGGAGTGAAGTACGCCATAGTCGCGGTAGACTACTTCACCAAATGGGCTGAAGCTGAACCTATGAACACGGTCACATCTAAAAAAGCACTGGATTTTGTCATCAGGAATATAGTGTGTCGTTTTGGGCTTCCACGGAAAATTGTGTCCGACAACGGAAAGCAGTTTGACAGTGAACACTTCACGAACTTCTGTGCTTCGCATGGAATTATCAAAAGCTTTTCCGCAGTCGCCAGACCCCAGGCTAATGGACAAGTGGAAGCTGTAAACAAAATATTAAAGACCACGTTGAAGAAAAAACTCCAAGCATGCAAGGCTCACTGGCCGGAAGAACTTCCGCGAGTACTTTGGGCTTATCGCACAACAGAGAGAACTTCGACGGGGCACACGCCTTATTCCATGACCTTCGGTTGCGAGGCCGTCATCCCAGTAGAATCTATGATCCCCTCTCACAGGCAAGACACCTACGATCCTACCCGGAACCATGCCCTCCTCCAGGAGTCCTTAGACATGATCGAAGAGCTCCGGGAGCAGTCGCAGGTCCAACTAAAAATGTACCAAGGCAAGATAGCCCGACACTTTAACACGAGAGTCCAGAGCCGTGCATTCGAAGTTGGGGACCTTGTCCTACGGAGAGTATTTCCTGCTACGCAGGATCCGGGAGTAGGAGTCCTCGGACCCAACTGGGAAGGCCCCTACGAAGTCCAAGAAAAAGTGGGCCATGGGACGTATCACTTAAAGAGACTCGACGGATCTAAAGTCCCGCGCGCCTGGAACGCGGAGCACCTCCGCCGTTACTACCAGTAGGCCCCGGACCATCCAGTCGGAAGTCCTTGGTGAAAATAACAAAAGTGAAAAATGTGGGAATAATCCTCCCTGTTGTAAAACTAACGCCTAGCAGGCTATTTTAACGAAACACGGAGGGATTCACTCCGCTTTTACCGCACTTTTTATCCCTATGTTCAAAGCTGCGTTTTAACAAGTGACCACGCGGTCCGGAGACGTCCGGACCCCACGCTCACTTGGGGGGTATACATGGTTAAGGCTTAGCCATACGCCCCTTGAACAAAACGTACACAGAACACCACTTATGTGCTAGCATTGTGTTTGAAGTTTTTAAATTGTTTTGCCCTAATTGTTAAGCTTAGGTTTATTTGTTGCCATGAACATGCTTGCATTACGTGTCATATGTGCATTATGTGCTTAAGTGAAAATTGCCACAGAAATGCCTGCCATTATGTATCATGAGAATTATCTCTTGTGTAGCCCAGCGATGGACAGGACTGGGGGTTAAGGCACGTTCATAGAGCTACGCCAAAACACCCCCAGCTCCTTGACAAGTCCTTTGCAGAATTCTCCGCGAGCTCTGTAGAGCTTTGCTTCGCAAGCTCCAGCTCCGGGTCCCGTAAGGCGAAAGATGGCAAGATCCGCGAGCGCTGAAGAGCTTTGCTTTGCAAGCTCCAGCTCCGGGTCCCGCAAGACAAAAGATGGCAAGATCCGCGAGCGCTGTAAAGATTTGCTTCGCATGCTCCAGCTCCGGATCCCGCAAGGCAAAAGATGGCAAGATCCGCGAGCGCTCTAAAGCTCTGCTTCGCGCGGATCTAGCCTCGCAGGGCTCCATGCCAGGTCCCTGAAGCTAGCCACCATGAGGTTCGCAACAACAGTTAGTTTTGCTTCGCAAAGATCTAACCTTAAGTCTAGCGACGCTCACCAAAAGAACTCCCGTTCCAAACAATAGAACGACTCACCTTAGCAATCCCAGCGAACAGTATAACTACAAGTCCCGGGATTGGCTATTTGCCTCAGGAAAGATAAAGTACGGTGAAAGGAGCCTGGCCGTTGGAACCAGAAAACCTTCGTAACCTGGAAACTACGTGGGGAGAGACATCATCCGTTAAAGCTTCAACTGGGAAGTGCATAAGTTTTGGCCGTTGGAACCAAAACCCCATACGCCCCAACAACAGTTTCTACCGTATAAATGTCTACCCTAAGCGCAAAGATAAATAAAGAACTCGGCAGAAAAAGAAAGGAGAATGCTATGATTATGGCAAAATTGTCCGCAATGAAAAACTCAAAATGAAAAACAATTAAAGATAAAACCCCTTCAAGCATTGGGGGTAACTACAGCGTCCACGACCGCAGCTTCGAGGGCATCTGTTTCAGCTGAGGCTGGCGGAGTTGGCTCATTGGAAGGAGGGATTTGGTCATGAGAAGGTTCAGAGGTCCCCGCCTCTCCGGGATCTCCCGCCTCAGGAGCTTCAGCACGTTCGTCAATGTTATAAGTTTGGACGTACGCCTCTGGGCCCTGATCCCACACGAGTAGCTTCTCCCTCATGGCTTCGGCATCATCTCCCAGATAGCCTAACACCTCCGGGTTCACTTTCCAGAGTTGATGCATGAGGACCACATGCGATATATTAATAGTTCTGTTCAGTATCACCTCAGCATCCTCCTTCTCCTTCAACCGCTCCGCCTCGGAGGTTGCCAGCTGTTCTTCCGCGACAGTTAGTTGGGCCCTCAATTTTTCCATTTCGGCCTTGGAGGCATCCCGCTCCCCCTTAAGAGAATCAATCGCCTTGCGCTGCTCCCTATTTTGGTTCAGCACGGATTGCTTCTCGGTCACATGCCCCCTGGCAGTGAATTGCAAAGCCCCGATCTCTTTATCCTTCTCGGCGAGCCCCAACTGAAGCATAGACACGAGATCCCTGCTCCTCTTATGAAGTTGCTCCTCGTCGTGCAGCTTACTCTGAAGAGTGGAATATTCCTCTTGCCGCTTAAGGAGGAGATCGTTCTTTGATTGCAAGCGGGCTTCCAGGGTATCTTTCTCCACCTTGGCTTGGGACAGCTCTTCCCGGAGCTTGGAGTTTTCGGTCTTAATTCCATCCGACCGCTGTCTAAACTCATTCTCTGCCTTGGCCCGGTACTCTTGATATTTGGCAAGATATTTCTTCTCCGCCTCTTCTTCAGCCGTGCGCCGGGCCTGATCAATCTTCTCCGAAGCCCCCAAGGCCTGTTGGGTCAGTTTCTGTTTCTCCGCTTCCAAGGCCTGGCGAGCCAGTTGGCTCTCCTCCAGCTGAACCAGAGCTGCACCAACCTCCCGGAACGAGCGTTCCGCGATCATAGAGGCCTGCAAGGAAAGACAACAGAGTGAGCTAAAGCAGGACCAAAAGACAGGTGGTCCCAAAAAAAAAAAAAAAAAAAAAAAAAAAAAAAAAAAAAACTACAACTGACGGCTTACCCCGGACAGTTGCTGCTTCACAGCGTGTGTCAGCAACAGCGGATCCTTGCTGCTGCTGATGGCCCATTTCTCAGAATTGAGCTCGCATAAGCTCAGGGCCATGTCCTCCATCATCTCAGCTCCGAACGGCGCCAATGCACGTCCGAGCCTAGGCACCAGCCTCTTCTCCAAGGCTGGACCATCCAGAACCGCTCCGGCCGGGTGAGGAGATCTCACCCCCTCGGCCAGCTCAGCCCTCTTCACGGCAGACAAGTTATCTGCCCTTCCCTGAGTAACGGCCTTCTCCGCCTCTAGCCGCCTCTTCAAAAAACTATCGGCCCGTCTTACACCCTCCAGGAGGGCAGCGGGAAAACTGGTCGGCTTCCGCGGAAAGTGGAACTTCAGGCCAGGCAGGGGAAGATTGGTTGTCTGAGAAGACGGAGACCCCGGGAGGGTGGCCCCCCTTTGGGCTGGAGGAGGAGGCAGCCGGGGTATTAAGGCCCCGGTCTGTTGCTTTTGCTGCTGCGGTAGCAGAAGTAATTGCCCTTGTTGCTGCTGCTGGTTTGGATGTTGCTGTTGCTGCTACTGCGGCGTTGGTGATTGTGTCTCTTGTTCCTGTTGCTGCTGTTGTTGTAGTTGTGATTGCTGTCGTTGCTGTTGTTGTTGCCTTCGACCGGGAGAAGAGTGTCTAAGGCGTTTGTTCTTAGCACCCTCAGCATCTTCTCCGGGACGCTTGCTCACCCCAGTTGTCCTCACGGGGAACACAAGCCCTTCCCCGTCGCTACTGCTACTCGAGACCATCATAGTCTCGGAAGGTCCTTCAGCAGGGGACTTCTCTACCCTCGGAGACGCTTGCGCCTCGCCGCTTGTCTTCTTGGGGGAAGCAGCCTTACCTCCCCTACCAGCCTTGGTCTTCCTTCCTTTTCCCGTGGGCGGGTCTTGGCTGGTGGCAGCCTTCTTAATAAGCAAAGTAACCCTCCCCAACATCTTGGCTTCGGGATACTCTGCAAGAAACGTACAAAGCAAGGTTAACGAACCAACAAGAAATGAGAAAGAAGATAAGCGGAAGACAAGACAATCAGCAACATAAAAGTACAAGCAAGCCCGCCAGCAGGGAACAAGAAACAAGAAAAAGAAAAGTTTGAAAGGGACGACCATGCACGAGAAACGTGGATGGCCTTCCCCGAGCAAAACAAAACATCGCTTCCTGCTCCAGGAAGCTCCCGTACTCCTTGAAGTCCGGGAAGAACATGCTGAGAGAAGAAGGGTCAACCATGGTGACACCTTCTGGCAGACTACCATCACTCAGACACCAGAGGAGCTCAT
Source organism: Humulus lupulus (assembly GCF_963169125.1). Taxonomy (NCBI): domain Eukaryota; kingdom Viridiplantae; phylum Streptophyta; class Magnoliopsida; order Rosales; family Cannabaceae; genus Humulus; species Humulus lupulus. Next base: position 101,540,413 of record NC_084794.1, on the reverse strand, counting down.
CTACCCTATCACAGTACCTGTCGAAAGGTATCCTACGCGGATCTAGCCTAAGGAAACGAGGATCAAACCCCATCTGAGAGGTTTGGGTAACTTCCGACAGGTTGGGGGTGTGGATCAATCGAAAACTAGTCTTACCTCTCCCGGAGGAACTAGCCCCCGGAGCCCCTTCATTAGGGTAAGCCGCGGCGTGGCGAGCCTCGATCTCCTCTCCCTCCGGCTGGGGGTCGGGGAACCTCTCCGCCCAACTAGGAGATAGAGTATTTTCGTCCCGAGCGGCTTGGGTGATCACCTTAGACAGCTCCAGGGCAATCTGCTCCCGGATGTCAGCCGACACCTGAGTCTGCCCCCTACCACTTACTGGCTCGATATTTTGGAAGGAGGCGAGTAACCCATACTCCCTCAACGATTCGGAGGTCACAAGTCCCTCCACTCTCAACTCTTCCTCAGAAAGCCCTTCGTAGAACTTGGACCTCCTTATCATCTCCGCGCAGCGAGGTGTCCGCGGAACGACTTCTGCAAAAATCAAATACAAGCATTAGAGATCCTCCCAAAAGGCAAATCAAATACAAAGAAACAAAGTTGAAAAGGAAAAGAGGAAACACTTACCAGGGATTTTGAAGTCCAAAGATAGAGCTGGCACCCTCTTCAGCGGGAAGCCAGTCGTCAGGAACCAGTATTCCCGGAGGTCTGGAACCCTCGCGGTATGACAAGTGGGGCACATCACATCCGGGTGCCTTTCTAGCCTGTAAAACCCCACCTTGTCTGAGTGACCCCTCATAGGCTGAGACTTCAACCCATAAAAGTACAGCACCTCCTCCGGGGTAGGAGCTTCCAGTCTCCGGGACTTGCAAAAGATGAACCACCCCGCTAAGAGCTTGTAGCTGGGAGGAATTAACTGGAAGGGGGCAATCCCCACCTTCACACAGAAATTGGCGAAGTAACTCCTTAGGGGCAAGTGCGCTCCGCACACTATGTGTGCCCAGCTCCAGGCACCAAAGCCCTCGTGGCTCTGGCTAGCTGACTCGCCCAGCACCGACAGACGGTGCCACATCAGACCTGGGATGTTCTTCAGGCCTGCCTCAGAGGAATACAGCTCCAGCATGCCATAATTCCTGAAAAGGTTCGGTTTTTGGTCCATCTCCCAGATGGAACTATTGGAGGTTGGTGGGCTAGCCGCGACCGCTTTCGCCTTTCCTTTCCCCTTTCCACCAGCGATAGGAGAGCCCTTCTCTTGGGCAGATTCAGCCTCCCCCGCAGCAAGGAGTTGTTCCTTCGAGATGTTCGTCACTGGACAAAAGAAAAGAAAGAAGAAAACACTCTAAGCAGTCAGCACCCTTGTCATACCCTAGTGGTATCAAAGGCGTCGGGGAGACCCTCCCCGAAAACTGCTTGGAGAGGCTCCCACCGAGCTTGCCGAGGGATTGGCACCATGCCACCCGAAGGACAGCAAGGAACCAGACTCAGACCCCGAGCCTAAGCCCGCCAAAAGAAGTGTTTTTCCAGAGAAAGACACCCTAAAGGCGTTCATGCTTACGCCCTAAAACAGCAAAACAAGGGACGACTTTCCAAACGCAAATCGCCAAAACACGCAGAAAAGGCTACTTATCGACTCACAATCAATCACATGCCTACCAAAGCCCTATTCACACATGCACATAAGCAATAATGGCAGAAACCTCTACTCTAACAACTACCAACAACCTAAGGTTTGGGAGGAAAGAGCAAAGTAGAAATACTTACTGATATTCGGGTAGGTAGAGGTTGAAGGAGTAACTGGATCACTGCACAGCACGATCGCGAGAAGTAAAAGCTGCAAAGATAAACGGCGATTCAAACCAGGAACTTCGGGGAATAAACCCACTGCCAAATCAAAAAGAAAAGTTTCCAGATACTTACCAAAAGAAATGGCAAGTTCGGAGGAACGTAAGCTGGGAAGCCTGAGAGTTCGGAGGTTTGGAAATCTGAAAATCCTAAAGATGGAGAATCTGAAAGCGTAAAGAGGAAGAAAGGTCCTTTCCCTCGTTTTTATAGCAGGGAAGAAGCCGTTTCGAATTCCTCGAATGGACGGTCCCGATCTTCCCATTCCATGTGCGTCAGATCCAACGGCTGGAGAGGAAGCGACGATCCTATTTATGACTCCTCGGATGGGAATAAAATATTTATTTCCCATCATTACACCACCTCGGGCCCTGAGTACCATTAAAAACCGTCAAATAGTCAGATGACTGACGCACGCATCCTCAACCAGTCGCCTCACGCACACGTCTTGGTCGCAGAACCATTCCTAGAATGACACGTGATCCTTGCCGCACTTGAGTACTTGATCTCAAAAAAAAGAAATTCCTTTTTCTCTTTCATACTTATACTCAGGCGGGAAAAAGGAACCCTTCCGGGAACACAGAAGGTGCCCCCTCGCCTAATCTAAGAAACCGATTGTACAAGCTCCCGGATCTCTCGAAGCTCCGCGACCTTGGGGGGTAAATGTTATCCAGATTTCCGGATAGCGTTTAGATTGATGACCTCGGGGAAGCAGAATTATCGATGTCTTTCACGGAGGGTGACCAGAGCTCGCGGATGGACAGAAAGGCTTCGCCTCTCCTGTCTAGTATCCGGATTACTCTTCCAAACAAGCACAACACGGAAACTCGTCAACTCTCCCGGACTCCCGAAGGATACCCCTCGGGGAGGCCCCTTCCAGGAGAGGCTCTTCGAGTGGTCTCCGCGGAAACAGTTCCGTGCCCCGCACAGAACAAAACCGAACGGTCGAGTCCGGGAGAAGGAATATTTGGAATGATATCCGTCTGACACAGAATCCCGCCTGACACGCCCGTCAGGTCAAAGCCGCACACATCCCAGCACGCCTAAGGGTACCTTTTCGCCTACTGTTCCGCTGACAACTTGGAAAAGACGGCTGACTTTGTGTGTTCCCCATACTTTCACGTAAATATACCCACATAGAGTCTGGTAGCCATGCGACTATAGTAATTGTATCCCCTATTTATGGCTGGTGTAATTCAGACTCATGTACGTAGAGAAAAACCCTAATCCGAAACCCTAGCTATAAAGACTCCTTCCTTTTACAAGAAGGGAAAAGGAGGGATCAGAGAGCAAAAGACTCTACCAAATTCTCTCTAGCTTCATCTTCTTTAAGAGAACCCGAGAGAAACATTGTGAGGGTGTGAAGTTCTTATGCACCAGCCATCTTACTGTAATCTTTTCCAAGTATAATAACATCGACTCGTGGACTAGGGCTTGTTAACGCCTGAACCACGTAAAAACACTGTTTGTTTAGTTACATTTCAGTATTTCTACGGTTCTTATCTTTTTATTATTCTGTTAGTTATTCGTTTCCGAAAAACTCGGTAAACAGTAAGAATGGGAGTTTAGGTTTTGTATAACCTTTAAGAGAACGAGATAACATTGTCAGATATTATTGGTAAAGGATCAAAAAGTGGTATTGTGGTAAATGGTAGAAAACGGTAAACTTTCGTAAGAGGACGGCAAGTTGGTATTTTTCTAAAGATATGAGTTGAGTAAAACTCCTTTTTCCTAAAACCAAAATACGAGTTATCCGATAAGAGAGTTCTTTAGTTGAAGAATATGAAGATGCACGACACGGAGAGCGTGTTGCGGTGATGCCAATTTTTTCATGATACTGTAAAGACTGAAACGAAATCCAGCCTTATACACTGTGAGGTGTATAAGAGGCTATAGTATAGAGTCTCTAAGAGAACTTTATTGCATTTAGCTATCATAGAATATTAGCTATAAGAGTAGGCCATAGTTTAATCTGAGTACACTGTATTAATTACAATAACCGTGAAAAAGGAAAACGAATAGCGGTGTTAAAGATCCAGCTAGGAACTAAGGACTCCAAGTAAGCTAGCCTTTCTCTTTCTTGGGTAAAACATAAATATATTAGTGTGTGCTTGTAGTAGTAGATTACACTAGTGTTGTTCGGGTCATTAAGACCAGGGTATTCTTAATGCCTACCTTTGCAATGCTTATGCATTCTGCAGCTTAATAGTAAGTGAGTTCGGGTTGGAGCCAGAACCTTATTGTAATACTATCCGGGTTGGAGCTAGGACATGGTAAAATTATAGTCCTGGTTTGAGCAAGGATATGGTGAAATTATAGTCTGGGTTGGAGCCAGGACATGGTGAAATTATAGTCCGAGTTGGAGCCAGGACATGGAGAAATTATAGTCCGGGTTGGAGCTAGGGCATGGTGAAATTATAGTCCTGGTTGGAGCTAAGGCATGGTGAAATTATAGTCCGGGTTGGAGCTAGGACATGGTAAAATTATAGTCCTGGTTGGAGCCAGGACATGGTAAGATAAAGTCCGGGTTGGAGCCAGGACATGGTAAGATAGTCCAAGTTGGAGCTAGGATCCTTTATGTTTGTTGGGTTGATTAAATTGTGTAATTATATATATTGAATGATCTGGGATTTTTTGAGTGCGGGTTATCATGATATCTGTAACGTTGGTTGTTAGGTACAATCAAAGTATTTGATTCTGATTTGACTATTATTAAGAATTGTATGATAGGGTTGGAATTTATCCAAGACCCTAGTGACCGGTAGTGGTAACTACCTTACGGAAACCCGTTACTGGGTTTAGTATATTTGTGTGCAAGACTATTCTTACTAAGCGTTTTTGCCTACCTAGTTATTTCATGTTGTAGGTAAGTGCAAAAACAAAGTGGAGCAGTGAGCACCGAAGTCTCCTTATGGATATGTACATGTGGCCTGACCTGGGGAGGTTTTGATGGAACACCATTTTGAAAAGAAACATTGGGAGCTTGTTATTTCTTTTATGACATTTGTTTTGATTTAACTCTGTAAAAGAGTAGTTGTAATTCTATTTCCTAAAACTAAAAGTGTGCGCACACAATCTTTTTTAAAAGTTTTTTTATATAGATTTTTAGTACAATGAATTAAAGTAAAAGTTTAGATTTTCGCATGTTTTGGTCTTGTATGTTTTGAGGGTTGTTACAAGTGGTATTAGAGCTCGAGGTTAGCCAATTCTGTAGACAAACCCATATATACATTCTGGAAGATAGACTGGTACTCACTATAAGTACTGCCTTTTCATATCTATTTCCTTTGCTTTCTTTATTTACCTCGATTATATAAATATTAGGTTATGGCTGATGTACTTGAGATAGGTGACCTTGTGATAGAGAACCCACCAATGATCCTTACGCCTAGCATCGATTACTATAGACTCTTTAACAATGAGAATCCTCGACGCTTTGAGTATGATCAATGACATCAGCGTGCCATTTGGAAATGGACGCAGTACATGACCGAAGTTTTCAATAGGGCCAACACGCCAAGCGACAGAGAGTGTTGTTTGCTAGCACTTGTCTGAGAGGTGCGACCCAGGTGTGGTTCCGCCACTGACATTGGCAGATGGTTCGTATCACATGGGATGACTTCTGTATGGAGCTCAAGCTAACATTTGGGCCATGGATTGGCCTATCTCCATGGTTGATGGCATATCTCGAGGCTGGATGGTAAAGCCTGAGGAGGATCTCTAGCAGACGGATGAGTATTCCAATATAGAGTTCGAAATGCTGATGGATAGGGTAGATTAGGTTTTTCTTTGAAAGTCTTGTTGATACTTTTGTAAAGACTTTGCAAACTTACTAATTTGTAGAACTTTTGAATAGTGGTAGCAGGTGTATGTAGAAACCCTACGCGTAGTTAGGGTTCTCTTTTATATTTATCGTACTGCTAACTAAAATTTTATGGCATGATCTTTCATGATCATTTTGTAATACTAGGTTATTGCCTGGAATGTTATGATTACTCGTTTTGAGTTGAATCGTTATGATTTTCTTTCCTTTTCCTTGTGCATGGGAAACTTGTATACTAAAAGGTTTTAAACATTGTTGTATAGAGACTTGCGATGGTGCCTAACACTCGAGCTAGGGGAGGTCGAGCTGTTAACCCACCAGACCCAGCCGAGAGAGCATCCGTTGACCAAGAGGTAGGTCGTGGCTAAGGTAGAGGAAGGGGTTGAGGCCGAGAGAGAGGTTGCAGACAAAGAGCACAGCCAAAACGAAATCTAGCAACTCAAATAAAGGATCTGAGAAGGACTATGCATGAGTAGAATGTGGCGAATGCTCAGATTTTTGAGGCATTGATGCAAAGATTTATGTAAGTGCCACACAACCCCGCACCCCCATCACCTCGGGAAGATGTTCTCGGACAATAGGAATTCCCGGTGCAAGAAGACCCACTGGTGGGAGCAAATCCGCCAGCGGATGCACCTAGAACAGAACAGCCGAAACCAATCTCGGAATGGTTTAGCAGGAAAAACCCACCTATGTTCGAAGGAACTTCGGACCCCCTGATGGCAAAAGAATGGGTCAGCGTGCTGGAGAGAATCTTTGACTTTGTGGTGGCTAGTGAAAGGGAAAAAGTAATATGTGCGGTGTATATGTTAAGGAAGGACGCCAACATCTGGTGGGATATTCCTAGGAAGGGGTGTGATGTTGCACAGATGGAATGGGCGAAATTCCTGACCATGTTCAATCTTTCTAGTTGCTCAGGAACAATTAGGAGATTCTCTAGAAGAAATACAGGGTTCTGCTTCTGGCGGCAACATGCTATGGGGTGGCGGTCCCACTTATGGGGTCAAATCAATACGTTCTAAGAAGAAATATTTGAATATCAATCTCATCGATTTCCCCATCTTAGTTTTGAGTAGAGGGGCCCATTCTGAAAGATTCTTCTTCCTCTTCCGCTTTTCCCCATCTTACTAATCATAATGGCAATTGGTCAAAGGTATCCCCAAGTCGGAATTCTGGCAAACACCAAGAAGTATCCATTCTTAACACAAAGAAACCGCCGACTTTTAGAAAATCTTTTATCTTAAATTATCACAATCAGCAACGTGATCCGCAAAATTTTCAATCAAAGTCAAATCGTGAACCTATTAATGAAGCAAATTCAATAAAGCAACAACTGGTACCATAGAGAAGTGGCCATAAACTGGAGAGTCTTGACCAATTTGAAAGGTCACTTGATGTAGTTGAAATGACTGAATTTTGGGGTGTTCGATCAACTAAGGGAAACTCAATAATGGAATTCATAAATGTCTCAAACTTATTTTTTTTTATTGTCATATGAATATTCAAGAGCTAAGACCATTCCAATGCTCCTTTTCGCCATGCATAAATTGAACCAACAATTAGGATAAGTACGAAAATTAAAGCTTGTATAAATCCGGATACCCCCAATACATCGAAACTCATTGCCCAGGGATAAAGAAAAACCGTTTCAACATCAAAAACAACAAAAACTAGAGCAAACATATAAATGTTCAAAAAAGAATTTACAGAGAAGAGAAACATTTTAAGGCTGGTAAGCTCATCAGTCCATACAGTTGTCCATGTACCAGTAGAAGATTCAGTAGCTACCGCAGCCCCAGCTTCTTCAGGGGGAACTCCAGGTTGAAGAGTTACTCGAAATGCTGCCAAGATATCAGTATCTTTGGTTTCATAGTCCGGAGTGTAATAAGTCAATTTATAATTTTGAACACCTGCTTTGAATCCAAACAAGTACTACAACTAGAGAGTGATAGATTGGAAGGTCGTTGACTTTGCCAACCTAGTCCAAGGGTTATCTAGGGTACAGGAGCAGGTGCGCAAGTTTGACCAACTCTCAAGATTTGCTCCGAATCTGGTACACACTGAAGCCAATCGGGTATGCAAATTCATAAAAGGGTTGAAAAGAGAGATAACTCAGTTCATGGATACTAGGAAGTTTAGTCCGAATACTTATGATGAAGCTGCGGAGAGAGCAATTCACCAAGAATCTTGATTAGTACAAGAAAAGAAGGAGACCTATAGAGCCAAAGAACAAGCATATGTTCCAAATGACTGAGGAAGACACTATAACAACCAGAGCAGATCTTCTGGGAGGATTGCATTAAGAGGCAATCGAAGTATGGGGAAGACCAATACTACAGGAAACTCTCGATTTCCTAATGGTGGAAATAATAACGAAGGATGGAGCCACCAAGCTGATGTTCGAACTTCAATAAGCAGCCAAGGAGAGAAAACAATTATTGACCGCAGTGCAACAAGTGCAATCGGCGCCACCCAGGCGAGTGCAACAACAATAACTTCTTCACTTGTGGAAATCTGGGTCATTTCTCTAGGCATTACCCGACTCATAGTCAGAAGGGAGGAAACGACCAACCAAAGCCAGTAGGAATTGTACCACGAGTCTATGCACTCACCAAGGTGATAAAGGAGCTGAGACTTCCGACATGGTGTCATGTCAGCTTCCTGTGGCTAATAACTCAGCATATTCATTAATGGACACTGGTGCATCCCATTCTTTTATTTCTGCATCTTATGTTGATAAGATAGATTTGAAGCCTGGCCCTATGGTAAATGTATGTGGTGTATCCTTACCTTCGGTGGAGGATATGATGGTACAATCTTGGGTTAGAGCTGTACCAATCTGGGTAGAAGGTCAGGAGTTGACCGTGGATTTGCTAGTTTTAGATTTACATGAGTACGATGTTATTTTTGGTATGGATTGGCTAACCAAATACGGTGCGATTGTAAATTGCAAATGAAGAAAGGTGAATTTTAACCCACCTGGGGAAGAGTTGTTCGTGTTCCAACGCATAGCCCGCGAGAAGAATTTTGCTTTAATCTTCACGATGAAGGATAGGAAATTATTGGATGATGGATGTATCGGCTACCTGGTGAATGTAATAGACAAGGATAAGGAGTCTAAGCTACAACCAACTGAGGTAGCAGTGGTGTGAAAATTTTCAGAAGTGTTTCTTGAGGATCTTCTAAGGATACCCCCGGATCGAGAAGCCAAGTTCGAGATCGAGTTGATTCCAGGCACCGCACCTATTTCAAAGGCACCATATTGAATGGCACCAGCAGAGCTTAAAGAACTGCAAGCATAATTACAAGAATACCTGGATAAAGGATTTATACAACCAAGTCATTCTCCTTGGGGAGCCCCGGTACTATTCGTGAAAAAGAAAGACGACTCCATGAGAATGTGTATAGACTACCGCAAACTCAACAAAGTGACAATCAAGAACAGATACCCATTGCCCAGAATTGATGATCTATTTGATCAACTGTAGGGAGCATCGATATTCTTGAAGATCGACTTGAGATCCGGATACCACCAGTTGAAGGTCAAGGAATCGAATATTCCCAAGACCACATTCCAAACTCGGTATGGCCACTATGAGTTCGTGGTGATGTCTTTTTGACTCACCAATGCGCCCGTGACATTCATGGATCTTATGCATAGGGTATTGGGTGAGTATCTATACAAATTTATGATCGTGTTTATAGACGATATACTCGTATACTCACAAAACTAGGAAGAACATACTCAACACTTGGAACTAATCTTACAGCGATTGCTTGAGAAAAAGTTGTATGCCAAGTTCTCCAAGTGAAAATTCTGGTTGACTCCAGTGAGTTTTCTAGGACACGTGGTGTTGGGAGACGGGAATGCAGTCGATCCAACCAAAATCGAGGTGATGAAACAATGGAAAGCCCCAAAGAATACACAAGAGGTCCTAGTTTCTTGGGTCCGGCAGGGTATTATAGGCGCTTTGTGGAGGGTTTCCCCAAAATAGCTACGCCTATGACTGCACTGACCAAGAAGAACATCAAGTTTGAGTGGATAGACAAGTGCAAAAAAAGTTTTCAAGAATGAAAAACTAGATTAATAACTACGCCATTGCTCACTATCCCAACAGGCACAGAGGGTTATGCCATTTACAGTGATGCATCAGGTCTGGGACTAGGAGTAGTAATGATGCAACACGGGAAGGTGATCGCATATGCCTCCTGAAAACTGAAAAATCAAGAGAAAAACTATCCAACTCATGAATTGGTGTTATCAGCGGTAGTGTTCGCATTGAAGATCTGGAGACACTATCAATATGGGATCCACTGCGACATATGATCATAAGTGTCTAAAATATTTCTTCACCCAAAAAGAGTTAAACACGAGACAATGGAGGTGGTTAGAATTGTTCAACGATTACGATTGTGATATATTGTACCACCCAAGCAAGGCTGATAAAGTAGCTGACGTGTTGAGTCAGAAGCCAATGGCTTATGTAATTTCGGTGAAAGAAATACCCCAAGAACTACAAACTGATATATCCAAGTTGGATTTGGAGATAGTAGTGGGAAGATTGGCAAAGTTATCTGTAGGGTCCTAGAACTTTACTTAGCTAGTTAGATAGTAGTATTATAGTAATTATAGTATTATCTTTATGACTGTGGATTTTTGGTTCAGACCGGGATTTATTTGGACACTCATAGTAGTACTTGTAGATTTTCTAAGTTTAACCTATAGTGTAGGAATATTAATTTTAACCTAAGGTTTGATTAATATGACTGATATTGAGGATAATATTTATTATACTATAAGGTTTAGATAAGAACTGTTATCCAAAAAATTAGCATTGATGATGTGGCAAGTGATCCCTGGACACGTGGCTGACACCTGGAAACGTTCTGTTAGAGTATCGACCAGAAGATACATTAGAAGCAGTGCGGCCCAGTCTTACCTGCGACCAGTCTGGTCGATAGTTCCGCATACAAAGCAACATTTATGAGAAGATCTTTGTGAATCCCGAATTTATCTCGCACAATCTCCTGGATATCCGATTATTCAGGAGAGAATATCTGTAACAATCTTTTGTAATCCCCCTTGAGCCTATAAATAGCAAAAGATAGCTCAAGGGAGGGACTTTTGGCTTTTTGAATTATTTGAGACTATAGTAATTCTCCTAATGATATTGTATTGTTCTTCAGAGGTTAGTGAAACTCATTGAACCCTTGTTCTTTGATCACCCCTTTGATTTTATATCAATAATAGTCTAAGTGGACGTAGGTTATTACCAAGCCTTGGGGCCGAACCACTATAAAAATATCGTGTTGTTATTCATTTTTGTCATTACTTTCTTCTCATCATATTCATTCATATATAGCATATTCTGACTGCGTGTCAGTTGGCCAAATCTTGGGTCAACATTCTGGTGCTTTCATTGAGAGCTTGACATATCATTGCTGAGAAAAACCGATGGCGAAAGCTACAAAGAAAACTGGACAGGCGGCCACCGCTGCACCGTCAAACCCGCCACCTCCTCCTCCTCCTGCAACCGTGGCGGAGGATTAGCCACATCTGGACTTTGAGGAGGAAGAGGTGGATGATGCAACACTGAAGAGTACCCTGGGCGCGTTGCAAGAAGAACTGGCTAATTTGAGAGCCAGTCAGGAGACTGTTGTCGGAGTTGTGGCACGGCAGCAGCAGGAGATTGAACGGCAGCGGGCGGAGCGAAGCGAAAGATAGGCGGAGATGGACCGCCGCCAGAACGAAGCCATGGCAGCTCTCAAAGCAGCCTTGCAGCTAGCAAGGAATCGGCCCGCACCTGCTTATCAACCTGACCAACTTGGTGATGGACCACCCCAGAGGGGTCCTAATCCAAGCCCACCGATCCAGCCTTCGAGTCTGCAAAGGCCCGAGCAGCCTCAAGCGCCCCATGACGATGCCCCGCTGGACCCTGAGGTGCAGCCACCATCCCAAGCTGCTCGGGGTAATCCCCTGCAACAGAGGCAGAATAAGGCCGAGCATCAGCCTCGTAGTCCTAGACACCGTAGGGATGATGGGCCAAACCTACCGAACGGAGGACAGTATCCCCTGGTAACAGGAGGGATTCAGAGTTAGGCTCTGCGGTCCGGGGTCCCCCACGGCACGATGATGCACGGGGACACCACGACCAGCGCAGGCCGCCCTCTAACGCTCGGGACGGTTCAGCCAGGAATGGACATCGAGGGAACAGTCGATCCCACCATAGCCAGTCGAGGTTCAGGGATGGCCATGGATATAATGAGGCTGACTCAGGCAAAGGGAACGCTGGCTGAAGGAATGAAGAAAGAGGTAAAGGCAAGAGCCAGGTACCTCAAGATGACCAACCCAATAGATGGGATGTCGGGGGCAGCCTAGACAAAATAATGTCTTTAACCGGCTCGGGGGTAGCGAGCAGCGGAGAAGAGACGAGGATTTGCATGACGTACTTAATGATCGCCGCGAGCGACATGGCGAAAACGTCCCCCCGGCAACAGAGGCCACAACGATTCCTGCAGCTGTACAGGCCCAGATAGACGCCCTCAACCAGGCAGTGCAACAACTGGTCGGGGGAAGGACATCCTACATCGACCACGATAGGAGGAAAGGCACTCCTTTCGTACAGAGGATCGCTAATGCCGAAACCCCAAGCAAGTTCAAAATGCCTACACTCCCAAACTTTGACGGGTATGGAGGCCCAGTCTCTCATGTCAACAAGTTTGAAATTCAAATGGACATTCAGAAAGTGTCCGAAGACGCTCGGTGCAAGATCTTCCCTGCAACACTTTCTGAAGCTGCGTAGGAATGGTTCTTCAAGTTCCCTCACGCAAGCATAGTTTCCTAGGAAATGTTCGTAAGGGAGTTCTACGGACAGTTCTATGCAGGTCATGTGCACCCGACCGAAGCAAACCAGCTAGTCGAAATTCGCTAGCAGGATGGGGAGTCAGTAAAAGATTACGTCCCGCGCTTTATGCGAGCGCCGGCTGGAGCAAAAATGGTGGGAGACGAAGGCAAGATGATGGCCATTACCGCAGGGGTTAAACGTTGTTCTCCCCTCTGGAAAAGTCTCCGAAAAGAAGGAGTAAGAACTACCCAAGAATTTTTAGACCGAGCTGACCGATACATCAAGCTCGAAGAAGCCATTGCTGATGATGGAAAGCCCTCAAACAAGGGTAAGAAGGCTGCCGAACCCGCCAAAGCCGCCAATGATCCCAAACCTAATGGCAACGACAAAGGCACCGGGAACGGCAACGGCAATGGAAAGAATGGTGGAAAACGGCCGTATAACGAGCCTTCCACCTCCGATAACAAACGAGCCAAGGGTAATTGTTATGAACCCCGGTTCACTAACTACACTGCCCTCGTTGAGTCTCGGTGGGAGGTTTATCAGGCCACAAGCTCTAGTGTGCCTTACAAAAAACCTGGCCCCATTCGGAAGGATATTTTGAAGAGAGACACTACCAAGTTCTGTTGTTATCATAACGACTATGGACATGATACCAATGAATGCAACCAGTTGAAAGACGAAATCGAGTTCCTTATTAGACAAGGACACTTGAGAAGATACGTACGGGCCTTGGGAAATTCCCAACGAGAAGCTCCGGGTGGCAACGAGCAAGTGTCCACGTACCAACGCTCACCACCCTTACAGCTTGCCCCCGTGGCTGGAACACTCTTAACCATCTGTGGAGGCCCGCACCTCGTAGGAAATAGCGAAAAGGCCAGAGAACGATATGCTCAGACTCTGCGCCACGACCAGGACATCGAAATGATGAGTGTGGAGGACCGTGCACCAAAAAAGGCTCGATCAGAGGAATGGGAGATAACCTTCTCTGATGGCGACGCCCAACACGTCAGGTTCTCACATTCCGATCCATTGGTCGGGACATCCAGATGGCCAATATGATGGTGAAGAGGGTACTGGTCGATACAGGAAGTTTAGTGAATATCCTGTATAAATCAGCACTGGAACGCATGAAATTATCCGTTAAGGACTTGGAGCCCTGCAATCAAACGATATACGGATTCTCTGGAGAAGGACTCGCCCTATCTGGATTGATCAAACTCCCAGTGACGACGGGTACATCGCCTACAACAAGGACATTACTCGCCACTTTTGTAGTGGTCGATTGTCCTTCGGCGTACAACACCGTTATTGGAAGGCCCATACTGGTTGATCTACGGGCCGTCATATCTATGTGGCACCTAGCCATGAAGTTCCCAACAGACGCGGGGGTAGGACGTGTTTTAGGAAACCAAAGGGAAGCCAGGGAGTGCTACAACGCCTCGATCACAAAGGCGAAGAGTGGAACGCCGAAGAGCACTACCTCGGATAGGTTGCAGATGGCAGTAGATGCACAAGTCCAATCCGGTGATGAAGTCACCAAATAAGGTGTTGCCCAAAGAGAGGATGGAGATTTGGATCCTCGCTTTGGGGATTTTGAAGAAAATGTTGGACCCGTCGAGGACCTGGAGGAGGTCCAACTCGACGAAAAAGACCCAACCAAAGTTGTAAAGGTTGGGAGAAACTTAGAGCTTACCACGAAGAACGCACTGGTGGAATTTTAGCAAAAGAACCAGGAGGTTTTCGCCTGGTCCCATAAAGACATGGCTGGGATAGATCCTGCAGTAATCATCCATGTCCTGAATATAAACAAGAGCTTTCCACCTGTGCAACAAAAAAGAAGGCTGCTCGACAAAGATAGATCAAGGGCCTTAAAAGAAGAAGTCGAAAGACTAAAGGAGAATGGGTTCATCAGGGTGGAATTTTATCCATCGTGGGTCTCCAATCCGGTGCTGGTTCCCAAGCCTAACAGCAAATGGCGAACCTGCGTGGATTTTACAGACCTCAATAAAGCCTGCCCAAAAGACTGCTTCCCACTCCCAAGGATCGACCAGCTGGTCGATGCAACTGCAGGACACGAGATCCTCTCGTTCATGGATGCATATTTAGGCTACAACCAGATTAGCATGCATCCCCCAGACGAGGATCACACCAGCTTTCGGACCGATACGGGCTTATATTGTTACAAAGTAATGCCCTTCGGACTGAAAAACGCAGGTGTGACTTACCAACGGCTAGTCAACCACATGTTCAAAGAGCAAATTGGTGTAAAGATGGAGGTATATGTGGATGACATGCTGGTAAAGTCTAAGAAGGCAGAAGGGCATGTGAGGGATTTACAAGAGTGCTTTAGTGTGCTAAACAAGTACCAAATGAAGTTAAATCCCCTCAAATGTTCCTTTGGAGTTGGATCAAGGAAGTTTTTAGGGTTTATTGTAAATTAAAGAGGAATCGAGGCCAACCCCGACAAGATAAAAACCCTGATCGACATGAAGTCGCCAGAAAAGATCAAAGATGTACAAAGTTTAACCGGAAGAATCGCAGGCCCTAAGTAGATTCATTTCAAAATCCACCGACAAGTGTGTCCCTTTTTTCAACCTACTTAGAGGAAATAAGAAGTTTGAATGGAGAGGAGATTGCGAGCAAGCATTCCAGGCCTTGAAAGCACATATGGCACAGCCTCCCATCTTGTCAAAGCCGATCGAAGGAGAAACTTTGTTTATTTATCTGGCGATTACTGAAGTTGCTGCCAGCGCGGTGTTAGTGTGAGAGGAGGAAGGCGTACAAAAAGCAGTCTACTATGTCAGCAATAGACTGATTGGCGCAAAATTAAGATATCCACCAATTGAGAGGTTAGCATATTGCTTGATCCTGGCCTCTAGGAAGTTACGCCCCTACTTTCAGGCCCATCCTATTACAGTCCTAACTGACCAACCCCTTCGGCAAGTCCTCCAAAAACCGAAAGCGGTTGGACGATTATTAAAGTGGGCAGTCGAACTGGGACAGTTTGATATAACTTATTCACCGCGAGCAGCAGTCAAAGGAAAAGTCTTGGCCGACCTTATTGCGGAGTTCACCGAACTCCCAGACAGCGAGCAGTGCGAACAGCCTGAAGCACCCGAGCCTCAAGACAAAGCTCCTTCGTGGAAGCTATTCACGAATGGCTCATCCAACGAATCCCACACTGGAGTGGGAGTGATATTGATAACACCGGAAGGGCATCGATTTCACTGCGCTATCAGGTTCGACTTCACCGCATCAAATAATGAAGCGGAATACGAGGCACTCCTCGCTGGATTGAGAATGGCAAAGGATATGAGCATAAAGACACTTGATATCTATAGTGATTCACAGCTGGTGGTGAATCAGGTCCTGGGAGAATACCAAGCGCGAGGCTTGAAAATGGTGGCCTACTTAAATAAGACAAAAAGACTTGCTAGCCCAGTTCACGAAGTACACGCTCCAGCAAATCCCGCGAGATCAGAATTCAAACGCAAATGCCTTAGCCAAAATCGCGAGCGCAAACGATGCTGACACCTTGAACATCGTGCCAGTAGAAAGACTGAGTAAGCCGAGCATACAAGCCACGGAATCTAGTATGGAGATTCGGATGGAGGATACATGGATGGCGCCTTTCTTGGAGTATCTGATGAATGGTACGCTGCCAACAGATAGGAACAAAGCCAGAACTCTACAAAGGCGAGCTGCTAGATACATACTGGTCGACGGTGTTATGTACCGAAGAGGATATTCCTTGCCATTACTCAGATGCGTTACACCAGAAAAAGCTAAGGAACTCATGAGAGAGGTGCATGAAGGCTTCTGTGGGGATCATGCTGGGGGGCAGAGTTTGGCAAAAAAGATTCTAAGGCAAGGCTACTTCTGGCCAACTATGAACGAGGATTCGATGGAGTTTGTACGAAGGTGCGATAAATGTCAAAGGTTCTCCAAAATTCCACGAGCGGCTCCAAACGAATTGAAGCAGATGTAAAGTCCGTGGCCTTTTGCAGTATGGGGGATAGATTTGATTGGATCCCTGCCTACAGGGAAAGGCGGAGTAAAGTACGCAGTCGTGGCGATCGATTACTTCACCAAATGGGCCGAAGCTGAACCGCTCGCTACCATCACGACCAAGAAAGTCCTTGACTTCGTTATCAAGAACATCGTCTGTCGATATGGTCTGCCCAGAAAGATAGTTTCAGACAACGGGACCCAATTTGACAGCGATTTATTCACCGATTTCTGTGAAAGACATGGAGTCATTAAAAGCTTTTCTTCAGTTGCACACCCTCAGGAGAATGGGCAGGTCGAAGCCGTGAATGAAACTCTTAAGGACACCTTGAAGAAAAGGCTCGAAGAAGCTAAGGGAGCGTGGACAGAGCAATTTCCTGAAGTCCTCTGGTCGTATAGAACGTCTCACTGACCTGCGACAGGACATACCCCATTTTCCTTAGCCTATGGATATGAAGCAATGTTGCCTGTCGAGTTAGATCCCCCCTCACATTGACGTCTAACGTACGACCAGAATCAGAACAACCAACTAATGATGGAATCCCTAGACTCGATTGACGAGATACGGAAGAAGGCCCAACTCCGAGTTGTTGTATACCAACAAAAAGTCGCCCGGTACTTTAACTCCAAAGTTAAAGAAAGAAAATTCAACGTCGGAGACTTGGTGCTACGACGAGTTTTCTTAAATACCCGCAACCCTACTGCTGGAGTGCTCGGACCTAATTGGGAAGGACCTTACCAGATTGAAGAAGTCCTTCATCCAGGCACCTACAAACTTGCACGCTTAAATGGAGATCTCGTTCCACGTTATTGGAATGGAGAACACCTGCGCAAGTATTATCAGTAAACAGTCCTTTATAAAGGACTGGCTTGTATTAATTTTTTCTTTTTACAAGTTTAGCAAAGAGGGTTAGCCACGCTGTATGGCTAATCGCTCGTATATGTAAGATTATATTCCAGAATCACTCGTAAAGACATGTTTAGTCCATTTTTAATACGAGATTATAAGGGACTGTGCGCAGCCAGTCATTCTTGCCAACCTTTGTGAATTTACATTTACAAGTATTTGTTCATTACGTGTGTTGTTTTTCTGTATTACATATATCATTTTTGCACATGAACAAGAATGTTCGAACAGGTCATGGTCAAGGCAAGTGACCAAGGACCTAAAGCTCCTCGATCACTTGGGGGGCATATAAGGCACATCGATAGCAAAGTGTACCATGAGGTATGTAAACACATGAACAAAATGAGTGAAAGCATGCTAGGGAACTTAGAGTATTTTTCAAAATTTATATTTTGTTAAATCATGCCAAAGTACTATGCTAAGTTCGGTCATACAGACAAGTGTTATAATAAATAAAAATATTATAGCATCATGCAATCTTTTACACCGCAAGCATCATTGCTTGGATGTAATTGTTCAAGTAAAAGAAAAAAGATTTACTTCCCATGCAGGAAAGTTTAAAACAAAAATACTGTCTTTACATCACGACCCGTGGGTCGTGTGATCAAAAGGAAAGAAAAAAAATAAATGAAAAAGTTCAAGAGGCATTTGGGGCCGGAGGGTCCTCACAGGCATCCTGGATAACATCATCCTCAGCAGCAACTTCTTCTTCTACGACAGCCAGGCTTGGGGAATTAGGGATCCTTGCTCTTGCCTCCTCTTCGGCCAGTTGGGCAGCACAGCGCGCCAGCTCGGCAGTCCTAACGTCTTCAGAAAGATAGCTGAAGTCGGCACCCTGATTGTGTTTCCAGAAGTTGTAGAAACATCGGAGCGTCATCCTCTTGTACCTCTCCAGATTTTTGGAGTTATCAAGTTCCAGCTGCTTTACTTTGCCTTCGAGAGTAGCAATGGCCTCGTCCTTGGACTTGTGCATCTCTTCCAACCTTTTGATTTCGCGAAGATGGGTGACGCTGGAATCTCGATACTGCTGCCTCGACTTTATTGCAGCTTCAACTTCTGACAGCTTAGTCATCGCAGCGTCCCTCTCTCGAGCCATTACCTCCAACTCCTTGGCGTACCTAGCCTCTGCAGCCGAAAGCTCTTCGGCTGCCTTCACCTGATACCTCTCAATGGCCTTTGCTCGAGCCTGGTCGATAGAGGCTTGGGCGCGGGTGCAAGCAGTGGTAGCAGACAGCAAGGCCTGTTAACAAAGGACAAAGTTAAAACCTATTGCGAAGAATAAAGGACTAAGGCTTGAGAGACAAGGGAGTACTTACGCTGGAAATCTCATTCAGGGTCTTGTTCAGGATCAGGTCAACCGACATATTTTCTGCTTCGACCATTACATCCTTGACACGGTCGTTTTTACCGATGTGTACAAGGCGATCCTTGGCTGATCGCAGAGTGCGGCTCAAGATTTTGGCCCCGAGAGCTTCTTCCCGAGCAATCTGCTCTCTGGTGGGCGCAGCAGGAGGTTTTGGCATAGCAGAAGGAGTCTGTTTCTCTATAGGAGTCGGGGGATGAGCAAAAGTTTGCCCAGTAGGTGCGTCCCTTGGAGGATCTTCGGTTCGACTCTTTTTGGTGGGCCCCTGACTGGTCTCGCCGGTGTGTTTCCTTGATGGCTTCCGCCGGAGTTGAGGAACTTCCTCTTCCTCCTCGGCCTGGTACATGTCAAAAATGTTTGGAGTGGCCATGTCTGCGTGCAAGAAAACACAAGAAAATGATAAGACAAGAGGCAGATGAAAATTCTTTATACAACAGAAAAGAGGTAACAAAGTGAATACCCGAGCTACAACTGGCATACATTCACTATCTGGCATGAAGAAGTATGGCCCTAATTTTGGAGTATATGTAAAGTTTCCCTCCCCGTCAAACAAGTGACAGGGAATTGGCAAACTATTCAAAAGTAAAATAGTGTTATCGTTCTCATCAGAAGACTCCCTCAAGTCCACAACTGGCTCTTTGGCCTTTTGTTTCCCCTTGCCTTGGGGAGCAGAAGGCCTTTCTGCGGAAGGATTGCCCGTGGGCTCCCTGATAGTAACCCCCGTTGGCGTCCTCCGAGGAGGGGACGCAGGAGGTTGCTGCTCGGGAACCCTCTCGGCAGTGGCATCGTCTACCACGGACCCTCTTATTTCATGGCTAGGAGACAGGAGGCCAGACCGCCTCAGGTTTTCATCAGTAACCAGGATCTTGACACTTTTTGCTGCGTCAGTCATCCTAGCCAAGGTATTGGACCTCAACACCATGTCTGGTGTTGGGGTCGAACGTAACCATGGGCCTGAAAGACAGATTTCAGTTTGAGAAAAATGAAAGTGAACAACTTGATTAAAAGTATCGACCAGTCAAGTACAAGCACTTACCTCCTCGAGCGAAGGCCAAGTTATTACTGGTTATGTTCGGTGTAAGGAAGTACTCCTTACTGTACTGTCCCACATTCGAGATGTGCGTGGTGTCACTCAGGAACGTCCGGTTGGTCTCCTGGTGACAGAAGTGGAAGAAACCCGCTCCGTGTTGTTGCGGGTTAGATTTAAGGTCAAAAAGATAGTTGACCTCATGAGGCGAAGGTTCTGGCCATTTCTTAAGTTTATACAGGATATAGAGTGCGGCCAGCATTCTATATCCGTTTGGAGTTATTTGGAAGGGGGCGACACTGAAATAATTGGCCACCCCTTCATAAAAAGGATGAAGAGGGAGGTAAGCTCCCGCCTCAATGTGATACCAGGACAAGGCGCTGTTTATGCCTCCGGGGAGGTTAGCTCTCTGGTTTACGGCAGGACGTATAATGGAAACCCCTGTGAGAGGGTATTTCTTGAAGTAATTAGCAACCATCCGCATGGTCACTGAGCTGGCCGGGGAAGTGTACCACTCGACATCAGGCAGATTCTGATGTCGAGGGCGGGCCCTAGTTTGGATATTAGGGTCAGGGATAGGATTTTCTCGACCACTGATCGAGGGAGCTCTAGCCTGTAGATCAAGCTGGGCAGGATGGTTCAGACTGTTTTCAGGTTCAGGTCTTTTCTTGCCCACTGATTTTGAACGGGCCATTTGAGGAGAAGGACGGGGTCTAGTAGAGGACCGTGAGAAGGGAATCTCGTCAACCCGGTTGGCCGGTTGTTCTTCACCCTCGAGCAACTGGGCGAGAAGGTCGTCGTCAATGGGCCGCTCACCTCCACACAAATCTGGCATCAATGTCTGCAAACAGAAGAATGGGGAGATGAGGATAGAGAATTTTCAAAAGCTTTTTAGAATAACGCTGGACGAGTATAAAAAGCCAAGCTTTTATACAACAACATTCTAACAAGAAGCTAAAGTGTTCCATACGAACAGTTTGAAAGACAGATTAAAGGGTGAAAGCAAAAAGTTTTTCAAGAAAGCTTTTTCAACTCCCCTTAGGGCGGGAAAATCCTATTTCCCAACTAGCCTAAAGATCGAATTTTTACTTCGATCTTACGTCCTAAACATATGATCCTGACTAATCAAACTAACTCGTAACTCTTTTTGCCTACAAAACATCCTATTCACAAGCATCTCAAACCAGAAACAGATAATCTCAAACGGTCTACATACAGAAACATGCGCCACGAAAATCTGAAGCATGGGAATTCAAAAACTTACTAAGAAAATGATCGTGGAGATGGAAGAAAGGTCTTTGGAGATCAAGGAACTCTCGGTCTGAGTCTTGGAAGTGCAGGAGAACGGTCTCCGGAGAAGTTTAAAACTCTGGTTTTTAGGGTTTCTTGCAAAGACAGTGGCGTGCGTAGAAAGAAAAGGAAGACTTCGAAGGTCTTATATAAGTTTGTCTCTAGCATTAAAAAGTGTAATCATTAGTTTCCTTTTTTCAAAGTATGGGGAAGCGGGATGGCCATCGAAATCATTTCTGGGGAACCGAAAGGACGTGATTAGACAGAAGTGGGTTACTTTTTCCAAGAACACACGAAGGGTTCTAACACGTAAGACGGGGTTACCGAAGAGTCGTTCGTCCAAAAGTTTATTTTACTGCTCGTGATAAATAAACTTGGGGGGCAAATGTTATCCAAAAAATAAGCATTAATGACGTGGCAAGTGATCCCTGGACACGTGGCTGACACCTGGAAACGTTCTGTTAGAGTATCGACCAGAAGATACATTAGAAGCAGTGCGACCCAGTCTTACCTGCGACCAGTCTGGTCGATAGTTCCGCATACAAAGCAACATTTATGAGAAGATCTTTGTGAATCCTAAATTTATCTCGTACAATCTCGTGGATATCCGATTATTCAGGAGAGAATATCTGTAACAATCTTTTGTAATCCCCCTTGAGCCTATAAATAGCAAAAGATAGCTCAAGGAAGGGACTTTTGGCTTTTGAATTATTTGAGACTATAGTAATTCTCCTAGTGATATTATATTTTTCTTCAGAGGTTAGTGAAACTCATTGAACCCTTGTTCTTTGATCACCCCTTTGATTCTATATCAATAATAGTCTAAGTGGACGTAGGTTATTACCAAGCCTTGGGGCCGAACCACTATAAAAATATCGTGTTGTTATTCATTTTTGTCATTACGTTCTTCTCATCATATTCATTCATATCAAGCATATTCTGACTCCGTGTCAGTTGGCCAAATCTTGGGTCAACAAGAACCAATAGGAAAATAACACATGTTATGTATGGATTTACTAATGATTAAGTATTTTGAGGATTTAATTTATTAAGGTTAAAATTTGAATACTCTAAGGTCAGTCAACAGCTTTGAAAACGTTTAAGGGCTTAGTCAAGGCTGTTTACTCAATTCAAATTAAGCTAAAAATGTGTAATTTCGTGTTTAAATAATCAGCGTATGCCGATATATCGCAGCTATAGGGGCGATATATCGCAGCACGAAGATACGAAAAACACGAAACGATGCACGACTGCCTTGGGCATACTGGCCCAGGCGATATATTGCCTACAGGGGGCGATATATCGCCCCTCTCAGCATAATTTGAAATTTTTTGAAATCATTTTCCATTCAACCCATCAACTTCTTGATAAGTCCAACATCTTTTTGAACGAGTCTTCAGCCTCTGCTGAACGATAATTCAAATTATTTTCACTTAAGCCATTATTTTTATTCAAGTTAAATGAAGATCTCTTCATTCCTAAACTCTATAAATAAGACCTAGTGCCGAGCCATTATTTATCTTTTACTCTAAGTTCAGAGGCTGCAAGTTGCTAAGTGAGTGTGAGAGTGTAAACACTTGGGTTGAGAATCATAAGCTTATCAAAACACTTGGGAAGTAAGATTTTATAGCATTTCGGTTCAAGGTTTAGATCGGTCTTATAAGTCTTCAAGGTATCCCAAACTCTAGTTCGTTTCTGTTCTTTTTCTTTAAAAGTTCTCATAGTCTTCTACTCATTCTAACCTTATTCTTATTTTGGTTAGGAAATCTAAGTTCTTGAGAAAAAGGTTTTGGTAAGTATATTTTTAAAAGTATAGTTCCTTCATCTCTTTCATCTCTTTTTCTTCAATAGACTCACCCTTTCATAAATGGTTTTTAGGAGTGTTCCAAAGTCCCAACTCTGTCCTCATATCCCGGTAATTTTGGTAAGGAAAATAGGATAGAATTTATATGTTATATGCTTTTTATATGTTATCTTATGTTTTATGTTATGAAATATGTTATGTTATGTTATGTATGTTTGTAGGCTTGGGCATATGACCCATATGACTAACAAGCCCCAAATGGATTATGGGCATATGACCTGCTTAGCTAGTAGGGCCCCACTAATCTAATGGGCATATGACTTGTTTAGTCTATGGGACCCCAAGTAATAATGGCCATTATATTATGTGTATGATATAAGTGTTATGTTATGTTTTTTATGTTTCTTATGAAATTTATGTATATGAACTATGTGTTAGATTTTCCTTGCTGGGCATTAGGCTCATTCCTTTTTGTTTATATGTGCAGGAAAATAGTCTTAGTGGCGGGAAAGGTTCTTGGAAGCTTGGAGAATGTGTATTGAGGTCAAATGGATTCAAGAGCTGAGCGTTACGATTCGAGGATGTAGTTTTATATTTATGGTTTTTACATGTATTTTTCCGCACTTGTTATGTAATCCCTTTTTATTTTAAATTATGTTTTGTTTTGTTTTTAATACAATGGGATCCCATATCCTAACCTAAATTTTATGTAAGTTTAACTCTTATTTTTACAAGTTTCTTAATAAAGTTATGGTATTTTCACTTGTAAGTTTTATTAAGGATTAGTATGTATAGTTTTCGTTAATGGTCCAAAAGTCTAGAGTTGTTGGGTCATTACAATTGGTATCAGAGAAACGGTTTCTTTGCATGAAGTTCTCCTCGATACACACACTCAAAGCTCCGAATCTGACCGCCAAGTAAGTATTTAAGTTATAGTTATTTTGCCTATGTGTATAGCTAACGATTTTAGTATTTATGTTTTCAGATTAAGTATGAACAGAGCTTTAACCTATCAGGATATTCGAGCCATTAAGGCTTTAAAAAGAATAAGGGAGCCAAGAAACATCGTAGGAGCACTAGAAAGAGTCACTCGAAGACTGCTTTTGTTCCACAAAGAGATAGGTCACTTTCAAGAGTCTAAGCAAATAATGATGAGATCAACGGAACAATATGTATTAATAATTAGACTATTTAAAGATTTTCATCCTGTAATAGCAGCCTTAGAAGAAATATGGGAAACCATGAATGATGAGGAAGAACTGCCAATAGCAATGAGATATTATTTCCTCTTAGTTAGGTTCACTGCAAAATCCGAATTTCAGTTTTCAAATGAGCAAAAACATAGGATTTTCACAAACCTTCCTAGAGGACATTTTGATGCACATGACAATGATGATTATGAGGAGATAGATGACGATATGTTAGATGAAGGATCGGATGTAGAAGATCCCGATTTTTAGAATAAGTAGTTTTCATTGTTTGTTTTATTTCTTTCTTTATTTTATGATTGTAATAAGTGAAAACTATTTTTCCAAATGAATAACATGTTATTTTATTATCATGTATGAGTTTGATTTTATTTTTACAATCATAATAAATACTAAATAAAATGAATAATGACTAAGTTCGGTGAGGGTGGATACAAATCAATGAACCAAGTTTCCTTATTGAGAGTTAGGGGGCCTTAGTAGTGGGAACGATTTTACTGATCCCAGCCCTCCCTCAATATGGTTAACTTTGGAACAAAGATAAGTTTCAAGCCTGAGAATTAAGTCATACAGGATGATTAGAAACACACTTAGAAAATAAAGATGACTTATTTTTCTAAGTATAGAAACCCACTCTAAATAATAAATAAAAACTTCTATAATTTTTTTCATAAGAAGTCATAATAAATAGGTCCGAGATATGTTTGTTTTAGAATAAGTTTTTGCCTTAGAGCCTATTAGGTAAAGTTCTAACATGTTTCTTTCAACTGTTAGAACTCTGCTGCGATGTCGCTTCGAAGATCTACACGCACCAACGGAAACGCCTCCAACACTGTCCCAGCAACCAATGAAGCCCCTCCAGTTCGCAGAAGGGGAGTGCGTGCTACTGCCCGCCGCAACGCGCCTGCACCACCAGCTCAGAACACTACGGAGATCGCTAGACTGCGACAGCAAGTCGAGGAACTTTTGCAGCAACAACATCAACAGGCTCAAACTCAGCCTCAGCCTCCGCCGCAGCCGCAGCCACAACAAATGGCCCCAGCACCCCAACAAGTTGGTCCATATGGGGGATGGCCAGTGACGAACTACGCGCCATATCCAGTACCAAACATGGAGCCAGTGTATGAGAGGTTCCGAAAACAGCACGCTCCAAACTTCAAAGGGACTACAGACCCCTTTGAGGCAGAAGAGTGGCTAAGGAATGTGGAGCCGATTCTGACGCACATGAATCTCAGTAATGCGAATCGCATATCCTGCGTCTCCTCTTTGCTCAAGAAGGATGCCAGGATATGGTGGGACTTGGTCCAGCAATCGCATGATGTTGCCACCATGACATGGACTCGATTTGTGGAGCTCTTCCACAAGAAGTACTACAATTCGGCTGTACTCGCTACGAGAGTTGAGGAGTTCGCTAACTTGAAGCAGGGTACTTTATCAGTGGCGGAGTATGCTCGATAGTTCGACCGCTTAGCAAAGTTCGCATCTGATATGGTTCCAACCGATTTTCTGAGGGTGAACAAATTTGTTAGAGGACTTCGACCGAAGATCGAGATGGGGGTTAAATTAGCAAACCCGGGGAATACTACATATGCCGATGCTCTTGAGACGGCAATAGAAGTAGAGAGGTTGCAGGCTAATGTAAGTAAAGAGGAAGCCAGTAAGCCTGAACCTAAACAGCAGAGTCAACCTCAGACCAGTCGGAACAACAACCATAATGGCAACAATCAGTCCAGCAACAACGGTAACAGCCAGAAAAGACGGCATTCGGATAACAAGAAATTCGATAGCGATAAGAGGGCACGTACAAATAATGGAGGAAATAGGCCGGGCTACGTGGAATACCCGCCATGTGCTAAGTGTCAGAAGAAGCATCCTGGAGAATTTCGCGCAAACACCAAGGAATGCTTTAAATATGGTCAGGAAGGGCATCGTAAAAGAGATTGTCCTCAGCAGAAGCCAGAAGGGAAAAAGGACGAAAAGATGGTTCCTGCTAGGGTTTTTACTTTAACCCAAGGAGAGGCTGATGCTAGCAATAAGGTGGTCACAGGTCAGGTTTCTATCCTCAATAACTTATGTTCTGTATTATTTGATTCGGGAGCCACTCATTCGTATATCTCGTTAGGAATGATAGAAAAACTAGGCAAACCTTGTGAAAGATTTAGAACTAGGTTTGTAACTGAGTTGCCTTCGGGCAAAGTAGTTCTATCATCACGGATAGTACGAGGCGTACCAATCAAGATTGAGGACATAGAACTAGAAGGAGACCTGATAGAACTAGTGATCAAGGAATTCGACGTAATACTAGGCATGGACTGGCTAGCATGGCATGGCACAACCATCGACTGCAAACGCAAGAAGGTGATGTTTGAGACTCCTGATGGCTAGAGATTATGCTTCATGGGACAAGCTTCAGGATTACACACGCCGTTAGTATCATCTCTCAAAGCTCAGAGAATGATGGAGAAAGGATGTCAAGCGTTCTTAGCCAGCATCACAAATGTAGAAAGGGAGACACCACTTAAGGTTGGAGATGTCCGTGTTATACAAGAATTTCCAGAGGTATTTCCCGATGACTTGCCAGGATTGCCGCCAACTCGAGAAATAGACTTCATGATAGAATTAGTACCAGGCACCGAGCCTATCTCTATGGCACCTACGGAGCTCAAGGAGTTAAAGACGCAGCTACAAGAACTCCTAGACTTGGGTTTTATTAGGCCAAGCCATTCACGATGGGGAGCTCCGGTACTATTCATGAAGAAGAAGGACGGAAGTATGCAGATGTGTATAGACTATCGTGAGATGAACAAAGTAACGATTAAGAACAAATACCCACTACCTCGGATCGACGATTTTTTTGATCAACTCTGTGGCGCGACTGTATTTTCAAAGATCGATTTACGGTCTGGGTATCATCAGCTCATGGTAAAGGGAGAAGATATTCCTAAGACAACCTTTAGGACTCGTTATGGACATTATGAGTTCTTGGTTATGTCTTTTGGTCTTACTAACGCACCAGTGACGTTTATGGACTTAATGAATAGGGTCTTCAAGGATTACTTAGATAAATTCGTCGTTGTGTTCATCGACGACATTTTAATATACTCCAAGGATGAAGTAGAGCACGAGGAACATTTGAGGATGATTTTGACGCGATTGAAGGAGCATCAACTCTATGCAAAATTCAAGAAATGCGAGTTTTGGCTTTCACAAGTGGCGTTCCTCGGGCACGTTATATCGAAAGATGGAGTTGCAGTAGACCCATCAAAGGTAGAGGCTGTGAAGGATTGGCCCAGACCAAATAACGCATCTGAAGTAAGAAGCTTTCTAGGGTTAGTAGGTTATTATAGGAAGTTTGTAGAGGGCTTTTCAAAGATAGCCACTCCGCTCACCAACCTGACCCGGAAGCAACAAAAGTTTAACTGGAATGATAAGTGTGAAGAAAGCTTTCAGTTGCTTAAAGATAAGCTTTGCTCAGCACCAGTACTCAGTGTACCGACACCAAACGATAAGTTCGTGGTCTACTGCGATGCATCGAAGCAAGGATTGGGTTGTGTACTAATGCAAAATGACAAGGTGATAGCCTACGCCTCACGACAATTGAAGGAGTACGAGTAGCGCTATCCAACTCACGATATGGAGTTGGCAGCGGTGGTCTTTGCGTTGAAAATCTGGCGCCATTATCTTTACGAAGAACGGTGCGAGATTTATACGGACGACAAGAGTTTAAAGTACTTCTTTACTCAAAAGGATCTCAACATGAGGCAGCGCAGGTGGTTGGAGTTAGTAAAGGATTACGACTGCGAAATCATATACCACCCAGGAAAGGCGAACATAGTTGCCGATGCACTTAGTAGAAAAAGTAATGGAAATCTAGTAGCTTTATCTGGAATAGAAAAGCCGCTACAGCAGGAGCTGATCAGTGCCGGAATAGAGTAGTTGTAGGAAAGCTGGCTAACTTTTCTATCCAATCGAATCTGCTAGAGGACATACGGATTGGACAGAGACATGATGACACACTAACAGCACATATGGATGCAGTCACAGAAGGCAAGACTACAGATTTCTCAATATCTAGTCAAGGTTTATTGAGATATAAGGATCGGGTATGCGTGCCAAATGATCGAAGTATTAAGAAGACGATTCTGGAATAAACGCACAGTACCCCATACTTAGTTCACCCAGGGTCAACCAAGATGACTCATGATGTTAAGGCAATATACTGGTGGCCAGGAATGAAGAAGGACATAGCAGAGTATGTATCTAAGTGTCTTATATGCCAGCAAGTGAAAGCAGAGCATCAACGGCCTGCAGGTTTATTGCAACCGCTTAGCGTACCAAAATGGAAGTGGGATGATATAGCTATGTACTTCGTGACGGGTTTGCCAAGGACGAATAAGCAGCATGATTCTGCTTGGATAGTAATAGATAGACTAACCAAGTCAGCTCATTTCCTGCCTATTAAGACTTCATACATGGCAGACCAATACGCAGACATCTACATCCAAGAGATTGTATGGTTGCATGGAGTCCCCAAGACGATAGTGTCAGATAGAGGATCAGTGTTTACGTCGAGATTTTGGGGAAGTTTACAGTAAGCTATGGGTACTAAGTTAAGTCTTAGTACAACTTTTCATCCTCAGACAGATGGGAAGTCCGAGCGTACGATTCAGATTTTAGAGGATATGCTACGCGCATGTGTACTTGATTTCGGAGGATCATGGAATAAGTACTTGCCGCTGATCGAGTTCTCGTACAACAACAGCTACCAGTCAACAATCGGGATGGCACCTTATGAGTTGCTTTATGGAAGAAGGTGCCGATCACCGTTGCACTGAGACGAGGTAGGAGAAAGGAAACTTCTAGGCCCCGAAGCTGTTAGACAAGCTCAAGAAGCAGTAGCGCTTATTAGACAGTGTATGCTTGCTGCTCAAAGCCGTTAGAAAAGCTATGCGGATGCCAAGCGACGCGATGTGGAATTCCAAGTAGGAGATCAAGTCTTCCTGAAGATATCTCCTATGATAGGTGTCAAGCAATTTGGGAAGAAAGGCAAGCTTAGTCCCCGATTCATAGGTCCTTTTGAGATATTGCACAAAGTGGGACTAGTTGCGTATAGACTAGCCCTACCGCTAGCACTAGCCGATAGTCACAACGTGTTCCACATCTCGATGTTACGCAAATATGTGTCAGACCTATCTCACGTCCTCAAGTACGATACATTAGCACTCCAGAAAGACTTAAGTTACCAGGAACGACCGGTTAGCATCCTAGATAGGGGGATGAAGCAGTTACGGTCCAAGAGCTTTCCTATAGTCAAAGTCCTATGGAGTAATAGTTCTGAACGAGAGGCAACGTGGGAGTTGGAGGAGGACATGCAAGGCCGGTATCCGGAATTATTTGGTAAGTATATTTCGAGGACGAAATTCTTTTTAGTAGGGGAGAATTGTAGGGTCCAAGAACTTTACTTAGCTAGTTAGATAGTAGTTTTATAGTAATTATAGTATTATCTTTATGACTGTGGATTTTTGGTTCAGACCGGGATTTATTTGGACACTCATAGTAGTACTTGTAGATTTTCTAAGTTTAACCTATAGTGTAGGAATATTAATTTTAACCTAAGGTTTGATTAATATGACTGATATTGAGGATAATATTTAATATACTATAAGGTTTAGATAAGAACCAATAGGAAAATAACACATGTTATGTATGGGTTTAATAATGATTAAGTATTTTGAGGATTTAATTTATTAAGGTTAAAATTTGAATACTCTAAGGTCAGTTAGCAGCTTTGAAAACGTTTAAGGGCTTAGTCAAGGTTGTTTACTCAATTCAAATTAAGCTAAAAATGTGTAATTTCGTGTTTAAATAATCAGCGTATGCCGATATATCGCAGCTATAGGGGGCGATATATCGCAGCACGAAGATACGAAAAACACGAAACGATGCACGACTGCCTCGGGCATACTGGCCCAGGCGATATATCGCCCCTCTCAACATAATTTGAAAGTTTTTGAAATCATTTTCCATTCAACCCTTCAACCTCTTGATAAGTCCAGCATCTTTTTGAACGAGTCTTCAGCCTCTGCTGAACGATAATTCAAATTATTTTCACTTAAAAAGCCATTATTTTTATTCAAGTTAAATGAAGATCTCTTCATTCCTAAACTCTATAAATAGGACCTAATACCTAGCCATTATTTATCTTTTACTCTAAGTTCAGAGGCTGCAAGTTGCTAGGTGAGTGTGAGAGTGTAAACACTTGGGTTGGGAATCATAAGCTTGATCATCATAAGCTTATCAAAACACTTGGGAAGTAAGATTTTATAGCATTTCGGTTCAAGGTTTAGATCGGTCTTATAAGTCTTCAAGGTATCCCAAACTCTAGTTCGTTTCTGTACTTTTTCTTTAAAAGTTCTCATAGTCTTCTACTCATTCTAACCTTATTCTTATTTTGGTTAGGAAATCTAAGTTCTTGAGCAAAAGGTTTTGGTAAGTATATTTTTAAAAGTATAGTTCCTTCATCTCTTTCATCTCTTTTTCTTCAATAGACTCACCCTTTCATAAATGGTTTTTAGGAGTGTTCCAAAGTCCCAACTCTGTCCTCATATCCCGGTAATTTTGGTAAGGAAAATAGGATAGAATTTATATGTTATATGCTTTTTATATGTTATCTTATGTTTTATGTTATGAAATATGTTATGTTATGTTATGTATGTTTGTAGGCTTGGGCATATGACCCATATGACTAACAAGCCACAAATGGATTATGGGCATATGACCTACTTAGCTAGTAGGACCCCACTAATCTAATGGGCATATGACTTGTTTAGTCTATGGGACCCCAAGTAATAATGGCCATTATATTATGTGTATGATATAAGTGTTATGTTATGTTTTTTATGTTTCTTATGAAATTTATGTATATGAACTATGTGTTAGATTTTCCTTGCTGGGCATTAGGCTCATTCCTTTTTGTTTATATGTGCAGGAAAATAGTCTTAGTGGCGGGAAAGGTTCTTGGAAGCTTGGAGAATGTGTATTGAGGTCGAATGGATTCAAGAGCCGAGCGTTACGATTCGAGGATGTAGTTTTGTATTTATGGTTTTTACATGTATTTTTCCGCACTTGTTATGTAATCCCTTTTTATTTTAAATTATGTTTTGTTTTGTTTTTTAAACAATGGGATCCCATATCCTAACCTAAATTTTATGTAAGTTTAACTCTTATTTTTACAAGTTTCTTAATAAAGTTATGGTATTTTCACTTGTAAGTTTTATTAAGGATTAGTATGTATAGTTTTCGTTAATGGTCCAAAAGTATAGAGTAGTTGGGTCATTACATTATCCGTGCAACCCACGATCATGGAAGCGATCCAAGGGGGACAACTCACAGATCCATGGATCCAATGACTAGTGCATGAGACTATGAAAGACATGCGACCAGGGTTTCACATCTCGGAGGATGGAATGTTGGGTTTCAAGGGCAGAATATGCATGCCTGATTATGAGGAGATCAAGAGGCAAATATTTTATGAGGCTCACAATACTCCTTACGCTATGCATTTGGGAACCACAAAGATGTATCAGGATCTCAAAAGATACTTTTGGTGGGTAGGAATGAAGAGAGATGTAGCAAAGTACGTGGCACACTATTTTATGGGTCAACAAACCAAGGCGAAGCATCAGCGACCCGCAGGGTTATTGCAACTGCTAAAAATCCCTGAGTGGAAATGGGAAATGGTCACCATGGACTTTGTTATCGGGTTACCACACAGTCCAAAGGGGCAGGATGCAATCTAGGTTATTGTGGATAGATTGAGAAAATCCGCTCATTTCTTACCCATTAAGACAACAGACGGTGCAGAAAAGTTGGCAGACTTGTACATTGTTGAGATAGTGCGATTACATGGGGTTCCCATCCCTATAGTGTCTGATCTTGATGGTCGATTTACCTCTGCATTTTGGAGAAGAATGCAAATGTAATTGAGAACTAAACTTAAGTTTATTACTGCCTTCCATCCATAAATGGATGGCTAGAGCGAATGAACAATTCAGACCTTGGAAGATATGTTGAGAGCTTGCGTGCTATATTTTCAAGGTTCGTGGAGTGTAAAACTTCCATTAATTGAGTTCGCCTACAACAATAGCTATCATGACTCGATAAAAAATGGCTCCATACGAGGCACTATACAGAAGAAAGTGTTGATCTCCAATCCACTAGCATGAGACCAGTGAGAGGAAATTCTTGGGAACAGAAGAGGTAGACCAAGCTACGGAAGACATTAAATCAATCCGTTAAAGGTTGCAGACCTCTATAGATTGACAATGCAAATATGTTAATCATCATCGGAGACCATTAGAATTTGCACTTGGGGACAAGGTATTGTTAAAGATAGCTCCACTGAGAGGAGCTATTAGGTTCGGGGAAAAGGGCAAGTTGAGCCCTAGGTACATATGGCTGTTTGAGGTTCTAGAACGCATTGGAAAGGCGGCTTACCAACTAGCCCTTCTGCCCACGTTCTCTAGAGTTCACGATGTATTACTCATGTCAACATTAAGGAAGTACGTGAACAACCCCACTCATGTGCTAAGTTACAATGAATTAGCATAGATCCTCAGCTAAGCTATAAGGAAAAACCGGTCGCGATTTAGGAACGGAAAGACAAGGTGTTAAGGAGAAAAACAATACCTTTGGTAAAGGGGTAGTGGTGTAACCACGACATTGAAGAGGCGACCTGGAAGATGGAAGTCGAGATGCGGGAGTGGTACTCCCATCTATTTTGAGTTTTAGGGATGAAACTTCTATAAATTGTAGGTATTGTAGAATCTCGTATTTTGAACACCGTTAGTAGCCGGTTGGAGCCGGTGAATAATTTTGTGAAATATTATTTTGATAAATAATATTATGTGAAATTATGTTATTTCGTGAATTATATAGCCGTTGTGCTAATTTGATAAAGGGTTTAGGCCTACGCAAAGAAAATTGGTCTTAGACCGAGGGGCAAACCCTAATAACGGAAAAAAAATCTCGAATTAGGTTAAATGAGGAATAATATGGCATAAAAATATTTGGCAACTGGGACAGTATATTCAAGCTAGTAAATTTAAGAAAAATTGATTGAGGATTTAATTCCAATCTACCGGGCTTAAGAATGAAAATTCTTGCTTGAGCCTCTAAGGGCATTTTGGTCAATTTGAGTAAATTTACAAAATTATGTGTTATGTGACAAAATTTATTTTTGGTCACATTTATTTTATTTTATCTTGGAGATATTTAAGAAACTATAGGGTAAAATTTTGGTTAAATTTGGACAGTGAAATTACCAAAGGGCCCTTGAGTGCATTAGAAGTGAGCTAAAAGGAGCAAGGGCATTTTAGTCATTTCCAAAGGTAGAGAGAGGATGTGATGGGCAGCTAGGCTATGCCCTAGTGTACTCAAGTGTCTATGACACCTAACCTAAGAAGAGTAAGAGGCTACCCTATCCATTGGCTAAACCTCCAATCATTTCCCTCGTACACATCCAATCATTATTTCTTTTAATTTCTTTTTTTTCCTCAAGAAAACAAAAATTGCTCTCTCCATTCTTCTCCCCAAAACCGAGATCTCCCCAAGCTCCATGGCTTCCATTTTCTCTCCTCAAGCTTAGGAACTCACTCTACATTGAAGGAAGAGGAGAAGCTCAAGAGCACACCATGGAAGAGTAAGTTCAAACCCTACTCCATTTCTTTTCTCCTCTCTTACTCTTCAAACCTGAAATCCTAAAGGGTTTTCCTATGCATGCATGTCATTCTAATAGCCATGCATGGCATGGATCTTGTATTCTAGGGTTCAAGAGAGGTGTATCTAGGAGAATCTCGAAGTTTGAAGCTTTTTGGTGATCTAGTGAAAACAAAGGTAAGGGTTCTAGAGTATTTATGTTTTTCAACTCATCTCCATCTTCTGCCCTAACACTCTTTTAAAAAATTCTGCATGTGGAACTATTGGGGCTCGGTTTGAGTGTATATAACACAAGGAGGAAGTTTGAAAAGCTAAGGGAACCTCATCTCCAAGCTAGAACCATCAAAGACAGAATTTTTTGTTGGTTCTTGAGTATTTTTGGTTTATATTAGTAGATTTGGTTGTATAGACTATTTTATTGGTCTTTGGTGTTTATTTTATTCTTGAGGGTAAGATTGATTGATTTTTTTATTTGCATGCATGCATGTGGCTAGGATTTTGATAGTTGTGTTTAGTTTTCCTAGAATGTGTAAAAATGCACACTGCCAAGTTTTCGTGGCCTGACTTCCAATGGGTCAAATCATACCCTACTACATCTTTTTGTGGAAATAATTTATATGGTTGCATATTTCTAGATAAGTACTTGAGTTTAGATTTTGAAAAATCGAAAAAATGTGTTTTCAAACCTAAGTTATGAACCTTTTGGCATCTTGATGCAATCTTGAAAATTTATGGGCAGCATGCATTACCCAGATTGTTTTGAATATTGAACGCGTTTTACTGAGCCAAAAGCCATGAAATTAGGTAAACCGTTAGTTTAAATATTTATAAGGATCACATCAATTTTTTAGAGGAAAATGAAAAATGGTTAAAGAGTAATAGTTTTTTCAAGTTTTCCCTAATAATCTGAAAATGAAATTTCTGGGCAGCAAACACTGCCCAGATTGTCTTACATTTTTTAATAGGTTCCCCTATCCTAAATATTATGAAATTTTGCAAGAAACTAAACTAAATATGATTAAATATCCTAGTAAATTTTAGGAAAAGTTGGCCTACGGTGTAAGAGAAATAATTTTCCAAAGAACCCTAAAAATCTGAGAAAAACTCCTGGGCAGCACGCACTGCCCAGATTTATTTAAATGGTTCAATGGGATTTCCCATCCAAAAATTTATGAAACTTAGTGAGAAATTTTTTAAGATATGTATCAAGTCCCTAGTAAAATTTTAGATTAAAATATGTCACGGTTTAAGTGTAGTCATTTTTCTAAGTTTTCCTAAATACAGGGAAAATTAGTAATTTCGAACCTTAACAAAAAACGAGTTTTGGCATGAGCTTTCAAATAGTTCCCATTATTAGGATGCATAATACGTGAACGGGATTTTAAATGGTTATGTTTAGCGAACCTAACATAGAATGTGAGCTTAAAAGCGGGATTTTATCACGTTAAAATGAATAATGAAAAAGTTAGGTTCGAAATTTGAAATGAAGTTGTTTTAAAAAAAAAACTAAAGTTTTTGATATCTAGCCAATCCCAAATTAGCTTAAGATTATTGAGAATTCATTTTTACCATTTTCTAAACACGGGGTCCAATTTCCCTTTCATTTTGAAAAGGACGTAATAAAGATCCTAGGTTATGGATTAAGGATGGTAAAAATGGGAGTTTTGTTTTATAAAACTGTAAATAAAAAAGTATTATCGTTAACGAATAATAAATTGTAAAATGTTGAAACACGGTATTTTTTGGTGAAGAATGGAAAACGGTAAACTCAGTACTTGAGTAAAATGTGGGTAGCTTTCTAAGACTAAGAGTTGTTTAAAACTCCTTTTATAAGTAACCAAAATACGCATAATACAATTGAGAGAGTCATCTAGAGATAGAATATTAGAATGCATAGCGCAGAGAGCATGTTGCGGTAAGGACGATTTTATCAAGAAATGGTAAATTGATAATTATGGAATCTGGTCGTATACACTGTAAAGTATATAAGAGAAATTGCTAGTATAGAGTCTCTAAGAGAACTTTATTGAATGTAGCTATCATAGAATATTAGCTATATGAGTATGCCATAGTTTAATATGAGTGCATTGTATTTGTGGATGCTGAAAATTCTACACTGGTAAAACACCCGCATCTCATGCCTAAGGTCCCTGGGAGATCCAAAGCAACCATGTACGAAATCCCTTTTATCCCTCGAAAGGATGCCCAAACCAACCTTGCTCCAAATGACCACTTCGCCTTGGGCACCCATGAGCGCCCCAGACGTCTCACGAGACTCGTCGCCTCGCACCAGCCAAGGCGCCTCGCACCTCACGGGTGCATACGGCGCCTCGCGGACGCATATGGCGCCTCGCGCCCATGTGGCCTCACAGGCGCATGAGAGTCTCGCGCGTGCCCCTGATGTCGCACAGCTACCTCGCGCGCCCCAGGCGTCTTGCGAGCCATCTCGCCCTCGCCTCGCCCTGCGCATCAGCCGCGCCATGGGCCTCGCGAGACAGTTGTCTCGCTCTCTCCTCGCCCCGCGCATAAGCCGCGCCATGGGCCTCGCGAGATGGTTGTCTCGCCCTCACCTTGCCTCGCGCATCAGCCACGCCATGGGCCTCGCGAGACAGTTGTCTTGCCCTCACCTCGCTCCGTGCATCAGCCTCGCCATGGGCCTCGCGAGATGGTTGTCTCACCCTCGCCTCGCCCCACGCATCAGCCACGCCATGGGCCTCGCGAGACGGTTGTCTCGCCCTCACCTCGCCTCGCGCATCAGCCGCGCCATGGGCCTCGTGAGACAGTTGTCTTGCCCTTGCCTCGCCCCGCACATCAGCCACGCCATTGGCCTCGTGAGATGGTTGTCTCGCTCTCACCTTGCCCTGCACATCAGCCGCGCCATGGGCCTCACGAGATGGTTGTCTCGCCCTTGCCTCGCCCCGCGCATCAGCCACGTCATGGGCCTCATGAGATGGTTGTCTCGCCCTCACCTTGCCCCGCGCATCAGCCACGCCACGGGCCTTGTGAGACGATTGTCTCGCCCTCACCTTGCCCTGCGCATCAGCCGCGTCACGGGCCTTGCAAGACGGTTGTCTCGCCCTCTCCTCGCCCCGCGCATCAACCGCGCCATGGGCCTCACGAGATGGATGTCTCGCCCTCACCTTGCCCCGCGCACTAGCCGCGCCATGGGCCTCGCGAGACTAGTGTCTTGCCCTCGCCTCGCCTCGCCCCCACGCACTACTCGCGCCATGGGCCTCGCGAGACACGCCCCCACCTCGCCTCATCACATCCGTGCCACTAGGGGTCGCGTACGTAGTGGGCCTCGTGGGAGGAGCCTTATCTCTCCCCTTAAGATAAGTGCTACTAACAGAGCACCACTCTTACTGTGGGCCTAACAAGAGGTAAGATCAAGGACCTCTTTAACGCACCATTAAGAACAAATTGGGGAAGCCTCATAGAAATTCACGTAGAGTTAGAAGAAATACTGAGCAACCTGACAAACTGAGGGGAGCTAAGGCATGGACACAAGGCCCACGCCAGACAAGTAGTGGGAGTACTAGGAGAGGGGACATGGCCTGTATGTTTCT
The DNA here is from genome assembly GCF_963169125.1 of Humulus lupulus. Taxonomy (NCBI): domain Eukaryota; kingdom Viridiplantae; phylum Streptophyta; class Magnoliopsida; order Rosales; family Cannabaceae; genus Humulus; species Humulus lupulus. Next base: position 101,503,034 of record NC_084794.1, on the reverse strand, counting down.
AACCAGATGTCAGTGTCGACACCACCAGCACCACTATGCCTGGTGCCACTCCTCTGACACTCGTACTAAATAAGTAGTGGAGACATCCCCGCGAAATCTAACCATTTACTGGAACCAACACCACTACCCCTGAGACAACTCTCCTGACAATGTACTTATGTACCATTTGGTCGCCTAGACCACAATGTATGACGAGCCATTAGAGCCCACTATAAAAGGAACCCCACTTCCACTTAGAAGGGGCTTGGAAAAAATACTGTAGCTGGACACAAAAGAGAAATACAAGTTCTTTCCTCCTTTTTCCATCTGCAACTATTTTCTAAGTTTCTGTTTAGATTTTTGAAGCTCTTCATTTATAAGCATTATACATTAATTTTTCTAACTTAACTTCGTTGACGAGTTCTCACCGTCAACAATTGGCGCCATCTGTGGGAAGAATAAGTATCAAGCCACTATTCTTCCGCCGACTCTGATAAGAAAGAGATGTCGGGACGTTTGAAACGATTGAGAGAGCCGCGAGAGGTGGAGGTCCATCTCAACGGAGATCAGCTAAAAGCCTCTATGAACGATCCTCCTCCACCCGCAAATGTGGAGGCCCCAAAGGAGCCTGAGGTTCACGGAGATGAAAGGGAAGCCTCATCCTCGGCAGTCCCACCTGAGGAGGATCGTCCAAGGCCAACGGCTACCCCAGCAAGGGATGGCGGTGGGTTCCTGCCTCTAAGGCCGCTACAGGTGCCAAACTCTAGCCGGCAAGATCTAAGCCCATCGGCGCGCAGACCTGACAAGCACCCCCAGGTCCACTCCGTGAGCTCGAGTTCTAGATCTCAATTCTACGAAGACGAGATACGTGAATTTCACCATAAGAACCAAAGGCTAGAAACCACCCTGGAAAACATGCAAGAGGTGTTAAATGGCCTGTTGCAAGGGAGATCAAACGTAACACTCCCAAAGCAAAAAGAGAGAGGTCAAGAGGGGGCAGAAACCACTGTCCCAGTAGACGATGGAAGGACTCGACTCTCCACCAGTAACACCCCCTGGACGAAGCAGCACTAACGTCTCGGACCACCGAAGTAGCCCCAGAGGCCAGAGCCGAAGACCAACGTTGGCCCTCATAACGATGTCGAAGTCACCTCAAGGAGAACACCCTGAGATTTACGAGAGGAACTCAACAAAAAGAGGGAGGGTAAAAGGACCACGCCTCCTATGGCGCTCCGGGAAGGGAAAGGAAAGGGAGATCCTAACCGATCCATGCTAAGAGACTCATTGAACAAGAGGAGACAAGACCTAGACACATAAATGAGGAGCCTACAGAGCAAAATCATCACCGCCTCTAGAGGACAAGCCATTGAGGACGAGTTCGACCATGAGTCGCCCTTCATCAAGGATATCTAAGCCATCCGGCTCCCAGCCAACTTCAAAGAGCCCCATATGACCCCATATGAAGGAAGCATAGATCCTAAATACCATATGGATGCATTTAACGACATGATGAAGTTAAGGGGGATTAGTAGCGGGGCCAGATGCCATTGCTTCGCTGTCACATTAAAAGGACCTGCATAAAAATTGTTCAAAAGACTTAGACCAGGGTCCATCAGATCTTAGCAGCAATTTTCCGATGAATTTCTCCAGCAACACCACGCCGTGCGAAACTACACGATGTCAGGCACCAGCCTCGCTAACGTAAAGCAAGGAGAAAATGAGAGTCTAAAGAGCTACATTCACTGGTTCAATATGGAGGCAGCCAAAGTAGGGAGTTTGACTCGTAGAGAGCTAAAAATGGCCATCACAGCCGGAGTGCGCTCGGGAAGCAAGTTATGGGATAACATGCTTAAGAGGGAGGTCACAAATTTGGACGACTTCTACGAGCGGGCACAGAAATACATTCGCGTAGAAGATGGTCACGAGAGCCTTAAGGCTGGAAAAGGCCAATCCCCACCAAAACCCTCAATCCGGGAAAGCCGAAGCAGTGCAAAGAAGAAGAGGGCCTATGAAGGAACAAGGGATGATTGGCCTCGAAAGCCCCAGCGTACTAATGAGCACAGGCAGGGCCCCTACACCTTTTATACTGACCTCACCCACGCCAGAGAACATATTATCTTCATGAATGAAAACCAGGTCCCTTTTAGAAGGCCCCCGCCAATGAAAAAAGACCAGTCCAAAAGAGACCCCAGCAAATATTGCTAGTATCACAAAGATATCGGCCACACCACCACAGAATGCAACCATTTAAAGGTAGAAATTGAGGAGCATATACGCAGAGGACATTTGGGCAGATATGTCTGCAAGGAGAGCCAAAGGCCGGAAGAAGGAGCATCCTCGCCACGGGCACGAGAAGTGGCCTCAGAAATACAAGGAGAGGTAAGGACCATTTTTGGAGGGCCAGGATTCGGAGGCGAATCAAGGAAGGGGCGAGATAAATATGTCAGGGAGGCTAGACGAAGTCCACCACCGTGCGTCTTAAGTTTGGAGCAACGCCCCCCGAAAAGTTTTAAGGGTGAAAATGACTCAATAACCTTCACTGAGGAAGACGCCAGAGGTGTACATCTCCCCCATAATGACCCCCTAGTGTTGACTATCCAGCTTGCAAACATGAGGGTGCATCGGGTCTTAGTGGATAACGAAAGCTCTGTGGACATCTTATAATGCCCAGCCTTGGAGAAGATGGGACTAAACATCGGACACCTAAAGCCTTGCAGTACCTCCTTGTATGGATTTATAGGAGATTCAATACAGCCTCTAGGGGCGATCGACTTAGCCCTCACTATGGGATAACAACCCAGAAAAACCACCATAATGGAAAACTTTGTTGTGGTAGATTGCGCCTCAGCCTTCAATGCGGTATAGGGAGACCTTCCCTGAGAGAATTGAAGGTGATAACTTCTGTGTACTACTTAGCTATGAAATTCCCAACTCCCGGGGGAATAACATGCATGAAAGGTGAGCAGAAGGAAGCAAGGGAATGTTATAACACATCCCTCTGCACGGCCACAAAGCCATCAGTGCCTATGGCAATGGTTGTGCATGAAGGTGCGAACCCACACAAGTTAGACCCACGAGTCGCAGAGGAACCTAGAGCCGAACCGGTTGAAGAGTTGGAAGAAGTCACGGTCATGAATGAGCTGTTGAGAAAGTTGAAGGTAGGGAAAAACCTTATGGGTGACGTGAAGGAGAAGCTAGTAGAATTCTTGAAAGCCAACCTCAACGTATTCGCTTGGAGTCATGAGGACATGGTAGGGATAGACCCAGCGGTCATGTGCCACCACCTGAACATCGACCCAAAAGCAAGGTCTGTGAGGCATAAAAGGAGAGCGCTAGACCCAGAGAGATATGCGACCCTAAAAGAGGAGGTTGACAAGTTAAAGGAAATTGGGTTTATCCGAGAGGCATTTTACCCACTATGGGTATCAAACCCAGTGCTAGTCCCAAAGCCCAACGGAAAGTGGAGGACTTGTATGGACTTTACTAACCTCAATAAGGCCTGCCCTATGGACAGCTTCTCGCTTCCTCGAATAGACCAGTTAGTAGATGCCACAGCAGAGCACGAGCTACTTAGCTTCATGGATGCATATTCTGGGTAAAACCAAATACCCATGAACCCAGCTGATGAAAAGCACACTTCGTTGATAACAGACAATGGGCTGTATTGCTACAAAGTGATGCCTTTTGGTTTAAAAAACGCAAGCACTACTTATCAAAGGCTGGTGAACAAAATGTTTGCAAATCAAATACGAAGGAATATGGAAGTATACGTGGACGATATGCTGGTAAAGACAAAGAAGGCGGGAGAGCTCACCAACGATCTCATAGAAATGTTCAACACCCTACGAAAGTTTAGAATGAAACTAAACCCGTTCAAGTGCACCTTCGGAGTTTCGTCAGGAAATTTCCTGGGTTTTATGGTGAATTCCCGAGGTATCGAGGATAACCCTGAAAAAATCAAGGCATTGCTGGAAATGAGCCCACCACGAAGTAAGAAGTAGGTACAGTGCTTAATGGGGAGAGTAGCAGCCCTCAATATGTTCATCTCCAGGTCTACTGACAAATGCCTCCCTTTCTTCAACATCCTAAAAGGGAACAAAAAGTTCGCTTGGGATGATGAATGCCAAGATGCCTTCACTAAGCTAAAGGAACACCTTGGAAAACCACCCATTTTGGCCAAGCCAGAAAAAGGGGAGAAGTTGTATTTATATCTAGCTGTATCAAAGCATGCTATAAGCGCAGCCTTGGTCAAAGGAGAAAAGAAGCACCAGCAGCCCGTGTACTATTTGAGAAAATGGTTAATAGATGCAGAAGCCCAATACCCAGAAATAGAGAAGTTAGCATATGCCTTGATAGTGGCTTCTCGAAAGTTGAGGCCCTATTTTCATGCTCATGCTATCGAGGTGCTCAAAAACACCCCTCTGTGTCAAGTCTTGCACAAGCCGAAGACTTCGGGAAGGCTGTTAAAATGGTCGATTGAATTGAGTCAATTCGACATCACTTACACCCCAAGGGCCTCAATCAACGAGCAGGTACTTGCATACTTTATAGTCGAGTTTGCACACCGACCCCATGAGGAGGGAGAAATAGAAGAGAATGAACCGGTGCATGAAGAGGAAAAACACCCTGAAGAATGGAGCCTCCATGTAGACGGGGCATCTAAGGAAGGAGGAGCTGGCACTGGCATAGTAATGACGGGACCGAAGGGGCACAAGATGTATTGTGCCTTGACATTTGGATTCGAAGCTTCCAACAATGAGGGAGAATACGAGGCGCTGTTGGCCGGCCTACGTCTAGCTAGGGAGTTAAAGGTAACACATTTGCATGTCTTTAGTGACTCACAGCTAGTAGTGTTTCAAGTGAAGGGTGAATACCAAGCTAGAGGTCCAAAAATGGCTGCATATCTCGCCAAGGTGAAGGGGTATTTGGATCAGTTCAAAAAATACACCATAGAATAGATCCCAAGGGAGCAGAACGCAAACGTCGATGCACTCACGAAACTCGCCTCCACACGAGACGAAGACACGCTTGAGTCCGTCCTGGTCGAATACCTCCCCAAGCCAAGCATAGCTGAAGAAAGGATCAACATGATCAATAGCACCGAGGAGTCATGGTTTGCACCCACCGTGAGGTACTTAAATGACGGGACCTTGCCTTTGGACAAAAAAGATGCCCGTAAACTGGCTTACAAAGCAGCTCATTACACCCTAGTAGATGGAGCCTTATATAAGAGAGGCTTCTCTACCCCGCTCCTGTGGTGTGTAGATAAGGGAAAGGCTTTAAATTTTTTACAAGAGATACATGAAGGGGAATGTGGAAATCATGCTGGGAGGCAGTCCACAGCAAAAAAGGCCATCCGCCAGGGGTATTATTGGCCTACCATGGAGAAGGATGCGAGTGACTTCATGAGAAGGTGTGACAAGTGCCAGAGACATGCAAATTACCCCCGACACTCACCAAATGAGCTGGTGAACATGACCAGTCTGTGGCCCTTTGCTGAGTAGGGAATTGACTTGATTAGAGTGTTGCCAACATGAAGAGGAGGAACTAAATATGCGGTGGTAGCAGTCAATTATTTCACTAAGTGGGTGGAAGCAGAGCCTTTAGTCAAGATAACAGCTAAGAAAATCACCACCTTTGTCAACAAGTATATCGTCTGCAGATTTGGAGTACCCTACAAGATTATCCCTGACAATGGAACGCAGTTTGAAGGAGGAATATTTGAGGAATACTGCAAGGAAAAAGGAATCAAGAGGAGTTTCTCCGCATTAGTACACCCACAAGCCAATGTACAAGTAGAGGCCATCAACAAGATCCTAAGAAGGAACTTGAAAACAAAATTGGAAAAGTTGAAAGGGGCCTGGGTCGAGGAACTCCCCAATGTACTCTGGGCCTACAGGACCACCCCTCTTTCCACCACTGGGGAGACGCCTTTCGCCTTGGCCTATGGCTGTGAGGTTGTCCTTCCGATAGAAATGAAGATTAACTCCATCTGCACGCAAGCATATGATGACTAGGCTAATATCGCAGCATTGGTCGGGAATTTGGACCTGCTGGAAGCCAATAGAGAAAGGGCACAACTGAGGTTAGCCACATATCAGCAACGAGCAGTGAGGTACTACAACTCAAGGGTACAAGAGAGAATGTTCAGGGTAGGAGACTTGGTACTGAGGAAAGTACTCCCCAACATGCGAGACCCGGGGGCGAGGGTACTAGGGGCGAACTGGGAAGGACCCTATCAAGTCGCTCAATGCATACCACCAAACACCTATAAACTGGCCCGCATGGATAACTCTGTCATACCTCGAGCATGGAATGCGGAACACCTCAAGAAATACTACCAGTGAGACTTCTACACCCGGTGCAAATAAGACCTATGTTTAGTTTGTTCCTTGTTATGTTAACTTAGTAGATAGGAATCAAAGAGGCTACCCGGGTAACCTCCCAATTAGGTGTAACCCTTTCATATATGTCATTGTAACCTGCCTGCTATGAATGAAACTGTTCGAAACTTCACATGTTATTTTTCTTCTCTATAGCATCCACCAAAGTGCCTGCTGGAATAAATTCCACCAAGCACTTGGGGGGGTAGGGCATGAGGCAAAATATATAGCAAACAAGAGGATCCTAAAAGGACCCTTATATCAGGAGGATCCTAAAAGACCCCTTATATCAAAAGGATCCTAAAAGGACCCCTGATATCAAAAGGATCCTAAAAGGACCCCTTATATCAGAGGGATCCTAAAAGGACCCCCTATCAGGAAGATCCTAAAAGGCCCCCCTTATTAGGAGGGCCTTAAAAGGACCTCTTATATCAGAGGGATCCTAAACGAGACCCTTATATACATTTAAACCCCCTTATAAATCAAGAAGAAGACCTTGTAAGGTATCGCTTGAGTTCACAAGGATTAGCTACCCTTATGAACATCAAGGAGGCTAAAAGGTCGTACAAAATGACCCTAAATAAGAGTAAGTACTTCCACAAGAGGAAGTGCCTCAGGGGAAGTACCCTCCGATAAGCCTAGAGCGGCCACCAAGCCATCTAACCAAAAAGGGTCCTAAAAGAGACCCTTGCAAAAATAGTACTATGAATAATGACGAGAAGGACACTTCTCGCAAGAAATAATAAGCGCGCGCAAAAGTATATAAAAGGATAACTAGAACCCAAGGGGTCAATATATCCTTATAGGAACAATCAAGAGGCACCAAAGAGGGACCTATTGAACCCCTTTGCATGGGCTCCAAAGGACCTCAAGCCTGATAAATAAAAAAGAGAACCTATGGAACCCCCTCGTGCGGGCTCAAAAGGACCTCGAACACAGAGGAGTAAAGATGAATGATCACATATGTATATATATAAAAAAGAGTTTTGATAACATAACAGGACTTGGAGAAATTACAAGCAAAATAAGGCTCAAATGAGCATACATCCACATTGGACTAACTGGCAAAAATCGCAGAATGATAATCTCAAGGCCTCCTGCCATAGGAGTTCCACTCAGCCGCCTTGGCAACGGCGTGCTCACCAGAGGAGGAGAAATCGAAGTTAGGATTCTGCCTCCATACTCCGTAGAGGGTGTGCTCTATGGATCTATACTCAATATCCGCCTTGTCCGTCTCTAAGGAAGCGACCCTCCCCTGCAACACTGCGATGGTAGCCTTTCCACCCTCAAGTTCGGTCTCTAAGAAAGTGACCTTTTTCCTGCAGCATCGTGGCCTTGTCAATCGCCCTCTTCTTCTTTTTTGATGAGGAAGAGGCCTTCACCAGGGCCTTCTCTAGCTTAAGCTTGGTTTCAGCAAGTTCCTTCTCGAGCCCCTGGACCTGGACCGTAAGACGATCCCTCTCAGCATTCGACGTGGAGAGGTCTTGAGCCGAGTCGGCAAATCGCTGAGCCACTATATAGGTCTACACAAGAAAAATAACAATAACAATGATAAGCAACAAAAAATAAGAGAGAAAAGGGATAAGGCTGACGTAAGATGCGTAAACTCACCCAAGCAGCGGAACGTGCAAGAGTCTCCCCGAGCTCCAACATGGCAAAATTCCCAAGACCACTCCAATCAGCCTCAGGAAGATTCGTGGAGACTTGGACATACCGTCGCCCATAAGAGGCCTTCATGCAGCCCACCCAGGGCGCCCCTTTCGAGCCAAGGGTGCTTGGCTGGGTAAGGACAGAAGACCTACTCGCCAAAGGAGGAGGGGGCGCAGGAAGATCGGAAAAATGAGCCCCCGATGGACTAGGAGGGGGCGCAAGAAGATTGGAAAAATGAGCCGCGATGGACCAGGATCAAGGGAAGCCTGAGGGAAAGCATCGAAGTCCTCAGAAGAAGGACAGACAAAACCCCTCGGCATGGCCTGTTGATCCTGGGAGTGGGAGGCAATGTCATGGTCTGTAAGGGCTAAAGGAGGGCACCCCTTGGGAGACAAAGATGGCCAGTGGGGTTGCCCATGTCCTGGGGAGACCCCTTCTGGCACACGCTCAGCCTCACCCCCGTCCGAGCGATGTTCAGCCAAAACAACCATTTTTCTTCTTTGTTCCAGAAATAGTCCACAACAACTCAGGCTCCGAAACCGGGGACAACTTGTGAAATTTGAGTTTGGTCACAGTGAAGAGGTGTACATCCATCTTTTTGGCAGGATCAGCCTCGAGGAATTTATCCACTGCATCCGCCTCTGACCTGATAACTTCAGGCACGACAAAATACTCTGCACAATTAACACAGTTGCCGACACAAACATAAGTTCCAAAACAGTAAGTTCCGAAAAAAAACTTGAAGTACTTACTAGGAGTTGAGCGAAAGTGCTCACGAACAGAGAGGGGGCCTTTCACAAAGAAGAAGTCATGCTTCCAAGACCCTGGGTTGGATACAGAACCCTCTATCAAGGAGACCGATGTATTGGCTTTTTGCAGGAAATAAAAGCCCTTGGATTTAGGAGAGGGCATGAGGTTGTACATGAAGTGCACCTCTTGGGCTGTGGGAGCACACTTGAAGCACTCCATATATGCAATAAAAAGGCAACTCAAGGTCAGCCAGCTGTTGGGTGCCAACTGGAGCGGAGCAAGGTCAAAATAGTTGAGAACCGTGATGAAAAACGGGTGTAATGGGATTGTGCCACCCACTTTCAAATTATGCTTGCTCATGGCCACGTAACCCGGATTTGGGCAATCAGCCCGACACTTGTTCAAAGGAACGTATAATTTGTATTCTGGGCCAACACTGTAGTTCCCCACTATCTCCAACAATTTATTTTCAGACACATGGGACACTAGGGTGGATGCCAATAGGGGGCCAGTGTCTTGATCCTCAACAGTCACCTGTCGTTGCGCTCTCTTCGACATATCAATAGAACCAAAAGAAAAAGGTGAGGTGGAAACAAGGCACTTTACCCTCCATTTTTTCTTTCTAGCAAGGGTCTTCCACCGAGGCATCGAGTGTGAAAGCACTAAGCAAGGGTAGATCGAGAATAAGGGTTGAGGAGAAGATGGGATGACCCCATGAAAATTATTAGGGAAAAGTGGGGTAGGAGGCTCAGGCGGGAGATTTCCCTCCATAAACTCCAACTCCATCCGCAAATCCAAAAGGGTCACCCTAAGGGTCGCTACATGGTCGTTAAGGTCAAGAGGGAAAAGCACTTTGTCTTCCCTAAAAACTTAGTCTATGTCACTCTCTACCACCTAGATTTTACGCCTAAGTTCAGCCATGTGCTCAAGATGACGAATACGGGCCTGCCTTAAGGTGTCATGGCCCCCGGAGGAGCGTCGAATGATCCTTCACATGCCATGAGACCTCGCCCCGAAAGCAAAAAAGGTTCACATATAAATGAGACGATTGCTACAAAACACAAAAGAATTGGCTCAAAACCTCTAGGCACAAGCGCTCTAAATAACCAACTACGGGGTATGAATGAGGGCATCCAACTGGGTTAACTCACGATGAGCTCAGGCCAAAGTACCCTTTCCCGAGTGGTGCTAATTTGGACCCAATAAACATGAGGAAGAAAGAAAGTATACCTCAAGCAAGTAGAATTGGTCGCTGTCGTGGTCAAAAAGAGGTCGAGGGCCAAAAGCACCGTCACGGTCAAAGAAAGGCAAATGGTCAAAAGTACGCATTTGCACAAATAAAGGAAAATGATGTTTTAGTCCCTAAGCACCCACATGAATATGGGCATGAAAAAAAAACGAAATGACATAAATAATAAAAAGTGAGGTGGTGAGGAATCGAGCTCCTCACCTCTTGAAAAGAGTAAGGTTTCCAAAACCACTAAGCCAAAGAAATAAAGGGTGAAGGATAGGCTAGACATGAACGGCTATTTATAAGGATCATGATCTCATCTTAGCCATTAAGTCTAGTACTTGATCTATTGTCAAAAATGAAGCTAAACACCTGCATTGGGATCTGCGAAGCCAAATAATGGGCTCACACCTAAGCTCAAGCAATAACAAGGATCATCATAGACAACGCCTATGCTTTCAGGATACCATACCAAAGAGTCTACCAGAGCGCCTAAAGGCCCTCTCCTAGACTGGGGGGCAAGTGTGGATGCTGGAAATTCTACACCGCTAAAAGACCTGCATCTCATGCCTAAGGTCCCTGGGAGATCCAAAGCAACCATGTCTGAAATCCCTTTTATCCCTCGAAAGGATGCCCGAACCAACCTTGCTCCAAATGACCACTTCGCCTTGGGCACCCACGAGCGCCCAGACGTCTCATGAGACTCGTTGCCTCGCACCAGCCAAGGTGCCTCGCACCTCACAAGTGCATACGGCGCCTCGCGCCCACGTGGCCTCGCAGGCACATGAGGGTCTCGCACACGCCCCTGATGTCGCATAACCTCCTCGCGCACCCCAGGCGTCTCACGAGCCATCTCACCCTTGCCTCGCCCCGCGCATCGGCCGCGCCATCGGTCTTATGAGACGGTTGTCTCGCCCTCACCTCGCCTCGTGCATTAGCTGCGCCATGGGCCTCGCAAGATGGTTGTCTCGCCCTCACCTTGCCCCGCGCACCAGCCGTGCCATGGGCCTCGCGAGACAGTTGTCTTGTCCTTACCTCGCCCTACGCATAAGCCACGCCATGGACCTCGCGAGATGGTTGTCTCACCCTCACCTCACCCCACGCATCAGCCGCGCCATGGGCCTCGCGAGACGATTGTCTCGCCCTCACCTTGCCCCGCACATCAGCCGCGCCATGGGCCTCGCGAGACGGTTGTCTCACCCTCGCCTCGCCCCATGCTTCAGTCGCGCCATGGGCCTCACGAGATGGTTGTCTCGCCCTCACCTTGCCCTGCACATCAGCCTAGAGCCCATTATAAAAGGAACCCCACTTCCACATGGAAGGGGGTTGGAAAAAATACTGTAGCTGGACACAAAAGAGAAATACAAGTTCTTTCCTCCATTTTCCTTCTGCAACTATTTTCTAAGTTTCTGTTTAGATTTTTTATGCTCTTCATTTATAAGCATTATACTTTAATTTTTCTAACTTAACTTCGTTGACGAGTTCTCACCGTCAACAGTATTAATTACAATAACCGCGAAGGGAAAAGGAGATAGCGGAGTTAAAAGATTCAGCTAAGAACTAAGGACTCCAAGTAAGTTAGCCTTTCTCTTTCTTGGCTACAACATGAATATACTAGCATGTGCTTGCAGTAGTAGATTACACTAGTTTTATTTGGGTCATTAAGACCAGGGTATGCTTAGTGCTTACTCTTGCAATGCTTTGGCATTTTGCGGCTAAATGGTAAGTAGGTTCGGGTTGGAGCCAGAACCCTAATGTAAAATAGTCTGGGTTAGAGTGAGGACATGGTAAGTACATAGTCCAGGTTGGAGCCAGGACATGATAAGTATATAGTTCGGGTTGAAGCCAGGACAATGGTAATATATTCCGGGTTGAAGCCAGCACTTTGTAAATATATAGTCCGGGTTGGAGCCAGGACATGGTAAGTATATAGTCCGGGTTGAAGCCAGGACAATGGTAATATAGTCTGGGTTTGAGCCAGGACAATTGTAATGCCCTACTTCCTTAGAGTTGTTACTAAGTGAGTTTAAAACGTGTAATTAACTCGCTAATCGAGGTTTTAGGTTAAAAGTGTGGCTAAACTGTAATAAAAGTCATATAATTTGAAAATGTAGTCATTCATTGGAATTATAAAGCATTATACATTTGGGATCCCCAAAATACTGTTTAAAAATATTTACAACTCAAAAATATGATTAAAGTCGACTAAACGACAGAATTTAGGTTAATACATAACATCTCCCAAAAATACCCCTGGTCGTGGCAGCCAAGCAGGCCAAACATGTACACGTCGCTCCACGCTCTCTGTACTCATGATTGGTCGACCTTTCCCTTACCCTTACCTGCACCATAGAGCACCCGTGAGCCGAAGCCCAGTAAGAAAACTCAACACAGACAATCAACATATGCATATCTATCATTTAGCATATAATAATGCAGCCAACAGGCTAAACACTTAGCGGCCATGCCGTCCCAGGCGGTTTACCAGGCCCTGGGTTCACGGTCTATACCATGAGGATGAACCAAGCATCCGAGAAGGGTCTCACCCTAGCGGCTTGCACTCCGCGTGCTCAACGCCACTCCCGACCCTTTGCCATACTCGACCTTGCACTCCATGTGCTTAACGCCGTTCCCGGCCCCTTGTCGTACTCAGCTTCCTACCGTTCTCGGCCTTCGCCGTTCATTCACAAATATGCAATACATAGCATATAATCAACAAATACTTAAACAAATACAATCATAAACAATAGGGCTATGCCCTGTAACACAATCACATAGGGCCGTGCCCTGCAATACAAACTATAGGGCCACGGCCTACTCTATAGGTACAAAAATTTTCTTACCTGTGTCCCAAGCTTCCCGATAACCGATATCCTGAGCATAATCCCCTAGTCCGAGCCTCGCTGAGAACCTAGTCACAACGAATAAAAAACATCCATCCATCAAGCTCTAATCCATTATATAACTTTAGGATATAACTCTAGTCGCTGGGACTTTCAATTCTATCAATCCGGGTGATAAAATCCATCCCGAGCCTTAACTTTTGAGTTCCCTAGCCAAAAACCTTCTCAGGGTCCAAAAACCCCCCCAAGAGATGCGACCCGCCTCAACTAGAGGCTCAGCCTCCCCAAATCTCAAACACGCGTTGCGACCCAACCAAAGGGGCGCCGAGGCCCGCCCTTCTTTTTGGCCCCCATCTGTTCTAGAGGGCCGTGACTCACCAAGAACAGAGTCGCGACCCAACCCCTTCGAACCCAGAAAAATCCCTCATTTCAGCAACCAAAACTCAGCCAATTAACTCAACATCAATCCAACAACACAATTTAACTATCACAGTAGTTCTAGAATGGTCCCAGCAACAAAACCCAACAAAAAGCTAGCTTAAAACTTCATCAACACATGTGGGTTCTTGAGAGTTTCCATCATAATATAACATGTTTTCAAATAACTCCACTTCCCTTGATTCAATTATCACATTACACTCCAAGTTTAATAGCCTATACACCTTGCTATTTGAGGCATAGCCTACAAATGTACACTTTACAACCCTTAGACCCAACTTGGTCCTTTTAGGCTCCGTGCTCTAGCAATAAGCAAGACACCCCCACACTTTAAGATAGCCTAGGTTAGGCTTCTTTCCTTTCCATAACTTATATGGAGACACATTGTTCTTTTTCATAGGAATTTGATTTAATATGTGACACACAGCAAGCAAAGTTTCACCCCACAAATTATAACACAATTTAGCATGTAAAAGTATAGAGCTAATCATCTCAAGATATGTCTTATTCTTTCTTTCATCTATTCCATTTTTTTGTGGAGTGTATGGTGCAATGCATTCATGTATAATATCATATTTTTTACAAAACACAATAAAATTATTTGAAAAGTATTCACCACCTCTATCACTTCTAAGAGTCTTATTTTCCTTTCCGATTGATTTTCTACTTTAGCTTTATATATTTTAAATGCATTAAATGCCTCATCCCTACTCTTAAGTAAATACACATAAGTTTACATAGAGCAATCATCTATAAAAGTTATGAAGTTTCTATTTCTTCCTCTAATCAACGTGCCATTCTTGGATTTTGAATATCTATCAAGTTTGAATATCTAGCAACACTTGGAAAAGGTTTCTTAACCATTTAATATTTAACACATTTATCATGATCATTCACATCACAATTAATTAATCAATATTTAACAATTCTTTTAATTGTGTTATAACCTATATGAGCAAGTCTATTATGCCACAAAGTAATAGAACTATAATTAATGACATTGCAAGAATTAGAAGCCATATTATTATTGTCATTGTCAAGAGTACATATTTTGATCATCCCATCACATAAATAACCTTTTCCCACAAAGTTCTCAATTTAGTAAAAATGAGTTTACCGAATTCATACTCCATTTTGATACTGGATTTACTAAACAGACTTCCACTTATAATGTTTCTATTCATATTGGGAACATAAAAAATAAGAGCTTGGGTCACTTTCTTTCAGTTAGTGAAGAACAAATCAATGCAACCCCTTCCCAGTACCATGGTGTAGAGTCCCAGAATGTTTACTTAGTTAGCTAGTTAGTAGTAGTTATTGTATTTTAGATTTCGTGGATTTTGGTTCAAACTGGGACTTAGTTGGAAAGTCCTAACAATAGTTATGGATTTGATAAGTTTAACCTATAATTTAAGAATATTAATTATAACATAAGGTTTGATTAATATTGCTGGTCACAAATATGATATTTATTATAACCTAAGGTTTAGATAGAGCCAATAGGAATATGACACTTGTCATAAGCATGATTATTAAGGAATTAAGTATTTTAATGATTAAATAATGAAATATAAGCTTTAGTCTTCACCAGAAACTGTTAGGGTCGTAGTTTGACTCAGTCAAAGTAGTTATCCAACCTTAATTATGCTAAAAAAGTGCAATTACATGTTTAAAATATTCACGTATGCCGATATATCGCAACTGGGAGCCAATATATCGCCTGACGAAGAATACAAAAAACACGTTGACGTTGCATGATCGTACGAAAGGAGGCTCAAGATTAGGGCAGAGCCGATATATCACCACATAGGGGCGATATATTGCCCTAAGTAGTTATTTTTTTATATTTTAAAATCAAGCCTTGACTCCTTAGACCTACCTCTGAATAGTTTTGACCGAGTCTTTAGCCTCTAATTGACTAATATTCAATTATTTTCAATTTTATTCATTATTTTTATTCAAAGCCAAAAAGAAGATATTTATTCCTAGAACTTTATAAATAAGACTTAGTACCCAGCCCTTCCACTCTCTCTTCAAGCTGTGATCAGAGACTCCAAGGTGCTAGTGATTCCATAGAGTGATAAACACTTGGGTTGGGAAAAAGCTTTGCCATTCTTAAGCTTTATAAAATACTTGGAAAGTGAGGTTGGTGTATTTCGGTATTGGAGTTAGACCATTCCATAAGGTCAACTAAGGTACTATTATTCTTTAAGTCCAGTTCTTTAAACGACTTTAGTTTTTCTTTTGTTCCTTTTATTCAGATCCTAACTTTTGATATTGGTTTTTGATTAGGATCTTGAAACTTAAAGATCTTCCTTGGTAAGTTTTGTTTTGAAGGTTTAGTTTCCACAATTATTCTTTACCCTTTAGAAATACTCACCATTTTTATTACTGGTTTTAGGAGTGTTCCAAGTCCCACATTTGTTCTAAAAAATCCTGGTTTTGGTAAGGAAAATAGGATAGTTTTTATATGCCTGTATGTTATGATTATGCTATAATATGTTATGTTATGATATGTTATAGTACATATGTTTTGGGGCTTATAGTTGCTTAAATAGCAAACCCCAACACTTTTATGTTCTTGGGGCTTATAGTTGCTTAGTTAGCAAACCTCATTGTATTTTTAGGCTTATAGTTGCTTAGCTAGCAAACCCCAATATTTACCATGTACATGAGTTATAGTTGAGATATATGTTTTATAGTGTGTGTTTTGTTATGATCTTATGTTTACGTTTGATGTTATATATATGTTGGTAGATTTTCCTTGCTGGGCATTAGGCTCATTCCTTTTTCCTTTTAGTGTGATGCACGAAAATAGATACAAAGGCGGAAGGATTCTTGGAAGCTTGGTGTGTGTGATGAGGTGAATGGAGTGGATGGGCTGCGTGTCGATTCGAGGACGACGTTATTTTCTTTAAATTGCATTTTTATGTATTTTTCGCATTTAGCTTTGTAAATAATTTCATTTAAAGTTATGTTTTATTTTAAAACAATGAGCTCATTTATGTATTACAAATATTACTTTACAGATTTCAATAAAGTTATGAATTTTTCTCATGTATGTTCTCTTCAAAGTAGTAGTTATGTCTAGTAGGGTTAATGATCTAAGTCTTAGAAATAGTTGGGTGATTACAGTTGGTATCAAAGCAACGGTCCATTTACATGAAATTCTCCTTGATACACACGCTCAAGCTCTGAATCTAACCGCCAATGTAAGTATTTATGTTTTAGTTATTATGTTTATGTGTTTTAGCTAACAGTTTAGTCTTATGTTTTCAGTTAAAGATATGGATGAAGCTTTATCATATAACGATATCTGAGCCATTAAGACCTTAAAAAGGATTAGAGAACCAAGAAATAAGGTAGGAATATTGGAAAGAATCACTCGGAGATTTCTTTTATTCCATAAGCAAATAATGATGAGAGCTACGGAGCAATTTTTTTTTTTTTTTGATCAAGAAGAAGAATTGAACTTCATTAATCCACCTATCAAAAAATACAAACCAATCAAACTAAACAAACAAAGGCTATAAACTCAGCCAACTCCGCCTAAAACAAGAGATAACCCTACCTAAAATACAATCTCAAGCAACTACAAACCAGCCCACCCAACTAATTACATTGTTATTTTAGCTAAAAATCTATGTTCCTGTGTAGATAACTTCTTATTTTTTACAATGTAAAGTTTGTGTTGTATTGTAGATTTTATCTCAGTTGCAATAGCAATAGTAGTCCTAGAATAATTGTCAAAGACACATCTATTATGTTTCCTCCATATGATATAGACCACAGCTACCAAAATCATGTTTGTGATATAAAATATAATGCCATGATTTCTGCTAGAAAGCCAAATCCTCCAGCTATCAAATTCAGTAGGCCAGGCACTAAAAGCCATCCAATCAAATATAAGGTCCATAATATGTTTGGAAAGAGTACAGGCAAAGAAAAGATGGGAGCAATATATTTTAGTAATTAGGCTTTTCAGAGATTTTCCTTTTGTAATTGCTGCTTTGGAATAAATATGGGAGACAATAGATGTTGAAGATGAAATACCATCGGCTATGAGATATTATTTTCTCATAATTAGGTTTACCTCTAAGATGGAATTCCAATTCACACAAGAACAAAAGAATATAATTTTTACGAATCTTCCGAGAGGAATTTTTTAGGCTCACGAAAATGATGACTATGAAGAAATAGATGAAGATATGTTAGATGAAGGATCTGATGTAGAAGATCCCAATTTTTAGAATAGATTAGTTTCTTTATTTATTTTATTTATTATTTTTCCTTTATGATTGTACTTAGTGAAAACTGTTTTTCCAAATTAATATCATTGTTATTTTGATGACATGTATGAGTTTGATTTAAAATTTTGCAATCATAATAAATAATGACTATGTTTGGTGAGGGTGGATACAAATCAATGAACTAGGGTTCTATATTGAGAGTTAGGGGGCCATAGTAGTGGGAACGATTTTACTAATCCCAGCCCTACCTCAGTATGGTTAACTTTGGAACAACGATGAGTTTCGAGCCTGAGAATTAAGTCATATAGGATAATTAGAAACACATTTAGATTATAATAAAGATGGCTTATTTTTCAATGTTTAGAAACACACCCTAATTATAAAGAAGGCTTATATAATTTTTTTTCATAAGAAGTCATAATTAATAGATTCGAGTTATGTTTGCTAAAATTAAGTTTTTGTTTTAGAGCATATTAAGGTAAGTTCTAACATGTTTCTCTCAACTGTTAGAACTCTGCTGAAGATGTCGCTCAGAAGATCTGCTCGCAACAATGACAATGCCTCCAACGTTGTTCCAGAGACGAATGAAGCCCCTCCAGTTCAAAGAAGGGGAAGGCGTGCAACCAATGCTGTTGTTAATGAAGGTGCGCCGCCGCCGCCGATCAACAACACTGCAGAAATTGCCAGGCTTCGACAGCAAGTTGAGGAATTATTGCAGTAGCAGCGACAACAGGCTCAACCTCATACTCAAACTCAGCCACAACCACAGCCTCAACATATGGCTCAAGCACCCCATCAAGTAGGTCCTTATGGGGGATGGCCAATGGCGAACTATGCGCCATACCCAGCTCAACATGTGGAGCCTATCTATGAACGGTTTCGAAAGCAACACGCTCCAAACTTTGAAGGGACAACCGACCCCTTCGAGGCGGAAGAATGGCTCAGAAATGTAGAGCCAATCCTTGTACACATGAATCTCGGCAACGCGGACCGCATATCCTGCGTTTCATCTCTACTTAAGAAGGATGCTAGAATATGGTGGGACCTAGTACAGCAGACTCACGATGTCGCCACCATGACGTGACCAGATTTGTGGAGCTATTCCACAAAATGTACTACAACTCAGTTGTCATTGCTTCAAGGGTCGAGGAGTTCGCTAGGCTAAAGTAGGGCAACTTGACGGTAGTAGAGTATGCTCGGCAGTTTGACCGATTAGCTAAGTTTACATCAGAAATGGTTCCAACTAATTTTCTGAGGGTGACCAAGTTCGTTAGAGGGCTTTGACCAAAGATTGAGCTAGGGGTTAAGTTTGCAAACCCGAGAAATACTACTTATGTCGATGTTATAGAAGCGACAATAGAAGTGGAAAGGCTTCAGGCGAATGTTAGTAAAGAGGAGGCCAGTAAGCCTAAGCGTAAACAGTCAAATCAACCCCAGAATGGTCTAAACAACCACAACAGCAACAACTAGTAGTCCAACAATAGTAATGGTCAGAAAAGAAGGCATCCTGACAACAAGCAATCCGACAACGATAAAAGGGCACGGACAAACAATGGAGGCAATAGGCCAGGTTATGTAGAATACCCGCAATGTGCTAAATGCCAAAAGAAACATCTGGGTAAGTGCTATGCAAACACTAAGGGATGCTACTACTGTGGTTAGGAAGGTCACCGGAAGAAAGAATATCCCCAGCTCAAGCCAGAGGGGAAAAGAGACGACAAGAGGGTTCCTGCCAGGGTATTTGCTTTAACCCAAGGAGAAGCGGATGCTAGCAATAAAGTGGTTACAGGTCAGGTTTCTATGCTCCATAATATATGTTATGTATTATTTGATTCGGGAGCCACTCATTCGTATATCTCGTTAGGAATGATAGAGAAATTAGGCAAACCTTGTGAAAAATTTAGAACTAGGTTTGTAACAGAGTTGCCTTCGGGCAAAGTAGTCCTATCATCACAGATAGTGCGAGGCGTACCGATCAAGATAGAGGATGTAGAACTAGAAGGAGACCTGATAGAACTGGAGATTAAAGACTTCGACGTGATACTTGGAATGGATTGGATAGCAAGGCATGGCGCAAACGTAAGCAAGTGATGTTCGAAACTCCTGACGGTTAGAAACTATGCTTTATGGGAAAGGTTTCAGGTTTACGCATGTCACTTATTTCATCACTTAAAGCTCAGATGATGATAGAAAAAGGATGTAAATCATTTCTAGCTAGCGTCACGGATGTGGTAAAAGAAACACTGCTAAAATTTGGAGACGTTCATATCATAAAGGAATTTCCAAAAGTATTTCCTGATGACTTACCAGGGTTGCCGCCGACTCAGGAAATTGACTTCACAATCGAATTAGTACCGGGCACCGAGCCTATCTCTAAGGCACCATATCGGATGGTACCTACCGAACTGAAGGAGTTAAAGACACAGCTACAAGAACTCTTAGACTTGGGATTCATTAGACTGAGTCATTCGCCATGGGGAGCACCGATTCTATTTGTGAAGAAGAAGGACGTGAGTATATGGATGTGCATAGATTACTGCGAGCTGAATAATGTGACGATTAAGAACAAGTATCTGCTACCCTAGATTTATGACTTGTTTGATCAATTCCAAGGAGGGACCATGTTCTCAAAGATTGATTTACGATCCGGGTATCATCAGCTCAAGGTACGGGAAGAAGACATTCCTAAGACAACTTTTAGAACTCATTATGGGCATTATGAGTTTCTAGTCATGTCTTTTGGTCTTACCAACGCTCCAGCCGCATTTATGGACCTAATTAATAGGGTATTTAAGGACTACTTAGATAAATGCGTTGTGGTATTCATTGACGATATCTTGGTGTACTCAAAGGATAAATTCGAGCATGAGGAACAGTTAAGATTGATCTTGTTACGACTAAAGGAGCATTAACTTTATGCCAAGTTCAAGAAGTGCCAATTTTGGCTTTCACAAGTATCATTTCTCGGCCACATAGTATCCAAGGACGGAATTGTTGTAGACCCATCTAAAGTGGGGGTTGTGAAGGATTGGCCAAGACCAAAGAATGCATCTGAAGTAAGAAGTTTTTTGGGACTAGCAGTTTATTATCGGAGGTTTGTAGAGGGTTTTCTAAGATAGCCACTACACTTACCAACTTGACCCGGGAAACAGCAAAGGTTCAACTGGACAAATAAGTGTGAAGAGAGTTTCCAATTGCTAAAGGATAAGATATGCTCAACACCAGTACTTTGTGTACCGACACCCAATGACAAGTTTGTAGTCTACTGTGATGTGTCAAAGCAAGGGTTGGGTTGTGTACTGATGCAGAATGACAAAGTGAAAGTCTACGCCTCAAGGCAGCTAAAGGAATACGAGCAACGCTATCCAACACACGATATGGAGTTGGCTGCAGTGGTCTTTGCATTGAAAATCTGGTGCCTCTATCTTTATGGAGAATGGTGTAAGATTTATACGGACCACAAAAGTTTAAATTATTTCTTCACTCAGAAAGAGCTCAACATGAGGCAACGCAGGTGGTTAGAGCTAGTGAAGGATTATGACTACGAAATCTTATACCACCCTGGAAAGGCAAATGTAGTTGCTGATGCGCTAAGTAGGAAGAATTATGGAAGTCTAGCATCATTAGCCAGAAAAGAAAAGTTGTTACAGCAGGAGCTGATCAATGCTGGAATAGAAGTAGTCATTGGTAAACTAGCTAACTTGTCCATCCAGTTAAGTCTGTTAGAAGAAATACGGATTGGGCAAGGGCATGATGACATGTTAGTCACACATATGGATGTAGTTAGAGAAGGGAAGTTCACATATTTCTCAATATCAAGTCAAGGTTTATTGAGATATAAGGATCAGGTATGCGTGCCAAATGATCAAGGGATTAAGATGAAGATTCTAGAAGAAGCGCACAACACCCCATACTCAGTTCACCCAGGGTCGACCAAGATGACTCACGATCTTAAGGCACTGTATTGGTGGCCAGGAATGAAGAAGGATATAGCAGAGTACGTGTCTAAATGTTTAGTATGCCAGCAAGTGAAAGCAGAACATCAGCAGCCTGCAGGCTTATTGAAACCACTTAGCATTCCAGAATGGAAATGGGACGACATAGCCATGGATTTCGTGACGGGCTTGCCCCAAACGAATAAGCAACACGACTCAGCTTGGGTAGTAATAGATAGATTAACCAAGTCAGCTCATTTTCTTCCTGTCAAGACTTCCTACACAGCAGAACAATACACAGACATTTATGTTCAAGAAATAGTAAGACAGCATGGAATCCCTAAGACAATAGTGTCCGATAGAGGATCAGTGTTTACATCGAGATTTTGGGGAAGTTTGCAGTAAGCCATGGGTACCAAGTTAAGTCTTAGTACATCATTTCATCCACAGACCAATGGTCAGTCCGAGCGTACCATACAGATTTTAGAGGATATGTTGCGCGCTTGTGTACTTGATTTTGGAGGATCCTGAAGTAAGTACTTGTCACTGATAGAATTCTCCTACAACAATAGCTACCAGTCAACGATTGAGATGACACCTTACGAGCTACTTTATGGAAGGAGGTGTCGATCGCCGTTACATTGGGATGAAGTAGGAGAAAGGCAACTACTTGGACCCGAAGTTGTTAGAGAAGCTCAGGAAGTAGTAGCATTGATTAGAAAACGTATGCTCGCTGCTCAAAGCCGTCAGAAAAGTTACGCGGATGCCAAGCGGCGTGATGTGGAATTCAAAGTCGAAGATCAAGTCTTCTTAAGGATATCTCCTATGAAAAGTGTGAAGCGGTTTTGGGAAGAAAGGCAAGCTTAGTCCCAGGTTTATAGGTCATTTTGAGATATTGGACAAAGTGGGAGCAGTTGCATATAGATTAGCCTTACTGCCAGCATTAGCAGATAGTCATAATGTGTTCCACATCTCGATGCTGCATAGATATGTGTCAGACCCATCTCACATAATCAAGTATGATACGATAGCACTCCAGAAAGACTTGAGTTATGAGGAAGAGCCGGTTAGCATCCTAGATAGAGGGATGAAGGAATTACAGTCTAAGAGTATTTCGATAGTCAGTGTCCTATGGAGAAATAGTTATGAACGGGAGGCAACGTGGGAGTTGGAGGAGGACATGCAAGCTCGGTATCCAAAATTGTTTGGAAAGTAAATTTCGGGGACGAAATTCTTTGTAGTAGGGGAGAATTGTAGAGTCCCAGAATGTTTACTTAGTTAGTAGTAGTTGTAGTATGTTAGGTTCCGTGGATTTTGGTTCAAAGCAGGACTTAGTTGGAAACTCCTAGCAATAGTTATGGATTTTATAAGTTTAACCTATAGTTTAAGAATATTAATTATAACATAAGGTTTAATTAATATTGCTGGTCACAAATATGATATTTATTATAACCTAAGGTTTAGATAGAGCCAATAGGAATATGACACTTGTCATAAGCATGATTATTAAGGAATTAAGTATTTTAATGATTAATTAAGGAAATATAAGCTTTAGTCTTCACCAGAAACGGTTAGGGTAGTAGTTTGACTCAGTCAAAACAGTTATCCAACCTTAATTGTGCTAAAAAAAGTGCAATTACGTGTTTAAAATATTCACGTATGCCAATATATCGTAGCTGGGAGCCGATATATCGCCTGACGAAGAATAAGGAAAACACGTTGACGTTGCACGATCATACGAACGGAGGCTCGGGATTAGGGCAGAGCCGATATATCGCCACATAGGGGCGATATATCTCCCTTAGTAGTTATTTTTTTTTTTAATTTGAAAATAAAGCCTTGACTCCTTAGACCTACCTCTGAATAGTTTTGACCAAGTCTTCCGCCTCTGATTGAGAAATATTCAATTATTTTCAATTTTATTCATTATTTTTATTCAAAGCCAAAAAGAAGATATTTATTCCTAGAACTTTATAAATAGGACTTAGTACCTAGCCCTTCCACTCACTCTTCAAGTTGGGATCAGAGACTCCAAGGTGCTAGTGATTCCATAGAGTGATAAACACTTGGGTTGGGAAAAAGCTTTGCCATTCTTAAGCTTTATAAAATACTTGGAAAGTGAGGTTGGTGTATTTCGGTATTGGAGTTAGACCAATCCATAAGGTCAACTAAGGTACTCTTATTCTTCAAGTCCAGTTCTTTAAACTACTTTAGTTCCTTTTATTCAGATCCTAACTTTTGATATTGGTTTTTGATTAGGTTCTTGAAACTTAAAGATCTTCCTTGGTAAGTTTTGTTTTGAAGGTTTAGTTTCCACAATTATTCTTTACCCTTTAGAAATACTCACCATTTTTATTACTGGTTTTAGGAGTGTTCCAAGTCCCACATTTGTTCTCAAAAATCCTGGTTTTGGTAAGGAAAATAGGATAGTTTTTATATGCCTGTATGTTATGATTATGCTATAATATGTTATGTTATGATATGTTATAGTACATATGTTTTGGGGCTTATAGTTGCTTAAATAGCAAACCCCAACACTTTTATGTTCTTGGGGCTTATAGTTGCTTAGTTAGCAAACCTCATTGTATTTTTAGGCTTATAGTTGCTTAGCTAGCAAACCCCAATATTTACCATGTACATGAGTTATAGTTGAGATATATGTTTTATAGTGTGTGTTTTGTTATGATCTTATGTTTACGTTTGATGTTATATATATGTTGGTAGATTTTCCTTGCTGGGCATTAGGCTCATTCCTTTTTCCTTTTAGTGTGATGCACGAAAATAGATACAAAGGCAGAAGGATTCTTGGATGGTTGGTGTGTGTGTTGAGGCGAATGGAGTGGATGGGCTGCATGTCGATTCGAGGACGACGTTGTTTTCTTTTGTCTATTTAAATTACGATTTCATGTATTTTCCACATTTAGCTTTGTAAACAATTTCCTTTACAGTTATTTTTTATTTTAAAACAATGAGCTCATTTATGTATTACAAATATTACTTTACATTTTTCAATAAAGTTATGAATTTTTCTCATGTATGTTCTCTTCAACGTAGTAGTTATGTCTAGTAGGGTTAATGATCTAAGTCTTAGAAATAGTTGGGTCATTACACTTGGATCTCTTTTCATTTCCCATTTAGACTTCAAGTCCATCCTTTGCAACTTCAAAGGTTTTAAAAAGAGTCTTATCATAGGTTGCATGAATAATGGTAGGGGTGTCATACCACCATCCTTGTACCTTTCCTTGGGTTGCTTTAATTTCAGTCAAGGTTGCAATGATCTCAACATCAAATGCAATTAACTTGGTATCCTTACTTATTAGGTTTGCAATGATCTCATTATCAAATGTATTAACATTAGTATTCTTACTTAGGTTTGCAATTATATCATTATCAAATGCATTGATCTTTGTATTCTTACTTATGTTTGCAATGATCTCATTATCAAATACATTGACAATAGTATCTTCACTTACTTTTCCAATGATCTCATCATCAATTGTATTGACATATTTACCTCTTTTAAGGTTGCATTAGTCTCATCACTACATGTGTAATATATGTAGATTTTATTTAGAGTTATCATATTCCTCATTGAATGTATTATTCTCAATTAGGGTAATGATGCATTCCTCATTGATTGCATTAAATTTAATAAAGTACTCATCATCAAATAAAGTAAGCCGATTAAATTTATTTAAGAGTGCATTGATCTCAAAATCAATTGCCTTAACCCTAATCTTATTATGGTTAATTTTACATTTACCATATTTCACATGATGATCAATAATTTCACCAACAAAACAAGAATAACAAGTCTTGAATTGTTCATTAACATTCATAATTGTACTCTTATTATAAACAATAAACTCAAACTCACAAAAATATGGCAGCAAACATATTTTATTCAATTTCTTGAAATCTACTCATTTAGAAATAAGGAATTTGATGATACCATTGGCTTTAAGTTTGTAATCCCATAGAGGAGCCTCATCCTTTGTTGATGAAGACTTGAATCCATAATCACATTCATGTAGTGCATATCCAAATAGAATTTTCTTTGATCTCCCATAGTTGTGTGTTCAATACAAACCAATTCGTGAAGCAAGGATTTGAAGGTTGTAGAAGAAGAACAAATTTTCCTCGTTGTTGATCATGAAAAAAATGAAAATAAAGTAATTAAAATAGAGATTTTGATTGTTGGGAATTTATGACTTTACTCTTTCTAAATCAACAATGAATAATAGAAATAATTAAATATTACGAGCCCTAGAAACTAATCAATAACCATATTCAAAGTATGAATGAAAATCTTGATAATCAAAGAACCATATTCAAATTATGAATGGAAATCTTGAAAATTAACGATTAAATGATTTTAACATGAATATAGAAACATTTGATTATCAATACTAACAATATAGAAACAATTCATTGTTAGGGTTTAGAGAAATACAACCTTTGAATTGAGCAATTGAATCTTCAAACTTGAGAAACATCTAAAGGATTATACATGAGGAGTATCGCTGTCCAAAATCTCTATTCCAAGCCTTCCCATTGTTGCTTGAAGCTTCATGAAGATATAATGAAATCTGGGATTTAACAAGCCTTTGAAACTCACACAATCAAGCAAGTCTTGGTGAGTTTCTTGGAGAAAACTTATGATCTTTGAGAGCCAAAGACAGTTAGAGATTAGAGAGAGACTTGAAAAGTATGATAAAGGCCTTACAACTCTAATAACCCTTATTTATACTGGAGACAATTTCATTAGGTCTAACCAATAGGTTTAGAGCTTTGAACACTTCATTTGGAGCTAAAACCATGTAATCATATGGACACGTCAAGCGATGCATCACCTGACTATAGGCGATGTGTCACCTCCCTGCAAGCGATGTTTCTCCTCAAATAGTAAGTTGGGTCCAAGGGTTGTAAGATGTGCATTTGTAGGCTATACCTCAAATAGAAAATCTTATAGATTGTTAGACAATATATCTAGTAGAAGAAAATAATGAAGAAGTTAAATGAAATATCCAATAGTACTTTAAACAGAAGATGATCCAAAAACATTCAAAGAAGCTATGTCATCAAGAGACTCCACTTTTTGGAATGAGGAAATAAATGATGGAATAGATTCAATTATGTCTAACCACACTTGGAAATTGGTTTACCTTCCACAAGGGTCTAAACCAACTGGGTGAAAATTGGTATTTAGAAGAAAATACCATCCTGATGGCACCATACAAACTTCTTAAGGCTAGATTAGTAGCCAAGGGTTTTAAACAAAAAGAGGGAATAAATTACTTTGACACATATGCACCGGTAGAAAGGAAAACTTCTATTAGATTGTTATTTTCCTTATTATCTATATATAACATTTATGTTCAGAAATGGATGTCAAAACAAAATTCCTAAATGGAGATCTCGAAGAGGAGGTTTATATGGAACAACCGGAGGGTTATGTTCTTCAAAATTAAATAAGCAAATACACCATCTGATTCAAACATGAAGTTTGAAAAGAATGAAGGAAGTACGGTGGCTCAATGAGAATATGCAAGTGTAACAGGGAGTCTATGTTGGAGATTAGGCTTAATCAACCTTGTCCTGTATTACAACTCAAAGCATAAAACAATAAGTAATCTAACTCTATACGTAGACAATAACAAATTACATAAATGCAAAAGAATCAAAGTATATAGTGGAACTTTCTTGAAGAACAACCTTCAAACACAAAACCACAAAGCTATGATATTATGTGAAATTCATAAAATCACAACCTTCAAACAACCAAAGACATTTTATGGTCCTTGGACCCAACTTGGTCTTTTTAGGCTCCATGCTCTTGCAATAAGCAAGGTACCCCAACACTTTCAGATACTCTAGTTGGGCCTCTTTCCTTTCCGTATCTCATATGGTGAAATTTGATTCTTCTTTAGAGAAATCTGGTTTAGAATATGGCAAGCGCTAAGCGAGGCTTCTCCCCATAACACAAAACTCAAATTCGCATGCAATAGCATAACATTTATTATTTCAACATATGTTCTATTCTTTCTTTCCGCTATACCATTTTTTTGGGAGTGTATAAGGGGTTGTACATTCATGTATTGTACCATGCATCTCACAAAATACATTGAATTCATTGGACAAATACTCACCGCCCCAAGCACTTCTAATCACTTTTATTTTATTTTCCAATTGATTTTCAACTTTGGCTTAATAGATTTTAAATATGTTAAAAGCCTCATCCTTATTCTTAAGCCAGTATACATATGTGAATCTAGAACAATCATCAATAAAGGTAATAAAATATCTATGCCCACCTCTAGTAATTATTCGATTTAATTCACATAATTCCCTATGTGTCAAATCTAACAAGTTAGTTTTCCTTTCAACCCTTGGAAAATGTTTCTTTACAATCTTAGATTTAACACATAACTCACACTTATCATGCTCAACATCATTGCATACAGTTGAACCACTTTTGATAACTCTTTTAATTGTACTATATCCTATATGAGCAAGTATATTATATAATAAATTAATAGAATCAAAACATAACACATAAGAGGAAGATGATCATGCATTATTATCAAAACTGTTGTCTTTGATACACAATTTAATCATCCCAGCACACACATACCCTTTCCGCACAAAGTAGTTGCCCTTGGATAGAATTTTCTTGTCGGACTCAAACATCGCTTTGATGCCAAATTTTCTCAACAAATGCTCACACACAAGATTCCTATTCATATCTGAAACATACAACACATTGGTCAATAAGACCTTCTTTCCAGATGTGAAGTAAAGATCAACATTCCCTTTGCCCAACACCTTGGACCTATGCTCATTCCCCATTAGGATCTCATGCCCATCCTTTGAATCTCCAAAAGTTTTGAAAATCTCTCTATCATAAGTAACATGAATGGTGGCACAAGTGACATACCACCATCTTTGCACTTTTCCTTAGATGGTATTCATCTCACTCAAGGTAGCAACCAACTCCTCTTCGGTTATGTTGACCTTGGATCCATGGTTATGGGGATTTCGATACTAGCATTTTATAGCCATGTGCCCATTCTTTCCACAAACAAAACAAGGGCCTCTTACACCCATGAATTGCCCTTAATTCATCCTTAAGGCTAGATGAGTATCATTCCTTGATTGGGGCTTATTGTGAATTTCCCTTTGGACGGAGAGGGTTTCTCTATGGTGTTAGCCTTGGATGTCCCAACATTAGACTCTTCCATGCACTTGTATCTAGAACAAGACTCATCTTAAATCCTTAGGTGCTTCAAGATCTCTTCCAAAGATATCTCTTCATTTTTATAGAGGATCTTCTTTCTATAGCTTCTTCAAGATGGAGGTAATTTAGCTATAATCCCTCCCACAATGAAGGGTTTTGAATATGTTATCTTAAGAGTAGAAAACTTATCCACAATAACTTGAAGTTCATGTAGTTGGGGGAGTAAGGGTTTAGAATCAAAGAATTTAAATTCCATGTATTGAGTGATAAGGAATTTCTCTGTACCTTCTTCTTTTATTTTTAACTTCTTCTCAAGAGCTTCCCATATCTCCTTTGTCAATGTAGTGTTTGTGTAGAGATCATAGAGACGGTCCGACAACGCATTGAGTATGTGGCCTCCACAAATGATTTCATCCATTTCAATTTTCTTCCTTTCCTTGATCACATATTGAGAATCATCATTCTTTGGGGGCTCCAAATCTTTGTCAAGAATGTTGTGTACCTTCAAAGTTGAGAGGAGGAACTTGATCTTGTCTTGCCATCTTATAAAATTTGAGCCATCAAACCTCTCTAGTCTTATTAGATCTTGAGACATTTAAGGCTCAACTCGTGGCAGAGAGAGAAAGTTGACTTAGAGAAAACTTTTTCTCCAGTATCAATGTTAAAATTCATTTAGTATACTCTTATCCATAGCCACAACTCTTGATTAAGAGATGAGGCAGATGGACATCAAAGAAGCATTTTTAATGGCTTTCTTGATGAGACCATTAACATGGATCAATCAGAAGGATTTAAAGTAGTTGAACAACAAAGTCGGCATGCTAAGTAGATCAATCTATGGACTTAAACAAGCTTCGCGCTTCTGAAACTTAAGGTTAAATGGAAACATTAAGACCCATGGTTTTGAACAAAATGTAGTTGACCCTTGTGTTTAACAACTTAGGGAAAAAGACATTGTGGTTTTCTTAATCCTGTATGTAGATGATATCTTACTCATTGGAAACAATGTCAATAAATTATCAGACATAAACAACTGACTGGAAACAAAACTCCAGATTTCGTTTTAGCAAGTCGTGTTCTTGGTATCCAGATCATCAGGGATAGAAATAACTAAATTTTGGCTCTAACTTAAGGGACATACTTAGGTGGGGTGCTTGGTCGTTACTTTGTAAAAAATTTCGAAAAAGGATGTTTAGCGTCTTGACATGGGATTTATTTTTCTAAGCAGCAT
Source organism: Humulus lupulus (assembly GCF_963169125.1). Classification (NCBI taxonomy): domain Eukaryota; kingdom Viridiplantae; phylum Streptophyta; class Magnoliopsida; order Rosales; family Cannabaceae; genus Humulus; species Humulus lupulus. The sequence goes on along the minus strand of NC_084794.1, from coordinate 101,473,107 downwards.
TGTCCACATACTCCTCAAGAGAAAGAACAGATGTAACGAAATCCTTATGCATTATCTTTTAGAAGTCTAATACATGCTATGTTGTGTATTGTGGTTGGAGATCTGCTATGCAGTAAGAGTGGTGAGAAAGTTCCAGTAAAACCTTGGAAATGAACAATAGAAAGTAGTCGGTATCTTTGATAGACTAGAGACTATATGTTAGTCTATTAAGGTGAATCTTTAAACCTCTTAGGCTACACATATTCAAAATTTAGACTGATGTTGATTACATGAAGACTACTTCTGAAAAGATGTTTACTCTTGAGAGTGGAGCTACGATTTAGAGAAGCGATAGGTTGTCTGCCATCTCAGTAGCTGTGATTTGGAGAAGTGTTAGGCTATCTACCATTTCAAAATCCACCTTAGAGGGTGAGTACTTAGTTGCGCCTATGGCAACTAAGGAAATAGTATGCCTGAAGAAGTTCTACACGGATCTTGGTGTTATTCCAGGAATGGATAAACCACTCATATTGTACTGTGGCAATAATGGGGCTATAGCGAATTCGAAAGAACCTTGAAGTCACAAAAGAACAAGGCATATAAAGAAAAAGTACCACATCATCGAGGATGTGTGGCGAAGGTGTGATGTGACGATGATGAAGATTGCATTGGAAGGCAGTCTTTCATATCCCTTTACAAAGATATAAGCAAAGAGCATAATTGTGAAGCATCTAGAATGAATGGTTTTGAGAAATATATCTCATATTTTAAAAAAAGGGAAAGTGTAAGTTTGTTGGGTTTTATACCCTTATAAAATTAGGGGTGTTCATTGGAACACATCCAATTGATTTAAGCCCATTCGATCCAATCCAAATGAAAACACTATTTAGTTATAATAATTTAGAAGCATACAACACAAATTCAGCTAAATAAGACGCATATATGTAATTTTATGATTATTGGATCGATTCGATCGGTTTTTATTGGATGTTGGACCCCCATCCAACAACCGACCGATCTAATTTGGATTTTTAAAAATTACATCTGATCCGATCCAATAGTAATTGGATATCTAATTTTTAGCAATCAGTTGTAATTGGATCGTTTGGTTGTAATTTTATTGGATATATTCTGCACACCCCTATATAAAACCATGACGGACATGTAACGTGATTTTATATTGTCTATAAAAGTAGTAGAAATCATTTAGTTTAACATTCGTTGTAACGACCCAAAATTTACTAATAAGGCTTAAGGGCCTTGATTAGTGTGTCAGGAGGGAATAATTGGTTTATGTGTGATTTAATTGATTTAATGCATGATTATGTGATAAGCATGCTTATATGATTATATGGATATGTGAAATGCATGACTATGAGTATTAGTATGCATATAGGCCTTATTTAGCTTATAAGGGCATACTTGTAATTTTGGCCCGTTGAGGGCATAAATGTGATTATTTGTGGTAAATGTTGAGACCACATTATTATGTGGATATATTTGCAGCATGTGGCTCGAGACGATCCTAGTGAGCGGTTTAGAGAAATAGTCACGACAGGGATTTACACCTGGCTCGGGGGAAGCCTAGGGGTATTTTTGGGAATTTGGGAAATATATTGGAGATTATTAGACATTGGGGAAAATAACTGGTGATTAATTAGAGGGACACTCGAGGAATTAGCGGGAATGGGAGAAAATGACCAAAATGCTTTTAGAGTGATTAAAATGCTTGGATTTAATTGGGAGGGTAAATGAGTCTTTTGCTTATTAGGAGATATATCTAATATACCTGATGTTTCTTTTTAGAGTATAAGGTAAAGTGGTAGAACCTAAAAGAAAGGAAAAGGAAAGAAAAAAAACAGAGCACTCACGTATCACTCTATCTCTCTCCCACACGATTTCTTCTTTCTCTCTTTCTTTCTTGTGGATTTTGGAGCTGTGAACTCAGAGGAGGTCAAGGCTAGGTCTTGGGAATTTGATCCTTGGAAATGGCTAAGGAGCTTAGCTTGAATTAGCTACCAACTAAGGTAAGGTTTAAAGGTTTTGTCTGAATTTGTCTGGGTTTGTTGTGGTTGATCTCTAAATTTAGATTTTGGATGGGAATTTAAGGACTTGAGCTTGGGGATTTGAGGAACTAAAGTCTGAAAGGAAATTGAAGACAACCTAGGGTCGAATTCTCTCAGCTAAGGTAACAATTTTTGGTCTTGATCATTTGAGTTTTCTGGTTTTCAGATGAAGTTCTTAAGCTTTAAGCTCAATTCTGGTTTTCTGTGCTAGATGATGCTATTAGCTAAGTTATGATGTTGTTAGGCTATGTTGGATGAGATATAGTGGATTGTAGGCTCAATTTGGAGTTTAATTGAGGTTTGGAGTGGGTTTATGGAGCTTTGGCTCAGGGAAGTTCGAAGGAAAACCCATAATATTTTGCATGTGCTGGTTGTAGCGCTAGGCCACGTTTTCTGGGGGGCTTGACTCTAGCGCTGTAGCGCCCACCATATAGCGTTGTAGCGCTTCCCTGTCTCCAAAAATGGGTTTTGGGTATTTTTCTTAGGGTTTTTTCTTGGGGGCTCGAGGGTCGATTCCACCACCCCGTTTGGTGGAATTGGGCTTCCCGAGAGCTTGGGATTGGTTCCAAAGTTGGGTTACGGAATTGAGTTTATATGAGGGTTCTACTTTACGATTGTGACTAGGTGTACGCTAGGGCTCGGACGGGATCGTGCTCGAGGGTAATCTCAATTAGCCAAAGCACTCGGAATCAAAGGTAAGAAAACTGGACCCGGTTATGTGGTTATGTTGGGACTAAGAGTTCCCTATACTTGCATGTAATATTGTATCATGGTATTATGCCATGTGAACATGAAATCAACGACCTAAGAGTGCCGAAATTAATATTTGCGCACAAGGATGCGACTCAGCAACTGGTAGCTGAGGTTAAGTATATAATCACTGAACTCAGCCTAAGCGAGCCAAAGTCAGTGGGACAATCAAAGGGTGCGGCCTAAGGGCGTCGACCCTGGATATTGTGTGATATGCTTATTGTTATTAATATAATGATTATGGCATGCTTATTATCTGGATGAATGGTTATTGGTTTGCAGATTGATATCATTGATTATGTGAACATTGTGACATGCTGAGTATCTGATTGATGATTTTTGAATTATCTGACTATTGATTATCGTTTATGCTCTGCATTAAGGTTTTCTTGCTGGGCGTTGGCTCACAGGTGCTACGTGGTGTAGGTAAGGCAAGGGCAAGGTGGACCAGTCCTGAGTTGGAGAGCTTTGGGGCAGAATGTACATAGTTAGCTGATCGGCCGCCACAACCGAGAGATGATACAGGGACAGGAGAACCTAAAGTGCCTATTTTTCCATTAGAGTGGCTAGTGGTTGTACATAAACTTTGAAATTTTGTAACTGTCCTTTAAAAATTATTTTGGGATCCCATGTATTAAAACGTTTATTTTAATGAGAAATTTCCTGTTTATGACCAAAATATTTTAACCCTAACCTAATTACAACTTTAGGGTCATGTTTTCAACTAAATAACTTGATTAGCAAGTTTTGCACCTTTATAATCACAAAGTATAACGACCTTGGTTATCCAGGGTGTTACATTCATGTTGCTTGCTTATTTTATTACATGATTATTGGAATAATACAAACATTAATAAAATCTCGAACATATAAATAGTTATAATTATAGTGACTAGGTCACAGTGGATTATAGATGTAATTATATGTTCAAAAGAACGAGTCCTAAGATTAGATCAGTGCATTGGATTTTCACTGATTAGGAAATCTACAATATGATCTACTTACACATTCGGGGTGTGATGTCTTGTCCAGGGCATTGACCAAGTAGAGAAGAACGGATGTATTTGGTTACATCGGACTAGGACCGATATTGATTATTGATAGATAAATAAGTATTGTTGTTATTGAATCTAATCAATGTCACAACATTGACTATAGGTTGAGTCGATCTTAATTCTGAGTGATAATATTCTACTAATTATATTCTTTAAATCTTTTGACTTGTTCGTTACCAGCTTACCCTACGGTCTAGCCCATACTTACATCTTGCAGATTTAGTAGTCTAATTGAGTGGGAGTATTATTCATAGATATGAAATCTATAACTTTTGTATGAGAAGTGAAAAGATGATTTCCTTAATTTCTTTGTTCAAAAGGTTAAATGATTGAGATCTCATTTCAGTTATTAAGTTCACAGAAATATCATTTACAAGGAACTTAGTGGAAGTTAAGGATAAAATACTGATGAGAGGTAAAACGGTAATTTGCACCCAGCTAGTTCTATGAATTCAAGAGTAAAATTATGAGTCTATAGTGGAGTCACGAGGAATTAATAAGGTAGTGAAATTATTTGTAAATAAATTAACGGTAACTTATTGGAGCTTGATTTCATGGATCCATGGTCCCCGCATCACCTTTGAGTAAATCATCTAGAATGTCTCAATTAATTGATTTAATTATCAATTAGGATTTTTAAAGTTGATTAGGTCAATTTAGGAAATTTTTACAAAGATGTGAGATTTAGAGAATAAAAAAGAATCTTTGGGAAAATTTTTTAAGAATTGATAAATTGGTGTCAATATAGATAAATAATATTAAATCAAGTTTCAAATTATAATTAGTTAATTTGAATAAGGATTTAATTAATTAATTAATTAAAAGATAAATAAATAAATAAAATTTTGAATTTAGGCCCAATTGTGTTCTAAATTCAAAACAAAGAGATTGGGCCCAAGTCCATTTGTGAGAGCCCAAGGCTTTTATTTTTTGTTTATTATTTTAATTGATTTAAATTTAAATAAAGCCTATTAAGTTGCATATATAAGAAATATGATATCTAGGGTTTTTATAAAGGAAGTCTCAGTTGATTCATTGGGTAAGTGAAAACCTAGACAATCTAATCCTTTCTTGGCCACTCACCCTTATTCTTCTCTTCTAAATCTCTATCTCATGTGTTGAGAACCAGCCCACACTAATTCAAGGTTGATCAAAGGTTTGGTGAGGAAGATTTTGTTGCTGATCTAGTTAAATCTCTTGATAATAGTCTACTATAAAAATGAATCAAGGGTTAGAGAGATTAAAGGGTGGAGTTGTTCTAATTCTGCTGCATGATGTAAGATTCTTTACTTTACTCTGTTTTATATCAATTTCATAGGAGCATATTCTAGGAATTTACATGTTTGTTTAATAATATGTAAATTAAATGAAAATAAACAAAGATAATGTAATATGTATTTCTTACAATTGGCCTCAGAGCCATAGGTTACTAGTTTATTTTCATGAATGAATATGTATGAAATTGATTGATATGTTAGTATGTTAATTGGATGTTACATGTTATTTGGTGCACGTTTATTTTTTTCTATGTAAATTTAGCAATAATTTGGTTGTTTTTTTTGCTTGTGTTTAGGAATGAAAAACTACACAGATTTTTTTTTTTAAATTTGGACTGATTGAGCAGTACGCTAATCGGTAAAATATGATGTGCAAGTATACACAGTCGATGCAAGTAATAAAATAGTAAGTATAGTATCGTTCCCACAAGGACTATCTACCAATTACCAATAATTGCTTTTAAATTTCTATTTGGCTGTCGAAAACAGAGTGATTTTTAAACTAAGACTTAAAATTGAAATAAACTTTGCAATAATAAAATGTGATTTAATAATTAAAAACCTAGGGTGTTAACTTCATCAAATTTTCATTCTACTAATTTTTACTAATCAGTTCTTAATCTCTTCTTCCTATTCTAATAGCAGGTTAACAAAAATCCATTCTTATTCTTTTTCAAGATATAAGATCTCAACCTATATACATGTTTTCTACATCTTTGTGATAAACTTAAACACATAGCAGTCATTAAGCATAAAATACTAATTGCTACACAAGCCATACAAGTACTTTCGTCCAAAATGCAACCTATATCTATATAACGATGGCATATTCATTTAGCATCTTTTGAATTTCAAATCGAAATCATAAATCAAGCAAATATTGATTAGATATTTACTCGCATTAAGCAAACATTATATAAATTAGAATAAAGAAAAAGAATCAATAGAACATCATAATAACATTGAATAGAAATCCAAGTGACTACAATAAACCCTAGAGAAAGAATTTAGTTCATATTAGACATGACTAAAACCACAAAATAATTGTTTAGAAACATAACATTCAAAATCTTGAAGAAGAAATAAAAGTATGAAATTGCAGAAAACAAAGTCTCAGAATCAGAATTGCTCTAAAAATTCGTAATTAAAAATCTAACCTAAACCTATTTAAAACCTAAAGTCTGAATTTATATAAAATAAAAACGGAATTCCTATTTTTTTTTCAAAGGCGGGCCACCACTTGGCCTTTCTTAGGTCACGACCCATGTCTTTTTTAAGGCCCTTAAAAATCTGGTTAGGTCTTCAGGAGCCGCAACCCTCTTCACCCAGGTCGCGGCCCATGTGTTGATTCGCCTCCTACATTTGCCTCTGTTTCTTCTAGCACCGCAGCTCTATTGACCAAGTTGCGACCCTAATTCCTTTCAGCAAACCTCCAGCCTCTGACTTTGCTAGAGTCGCGACCCTTAAGCACATGCCACGACTCTAATTCTATTTTTTTATTTTTAGATTTTAACCTTTTCACATCCTTTCTTCATCAAAACTTATTGTAACTCGTAACTCATCCTTAACGTCAATTTGAATCAAACAACCACCAAAAGCTCCATTTTTTCACCATTTCCTCTTCTTTTCACATTTAACTCATGATTCATAGCACTTACCTACAACAAAGACAAACACAAGCGTAATCTTGCACAAAACAAACAAAAAGACTCAAGATAACAACAAAAACACATCTTAAAACGACACTAATATGGAGTTATCACACTCCCCCAAACTTACTCTTTGCTCGCCCTCGAACAAAGGACTCAAAACGAACCTAAACTCTAAAAACAAAGACAACATCGGACAACACACACAACATGATTTATACCAACAACAAAACTTATGCCTCAAAATCATGAATGCTAATCATATAATTCTCAAAAAACTACTCAACAGTTTATGCAATCCATAATTTCAATCAACACACTCCATCAACACACTTTAGTCTACTAACATTTTGGATTACCAAGTCATGGTCATTAAATAAACATATTTGAAATCAATTATGCTAGCCGAATTCTTTCAAATCAATCCATTCAAACCAAATAATTCCATAAGCTCACTTACTTGCTATTCTCCACTAATATAAATCATGATATGCATTAGAATCAATAGGACTTATATACGCTTGCAATGATGGCATAGGTAAAGGTAGATGAAAAAGTAATTTTTAAGCTCACTATACTCTAAGCACATGACCAAAAATAACTGACTTTACTCCCATAGTATATATAATCTCATAATCCCCTTTCTTGATTTTATTTAGAGAAAGATATAAAATATTTTTTTCTTTTTCTTTTCAATATATACTCTCTAATCTTTTGCACATTTCATTTTCTAATCCCACTATATTAAAAAACAAATCCCATTACAAATCAATCCCCATAATTTTTTTCTCAATCATGTACTCATAGTATATTAGGGACGGATATCTAACCAAGTTTCAAATATTAGGCTTAAATAGTGCCTTAGAACAAAAAGATACAATGTTAAGCTCAAAAGGGTTAATGAAAGGATCAATTAATTTTAGGTCGGCCAGAAAAGCTCAAACGATCCAAATGATAGCCTAAATCATATTCCTAAGCATACATGATATATTTTTTTGCCTCAAATAACAAGTAAGCAAGTTCTAGAATTGTAGAAAATAATTTTCACTTTCCATTCATCAATCCACAAACCAATTCCAGCAAGCATAATCAATATCAAAAACATCAATTTAAACATCATGACAAGATATTCATCAAATGTTGCCTAAACTAAAGTGATTAGCGGAGTGTTCAATTAAGCACACAGATTTTTCAAATTTCATTTCCTTTGGATTATACTCATAACATTCACTTTGTTCTCATTGGAACTTGTTGTCAACCATAATCCATGTTGGTCTCACTAGACACTGAAACAAAACTCTACACCAAATAACTAACATAAACTAGACACACAAACACACAACACAAACAAAACGAACGGAAAATAAGCTCCCTTCCCCAAACTTAAGCTAAACATGGTCCCCAATGTTTAAAAATAAGTAAAGAAAGAAAATTTACTTGCTACGAATCATGTTAAAATGGTGGTGGGTCTGGGAAAGGATGCCATGATGGTGGATAAGGAAAATAATACTTGTCCTCCTCCTAGTTAGACCACCAGTAAACCAACTCATTTTTCCTGTCCACTTGGGCTCGATGATAATCTTGAAGCTCCCCTAAATAATGATTGGTATGTTGGTTTTGCCGAATGATGTAATTCAGGGGCTTAATTGCCATAATTGAGGATAAGCTCCTCTCCTCTCCTCCTCTGTTTCCCTTGGTTCTTCTTGTTGAACATTGGCGTGGACGGGTTCATTAGCAGCATGTCCCTCTTCTTCAACTCTCACTTGGCAGGGTTGTGGTGCAGGAGGCTCCAAAGATGGTGCATTGAATTTAAACACAAAAGCTCGGGAAATAGGCCTCATTGATTTCCTATAAATATCACTGGGATATTTAGGCACCTCCCACACCTCACATAAATTGGTAATCATTGAAACCTGCCCCAAACCAGCAATGGTAGTCATTCGGCATAAGTCGCAGATACTAGTGTGTATAACTCGTCCAATATCCATGGAGAGTCCCTTCATAATAGCGTAGAAAAGAAGACACTGATCATTCCCCACTTCAAATAAGTGAGTGTTGGGCATAATCCTCGCACTCACAAAAAGAGTCCAAGCGTTCGCCACCTGTAATGACCCAAATTTGCTAATAAGGCTTAAGGGCCTTGATTTGTGTGCCGGGAGGGCATAATTGTGATTAGAATGAATGTTATTGATTTAAATGCGTAAATATATGATTAATAGTGTGCTTATGATAATTGATGATATTATATGATGATGTGATATATATGTATGAGATATATGCGAGAACCACATTATTATGTGGATAATTCTGCAGCCGGCGACTCGAGGCGATCCTAGGGCTAGATAGCGGGAAAAGTCACAACGGGGCATTATAATTGACTTTGGACAAGTCAAGGAGTATTTTAGGTATCGGGTAGTGATTTAGGCTATCGGGTGATGAAAATAAATAATTGGAGATATATTTGAGGTTAGGATGTCTAGGCGAGATTATTGGGGGATTTTACCGTTTTGCCCTCGGGGATGTTTCCGGTATCCCGAGCTTTGGGATTAGTCTGATAACTTAAAGATAGACCTAAGGAATATGTTAGAAAACAGTAGACACAAGTTTAAACCGACCTTTCTCTCCTTCTCTCTCTCTTTCTCTCTTAGCAAAGGCAAAACCCTGATTTTCAAGGGGGAAATGAAATGAAACTTGGGGGAAATTGAAGGGCTGAACCAGAGGATTAGCTCAAGGAACTAATCAAGGGTTGAATTAGAGCCAAGGTAAGCATTAATTTTCGTTTCTGAGATTAGAAATTTAAGGAAAAATGGTTGAGTTTTTAATAATTGTGGTTTGGACATTCAAGGTGGAGTTGAGGCTTAAAACTCTGAAGATAGGCCAGGGGATCCTTGGAGAAATGATTCTACAGCTGAGGTAAGGTTTAATTTAAAGTTTGATGGTTGAATTTGAGAGTTTTCATGGCTGGTTTTGAGTTTTGTGGGTTTGAAATCTTAGAAATTGGAATTGGGATTTTGGTGAGTGTTAGGCTGGATTTTTGGTTGGATTGTGTTGTTTAAATCATTCTAATGATGTTGTTATTAATTGGTTTTGAGTTGGGGGCTTTGGGATGGCTTAAGGTGAGGTATAGAGATTGAAAATGGTGGATTTTTCTAGGTTTGAAGGGTCGGGCCGCAGCATGGTTCTTGGTGAGCCGCGGACCTTCGAGGATGTTGCATGCTAAGGAAGGAGGGCGGGCCGCGGCATGGTCCAAGCAATGCCGCGGCCCTTACCTATTTTTGTGCCTTAGATGGTTCTGTTTGGGGGCCATGCCACAGAATGGGTGGCGTATGCCGGGGCGCTTAAGGGATTTTGGGATTTTGAGATTTTAGGCTTGGGAATTTAACCTAGGGTGCTCGGGATTGAATCTTTTACCATATTTGGTGAAGTTCAATGTTCCGGGGACTAGAACTTGGTTTGGAAACTTATTTAAGATTGTTAATGGTATCTTTCATCATGGTTGTCACTAGGTGCTAAGCTAGGGCTCGGGGATCAGATCGCGCTCAAGGAGTAATCGCCCATAGCTAATTCATCTAGAAGCTAAAGGTAAGAAAACTACACCCGGTTGAATATTTGAATGGGACTAAGGGCTCCCTGATATATATGATTGAAAGAATGGTATTATGCCATGTAAATTGTAAACCAACATCCTAAGCGTGCCACGATTAACTTGTGCAATTGGCACGGCTCGGACACTGGTATCCGAGGATAGCTTACTATGCACTGAGCTCGGTTTAAGCGGGCCTGAGTCAGTGGGTTAAACAGAGGGTGCGACCTAAGGTGTCGACCCTAGTATTTGTGTTAATTGATTATTATATTTGGCTATGAATGTGATTAATGAGATTGTTGAATAATCTGAGTATAGATGAGGTTACTTGTACCTTGAAGTGTGCTTATATGCTGTGGATTGAATATCTGAACATGCTTATTTGAATGTCTGTTTGATAATATTGTTTATGTTGTGTATGTTGTTTTCTTGCTGGGCCTTGGCTCACGGGTGCTGCGTGGTGCAGGTAAAGGCAAGGGCAAGATCGATCAACCTTGATTGGAGAGCTCTGCAGGGTGAATGTACATGTCAGGCCGCTCAACCGCCACGGTTGAGGAGATTACAGGGACGAGAGGACCAGAACCTTGTATTTTGCCTTAGTATGGCTAATGTTTACTCTTAACTGTTGAATTTTGTAAACCAACTTTTAAACATTGTTGAGTTTTGGGGATCCCTTCTGTAAACTATTTATAACTTATAAAATGTATCTTTTGAGGCCAAAATGTCTTTTAGCCCTAGAACACTTTAGCTAATGACACGTTTTGATTAAACGACTTAATTAGAAAGTCTCACACCTTTATAAATACACAGTGTAGCGGTCTTGGCTATCCAGGGCGTTACACCACCTTATTCATTTGAAACCGTCTAAAATGCTTCGGTTGTCCATCTTGCATTACAAAACTAGCGCCGAGAATGCCCAATGTTTCAGCCACATCAGTTCAATCAATCTCACTATAATAGGCCATCTGATAATATTCATCCTCCTCCGGTGACAACATTGGTAATCCATATAATGCATCAATATTATAAATATGGCACTCCACCAATACCCCTCTCACAAAGGCCTTCCGATTTACCGCTCCTGGAAAATTAGCATAAAATTCATAAACCATGGAGCAATTGGCCTTGGTCATTCGATGGTCCACAAAACTTTGCCAATTGCAACCTTTAATTTCAGCTCAAATTATCTCATATGTTTCCTGAGGATATGGTTGGTCTTCATATTCCATCCCCTGTTCTTGAATAACTTGACGTTTAGACAACCTTTGATAATGGTCAAAGGCATCTTTACTAATGAATCGAGTAGGGTCAAACACCTGAGGAGGGGGTGGTGGTTGGGTGCGGGATGTGGAAGGGTGATTTGCATTTTTAGATGAAGCAGCCCTAACAGGTTGTTTTTGTGGTCCCATAATAACATAATGCACCAAATACTACTACAAAAATTCTACAGCACTTCCGCTAATTTTTCTTAATTCCCTCAACTGAATAACACCCCAATAATACCAACTCAAAGAACACAACATATACTAACAATTCCTCCCAAAATTCCAATGAAATATGTTGTCTATCTAGCACAAAATTACTTCAACCCAAAACTTAAAGAACATAAAAAATTAGAGACTTACGTGTCTTTAAGTTGTTGAGATTGCCCACTCTTCAAATACTCTTCATGTCTTCAATGCCACAAATAAAACTATTTAGGGTTTGGATTAGAAGAAGGAAAGAAGGGAATATGAAGCTATGAAGTTGTGGGTTTGGCTTTATGGTGGTTTTAAGAAGGAATAAGATGGGAGAATGAGAGAGATTCTGAAAGAAAAAAAAATGGGTTTGAAGGAGGAAAGATTCGAAATGAGGGTTATGGCTTGAGAAAAAAATAAGTTTATAGTGAATTTTACCTTTCTGACGAAGGCGTGCCGCGACCCATAAATATCAAGTCGCGGCCCGCCTCATTTTTTCTCAAATTTCTGTTTTGCAGACATCGCAACCCAGCAATATCAAGCCGCGGCCCGCCTCCCACAATAGAACCTGATGCTCTCTTACTTCATTTAGGGTCGTGACTTATAAGCTCAAGTCGCGGCCCACCTCCTCCTTCATTTTCTAAGCTCTCTGACTTATTTAAAGCCATGACTTATAAGCTCAAGTCGCGACTTGACCTCCAGAATAATTTGAAAACTACCTTTTCATGAATTGCACGGTTTTTACATACATTTTACTCAAAAATTAAATAAATAAATAAAATGAATCTTTACTCAAAAACTAAACAAATAAAAAAATGAGCCTTGTTCAACTAATTAAGAATTAAACAAAAACACAAAAAATAAATTATAGGAATACCTCCTACCGCGCAGTCGTTAACGTCATTTAGCCGGATGATGAACACCCAATTCAAAGGGGTTCCAAAAGCAACACAGATTTGCATTTTTCCACCATTCCTTCTAAATGGTGCTTCAATATTTGACCATTCACCTTAAAGTGTCTCGTCTTCTCACTATGAGTTTGCACCGCTTCATTAGGCAATGAGACAACAACTGTGTATGGTCCCGACCATCTCGACTTTAATTTTCCCAGAAAAAGCTTCAATTGAGAATTAAATAATAGCACCTTCTCTCGTGGTTGGAAATCCTTCCTAATTATCCTTTTATCATGAAATTCCTTAGACTTTTCTTTATAAATCTTTGCATTTTCATAGGCTTCAATTCAAAATTCATCAAGCTTGTTCAACTCCAGAAGCCTATTTTGTCCCGCCATAAAGAGATAAACATTTAGTTTTTTTACTACCCAGTAAGCTCTGTGCTCAAGTTCCACCAATAAATGACACTCATTTCCAAACACCATTCGATACGATGACATACCAATCAAAGTCTTGAAGGCTGTGCGATATGCCCACAGTGAATCATCAAGCTTTTTCGACCAATCCTTCCTTGATGTATTTACAGTCTTCTCCAAAATACTTTTTATCTCCCGATTCGACACTTATGCTTGACCATTGGCAAGTGGATGATAGAAGAAGGCCTTTCGATGATGAACTCCATAACGAGCGCATAGAGCAGTGAATGACTTGTTGCAGAAATGACTTCCTCTGTCACTAATAATTGCTCTTTGAGTACCAAACTGGGTAAAAATGTTTTTATGAAGGAATTTAAGTACCTCTTTACTATAACAAGTAGGAGTTGCGGCAGCTTCCACCCATTTAGATGACAGTAAAGGCTCCACAAAATCTATTCCCCATACATTGAACAACTCAACTTCCAAAATTCCAGTCATAGGCATTTGATCTCTTCTTGATAAGTTACCGGTCCTTTGGCAATGATCATAACTCTTGACAAATGCACTAGCAACTTTAAATAGCGTAGGCCAATAAAACCCACATTGGAAAACTTTTGATGTTATCCTTGTTCCTCCAAAGTGACCACCACAATGTAAAGTATGGCAATGAGTAACAATGGAAGTTATCTCCTCTTCCGGGACACATCTTCTAATTACTTGATCACCACAATGATGAAAAATAATGGGCTCATCCCAATAATAATGCTTGACTTCCTAATATAAATTTTTAAGTTGCTGCCTTGACATGTCCGGAGGCACAACTTTAGCTACCAAATAGTTGACATAATCAGCAAACCATGGTAGCTTTCTTCACTTTCAATGGAAAATAACTGTTCATCTGGAAAGTTTTCATCAATTTGTTCCTCTTTCTCATTAGGCTCTTCTACTTTTTCCAATCTAGATAAATGATCCACAACTAGATTTGTAACGCTCTGGATAACCAAGACTGTTACACTGTGTGTTTATAAAGGTGCAAGACTTGCTAATCAAGTAATTTAGTTAAAAATGTGACACTAAAACTATAATCGAACTAGGGTTAAAAGATTTTAGTCATAAAAAGACAAATTTCATTTAAAAAACAGGGTTTAAAGGACAGTTTAAAAAATTTCAAAGTTTATGTACAACCACAAGCCACTCTAATGGCAAAATAGGCACCTAAGGTTCTCCTATCCCTGCATCATCCCTCGGTCGTGGTGGCTGTAGAGTCCAAGAACTTTACTTAGCTAAGTTAGATAGTAGTATAATAGTAATAATAGCATTATCTTTATGACTGTGGATTTTTGGTTCAGACCGGGATTTATTTGGACACTCATAGTAGTACTTGTAGATCTTCTAAGTTTAACCTATAGTTTAAGAATATTAATTTTAACCTAAGCTTTGATTAATATGACTATTATTGATGATAATATTTATTATACTATAAGGTTTAGATAAGAACCAATTAGATAATAGCACATGTTATGTATGGGTTTATTAATGATTAAGTATTTGGAGGATTAAATTTATTAAGGTTAAAATTTGAATACTCTAAGGTCAGTCAGCAGCTTTGAAAACGTTAAAGGGCTTAGTCAAGGCTGTTTACTCAATTCAAATTAAGCTAAAAATGTGTAATTTCGTGTTTAAATATTCAGCGTATGCCGATATATCGCAGCTATAGGGGGCGATATATCGCAGCACGAAGATACGAAAAACACAAAACGTTGCATGATTGCCTCGGGCATACTAGCCCAGGCGATATATTGCCTACAGAGGGCGATATATCGCCCCTCTCAGCATATTTTGAAAGTTTTCAAAAATGTTCTCCATTCAAACCTTCAACCTCTTGATGAGTCCAGCACCTTTCTGAACGAGTCTTCAGCCTCTGCTGAATGATAATTCAAATTATTTTCACTTAAAAAGCCATTATTTTTATTCAAGTTAAATGAGATCTCTTCATTTCTAAACTCTACAAATATGACCTAGTACCCAGCCATTTATTCATCTATTACTCTAAGTTCAGAGGCTGCAAGTTGCTAGGTGAGTGTGAGAGTGTAAACACTTAGGTTGGGAATTATAAGCTTGATCATTATAAGCTTATCAAACACTTGGGGAAGTAAGGTTTATTCACATTTCGGTTCAAGGTTAGATTGATCATATAAGTCTTCAAGGTATTTCCAAACGCTAGTCCATTTCTGTATTATGTTCTTTAAAAATTCTCATAGTCTTCTACTCATTCTAACCTCATTCTTATTCTTGGTTAGGAAATCCAAGTTCTTAAGCACAAGGTTTTTGGTAAGTATATAGCATAGATCCTTCTGCACTTTCATCCCTTTTCTTCAATATACTCACCATATTTTAAATGGTTTTTAGGAGTGTTCCACGGTCCCAAATTAGTTATCATATCCCGGTTATTTTGGTAAGGAAAATAGGATAGGATTTATGTGATTATATGATTTTATATGTTATCTTATGAATGTGTGTTATGAAAAATGCTATGTTAAGTATGCTTGTAGACTTGGGCATATGACCTATACAACTAACAAGCCCCAAATAGATTATGGGCATATGACTTGCTTAGCTAGCAAGACCCCACTAATCTAATGGGCATATGACTTGTTTAGTATATGGGACCCCAAGTAATAATGGCCATTATAGTATGTATGTGACATAAGTGTTATGGTATGTTTTTATGTTGCATTATGAATTTTTATGTATATGGCTATATGTTAGATTTTCCTTGCTGGGCATTAGGCTCATTCCTTTTATGTTTATATGTGGAGGAAAATAGCTATAGTGGCGGGAAAGGTTCATGGATGCTTGGGGAATGTGTATTGAGGCGGAATGGATTCAAAGAGCCGAGAGTTTTGATTCGAGGATGTAGTTTTTGTTCTTATGGTTTTTATATGTATTTTTCCGCATTTTATTATGTAATCTCTTTTTAAATTATCATTATGTCATGTTTTGGTTTTAAAACAATGGGATCCCATATCCTACTTGAGATTTTATGTAAGTCTAACAATTGTTTTTACAAGTTTTAATAAAGTTATGATCTTTTCACTTGTAAGTTTTGTTAAAGATTAGTGTCTATGTATAGTTTTCGTTAATGGTCCAAGGTCTAGAGTAGTTGGGTCATTACAGTGGCCGAGTAGCTGACTATGTACATTCTGCCCCAGAGCTCTCCAACTCAGAAATGGTCCACCTTGCCCTTGCCTTTACCTGCACCATGTAGCACCCGTGAGCCAAGGCCCAGCAAGAAAACCATAATGTAGAGCATAAACAATACAGACAATCAAATAATCCATAAAGCTGTTAACGAGGTATTTAGCATGCCATAACAGTCATCCAATCAGAGAGATCATCACTTACTCATAAGCCATTCATCTTAGTATTAAACAAGCTATAAACAACGGACAACAATGATAACATAACAATATTTATCATACAATACTCAGGGTCTACGCCCTTAGGCCGCACCCTCTGTTTAACCCGCTGTCACCAGCTCGCTTAGTCCGAGCTCAGTGATTATTTATCCATCCTCAGCTACCAATGGTCGAGCCGCATCCTGTGCGCAAATATCAATTCCGGCACTATTAGGCCATTTAATTCATGCTCATGTAGCATATCACAATCACACAACATATGCATTCAAATACAGGGAATCTCAGTCCCACACAGTCACATAAGTGTGTGGTTTTCTTACCTTTAATTCTGAGTGCTTCGGTTAATAGAGACGACCCCCGAGCATGATCCCGTTCAGAGCCCTAGCGTACACCTCAAATATATGAATCCGACCCTAGGTTGCCCTCAGTTCCCTTCCAAGCTTTAACTCCTCCAATTCCCAAGCTTAAGTCCTTAAACTCAACTTGGAAGCTAATTCCAGCTGAACTCCTTAGTTACTCCAAGGATCAAAGCCTAACCTAGACTTCCTTTTGAGTTCTCAGCTTCAAAATTCTCAAGGGAGAGTGAGAGAGGGAAAAATCATGAAGGAGAGAAATGGGTGAGTTGAGTGCCTCTGTTTTCCTTCTTTTTCCTTCACTGCTTCTACTTCTTTCTACTATAGTCTAAGGAAAACAGATTATATCAGTTATCCCCTCTAATAATCAAAAGACTCTTTTACCCTCCCAACTAAAACTACACTTTTTAATTAATCTAAGGGTATATTGATCATTTTCTCCCAATTCCCGCTAATCCCTCGAGTCTTCCTAATAATTATCACTTAATTTCTGTCATCTAATTAATCACCAATTATTTTTCCCCAATGTCTAAAAATCTCCAATATATTTCCCAAATTCCCAAAAATACCCCCAGGCTCCCTTGAGCTAGGTATAAACCCCCATCGTGACTATTTTTCCAAACCGCTCACTAGGATCGTCTCGAGCCAAAGCTGCAAATACATCTACATAATAATGTTGTCTCAACAATTTACCACAAACAATCACATTTATTCCCTCAACAGGCCAAAATTACAAATATGCCCCTATAAGATAAACAGGGCCCACATGCATATTAATACTCATAAACACGCATTTCACGTATCCATATAATTATATAATCATGCATTTAATCATTTAAATCACACATAGCCCAATTATGCCCTCCCGGTATGCTAATCAAAGCCCTTAAGCCTTATTAGTGATTTTGGGTCGTTACAAGATTTTATAGTCCTCTTTTGTCACGAATTTCCATATCAAACTCTTGCAATAATAGGACCCATCGAATCAAGCGGGGTTTGGAATCCTTCTTGGCCGTAAGGTACTTAATAGCAGAATGATCTGTGTAGACAATCACCTTATTACCAATTAAATATGGCCTGAATTTATTGAACGCAAAGACAATTGCAAGTAATTCCTTCTCAGTAGTTGCATAATTTAATTGAGCATCATTCAAGGTTCAACTAGCATAATAAATCGTTTGGAATACCTTGTCAACTCATTGTCCCAGAACCGCTCCTACTATATAATCGCTCGCATCGGACATCAATTCAAAAGGAAGTTCCCAATTTGGTGGTACAACAATGGAAGCAAATGCTAATTTCTCCTTCAGCGTGTTAAATGCCCTTACACGTTCAGCATAAAAGTCAAATACCACTCCATTCATAAGTAGAGTGGATAAGGGCTTCAGAATATTAGAAAAGTCCTTTATAAATCTCCTATAAAATCTAGCATGGCCCAAAAAACTACAAACCCCCTTAACAGACACCGGTGGAGGTAAGTTTTCCATTGTAGATATCTTGGCCCTGTCTACCTCAATACCATGGCGTGAAATTTTATGGCCCAAGACTATTCCTTCTGTCACCATAAAGTAACATTTCTCCCAATTTGATATTAAATTTGACTCCTCACATCTTTTCAAAATCCTCTCCAAATTAGCTAAACATCCATCAAAAGAGGCCCCAAAGACTGAAAAGTCATCCATATTGATCTCTATACCTTTTTCCACCATGTCTGAGAAGATAGACATTATACATCTCTTAAATGTTGCTCGAGCATTACATAGCCCAAACGACATTCTTCAAAATGAAAATGTTCCATAAGGGCACGTGAAGGTGGTCTTTTCTTGATCCTCCGGTGCTATGGGAATTTGATGGTATCCTGAATACCCGTCCAAGAAACAGTAATAAGGATGGAATGCCAATCTGTCCAACATCTGATCTACAAAAGGCAAGGGGAAATGGCCCTTCCTTGTTTCCTTATTCAGTTTACGGTAATCCATACAAATTCTCCACCCCGTCACCGTACGAGTTGGAATCAGTTCATTATTATCGTTCTTAACCACCGCCTGCCCCCCTTCTTCGGGACTACCTAAATAGGACAAACCCATGCACTGTCAGATATTGGGTAAATCACCCCTGCATCCAACCATTTAATGATTTCCTTCCTTACCACCTCACTCATTGAAGGATTAAGCCTCCTCTAAGCATCAATACTAGGCTTACTATCCTCCTCCATTAATATGCAAGGCATCATTGTTGAAGGGCTTATACCCTTCATATCTGCCAAAGTCCACCCAATTGTTAGCTTGTGAGCCCTCAACTCCCTAAGTAGCTTCTCTTATTCAATCAGAGACAGCGAAGTGGAAATAATAACCAGTAGTGTGTTGTTCTCACCCAAATATGCATACCGAAGGTGATCAGGCAATGTCTTTAACTCAAGAACTGGTGGCTTCTCAATAGATGGGAGAGGTCTCTCAAGCACTTGCCCAATTCCTCATATTTCCTTTTATAAATTTTCCCCGATGAGTTCAACCACTTAACATATTTTTTGGCTTCAATACCATCACACTCTTCTGGAGTTGCAACCAAACTCAACTCAAGTGGATCCTCAATATCCTTGACCCCTTCCTCTTGTTCCTCCAATACACTAACACTGAAATAACTGCCACTAGCTGAAGGATATTTCAAGGCTTTAAAAACATTAAAAACTACCTCATCACATTGTACTCTGAGCCTTAACTCACCCTTCTGGACATCTATCAAAGCTTGACCGGTGGCTAAAAATGGTCTTCGCAAAATAATAGGCACATCCTCATCTTCCTCCATATCTAATACAATGAAATCCACTGGGAAGATGAGTTTATTTACCTTATGCTAAAACATCCTCTATAATACCTCGGTGGTGTGTTAATGAATGGTTAGACAGTTGAAGAGTAACAGTAGTTGGTCTAGCTTCCCCCAAACCAAGTCTTCTAAATACGAACAGCGACATTAGATTAGTGCTTGCACCCAAATCACATAAAGCCCTATCACAATGAAAGTTCCTAATGGTGCAAGGTATAGTGAAGCTACCCGAATCTCTTAACTTTTGAGGAAGTTTCTTTTGAATAATTGCACTACACTCTTCTATCAATGCCACGATTTCATAATCCTCCATTTTTCTCTTATTAGACAATATCTCTTTCATAAACTTCACATAACTAGGCATTTGTTCAAGAGCCTCTGCAAAAGGAATGTTAATGTGAAATTTCTTAAATACTTCAAGAAATTTGGAGAATTGTTTTTCAAGATTGACCTTTCGAAACCGTTGAGGATAGGGAATCTTTGGTGTAGGCTTGGTGTATTTCGGCTTCTCTTTCCTTGGAAGGTTTTTAGTAACCTCCTCTTGTCCTAGACTAGTAGCATGTTGATCCTCTATCTTCTTTCCCTTGTCATCCACTGTAGGCCCATCATACTTAGTCCCACTCCTCAAAGTGATAGCTTGACATTGCTCTTTGGGATTTACCTCTATGGAACTAGGCAAATTCCCTTGCGGTCTACTAGAAAATTCTTGATTTCTGATTGAATTCCCAACTAGCCCATTTGTGTCTCCAAATTTCTTATTGAAGACCTTGTCTCTATCATGAATTGATTTAACTGGTCAAGTTAAGTTGTTGGCTAGTTCATTGGAGGATGTGGTAGTGGATGAGATGGGTGTGGGTTTGGATCATAATAAGGCATAGAGTGTAGTCCATAAGTTGGTTGGTGAGGTGGGTGTTGAGGTAAATATTGTGGATATTGTGGTTGTAAACCTTGGTTATTTTTCCAAGATAGGTTGGGGTGATTCTTCCACGCAGGAGTATAGTATTTGAGTAAGTGTTGGGTGCAGGTCTTGGAAAGTTACCAATAGCATGTGTTTGTTCCAAAGGAAAAAATTTCACGTCTGTTGAGCAACTAGCAGTACTCGAGCATTATTCATAAGAATGCGAACCCCCACAAATCTCACAACTCATTACATTTTGTACTTGCATTTCTTGGGTGGAAAGGTTATTCTGTTGCAATTGCTTGGTTAGAGATACCACTTGAGTGGTTAATAAAGCAATAGGATCGACCTCTAAGACTCTTGCCACCTTCTTATTCTCACACTCAGTGGCCCAGTTGTAGTTATTCATGGGCATCTCTTCCAATAATTCATAAGCTTCATTAGCACTTTTTTCTCATAAATACTCCTCCCGATGCTGCATCAATAATGGTCCTTGTATTTCCCCCCAAACCATTGGAAAACGTGTGCACCAGCAGCCACTTCTCTATTCCATGACGGGGGCACTTCCTTTGCAACTCTTTAAAATGTTCCCACGCATCATATAAAGACTTCCCATCTAGTTGATGAAAGTTATTAATCTCTCCTCTATATCGGGCTGACTTTGCAGGAGGAAAATATTTACCAAGGAATTTCTGAGCCAAGTCTTCCCAAGAGACTATAGAGTTGGCTTGTCATGAATTCAACCAACTCTTAGCTTTGTCTCGTAACAAAAATGGGAATAATCTTAATCTGACAGCATCGTTACTCACCCTGTTCATTTTGAATGTTTCACACAACTCTAAAAAGTTGGTGTTGTGGAGATTTGGATCCTCATTTGGTAATCACTCGAATTGTACACAATTCTATACCATCTAAATGATTGAGGGTTTTATCTCAAAATTATTCACCTCTACAGTAGGAGGTCGAATACTTGAATGTATCCCCGTAACAGTAGGGAGTACATAATTTCTCAATGGCGGGTCAGCCTCAGTTGCTGTGTTACCTGCGTTACCCATATTTGCATTGTTGTTGACATTGTTATTCGCGTTCTTATCCATGGAAAAATCCAACATTTTCTTTATCTTTCGGTTTTGTCTACACATTCTTTCAATTTCAAGATCTACCGGTATGAGTTCCTTTTGTTTACTTCCCCACATATACCAATAATTCCTAAAACACAATACAATCACAATTCGAATGAGTACTTAAAGTAAAAAACCAAAGTAGAACAAAAAATAATTAATTTTGATATTGGATATTAGTCCCCAGCAATGGCGCCAAAATCTTGATTGGTAAAATATTATGTGTAAGTATACACAATTGATTCAAGTAATGAAATAGTAAGTAGAGTATCGTTCCCACAAGTACTATCTACCAATTACCAATAATTGCTTTTGAATTTCTATTTGGCTGTTGAAAATAAAGTGATTTTTAAACTAAGACTTAAAATTAAAATAAACTTTGCAATAATAAAATGTGATTCAATAATTAAAACATAGGGTATTAACTTCATCAACTTTACATTCTATTTCTTTTTACTAATCAGTTCTAAATCTTATCTTCCTAATCTAATAGTAGGTTAACAAAAATCGATTCTTATTCTTTTTCAAGATATAAGATCTCAGCCTATATGCAGGTTTTCTACATCTTTGTGATAAACTTAAACACATAGCAGGCATTAAGCATAAAAACCTAATTGCTACACAAGCCATTCAGGTACTTTCATCCAATATGTAACCTATGTCTATATAACGATAGCATATTCAATTCACATCCTTCGAATTTTGAATCAAAATCATAAATCAAGCCAATATTGATCAGATATTTACTATCATTAAGAAAACATTATATAGATTAGAATAAAGAAGAAGAATCAATAGAACATCATAATAACAATAAATAGAAATCTAGGTGACTACATTAAACCCTAGAGAAAGAATTTAGTTCATATCATACATGACTAAAACCACAAAATAATAGTTTAGAAACATAAAATTCAAAAGCTTCAAGAAGAAAAAAAATATGAAATTGCAGAAAACAAAGTCTCAGAATCAAAATTGCTCTCAAAATTCGTAATTAAAAATCTGGCCTAAACCTAATTAAAACCTAAAGTCTGAATTTATATAAAATAAAAACCGAATTCATCTTTTTTTCAAAGGCGGGAAAAACCTTGGCCTTTCTTAGGTCATAGCCCGTGTCTTTTTTAAGGCCCTCAAATTCTGGTTAGGTCTTCAGGCGTCGCAGCCCTCTTCACCCAGGTCACGGCCCGCATGTTGATGCGCCTCCTGCATTTGCCTCTATTTCTTCTAGCGTCGCGACTCTATTGACCAAGTCGCGACCCTAATTCCTTTCAACAAACCTGCAGCCTCTGACTTTGCTAGAGTCGCAGCCCTTAAGCCCATGTCGCGACTCTAATTCTATTTTTTCAAATTTTAACCTTTTGACATACTTCATTCAATAAAAACTTATTGTAACTCATCCTTAACGCCCATTTGAATCGAACAACCACCAAAAGCTCCTTTTTTTCACCATTTCCTCTTTTTTTCACATTTAACTCATGATTCACAACACCTACCTACAACAAAGATAAACACAAGCGTAATCTTGCACAACACAAACAAAAAGACTCAAGATTACCACAAAAACACATCTTTAAACGACACTAAAATGGAGTTATCATATGCGTGTTGGGCACGCATGAATTGTTTTTTGGACTGATTGGGCAGTATGCGTTCGGACGGCTACTCCATGCGTGCCCGCGGCAGGTTTTTTCACACAAAAAAAACTATTTTTTATTTTTTTTAAATTGGATATTTGATGCAGTTAAGTTTAAAATATTTAAAATTGATTATTTTAGATATTTTAGATTTTAAAATATTTTGAATTGGTTATCTGATAATTATGATATTTATATTTTTTTTATTTTGTTATCATTAAAACATTAAAATTAGTTATTTGATTATTCAAGATATTTTTTATTGTTTAAAATATTTGAAATTGGTTATCTGTTAATTCTAGATATTTTAAATAGTTTTAAATTTGGTTAAAATATTTTTTGATATTTGAAAATTGGTTAAAATATCTTGTCATTCCTAACAATTTAACAACCTAGTTTAAATTAATTTTTTAAAATTGAATTTTGTTTGATAAATTCTATTTTAGTTAATTTAATATTTTGCAACTTGTTTAATTAATTGTATTGAATTTTTTCTAATGAATTCTATGTTAATTAATTATGACATTTTTTTTAAATAGTATATTATTGTGGCATATTTGCATAATTTAATAATATATGTTCATATAGTAACATGTTAGGCCCATCCAATTATCAACATATCAAGCATCATTGTTAAGTTATTTTTTGCATTTGGGCTTTAAATATAAGTATAATGATGACCCAATTTTTGTTTTGAAAAATGTGGGAAAACTCAAATAAAACTTTCATAAAATGTTAGGTTTTATTTTAGCCCAATTTAACATGTAAAGTCTAAATTCCTCTCTTGTGGGTGGTTCCACTTGTGAAGGTCCATTTGCTTTGCATTACTAGATTGGGCATAATCAATTGAATAACAATTAATAAAACAAAGGTTCAAATTCTTGTCTTTTGTGTTTTGTATGGAAGTTAGGGAGCCTTAATAGTGGCTCTGACATACTAAACCCAACTCTCCTCCATGCAAGCTCGAGTTGATAAGGCTCATTTACCTAAGTTGGACTTAATTGTATTAGGTTAATCTTTTAATTGGACCTAATAATTGATTAGAAACAAATTAATTCTAATTTTTGGATTAATTTTTAATGGGTAATTCTAGAATTAATGGGAAAATTATAAACTATGGTTTATTGAGTATTTTAATGATTTGACAAACCTAAGTTGATATTTTTCAAAAAGAATAAAATACTAAAATATTTAAAAATGACTTTAAAATTTGAATTCATCTCCATTGTTGATTTATCAAGGTTAGAGTTCAGTGGGGCCTCATGGCGCTTTGATTTCGTCTCCCTACAGAAGGTGTTCACTGGACTTCTTAACATGGTTAAATTTCTTAAGAAAGATGGTTTTAGCTGGACCTTCTATAGACTCATCCCTACGATGGCTATAGGAATTAAGTCTGTAATAATCAAAACCATGGGTCAAACTCATAAAGTAAGAAATATTTGTGACTCTCACCTACTTTGACACATGGGTTTTCGTTGCTTTGATCGAATGGATATGTAGCTAATAAAAGTCTATGATGTTTTATTAATTGAGATGTTTCTCTATTTAACTAAGTGAATATTTGTGACTCTCGCCAACTGGACACATGGGTTCATGGCTAGTTAAAGTACCTAAGAAATAGAAGATAAATGTTTTAGTATTTTACTTATCTCAAAACATTTTGTATGTTGTGCTATTTCTAAAATTTTGATGAATAAATGTTTGTCAAAAAATGTGTTAATTTCTACTTAGTTGATAATCGTAGCTCAAGGCTTCCCACCCCATACTCTCTCTAATCTCTAGAAATTTTCTCTATGGTGAGAACCCCACGAAACGTTTTTCCAACATCAACATGGTGTTGATTATGGAAAATATCAAGTTCGTGATAATTAAAGATATTCCTATTTTTCTTATGCAACGATCACCAAATCCTTCAAAGAGGATTGTTGATGGTGGACCGAGCAAAGGAAAGAAGGCTAATTTTACCAAACATGCTCGAGGAGAAGTTGCCTTAAGCTTCTTCTACGAAGAGAAAATGAGGAAGAAATTCAAACAAAAAGAACAAGAAGACCACTAGCAAGGCACCAAATGTTGCAAATCATCTTGGAGCAAGGCCTGATTATAAGTACACTAAAGGGGAGTGTTTCCAACTGCAAGGAGACTGGGAATTGGAACAAGATTTCCTAGTACTCAAGGCATATGGAACCCAAGATAATGAAATTTGTCTTAGATGCATGTGATTTTAGAGGATGATTCTTCGGTTTTTGATCATTGAATGAGGATCTACTAAACATGCATGTACTTTTATACAATTTTTTTAGCATTAGGAAATCCATGAAGGATAAAAAGCCAAAGCATGGAATCCATCAAGGGTTTTTTGTATCAGACAAGGCAAAAGGATAAGCTTGAATGAATTTGGGGAATAAATATATTGTTGTAAAATAATGTTTATTTTATTCTGATTTTCAATGGAAATTTTAATTTCAGTTTTTCTTATTACATCAACAACAATTTGTAGTTACTTTCACAAGTAATAAAATCATATTTCTTTCAATGGATTTGAATTGTGGGGTGGATGTATGGAAAACAGGCTATACCTATTGCAACCAAATGAACCCTATGTACTAAATAATGAGTTGTTTAAGATAGTTAAATCTAGGACTGTTAAATGACAAAAGGTCAATTACGTTAGAAATGACATACCTTTGGCGTCTTCACTTTGGCCATATTTGCTATAATATGATTCAAAGACTAACAAAGGCTGGGCCTTTGAGGGAACTCACCTAGGGTGACCTACCTATTTGTGAATCTATTCCAGAGGGCAAAATGACAAAGCACCCATTCTCTGTGATAAGAAAAAGGGTCAAAGAATCACTAAGGCCAAAGAACCACTAGGGCCAGTATATTCAAATGTCTGGGAACAAATGAATGTTCAAGCGAGGGGTGGTTATGAGTGTTTCATCACATTCATTGACAATTGCTCTAGAGATTCATGTAAGTACCTAAAGCATAGGAATTATGAGAATTTGTTAAGAAGTTCAAAGAATTCATTACTATGGCTTTAAAACCATATTACGTAAAACGTCAAAGATCTTGTGATTTGATTGGGGTGGAGGATATTTTGATAATCAAAATCAAGATCATTTAATTGAACTTGAAACTTGGAGAATTGTCTAAATCAACTGCTCAAGGACTCCACAACAGAACGGTGTTGCTAAGCGGCGTGAATCGCACATTTATTAAAATGTGTGTTCAATGATAAGCTATTAAACTCTACTATTTTCTTACCCAGATCTTTTCTGGAGACATACTACCTAGACCGCATGTGACATTTTTAAATGTTGTGCTTTCTCAAAGCTGTCTCCAAGACACCACTATAATTATGGAATGGTGTGAACCTGGTGTATGTCATTATGGAATTTAGGGGTGTCATGTTTATGTCATGAGGAAAAATGTAGGAAAGCTAGAACATCGTTGTAATGCCCCAACTAATTCTAAGACCTCGGACCATTAAAAACCACTACTAAGACATAGCTACTATTTTGGAAGAGATGCATAAAATAATAGAACTTTATTATAAAAATCCAAAATACGGGATCCCATTGTTGTTTAATACATAATTACATAAAAGATAATATAAACCTTTAAATTAATTGTTCAAAGACTAACTGCGGAAAAATAAATACATAGATTAAAAAGACTCAAATATAACTACATCCTCGATCTTCCAGCAGTCCATCCCCAATACACATGCCAAAGCTGCCATGAACCCATTCCGCCCTCCAAGCTTATTTTCCTGGACCATCTAAAATAAAAGGAATGAGCCTAATGCCCAGCAAGGAAAAATCTATTAAAACATAACATAAATCATAAGACTAAAAACATATACTATAAAACATATAATGTCAAAACGTATATCATATTAAGACTACAATATTAATGGTCATTAACTTATTACCGTAGCATGTGATAAAACCATCTAGGTCCTCAGTCTACTAATCAAGGTAGGTTAGATCACAAAATAGTATATGATAACCCATCTAGGTCATCTGTGTACTAATCGAGGTAGGGTAAATCATAACTCTAATCTACAATAATGATAAAAATCTTGGGATTTGATTTTCTATCTAAGCAACTATAATACCCAAGTGACTATAACATAAAACATATTCATATACATATATAACATATCAACATAATATAACATAACATATAAACATATCATAACACATATATCTAACCTATTTTCCTTACCAAAAACCGGGATATTGGAGACAAGAACGGGATTGGAAAACTCCTAAAACCAACACTAAGAATCATGAGTTTCTAAAGAAATGGAGATGAAAAAGGAGATCTAAACCATCAAGATAGAAACTTACCGAAAAACCTTAAGTTTCAAGAACTTAAATACCTAACCAAGAATCCATAAAATCAAGTTAGGATCTAAAAGAAAATGAAAGAAAATAAAAGAACTATAATGAACTAAATCTGTAGATAAGAATACCTTGGATAGTCTAAGACTTTGATCTACACCTCAATGTGAAAATGTCACTCTATCTTACTTCCCAAGTGTTTAGAAAAGCTTACATTGGAAAAGCTTTTAAATCCCAAAACCCTAGTGTTTTCTCTCTAGAATAAACTTAGCAGCTTGGAGGCTCTGAAGAATGCTTAAATAATTAATGAAATGGCTAAGTACTAGGTCCTATTTATAGAGTTCAAGGAGTGAAACTAACCCATTCTAAAAGGAATAAAAAAATGAATATAAATGGAATAAATTTGAATTATCTGTTCAACAGATGCCCAGAACTCGATCAAAAACGTTCAAGAGAAAGTCCAAGTTGTTGAGGGTTGTTTTAAGCTCGGATTCCACGAAGTTTCAAAAATCAAAACTAGGGCCGATATATCGCCCCCTTATAGGCGATATATCGCCTACCCTTATGCCCCAATCCTTCTTGGTTTTGTTCGTGCGAAGTCGACGTGTTTTCTGTATCAACCTTAGGCGACATATCGGCCCCTATAGCTACGATATATCGGAATACGCTGATATTTTAAACATGTTTTTGTACACTTTCAACATATTTGAAGTTTGTTTAAACAACTTTGACTGAGTAAAACGTGATCCTAACAACTGCTGGAAGGTTCTAGAGCTTCTAGATCTATCTTTTATTTATTTATTCATCTAAAATCCTTAATAAACATGCATGTGACAAGTGTCACGCTCTTAATTATTCTATCTAAACCTTAGGTTAAAATAAATAATATTTCTAGGACTAACTATATTAATCAAACCTTATGCTAAAATTAATATTTCTAAACTATAGGTTAAACTTATAAAATCCATAACTATTTCTATGAGTTTCCAACTAAATCCCAACTTGAACCAATAACCACGAAAACTAAAATACTACAAGTTACTACTACTACTAGCTAAGTAAAATTTTGAGACGCTACAATCGAACTAAGGTTTGCTTTTTTGTTGGCTATCCTACAGCTACTCAGGGTGGTCTATTTTATAGTCCAGTAGACAAAAAAAAAAATTGGCTCTACAAACACTACTTTTCTGGATAACGACTACATAATGAATTTCAAGCCTCGTAGCAAAATAGTATTAGATGGAAAAATGATAAACTATTACTCCATCCTCACCAACGCAAGTCAATGAAAACAAGGTAGATTTAAAACCACTAATCCAAGTCAGAAGGTTACGGAGCCTCTTCATAGTGGGAGGGTTTCTTGGAACCCAGTACTTATGAGATGGATAGTGAAACCCACAAGTTGGTTAGGGACACAAGTAACAATGATCTGTTGGCCTTTAAACATGCAATGGGTAAGTCTGAAAGAGATCTTTGACTTGAAACCAAGTACCTAGAAATAGAGTCTAAGTACTCTAAATTTTTCTGAGATCTTGTAGATGTGCCATTGGACTTTAGCCCATGAGGTGAAAGTGAAACTATAAGAAGTAGAGAGAAGCTGATGGAAAGGTTGAGACATTTAAGGCTTGACTAGTGGTAGAGAGAGGTAGTTGACTTAGAGAAAACTTTTTCTCCGATAGCCATGTTAAAGTTCATTTAGTATACTCTTATCCATAGCCACAACTCTTGATTAAGAGATAAGGAAAATGGACATCAAATTAGCATTTTTAATGGCTATCTTGATGAGACCATTAACATGGATCAATCAGAAGGATTTAAAGTAGTTGGACAAGAAAGTCAGCAAGCTGAGTAGGTCAATCTATGGACTTAAACAAGCTTCGCGCTCCTGAAACTTAAGGTTAAATGGAAACATTAAAACCTGTGGTTTTGAACAAAATGTAGTTGACCCTTGTGTTCAACAACTTAGGGAAAAATACATTATGGTGCTTATGAACACCGCAAATTGGACATGATCCTGAAAGGCCCAAGACTCACACAAGGTCTTCGCGAGACTGACTTGTCTCCCCCCACGCGAAGCCCAAGCACACTTCGCCTCGCACCAGCAGTTGCGTGCTCCAAATGAGGGCCTCGCACCACCAGCCGCGTGCTCCAAATGAGGACCTCGCGCCACCAGCCGTGTGCTCCAAATGAGGGCCTCGTGCCACCAGCCACGCGCTCCACTTGAGGGCCTCGCGCCACCAGTCGCATGCTCCAAATGAGGGCCTCGCGCCACTATCCTCGTGCTCCAAATGAGGGCCTTGTGCCACCAGCCGCATGCTCCAAATGAGGGCCTCGTGCTCAAAATGAGGGCCTCGTGCCACCAGCCGCGTTCTCCAAATGAGGGCCTCGTGCCACCAGCCGCGTGCTCCAAATGAGGGCCTCGCGCCACCATCTGCGTGCTCCACATGAGGGCATCGCACCACAAGCCGCATGCTCCAAATGAGGGCCTCGCACCACCAGCCGCGTGCTCCAAATGAGGACCTCGCGCCACCAGCCGCATGATCCAAATGAGGGCCTTGCACCACCAGCCGCGTGCTCCACATGAGGGCCTCGCGCCACCAGCCGTGTGTTCCACATGAGGGCCTCGCGCCACTAGCCATGTGCTCCACATGAGGGCCTCGCGCCACCAGTCGTGTGCTCCAAATGAGGGCCTCACGCCACCAGTCGCGTGCTCCACATGAAGACCTCATGCCACCAGCTATGTGCTCCAAATGAGGGCCCCGCACACCATCTCGCGTCTCGCAAGGCCATGCCTTGCTCGCGCCTAGGTGCCATACACCATCTCGCGAGGCCACGCCTCTATGATATAAGTAAATTCCCCGCTAAAGAGGCCCTCCTCTATTTTCTAAGGAAGGTGTCACCAGCGGGGCGCGACTCCTACATGCTTTTCTCACTCAAGGCTATAGATCCTCTTATATTTGGCAAAGTAAAATGGGGCTTGGAACAAGGGAGTATCTTGGATATACGAGGGCAACCTTCAGGTACAAGGTACACGTACGGGAACAGGTTGTACGACCATGGGGAGCATAGAGGCGTAACCCTGACATCCATCTCTGTCAAGTAGTGGAAGTACGAGGAGTGGTGACATGGCCTGCATGTCTTTGACAATATATCAAAGCCGACACCACAACCACCTGTGCCACTACGTCTGGTGCCACTTCTCTGCACTCGTACTAAATAAGTAGTGGAGGCATCCCCACGGACCATGACTATGTACCAGAGCCGAAACCACGACCTTCTGCACCACTACTACCTGTGCTACCACACTAGCGATGTACCCATCTACCATATGGTCCCCCGAGACCACAATGTATCATAAGCCATTGGAGCTTCACTATAAATTGATTCTGACCCCTCAAACAAAGAGGTTGGAAAATTCTTGTAAGATCATAATTAATCTAAGAGAAAAATACGAGTTTTCTTTCTATTTCCTAATTGCAATTTTCCTTCAAGTTTCTATAAGTTCATTCGTGTTCATTAAATATTGATTTAAGTTTTTGAGTTTTCCATCCATATTTCTTTGACGAGTTCTTACCGTCAACAGTGTTCTTAATCATTTATGTAGATGGTATCTTACTCATTAGAAACAATGTCAAGAAATAATCAAACATAAAGAACTGGCTGGAAATGAAATTCCAGATTTCATTGTAGCAAGTCGTGTTCTTGGTATCCAAATCATCAGGGATAGAAATAACTGAATTTTGGCTCTAACTCAAGGGACCTACTTAGGTGGGATTCTTGGTCGTTACTTTGTAACAAATTCCGAGAAAGGATGTTTAACGTCTTGACATGGGATTTATTTTTCTAAGCAGCAATCTCCATAGACTCCTCAAGAAAAAGAAAAGATGTAACGAATTCCTTATGCATTTGCAATTAGAATTCTAATGCATGCTATGTTGTGTACTGTGATTAGAGATCTGCTATGCAGTGGGAGTGGTGAGCAAGTGCTAGTAAAACCTTGGAAATGAACAATAGATAGCGGTCGATATCTTTGATGGACTAGAGACTATATGTTAGTCTATTCAGGTGAATCTTTGAACCTGTTAGACTACACATATTCAAAATTTAGACTGATGTTGATGACAGGAAGTGTAACGTCCCAAATTACCTAATAAGGCTTAGGGCCTTAATTAGGGGACCAAGATGGAAATATATGGAATTATATGCTTAAATGATATATTTGTGTATGATTATGTGATTATGTGAGTTATATGATAATATAACTAGTTATGCATGTTTAGGAATATTGAATATCCATGTGGGCCCGTTTCTTATTAGAAGGGAAATTTTCGTAATTTGGCCTGTTATGGGCATAATTGTATATATGTGATATATGTGAGAGACCACATTATTATGTGGGTTTATTTGGGTTATTCAGCATGAGACGATCCTAGGGAACAAGTTAGAAGGAAAGTGACAACGGGAGCCAGTACCCAACTCGGGGCGAGTCAAGGGGTATTTTAGGTTTTTAGCACAGTGTCGGGTTATTGGGAAACGGAAATGAATAATTTATGATATATTTGGAGTTAGTGAGATTAGGAGGGAATACCGGGGATTTTTACCATGTTTCCCTCGGGGAAGTTTTTGGTACCCTGAGCCCCAGGATTAGCTTAAGTAACTTAAGCCTTAAGAAAGCAAGGACCAAACAAAAAAACACTTTGTTAGCAGCAACACCAACCGACTCTTTCTCTCTCCCTCATTCTCTCTCAACTTTGTAAGGAATTCCTTGGGAACTAAGGAGAGTTTTGGGATGAAAGCTTGGGAATTGAAGGCCTAAACTTGGGGATTGGTTTAGCTATAGTGAGGACTAAAATCATAACTAAGGTAAGCTTTAAACCCTGGTTTCCACTAAATTTATGTGTTAGTTTGGTTGTTCTTGAGTCTTGTGGCTCAAGGTTGTGAACTTGAGTTTTAATGAGTTTTCCATCCAGTTTTTAGTTGGGTTTTGTTGCTGGGAGGATATTAAATCTGTTATGAGGATTGAATTGTTGTTTTAGGGTGGATTTGGGGTGGCTTTGATTGAGTTTGGCTAGGGAAAAATGGAGGAATTCTTGGTTCGCAGGGTCAGGTCGCGACCTTGTTCTTGGGGCATTATGACCCAATCGAACCCAGGGCCCTTGGGGGCTTCTGTCTGGGAGGCATGCGACGACCATCAAGGGTAGGTCGCACCCTGTGTCCCATTTCCAGAGGAAGGGGGGCCTCTAACTTGATGGGCGTGCTGCGACCCTCAAGGGCAGGTCGCGGCCCGCCTGGGCTGTTTTGGCCACCGTAAGTTTTAAGAGACGAGGATTTATTCCTAAGGGATCGAGATCAATTCTACTATCCTGTAGAGTCCAAGAACTTTAATTAGCTAGTTAGATAGTAGTATTATAGTATTTATAGTATTATCTTTGTAACTGTGGATTTTTGGTTCAGACCGAGAATTATTTGGACACTCATAGTAGTACTTATAGATTTTCTAAGTTTAACCTATAGTTTAAGAATATTAATGTTAACCTAAGGTTTAATTATATGACTGGTATTAAGGATAATATTTATTATACTATAAGGTTTAGATAAGAACCAATAGGATTTTAAGCACATGTTATGAATGGGTGATTAAGGATTAAGTATTTTGAGGAATAAATTTAATAAGGGGTAAAGTTTGAATGCTATAAGGTCAGTCAGCAGCTTTGAATACGTTGAGGGCTTAGTCAAGGTTGTTTACTCCATTCAAACTTAGCTAAAAATGTGTAATTTCGTGTTTAATTAATCAGCGTGTGCCGATATATCGCAGCTATAGGGGGCGATATATCGCAGCACGTAGATACGGAAAACACGAGATGATGCACGACAGCCTCGGGCATACTGGCCCAGGCGATATAT
The DNA here is from genome assembly GCF_963169125.1 of Humulus lupulus. NCBI lineage: Eukaryota > Viridiplantae > Streptophyta > Magnoliopsida > Rosales > Cannabaceae > Humulus > Humulus lupulus. The sequence continues at coordinate 101,439,478 of NC_084794.1, read as the reverse complement.
CGCCTCCTTCAGCATATTTCAAAAGTTTTTGAATTCTTTTTCCTTTCAGCCATTCAACCTCTTGATAAGTCCAGCCTCTTTTTGAACGAGTCTTCAGCCTCTGCTGAACGATTATTCAAATTATTTTCACCTAAAAAGCTATTATTTTTATTCAAGTAAAATTTAGATCTTTTCATTCCTAAACTCTATAAATAGGACCTAGTACCCAGCCATTATTCATCTTTTGCTCTAAGTTCAGAGGCTGCAAGTGCTAAGTGAGTGTGAGAGTGTAAACACCTGGGTTGGGGAATCATAAGCTTGATCACCATAAGCTTATCAAACACTTTGGGCAGTAAGATTTCATAGTATTTCGGTTCGAGGTTTAGATTGGTCTACAAGTCTTCAAGGTATTTCCACACTCTCTAGTTCATTGGTTTCATGTTATTTTTCCTTCTCATAGTCTTCTACTCAGTCTTCTAACCTTATTCTTATTTTGGTTAGGAAATCTAAGAACTTGCTCATAAGTTTTTGGTAAGTATGTTTCTCAAAGGTTTAGTCATTCCATGCCTTCCATTCTTTTCATTACTTTTCTTCAATCTACTCACCCTGTTATATATGGTTTTAGGAGTGTTCCAAAAGTCCCAACCCTGTCCTCTTATCTCGGTAACTTTGGTAAGGAAAATAGGATAGAAATGCATATGTTATATGTTCTATATGTTATCTTATGTTTCTTATGTTATGATAAGTGTTATGATATGTATGTTTGTAGGCTTGGGCATATGACCCATATGACTAACAAGACCCCAAATAGATTATGGGCATATGACCTACTTAGCTAGTAGGACCCCACTAATCTCATGGGCATATGACTTGTTTAGTCTATGGAACCCCAAGTAATAATGGCCATTATAGTATGTGTATGTATTAAGTGTTATGTTATGTCTTTATGTTTATTATGAAATTTATGTACATGATGTATGTGTTAGATTTTCCTTGCTGGGCATTAGGCTCATTCCTTTTTGTTTTATGTGCAGGAAAATAGCTTTAGTGGCGGTAAGGTTCGTGGATTCTTGGGATTGTGTATCGATGGTGAATGGATTCAAGGAGTCGAGAGTTCGATTTCGAGGATGTAGTCTTTTATTTATGGGTTTATGTGAAATTTTTCCGCACTTTCTATGTAACTGCTTTATTTTAAATTATGTTTTGTTTTTAAGACAATGGGATCCCATATCCTTCTTGATATTTTTGTAAGTAACTTTTATTTCTACAAGTTTCAAATAAATTTATGGTATTTTCGCAAATGTAAGTTTTATTAAGGATTTGTATGTATAGTTTCATTAATGGTCCAAAAGTCTAGAGTAGTGGGTCACTACATACCTGTTGTAGTGGAATTCGAGGTCCCAGGCTAGGACTCAGTCTGGAAGCCTTTATTTGCTCGTTATAAATGGAATCCTATATTATGGTTGTGACTAGGTTATCGCTAGGGGGCTCAAAACTGGGATCGTGCTCGATGGTCGTTCTTATTTTACGCTATACTCAGACCTGAGGTAAGAAAACTACACCCAATATGTGATTAGGGCTTGGCCTGACTGTTAATTATAATTATGAATAGGGCTTGGGCCCGTCGGAATGAACATGTTTAAGTTATCGTTTCGCTTGATGATTAAACATACTTGAATATTCTGTACCTGATTAAGTGTTATATGACTATTCGCATGGTTTGCGTAGCAAGGGCTTGGCCCCATTAAGGAGCATGGTTATTACTATGTTTGCAATTACTTGATGATGTTATATGATTAATATGTATGCGTACCCGTATTTTCTAAAGTATGTTTATCTATATCTGTTTTTGTATCTGTATCTAAATAACTGGTTCAGTGCTTGACTTATTAGTCAAGGACGGCAATAGCGCGCTACGCGTTGGTCGAAAGGCTTAGGCCCAAATCAGCAATGTACTATTACGTTGGCCAACCCAATGGTCATTGGAAAACAAAAGAGTTTGGCTAGTTCTATGCCTAGTTACCCAGAGCTAAGGGCGAGAGCCCCAAGTGACTCTATGGTCACATAGCTAAGGCATAGGGCCCCGGGGTTGACTCTATGGTCAACTACTCAGGGCAGCGGCCCTAGAATGTTCCAATGACCATCAATTTGTAATTGAAGGCATGCATGAGTAGGTTATTACTATTGGGCGTGCTAGATAGGTATCTGGAAATCTGTATTTTATGTTCATGCATGTATTTAAGTTTTCTTGCTAAGCCTTGGCTCATGGGTGCTATGTGGTGCAGGTAAGGGAAAAGGAAAGCTTGACCAGCCATGAGTTGGAGAGCTTCGATGGCAGCGTGTACATATGCGGCTGCTCGTCCACCAAGGCCAAGGATATCTTAGAGGAACTAGGGTTCTAGCCCTAATTTTGCCGCTTAGGTCTGCCGGATGTAACTTTTGATGTATATACACCCTTTCGAACGTTTGTTTGTAATATTTTGGGATCCCATGCATGTATGACACTTTTTAAATAAAAATTCAACGGTTCCTTTGACCAAATTTTTTAACCCTAACCCTTGACGTTAACCTTAGTTACACGTTTATAACCAAATGACTTGATTAGCAAGTCATACACAATTTAAAGTACACAGTGTAACGGTCCTGGATTAGGAGGACGTTACAGGAAGTCTACTTCTGGAAAAGGTGTTTACTCTTGGGGGTGGAGCTATGATTTGGAGAAGTGATAGGTTGTCTTCCATCTCAGTAGCTATGATTTGGAGAAGTGTTAGGCTATCTTCCATTTCAGAATCCACCTTAGAGGGTGAGTACATAGCTGCGTCTATGGCGGCTAAGGAAATAGTCTAGCTGAAGAAGTTCTACACAGATCTTGGTATTATTCCAGGAATGGATAAACCACTCATATTGTATTGTGAAACGAATGGGGCTATAGCGAATTCGAAAGAACCTTGATGTCACAAAAGAGCAAAGCATATAGAGAAAAAGTACCACATCATCAAGGATGTGTGGCGAAGGCGTGATGTGAAGGTGATGAAGATTGCATTGGAATGCAGTTTTTCATATCCCTTTACAAAGATATAAGTAGAGAGCATAATTGTGAAGCATGTAGAATGAATGGTTTTGAGAAACATATCCTATTTGTTTTAAAAGGGCAAGTGGGGGTTTGTTGGGTTTGATTCCCTTATAAAACCATTTCAGACATGTAATGCAATTTTATATTGTCTATAAAAGTAGTATAAATCATTTAGTTTGACAACCGTGTTGCTTGCTAATGTTATTACATGATTATTGCAATAATACAAACATTTATAAAATCTCGAACATATAAATAGTTACAATTTTAGTGACTAAGTCACAGTGGATTATAGCTGTAATTATATGTTCAAAAGAACGAGTCCTAAGATTATATGAGTGCATTGGATTTTCACTGATTAGGCATTCTACGATATGATCTACTTACACATTCATGGTGTGATGTCTTGTCCAAGGTGTTGACCAAGTAGATAAGATCAGATGTGTTATCCCAAAAATTTGAAAAGAATGATGTGGCAATAAAATTGGCACATGGCATGAGTTAGTGGGGTGATCTGGCTTAGCAATGGCCCAATACATCAGTTAAGAAATTGGACAGATAGTCAAGTCAAATACACCCAACCGAAGAGAATATTTGGTCTAAGGGTTGCTTGGCTCAGACCCTAGTTTGAAGACCCTAATAATTGATTTGAAGCAAGTCCAAGAAGATTGAAGGAGAGATTTGGATTTTGGTTCAAGGGAAAAAAGCAACAGGTCCGATCGGACCTAACCTTAAGGAGCCTCTTGATATTTTGGCTCGAGTGTGTCCGTGGTAAACCTCTCAAGGTTTCCTAAGTAGTGGCTTGAACGTGTCCAAAGAGAATGACTAAGGCTTAAGTTTTAGTCAAGGGGAAGGCCACATAATGGCCGATCGGATGTGCCATGGAAGAGGTGCTTGGGCTTGTACAAGGTGAGAAGGAGGAGGAAAGTAGGCTCGGACCACCTTGGTCCGAGGAGAAGATTGCAAGGTCCGATCGGACCTTGGTTGAAAAAGGAAGGCTCGGACCATTTTGGTCCGAGGAGAAGGGCATCATGTCCAATCGGACATGCCCATGGGAGGTGCCTTGGACCATTTTGGTCCGAGAAGATGGAATGGAGAAGATGGCTCGGACCACCTTAGTCCGAGGAGATGGCATGAAAAGATGGCTCGGACCACCTTGGTCTGAGGAAAAGAGTACAAGGTCCGATCGGACCTTGGTTGAAGGAAAAAGGCTTGGACTTAACCGAGGTGGGATGCCAAAGAGGATGGTTCGAACCACCTTAGACCGAAGAGGAAGCCATTGTGTCCGATCATACAAGTCTTGGAGGAGCTTACCTCAGACTTGCCCGAGGTAAGGAGCAAAGGAAGTGGCCTCGGACCACCTTGGTCCGAGGAGAGCCAAACTTACATGATTTTTGGTCCGAGGATAGCCATGCATATACCACCTTTGACCCATGGAAAGCTTGAAGGAGTAATCAACATGCATGTGAGACTACGTCAAACTTCCTGAAACGACTTTAGTGAGAATTGGTCTAGGCATCCGGGAATCTCTCACTCCTCACTCGAATTTAGGGATCAGTTGTATTTTAAACATTTATTGTAATATAAATATAAGGTGAATAATAAAATATCCCTATCTAAAGGGGATACCAGTTGAGAATCCCAGGTCTATAAATAGAGAGTTGGGAGGATCGTAAAAGGACTTTTGGCAAAATTAAGAGTTAACCTGTGTTCTAGAAAGAGAAAGTGTTTTTCCCTGAGAGAGAACCCCTTTTTTGTATTCTGGAATATTTGCAGTGAAGAAACTCAGTTGACACTGGTTCATCTGATCTTGAGTGTGAATACAGTAATAAAATCTCTAAGTGGATTAGGCTATTACCGATTATCGGGGCTGAACCACTATAAAATCTCGTGTTATTTACTTTCATTGATAAAAACTGTCTGTTGTCGTTTATAATTCTCTTGAAGGCGTGTCGTATTAGACGTTCTTACGTCGTTGGCTAAAATCACAGTCAACATTTTGGTGCTTTCATTGAGAGCCTAAAGAGAAGACAAACAGTCCCTGAAGCAATATGGCGCCTAAGAACACCACCGCGGCCTCCAATAGGGCAAGCACCTCTAGGGAACATGCCAGATCAGAGGGTCCCAACGTTCAAGATCGTGAGAATGAGCCCAAGGTCGTGCTTGAGGATGTAGCTCCTGAGGTTGAGGAGCTCCAGGTGACCATGAGTGCGTTCCAGGAGGAGTTGGCCCAGTTCAATGCTAGGCAGGAGGCCTTTGCTGAGGAAATGGCCAAGCAGAGGCAGGATATGGACGCTAGGAGCGAGGAGATCCGTCGGCAGCAAGAGGAGGCCGACAGGAGACATCGCGAAGCTGCACTTGCTCTGGAGGCAGCTACGCAATTGACCCGAGCCAATGCTCAAGCTGCGCCTGGGGTGACACCCACCCCAGAGGCAAGGACCACAGAGGCTGGTCATAAGAAAACTGATAGGCCAGGCAGGAATGGTGGTAACCCACCTGGTCATGAGGAAGAGGGAGTCCGATCGCGCACTGCCTCAACCCAGAGGGGGAACTCTAAGAGCCCCTCAAGGAGCCCCAGATCAGAGACTTCCAGGTCAGGAAGTCATAAGTCAGGCAGCAAGAAAACACCTTCTGAGCAGGGGCACAACAAAGCTCCTCGTGGCAAGGAGACTTCCCACTTCAAAGATGGACATGGGCGTGATGAAGCTGACAGTCACCACACCAACCAGTCGAAGGAGAAGAATAATAACCGACGAGGAGGAGAGGATCAACCGGCTTAAACGGGGAAGCCACCATGGCATCCCAACCAGCGTAATGGCAAAGAGCACGCTCCGCCTAGTAGACCTTCCGAGAAGACTCGGAGTACGGTGTTCGACCGGTTGGGAAAGAACACTGCTCAGAAGGACCTAAGGGACGTCATTGATGACAGAAGGAGGACCGTTCCGGTCGAAGGACAGGAGCCAATCCGTCCTACCAGTCGAGTAGAAATACTTGATGTTGATACGCCGGATAGGAGTGCCCGACCAAACGGTCCCGAGAGTGCGTCTCCAGTAGTGGCCCCGGGCATCCAAGCCCAGCTTGATGCTTTAACGGCGGCAGTCCAAATTTTGTCAAAACAACCAGTTATTGATCCGGTAGACCACAGAAGTGGTAGCCCTTTTTGTGCTAGAATAAGAACAGCCCAACCACCAAGGAAATACAAAGCACCGATATTGCCAGTTTATACAGAAAAGGCAGACCCGGTGAGACACATTTGGAAGTTCGAAGATCAGATGGAGTTGCTTGGGGTGAGTGATGACTACCGCTGCAGAGTCTTCCCCACCACCTTGTCAGACACTGCCCAGGAGTGGTACTGGAAGTTCAAACCCGACTCCAGCACCTCTTGGGAGAGCTTTAGGAAGGAGTTCTGCAGGCAGTTCAGTACTGCCCGAACCCCTCCTGTTTATGCCAACCATTTGGTGGACATTAGGCAGGGTAAAGATGAGTCTCTCAAAAACTACATTCAAAGGTTTATGAGAGAAGCCAATCGGGCTACCACAGTTGGAGATGAAGGGAAAATGGTTGCAATCTCCTCCGGTATTATTTATCGAAGTCCTTTGTGGGACAGCATCCACCGCCATCCAATTTCAACTTTACAGCAGTTTTTAGACCGGGCAGATAAGTACATGAAGTTGGATGACGCCATTGAGAAAGGAGAGAACGGGTTGAACAACCCAAGTGGATCAGATGAAACTCCGAAGGATAGCAGAAACGATCAAGGCGGTAGTAAGAAACGTGGGAATAATGGGTCTGACCGCCGCAATGAGAAAAAAGCTAAGTCGGGATCGAATGACAAGCCTACGAAGTATGAACCTCGATTCACCAACTACACCACTCTTTCGGCGACCCGAGCGGAGATCTATCTAGCCAGCCATCAGGAGGTCCCTTACCGGAGACCCCCACCAATCAAGAAGGAAATGAGTAAGAGGGATAAGAACAAGTTCTGTCGTTTCCATGGAGACTATGGTCACAACACGAATGAGTGTAATCACCTTAAGGATGAGATAGAGTTTCTCCTCCGGTTGGGGAAACTAAAAAAGTATAAGGCAGAGAGGACCCAGGGAGAGGGGAGCAGTAATAATCCTGGGTTCAAGCGGCAACGGTCCCCACCTTTGCAACCTGAACCTGTGGACTTCACACTAGATACAATATGTGGAGGACCACATCTTGCTGGGGATAGCAACAAGGCGAGAGAGAGGTATGCTCGCACCCTTCGTCATGAGTTGGGTGCGGCATCCACCTCCGAGGTTATGACAGTGGAGGAGCGACCATCCAAGAACCCAAGATATGAAAGTGAGTCCCTCACTTTCACTGAAGAAGATGCTAAACACGTGAGGTATCCTCACAATGACTCCCTTGTTGTGACAGTCCAAATAGCTAATATGAAGTGAAAAGATGTCTAGTTGATACGGGAAGCTCCGTAAACATTATTTATAAGTCCTCTTTTGAAAAAATGAAGTTATCCATCAATGACTTGAAGCCATGCTCTCACGTCATTTATGGGTTTACTGGAGAGGGACTGTCACCAGCTGGGACAATAAAGTTACCAATCACCACGGGGGAAGCCCCCAAGCATGAAACCGTGATGACTGAGTTTTTGATTGTTGACTGCCCATCCGCCTACAATGTGGTTATTGGTCAACCACTACTCACCAATTTGCATGCAGTGGTTTCAATTTGGCACCTATCTATGAAGTTCCCGACCAGCGCTGGCATAGGCTGCGTCTAAGGAGACCAAAGGGAAGCTAGAGAGTGTTATAATGCCTCGATAGCTAAGGCGAAAAAGGGTGCCAAGGAGAACAACATGATTGTGAGTGTTGAAAAAGAGGAGGTGGATGAGATGGTTGTAGACTAGGGTCTTGTAGTAGTGAACGATGAAGAGATGTTGGAGGAGTGTGGCCAGGAGAGCACTCCTAGTTTAAAAGAGCAGAAGACCCCATCAAGTGATGAAGTCACCAAATAGGGCGTTGCCCAAAGCGAGGGAAGAGATATTGATCCTCGCTTTGGGGATTATGAGAGTGATGTGGGACCGTCCGAGGAGTTAGAGGAGGTCCCTATAGATGAGAATGACTCGACAAGAGGGGTCAAGATTGGGAAAAAGTTGAAAGCTGAGGTGAGAGTACAGCTGATAGAATTCTTGCGAAGAAATCAAGATGTCTTCGCCTGGTCTCACAAGGATATGGTGGGTATCTCACCAACTGTGATCAGCCACGTGCTCAATGTGGATGAAAGATATCCAGTGGTACAGCAGAAGAGGAGGCTGCTTGACAAGGATCGAGCAAAGGCTCTTAAGGAGGAGGTAGAGCGATTGAAGGAGAACAGGTTTATTAGAGAGGCATACTACCCAGCTTGGGTTTCAAACCCAGTCTTGGTGCCCAAACCCAATGGAAAGTGGAGGACTTGTGTAGATTTTACTGATCTAAACAAAGTGTGCCCGAAGGATTGCTTTCCTTTACCAAGAATAGACCAGTTGGTAGATGTAACCTCTGGTCACGAGACTTTGTCCTTCATGGACGCGTATTCGGGGTGCAATCAGATCAGCATGCATCCTCCTGATGAAGAGCATACCAGCTTCCGAATGGATATAGGGCTGTATTGCTATAGAGTGATGCCCTTCGGATTAAAGAATGCAGGAGCTACCTACCAGCGCTTGGTGAATGGTATGTTTCGTGACTTAATCGGCAAGAACATGGAGGTATACGTAGACGATATGCTGGTGAAGTCAAAGGAAGCTGAGGGGCACGTGGGAGACTTAGAGGAGTGCTTTACAATATTGAGGAGGTATAACATGAAGTTAAACCCCCTCAAGTGTTCATTTGGAGTGGGTTCTGGAAAATTCCTTGGGTTTATTGTTAACTCCCGAGGAATAGAGGCAAACCCAGAGAAGATCAAAGCTCTCATAGAGATGAAGTCTCCGACAAGAATAAAGGATGTGCAAAGCTTGACTGGGCGGATTGCGGCTCTAAGCATGTTCGTTTCGAAATCAACGGACAAGTGCGTCCCATTTTTTAACCTGCTTAAAGGAGGCAAGAAGTTTGAGTGGACCGCAGAGTGTGAACAAGCTTTCCAGGCGATAAAGGAGCATTTGGCCCAACCTCCTGTTTTTTCTAAGCTAGTTGATGGAGAAGACCTATTCATGTATCTAGCAGTCACGGAACATGTTGTTAGTGCTGCCTTAGTACGTGAGGAGGATAAGGTGCAGCACCCAGTATATTACGTTAGCAAGCGCTTGGTAGGAGCGGAGTCCCGATACCCCATGATCGAGAAGTTGGCCTACTGCTTGGTACTTGCGTCACGAAAATTGCGGTCGTACTTTCAGGCACACCCCATCAAGGTCCTTACTGACCAGCCTCTTCGCCAAGTTTTACAGAAGCCGGAGTCGTTTGGACGGCTACTTAAATGGGCGGTCGAGCTAGGCCAGTTTGAAATCAAGTACCAACCAAGAACTGCTATTAAAGGTCAAGCTTTGGCAGATTTCATCGCTGAGTGTACCGGAATCGTCGAGGTCCCCGACCAGCAGGAGAGTGTTACTGGGCTAAAAGAAGAAATTCCTACTTGGCAACTTTTTGTTGATGGATCGTCAAATGAGCACCATTCAGGAGCTGGGATTATACTAGTCACACTAGAGAAGCACCGAATTCATTGTGCACTAAGATTCGGATTTAATGCTTCTAACAACGAAGCGGAGTATGAGGCCCTCTTAGCAGGCTTACGACTGGCTAGAAATGTACGTGTCCGGTCAGTGGAGATAAATAGTGATTCCCAATTGGTGGTTTATCAAGTACTAGGGGAGTACCAGGCAAGGGGCCTACGCATGGTGGCATACTTAAACAAAACCAAGGATTTGCTAGCCCAGTTTGAGGGGTATACCATCAAGTTAGTACCAAGGGAGCAGAATTCCAATGCCGATGCTCTAGCAAAGCTTGCTAGTGCGAAGGATGCTGAAACTCTAAATATAGTACCAGTAGAATACTTGGCAGAGCCGAGCATTGATAGACAAGAGGCCATGCCGATTACGATAGCCGACACCTGGATGACTCCCATCATTGCTTACCTTGAGCAAGGGACCCTTCCAGATGGTCGTAATGAGGCAAGGAAGGTTATGAGGCAAGCTGCTAGATACACCATGGTGGATGGAGTGTTGTATAGGAGAGGATACTCCTTGCCTCTACTCAGGTGCATAACGCCCAACCAGTCAAAGAGCTTATTAGCTGAGGTGCATGAAGGGTTTTGTGGAGATCATGCTGGGGGGCAGAGCCAATCTAAAAAGATCTTGAGGCAAGGATTTTTCTGGCCTACTATGAACGAGGACTCTATGGAATATGTGAAAAGGTGTGACAAATGCCAAAGATTTTCTAAAGTGCCCAGAGCGCCCCCAAATGTTTTGAAGCAAATGCAAAGTCCGTGGCCTTTTGCAGTGTGGGGCATTGATCTAATTGGGAAGTTGCCCAAGGGAAAAGGAGGAGTGCAGTTTGCGGTGGTCGCGGTAGATTATTTTACTAAGTGGACTGAGGCCGAGCCATTAGCTACGATCACATCGAAGAAAGTATTAGATTTTGTGGTTAAAAACATAATATGTCGCTATGGTCTACCTAAGAAGATAGTGTCTGAAAATGGCACCCAGTTTGACAGCGACTTATTTACCGATTTTTGCACCCGGCATGGCATCACCAAGAGTTTCTCCTCGGTAGCCCATCCTCAAGCCAATGGGCAGGTTGAAGCGGTGAACAAAACATTGAAGGACACTCTAAAAAATCGCCTGGAGCAAGCTAAGGGTGCTTGGGCAGAAGAGTTACCAGAGGTCCTTTGGTCATATAGGACTACTGCTCGGACGGCAACTGGTCATACTCCATTCTCTTTGGCATATGGGTATGAAGCCATGTTACCTGTGGAGATAGACCCACCCTCTCATAGAAAGACCATGTACAACCAAGAGGAGAACCATCAGTTGTTAGCAGAATCATTGGACTTCCTCGAGGGAAGAAGAGAGGAGGCAAGCCTCAGAGTAGCAGCTCATCAGCAAAAAGTGGCACGCTACTTCAATTCCAGAGTGCGAGATAGAAAGCTCCAGGTCGGAGATTTGGTCCTAAGGAAGGTGTTTGTTAGAGACCCAACAGCTGGTGTGCTAGGACCAAACTGGGAAGGACCGTATCAAATTGAGCAAGTCTTACCGCCCGGCACCTACAAGCTTGCTCGATTGAATGGAGAGCTAATCAGGAACTACTGGAATGGCGAGCACTTGAGAAAATATTATCAATAAATACTGCTTGCAGAGTAGTAGCTTTGTATCAAGTGCTTAACTTGTTATTTGCTACCCAGTCGCATTATTTTGAACAATGTTATTTTGTTTGGAACTCGTTGTTAGACAAGTTTTGTCACTTATTATTACGAGTAATAAATGAGACCACGCGCAGCGTGGTCGCATCTTGCTACAAATTTTGCATATGTGTTGATTATTTTTGCTTGGCAGTGTTCAACTGTCATAATGATTTAAACAAAACAGGTCTTCTAAAAGCTAAGTGTAAATGTATACCGGACAGTGTTCAACTGGTCGATATCATGATATGAAGGACCAACGTTTAAATAATGTTTTTGTAGTGATCAACTACTGAGATATTTAGTATATTTTATGTGTTTCACGAGTAGTAACTACTCGGACAAATTCGGTCAAGTAGCAAGTGATCAAGGATTTATCAACCCTCAATCACTTGGGGGGCACATAGGGTATACTGATATGTATTTCAACACAGGCAATAAGAACACGAGCAAATATATTTGTTTGGGCTGACTTGTAAGCTTGGAAGTCTAAAAAAAAGCCATTAAGCTAACTTGTTTTACAAAGCTTAAGTAACTTAGAATTTTTCAAATTTTAAGTTAGAAACGGATATTCGTGTAATATAAAATTTATGCTCATAAAAAGTTAGAGCAATAAGAGCATGAGGAAGTATATGTAGTATGGACTTATGGAATGGTAAAAATTTCTAAGTTAGAAAACTAAATACTCATGTGAAATTAAAGGCATCTAAGAACTTTGCTATGTACAATAAAAACTTAAAAGTTTAAAGTTGTCGACAGAAAAAGAGTAAAGTGCTAAGGGTCAAAATAGCTCACTAGTTCGAGCAACAAAATACAAAGTAAAGCAAAAAACAATGAATTACGAGAGGGAGTCACTGGCGTGCTCCTCTAGTGGGTTGATCGACTCCCTCCTCGGCATCAGCTGCCCCTCTCGCTCGGAATGATAAAGTAGAGGAGGCGGGGGTGAGTGCAGGAGGATTGGCAGCTTCTTCAGCGGCCCTTGCTTCGCATCTGGCAAGCTCCTCTACCTGAGCCTCCTTGGAGAAACAATCAAGATTAAGAGGTTTGTTCAGCTTCCAGACCTTATAAAAGCAGTCGAAACTGGCCTCCTCAAAGCGAATCAAGTCAAGCTCATTTTCTTGTTTCAACTCTTCGTTTTCGCTGATTAACCTCTCATTGTCTCGAGCTAACTCTTTGTTCTCGAGGGACTACTTCTCCAATTGAGTTGTCAAGGAAGCGTTGTTTTGAGCCTGCTTCCGATTCTCGTCAGAAAGCTTCTTGAGAGGCTCGTCCCGTTCAGCTACGGTCCTCTCTGCTTGCTCCAGCTTGGATTTGGCCTCCACCAGTTGATCGTTCAGCGCCTTGATCAACTCCTTGTAGTCTACGGCTCGGAGCTGAGCGTGACCAATGGTGACAAGTGACTGCATGGAAGACAAAAGGTTATTACATGCAGAAATACTAATAATAAATTGTCCTAAGAGAAAATACTTACCTTCATTAGTTGAGCAAGCCCTCTCTTCAAGAAGACTTCAACACTAAGCCGAGGGTAGGATTCTAAGCTTTGGAGCGTTGAAGCATCGTGGCCGATCTCCTCAAGAAGTCCCTTGCCTAGGTCACTAACAGCACTAAAGAGCTCGCTCGAGCTACCCTAGTGAGTAGGAGTTAGGCTCGCAGAAGGAGGAAGTGAAGAGGGAGTCAATGGCGGGAGTGTAGTCGGTCCCTCAGTGTGCCTCCCTTGACTAGGCGGTGCTACCTTCTGAATCTTCTGCGGAGGCATAGAGCCACTTCCATCACCAGTTTTCCTCTTTGAAGCAACACACTCTCTGAACATGTCTAAATCTACAAAGGAGGAAAACACAAAGTAGTTAGAAATTTAAACATAATGAAACGTGTACAAGTGTATACTACAATTTTGTTACTCTCTAATTACCAAGCTATCAAAAATATTCCTATTTTCACTAATCATGTGTTACCTACGTTGAGGATCTGATCAAGGAACTCATCCTCGTCGTCCAAGGATGAGCTAAGTTCCCCCTTAACCTGGATAGCTTTACCTTTCCCAGGCTGAGCGGGAATAGTAGATCTGCACTGAGGTTCGGGTTCTCTAATGACTAAGTCGCCAGGTCTACGAGAAAGTAGAGAAGGTCCAGGAGAAAGCTAATCAGTCATTAGCTCCGTTCCCGCGTTGGACTGATCGGTAGTGTCGTTCTCCCCGGTGGTACTTTCCACAGCCAAATCTTGGTCACACGGCACCAGGCCCACCATCTGAAGAAGGTCCAAGGTGACCAATTTTTTCACATCCTTCTCTTTAAGACTCATGTTAGCCAACTTCTGGGCCCGCTTAAACATCCCTTTAGTAGGCAATGGTCGCTCGAATGGACCCGAGCGTGTAAAGGCCAAATTGTTGGCCTCAATGTCCAAAGTAAGGAAGTATTCCTTATGATACTTCCCGGGGTTTGATTTGTGAGAAATACTGTTGAGATATGTAATCCCCCTGTGCCTATGGTAGAAGTGGAAGAAGCCCGTGTTGTTGTGTGAAGGATTGGTCCTGAGATCAAACAGGTAATGCACCTCATGAGGGGTGGGCTCGTCCCAACCATGCAGGAAGTAAAGGATGTACAACGCAGAGAGTGCCTGGATCCCGTTCGGTGCGATCTGGAATGGGGAGACGTTGAAATAATCTGCTACAGACCGGAAATAGATGTGTAGCGGGAGTGTTGCTCCAGCGTGCACATGATTCCTGGACCAGGCACAGTATCTTCCACCGGGCCTATTGGCTCTTTGATGCGAGCCCGGACATATCACGTTTGCCCCGCTCAAGCCTAAAGCTTCAATGTGTTTTTGAAACAGCGCGGGATTAAGTTTTGAAGCATCAGCAATGAACCAGGAGGGTTCTTCTTCCCCCTCATTACGTGGCTTCTGGACAGCCAAATCCTGGATCGCCGTAGCAAATTCCTGAGAAGGTTTTCTGGAATCCGTGGTAGTGCGAGTATGATTGTGCTTTACCACCTTCTGCACCGCTCTGCGGGCAACCTGCGGATCATGTTCCTGAGGGAGCCTGTTAGATTGCTTCACCCTCATCGTCGACTGAGAAGCTTGTCGAAGGAACTGTTCCTCGTGGAGAAGATACAAGGCTGAGCGAGGGAGGATCTGCTTGAAGCGGCAAAGACGGTCCTCTGGAGTGCAACCAGTAGACGAGTCTGGTGAGGAATCGCTATTTAAGGGAGTCTCGATTGTTTGTGGGGCGGATGTTTCGGAGTCCGTATGATTGTCACCTCCCCTATAGTCAGAGCGATTCATCTACAAAAATGAATAAAACATGGGGAGGTGAGTAACCATACAGAAAAAATTCATCAAAAATAAGAGTTATTTTTATACTTGGAAAATTTTGTCTAAGTTATAAAAATATAACACATATGGAAAAAATAATTTTAATGCTCAAGAGTGCCTAAAAAGTACTTGGGGTGTTGAACTTATTAAAGTTTATAGAAAGGGGCATTTTTGAGGTTTTCCTATAAGGTTAAATTCCTTATGCGTGTAAGTTGACATGCTAAGAGGTTGGTTATGCATTTGGAAGGAAAGAAGGCCAAGGCCTAAGAAATTAGGTGTGGTCCGATCGGACCACATTTTGGGCTCAAGGGAATGGTCTTATCTAAATGCCTCCGATCGGATGCCTAGACCCACTAAGTGAGCATGACCAAAGAGGCGTACGAGCCACAGGAATTTGGAGACGGTCCGATCGGACCGTGTGCTTACTCTAGGGGGTGACCTAGCCTATTGCATTCGATCGAATGCCAAGACATGT
This sequence comes from Humulus lupulus, assembly GCF_963169125.1. Lineage (NCBI taxonomy): Eukaryota > Viridiplantae > Streptophyta > Magnoliopsida > Rosales > Cannabaceae > Humulus > Humulus lupulus. The sequence goes on along the minus strand of NC_084794.1, from coordinate 101,424,287 downwards.
TGGATACTCATGATCCAGGAGGCGTTCGACAGCTGTGGGAGTCCAAGGTGACGTCCAGCCCTGCCTCCGCGCGAGCCCAGCGTGAAGTCCCCCAGGAGGTCCGATCGGACGAAGCACGCCCGAGGAGAGGATACGCACCCACGGTCTGAATGTCCAGCGCCTGGTATGCTTTGTGCCTCCGAAGTTCCTTGCCAGCAGCAGCACATTGTGTCCGATCGAGCATGGGCATCTAAGGGGGTTCAAAATTTGCTGTCAAGAGAGTTGGGCACTTAAATGCAAAGGAAGGAAAGTGTGGTCCGATCGGACCACACACTTGTCTAAAAAATTTCAATGTCCGATCGGACATGATCACTTGCCCCGTTCAAAGAAGTGCATGCCTCAAGCCTTAGCCACAGCCCACCGTCTTCGATCGAACGCGAGCTCCCAAGGAGAATAAAGTGTGGTCCGATCGGACCACACGTATGCCCAGAATTTTTGGGCAAAACCATATGGACAAAGTCCCTAATTGCACATTTTGCATACCCCAAATCCAAATCAAATGGGCAAAGCCCTAAAATCCCTAGTTTAAACACATTCCTTCATTCACACATACAAAAAACAAGATCAAAGGATAGAAAAGAAAGGTTTTTCTTCATGTTCTTGGAAACCCATTACACTATCAAAACCCTCAAGACCCATATTCATATTCATGTCAAAATAGCCCCTTTATCTTGAAATTCATATGAAATTAGAAGCAATTTCAGGTTGCCCATGCCACAAACATCATTAAGACAACAAGCAAACACATTATACAAAACATTCACAAGAATTTCAAGAACAAGCAATGCTAGGGGGTTCGGCCATGGCATATTTTTCTTAGAAAATTTCTAAAAAAAATATATATATAACAATATAAGAGGCATGGAAAAGAAGACTTACCCAATGTTGGAGGACTTTTGGTTTGCTTGAAGGTTGCTTGAAGATGAAGAGCTCCCCTTGAAGCTTTTGGAATCGACAAGGAGAAGGAATCCTTGGGGATTTCGGCCAAAAGAGAAGATGAGAGGTTTTTTAGAGTAATTTTTGTATGTGTAAAGAAAAGAGTGTAAAGTGGGGATATTTAAAGGGAAAAAAGTGGGTTTTTTATTTACTTTTGGACCTTTGGCATTTTGGGACTATTTTTCTCTCCACGATCATGGGTTGATTTTTGCAGTGATCGTGGGTCTGCTGCATGGAGATGAACAGTTATTATTTTTTATAATGACGTCAGCTGGAGAAAAATTTTATTACGTGAATGAATCATATAATAAACTTCGGGGGCAAATGTTATCCCAAAAATTTGAAAAGAATGATGTGGCAATAAAATTGGCACATGGCATGAGTTAGTGGGGTGATCTGGCTTAGCAATGGCCCAATACACCAGTTAAGAAATTGGACAGATAGTCAAGTCAAATACACCCGACCGAAGAGAATATTTGGTCTAAGGGTTGCTTGGCTCAGACCCCAGTTTGAAGACCCTAATAATTGATTTGAAGCAAGTCCAAGAAGATTGAAGGAGAGATTTGGATTTTGGTTCAAGGGAAAAAAGCAACAGGTCCGATCGGACATAACCTTAAGGAGCCTCTTGATATTTTGGCTCGAGTGTGTCCGAGGTAAACCTCTCAAGGTTTCCTAAGTAGTGGCTTGAACGTGTCCAAAGAGAATGACTAAGGCTTAAGTTTTAGTCAAGGAGAAGGCCACATAATGGCCGATCGGATGTGCCATGGAAGAGGTGCTTGGGCTTGTACAAGGTGAGAAGGAGGAGGAAAGTAGGCTCGGACCACCTTGGTCCGAGGAGAAGATTGCAAGGTCCGATCGGACCTTGGTTGAAAAAGGAAGGCTCGGACCATTTTGGTCCGAGGAGAAGAGCATCATGTCCGATCGGACATGCCCATGGGACATGCCTTGGACCATTTTGGTCTGAGGAGATGGAATGGAGAAGATGGCTCGGACCGCCTTGGTCCGAGGAGATGGCATGAAAATATGGTTCGGACCACCTTTGTCCGAGGAGAAGAGTACAAGGTCCGATCGGACCTTGGTTGAAGGAAAAAGGCTTGGACTTGACCGAGGTGGGATGCCAAAGAGGATGGTTCGAACCACCTTAGACCAAAGAGGAAGCCATTGTGTCCGATCGGACAAGTCTTGGAGGAGCTTACCTCGGACTTGCCCGAGGTAAGGAGCAAAGGAAGTGGCCTCGGACCACCTTGGTCCGAGGAGAGCCAAACTTACATGATTTTTGGTCCGAGGAGAGCCATGCATATACCACCTTTGACCCACGGAAAGCTTGAAGGAGTAATCAACATGCATGTGAGACTACGTCAAACTTCCTGAAACGACTTCAGTGAGAATTGGTCTAGGCATCCGGGAATCTCTCACTCCTCACTTGAATTTAGGGATCAGTTGTATTTTAAACATTTATTGTAATATAAATATAAGGTGAATAATAAATATCCCTATCTAAAGGGGATACCAGTTGAGAATTCCAGGTCTATAAATAGAGAGTTGGGAGGATCGTAAAAGGACTTTTGGCAAAATTAAGAGTTAACCTGTGTTCTAGAGAGAGAAAGTGTTTTTCCCTGAGAGAGAACCCCTTTTTTGTATTCTGGAATATTTGCACTGAAGAAACTCAGTTGACACTGGTTCATCTGATCTTGAGTGTGAATACAGTAATAAAATCTCTAAGTGGATTAGGCTATTACCGATTATCGGGGCTGAACCACTATAAAATCTCGTGTTATTTACTTTCATTGATAAAAACTGTTTGTTGTCGTTTATAATTCTCTTGAAGGCTTGTTGTATTAGACGTTCTTACGTCGTTGGCTAAAATCACAGTCAACAAGATGTATTTGGTTACATCGGACTAGGACCGATATTGATTATTAATAGATAAATAGGAATCGTTGTTATCGAATCTACTCAATGTCACAACATTGACTATAGGTCTAGTCGATCTTAATTCTAAGTGATAATATTTTGCTAATTATATTATTTAAATCTTTTGACTTGTTCGTTACCAGCTTACCCTACGATCTATACCATACATACATCTTAGAGATTTAGTAGTGTAATTGTGGGGAGTATTATTCATAGATATGAAATCTATAACTTCTATATGAGAAGTGAAAATATGTTTTGCTTAATTGCTTTGTTCAAAAGGTTAAATGATTGATATCTCTTTTTTGTGATTAAGTTCATAGATATATCATTTATAAGGTACTTAGTGAGAGTTAAGGATAAAATACTAATGAGGGGTAAAACGGTAATTTACCCCAGCTCGTTAGTAAGTCATCAATAGAGGATTGATTGACTGTAATTTTTGTAGGGAAAACTTATACGTGATCTTTATTTATTTTCATGTAAGTCTAATATTAAACAAATTAATATGAGATAACCTAGAACATGTTTCTAAAATTAATTCAAAGAGAAATAATGATAAGAATACTTACATTATACGCAGCGAAATGAAAGAGTCATTCCTTTACTTTCTCTAACCCTTGTATCATTTCTGTCGCAGAGTATTACTAAGAAACTAAACTGATCTTCTATTATCTTCACAGTCTTCCAAAGTATCATTAGAATAACCTAGACTAGAGTGGGCAATTCTCAATAAATGAGATAGATACAGAGAGAAGAAGAGAATGAATAATGAAGCTTAGAAAAGGACTTATGTTTAGAGAGAATCTAAAACCTATCAGAAAATCAGTGTCTGTCATCTGAAATCTGACTTCTATTTTCAACTCTCTCTTATCATTCCTTTTATAGACTCATTTAGTTCATTTATTTAATTAAAAAAATCAATAAAATAATAGCCAATTAACAGCCCTAGGTCAAAATTATCATGGGCTTTAGGCCCGTGAAATTTCCCATAAGCCCATTGGACTTAAAATCAAGGCCTGTATTATTTTCTATTGATTTAATTAATGAAATAATTATTTAAATCCTTTATCAAATTAATTATTTATAATTTGAACCTTGATTTAAACTTATTTATTAATTTAGATACAAATTTATCTTAATTAATAAATCTGCCATAATTTCTCTTTTCTTCTCCAAATTACATAACTCTGTGAAACTATCCAAAATTGACCTGGTCAACTTTGATAATTAAATCAATTAATTGAGACTATCTAGATGATTTTATCCAAGGTACAGTGGGGACCATGAGCCTATGAAATCAAGCTCCAATAAGTTATCATAAATCTAACAAATAAATTTACTAACTTATTAATTCCTCGTGCCTCCACTAAAGACTCGGAATTGCACTCTTGAATTCATAGAACGCTCTATAACAAATATAGATACGCTATTAATTATCCATTGTTACAACCATAATTGTCACTCAATCCTCTATAGACGGTCTACAATGAGATAAGACTAAAATGTTGTTTTACCCCTCATTGTATTTTATCCTTAAAACACATAGTTCCTTGTAAATGATATTTCAGTAAACTAATTTAATTACTGAAATGAGATCTCTATCATTTAACACCTTGAACCAAACTAAAAGGAAACTATCATTTTACTTCTTCATCAGAAGCTATAGATGTTCATATCTATGATTAACACTCCCACTCAATTATACTACCGAGTTCCCAAGATGTAAGTATGGGCTAGTCTGTAGGGTAAGCTGGTAACGAACAAGTCAAAAACTCAAATAATACAACCAGTTAGAATACTAACCACTCAGAATTGAGATTGAATTGACCTATGGTCAACTATATGATATGGCTAGAATAGATAATAACAGTATGTTTACTTATCCTATCAACTGCCAATATCGGTCCAGTCCAATGTAACAAATACATCCAAAGCTTGGTGAGGAAGAATATGTTGCTGATCTAGTTCACTCTCTTGATCGTACTCTGTTACAGAAAGGAATCAATGGTTAGAGAGATTGAAGGATGAAGTTGTTCTAGTTCCACTGCGTAAAGTGAGTTTTTTTACTTTCCTATGTATCAATTTCATAAGAGCATGTTCTAGGAATTTATATGTTTGTTTGATAATATGTAAATTACATGAAAATAAACAAAGATCTTGTAGTATGTATTTCTTAAAATAAATGCATATACCGAAAGTCAACTCTCACATGTTGACTTTTGTGAAATCATTATGGTTTTTTCACATCTTCGTATCTAACCAATTTCACCATGTATTTAACCAATCATAACAACTTTTGCACAACACGAGATCCAAAATGGTATTTACCCTTTAATGAAAATTAATTAACATTAACTTAATTTTTTTAATGTTTTTTTTTTCTGAATTGGATTGAAAAGAAAAAAAAATCCCTAGAGAAAGACCCATGCACTCTTTAATGTCTTCCACCTCTCCTGAACTTCTCTTCACTCTCTCTTCATCTCCATTCCACTTTTCTTCTTCAATGATATTCACATTTTCTTATTTTCATTGGTCATTTAAGATACCACTCATCTTTGCATCTACAGTTAGAAGTTTCATTCAACATTACCTAAAAAAGTCAAGAAACCATTAACTAGGAAGTGTGATTTCCATCCAACAATTTAAGTTTGGTAATTGGCTTGAATCTCATGTTTAACAATTGGGTATTCAATATTTAGATTTAAATAACTATATTAAGCATCAATTTAATTTTTCTACCTAAAATAAAAGAGATTCTAGTGTGAAAATAAGTTCAGCTTGAGGTTGAAGGCAGCCTGCAAATAAGCGGCCATTTTAGGTCTAACAAGGTCGCTTATGTAATTGAAAGCTTCACTAAGTAACCTTGTACGATTTCACTATGTCTTTCATCCTCTCATCTTTTATTGTATAACTTAGGACATTGACTAAATCTTCTACTTTAATAGACTTATTCTTGAAGTAATTTTTCTTTAATTTGTTCTTTGATGAAATCACATTCAATTCTTCAAGTGTTAGTCCACTATCAGTGTATAATTCAGATACTATTGCAAACTCTTAGATAGAGAACCTCACAGGTTTTTCATTTATCAAAAATCATAGCTCATACTTTTTTTTAACAATTTATTCTCATAATTATATGGTGGAATAAGACTCCAAAAAAAACCCTTTCATGGGGAGGTCCAACAGACGACCCAACTGAGCATATTTTCCAAAAACAACCTTGTCATTTTTTGTTAGCCATGATGTAGAGTCCAAGAACTTTACTTAGCTAAGTTAGATAGTAGTATAATAGTAATAATAGAATTATCTTTATGACTGTGGATTTTTTGTTCAGACCAGGATTTATTTGGACACTCATAGTAGTACTTGTAGATTTTCTAAGTTTAACCTATAGTTTAAGAATATTAATTTTAACCAAAGGTTTGATTAATATGACTGATATTGAGGATAATATTTATTATACTATAAGGTTTATATAAGAACCAATTAGATAATAGCACATGTTATGTATGGGTTTATTAATGATTAAGTATTTTGAGGATTAAATTTATTAAGGTTAAAATTTGAATACTCTAAGGTCAGTCAGCAGCTTTGAAAACGTTAAAGGGCTTAGTCAAGGCTGTTTACTCAATTCAAAATAAGCTAAAAATGTGTAATTTCGTGTTTAAATATTCAGCGTATGCCGATATATTGCAGCTATAGGGGGCGATATATCGCAGTACGAAGATACGAAAAACACGAAACGTTGCACGATTGCCTCGGGCATAATGGCCCAGGCGATATATCGCCTCCTTCAGCATATTTTTGAAAGTTTTCAAAAACATTCTCCATTCAAACCTTCAACCTCTTGATAAGTCCAGCACCTTTCTGAACGAGTCTTCAGCCTCTGCTGAACGATAATTCAAATTATTTTCACTTAAAAAGCCATTATTTTTATTCAAGTTAAATGAATATCTTTTCATTCATAAACTCTATAAATAGGACCTAGTACCCAGCCATTTATTCATCTATTACTCTATGTTCAGAGGCTGCAAGTTGCTAGGTTAGTGTGAGAGTGTAAACACTTGGGTTGGGAATTATAAGCTTGATCACTATAAGCTTATCAAACACTTGGGGAAGTAAGGTTTATTCACATTTTGGTTCAAGGTTTATATTGGTCATATAAGTCTTCAAGGTATTTCCAAACTCTAGTCCATTTCTGTATTATGTTCTTTAAAAATTATCATAGTCTTCTACTCATTCTAACCTTATTCTTATTCTTGGTTAGGAAATCCAAGTTCTTAAGCACAAGGTTTTTGGTGAGTATATTTGGATAGCATAGTCCCTTTTTCACTTTCATCCCTTTTCTTCAATATACTCACCATATTATAAATGGTTTTTAGGAGTGTTCCAAGGTCCCAAATCAGTTCCCATATCCCGGTTATTTTGGTAAGGAAAATAGGATAGGATTTATGTGTTATATGATTTTATATGTTATCTTATGATTTTACATTATGTAATATGTTATGTTAAGTATGCTTGTAGACTTGGGCATATGACCTATATGACTAACAAGCCCCAAATAGATTATGGGCATATGACTTGCTTAGCTAGCAAGACCCCACTAATCTCTTGGGCATATGACTTGCTTAGTTTATGGGACTGTAACGACCCACTACTCTAGACTATTTGGACCATTAACGAAACTATACATAAAACTTACATTTTTACGAAAATACCATAATTTATTGAGTAACTTGCAAAATAAGAGTTATTTACAAATAAACAGAATACTAAGAAGGATTATGGGATCCCATTGTCTTTAAAAACAAAACATGATTAAAAATAAAAGACATTACATAATAATGCGGAAAATACATGTAAAACCATAAAAAGAATATAAAATGAGACTACATCCTCGAATCGAATAACGCTCGGCCCCTTGACTCCATTCACCATCGATACACATCCTCCAAGCGTCACGAATCTTACTGCCTCTAAAGCTTATTTTCCTGCACATAAAACAAAAAGGAATGAGCCTAATGCCCAGCAAGGAAAAATCTAACACATAGTCATATACATAATTTCATAAGAAAACATAAAGACTTAACATAATACATATAACATACACTTATTATAATGGCCATTATTACTTGGGGTCCCATAGACTAAACAAGCATATGCCCATGGGATTAGTGGGGTCCTACTAGCTAAGTAGGTCATATGCCCATAACACATTTGGGGTCTTGTTAGTCATATGGGTCATATGCCCAAGCCTAGAAACATATATACATATCATAACACATTTAATAACATAAAACATATAGATAACATAAGCACATTACATATTGATTCTAGCCTATTTTCCTTACCAAAGTTACCGGGATATAATGGACTGAGTTAGGACTTTTTGGAACACTCCTAAAACCATAATGAACAAGAGTGAGTTGAAAGAAGAAAAAGAAATGAAAAGGATGGAAAGACTAAACCATAAAAACATACTTACCGACTTATATGCTTAAGAACTTGGATTCCCTAACCAAAATAAGAATGAGGTTAGGGGACTGAGTAGAAGGTTTTGAGAAAGGAAATAACATGAAATAAATGAAGTAGAGTTTCAGGTTTACCTCAAAGATTTGCAAGATCAATCTAACCTCCACCGAAATACTATAGAACTCCCTTCCCAAAGTGTTTGATAAGCTTATGATGTTTAAGCTTATAGTTTTTCCCCAAACCAGGTGCTTACACTCTCACTCTCACTTAACACTAGCAGCTTCTGAACTTAGAGCAAATGGTGAATAATGGCTGGGTACTAGGTCCTATTTATAGAGTTTGGGAATGAAAATATCTTGATTTTACTTGAATAAAAATAATGGCTTTTTAGGTGAAAATCATTTGAATAATCGTTCAGCAGAGGCTGAAGACTCGTTCAAAAGATGCTGGACTGTTGAAGGAGTTTGAATGGCTGAAAGGAAATGAATTCAAAAGAGTTTGAATTCATGCTGAAGGAGGCGATATATCGCCCCCTGTAGGCGATATATCGCCTGGGCCAGTATGCCCGAGGCGACCGTGCATCGTCTCTTGTTTTCCGTATCTACGTGCTGCGATATATCGGCACACGCTAAATATTTAAACACGAAATTACACATTTTTAGCTAAGTTTGAATGGAGTAAACAGCCTTGACTAAGCCTTCAACGTATTCAAAGCTGCTGACTGGCCCTATATCATTCAAACTTTACCCTTATTTAATTTAATCCTCAAAAATCTTTAATCCTTAATCACCATTCATAACATGTGCTTAAAATCCTATTGGTTGATGTCTAAACCTTATAATATAATAAATATAATCCTTAATATCAGTCACATTAATCAAACCTTAGGTTATACTTAATATTCTTAAACTATAGATTAAACTTAGAAAATCTATAAGTACTACTATGAGTGTCCAAATAATTCCCGGTCTGAACCAAAAATCCATGGTAACAAAGATAACACTAAACATACTATAATACTACTAAACATTTAGCTAAGTAAAGTTCTTGGACCCTACAGGGACCCCAAGTAATAATGTCCATTATAGTATGTATGTGACATAAGTGTTATAGTATGTTTTATGTTGCATTATGAATTTTTATGTATATGGCTATATGTTAGATTTTCCTTGCTGGGCATTAGGCTCACTCCTTTTTGTTTTTATGTGCAGGAAAATAGCTATTGTGGCGAGAAAGGTTCGTGGATGCTTGAGGAATGTGTATTGAGGCGGAATGGTTCAAAGAGCCGAGAGTTTCGATTCGAGGATGTAGTTTTTGTTCTTATGGTTTTTATATGTATTTTCCGCATTTTATTATGTAATCTCTTTTTAATTATCGTTATGTCATGTTTTGATTTTAAAACAATGGGATCCCATATCCTACATATATTTTTATGTAAGTTTAACATTGGTTTTTACGAGTTTTTAATAAAGTTATAATGATTTCAATTGTAAGTTTTGTTAAAGATTAGTGTCTATGTATAGTTTTCGTTGATGGTCCAAAGTCTAGAGTAGTTGGGTGTAGAGTCCAAGAACTTTACTTAGCTAATTGTTTAGTAGTATTATAGTATGTTTAGTGTTATCATTGTTACTTTGGATTTTTGGTTCAGACCGGGAGTTATTTGGACACTCATAGTAGTACTTATAGATTTTCTAAGTTTAACCTATAGTTTAAGAATATTAAGTATAACCTAAGGTTTGATTAATGTGTCTGATATTAAGGAATATATTATTATATTATAAGGTTTAGACATCAACCAATAGGATTTTAAGCACATGTTTTGAATGGTAATTAAGGATTTAGTATTTTTGAGGATTAAATTAAATAAGGGTAAAAGTTTGAATGTATAGGGTCAGTCAGCAGCTTTGAGCACGTTGAGGGCTTAGTCAAGGCTGTTTAGTCCATTCAAACTTAGCTAAAAATGTGTAAACTCGTGTTTAAATATTCTGCGTATGCCGATATATCGCAGCTATAGGGGGCGATATGTCGCAGCACGTAGATACGGAAAACACGAATCGATGCACGGTCGCCTCGGGAACAAAGGTCCAGGCGATATATCGCCTATAGGGGGCGATATATCGCCTCCACCAGCATGAATTCAAATACATTTGAATTCTTTTCCCTTCAGCCATTCAAACTCCTTCAACAGTCCAGCATCTTCTGAACGAGTCTTCAGCCTCTGCTGAACGATTATTCAAATGATTTTCACCTAAAAAGCCATTATTTTTATTCAAGTAAAATCAAGATATTTTCATTCCCAAACTCTATAAATAGGACCTAGTACCCAGCCATTATTCACCATTTGCTCTAAGTTCAGAGGCTGCTAGTGTTAAGTGAGTGAGAGAGTGTAAATACTTGGTTTGGGGAAAAACTATAAGCTTAAACATCATAAGCTTATCAAACACTTGGGAAGTAAGTGAGTGCTATAGTATTTCGGTGGATGTTAGATTGATCTTGCAATCTTTGAGGTAAACCCAAAACTCTAGTCCTTTCTGTATTCTATGTTATTTCTTTTCTCAAAACCTTCTACTCAGTCCCCTAACCTTATTCTTATTTTTGGTTAGGGAATCCAAGTTCTTAAGCACTTAAGTGGTGGTAAGCATATTTTCGTTTAATGGTTTAGTCTTCCTATTCTCTTTCATTTCATCTCCTTTCTTTAGACTCACCCTTGTTCATTGTGGTTTTAGGAGTGTTCCAAAAGTCCTAACTCAGTCCATTTTATCCCGGTAACTTTGGTAAGGAAAATAGGCTAGAATTAATATGTTATGTGCTTATGTTATCTATATGTTTATGTTATTAAAAGTGTTATGATATGTATATGTGTATGTAGGCTTGGGCATATGACCCATATGACTAACAAGACCCCAAATGGGTTATGGGCATATGACCTACTTAGCTAGTAGGACCCCATTAACCCCATGGGCATATGCTTGTTTAGTCTATGGGACCCCAAGTAATAATGGCCATTATAATAAGTGTATGTTATATGTATTATGTTAAGTCTTTATGTTTTCTTATGAAATTGTGTATATGACTATGTGTTAGGTTTTTCCTTGCTGGGCATTAGGCTCACTCCTTTCTGTTTATGTGCAGGAAAATAAGCTTAGAGGCGGTAAGATTCGTGATGCTTGGGAGGATGTGTATCGATGATGAATGGAGTCAAGGATCCGAGCGTTATCGATTCGAGGATGTAGTCTCCTTTTATGTTTTTTTTATGGTTTTACATGTATTTTCCGCATTATTATGTAATGTCTTTTATTTTAAATCTTATTTTGTTTTAAAGACAATGGGATCCCAAAATCCTTCTTAGTATTCTGTTTCTTTGTAAATAACTCTTATTTTCAAGTTACTCAATAAATTATGGTATTTTCGTAAAATGTAAGTTTTTATGTATAGTTTCGATAATGGTCCAATTAGTCTAGATCAGTGGGTCATTACAGTTGGTATCAAAGCAAACGGTTCCTTCGCATGAAGTTCTCCTCGATACACATGCTCAAAGCTCCGAATCGGACCGCCAAGTAAGTGTTTAAGTTACAAGTTACAAGTTACTTTGTCTATGTGTATAGCTAACAACTTTAGTGTTTATGTTTCAGTTAAAAATGAATGGAGCTTTAACCTACCAAGATATCCGAGCCATTAAGGCCTTAAAAAGAATAAGGGAGCCAAGAAACACCGTAGGAGCCTTAGAAAGGATTACACGAAGGTTGCTTTTGTTTCACCAAGCAATAGGTGGCCTTCAAGAGGCTAAACAAATAATGCTAAGATCAACAGAACAATATGTATTAGTGATTAGGTTGTTTAAAGATTTCCATCCTGTAATAGCAGCCTTAGAAGAAATATGGGAAGAAATGAATGATGAGGATGAATCACCATTAGCAATGAGATACTATTTCCTCTTAGTTAGGTTCACCGCAAAATTTGAATTTCAATTCACCAAGGAGCAAAAGAATAGGATTCTCACAAACCTTCCTAGAGGGCATTTTGATGCTCATGATAATGATGACTATGAGGCTATAGATGATGATATGTTAGATGACGGATCGGATGTAGAAGATCCCGATTTTTAGATTAGTAGTTTTTATTTGTTTTATTTACTTTTATGTTATGATTGTAATAAGTGAAATTGTTTTCCAAATGAATAAACATGCTATTTGAATATCATGTGTGAGTTTGAAATTTTTTTCACAATCATAATAAATACTAAATAAAATGAATAATGACTGAGTTCGGTGAGGGTGGATACGAATCAATGAACCTGGTTTCCTTGTTGAGAGTTAGGGGGCCTTAGTAGTGGGAACGATTTTACTGATCCCAGCCCTCCCTCAATATGGTTAACTTTGGAACAAAGATAAGTTTCGAGCCTGAGAATTAAGTCATATAGGATTATTAGAAACACACTTAGAAAATAAATATGACTTGTTTTTCTAAGTATAGAAACCCACTCTAATAATAAATAAAGACCTATATAATTTTTCATAAAAAGTCATAATAAATAGGTCCGAGATATGTTTGTTTTAGAATAAGTTTTTGCCTTAGAGCCTATTAGGAAAAAGTTCTAACATGTTTCTTTTAACTGTTAGAACTCTGCTACGATGTCTCTCCGAAGATCTGCTCGCACCAACGGGAACGCTTCCAACGATGTTCCAGCGACCAATGCGGTCCCTACCGTTCGCCGAAGGAGAGTACGTGTTACTGCTCGCCGCAACGCACCGGCACAGCCAGCTGACAACACTGCAGAGATTGCCAGACTACGACAGCAAGTCGAGGAACTTCTGCAGCAACAACGCCAACAGGCTCAATCTCAGCCTCAGCCTCCGCCACAGCCGCAGCCGCAGCCACAGCCAATGGCCCCAGCACCCCAACAAGTTGGTCCGTATGGGGGATGGCCTATGACGAACTACGCTCCTTATCCTGTTCAGCACATGGAGCCAGTGTACGAGAGGTTCCGCAAGCAGCACGCTCCGAACTTCGAAGGGACTACGGACCCCTTTGAAGCAGAAGAATGGCTAAGGAATGTGGAGCCGATCCTAGCCCACATGAACCTTAGTAATGCAGACCGCATATCCTGCGTCTCATCTTTGCTCAAGAAAGATGCCAGGATATGGTGGGACTTGGTCCAGCAATCCCACGATGCTGCCACCATGACGTGGACCCGATTTGTGGAGCTCTTCCACAAGAAGTACTACAATTCAGCAGTGCTTGCTACGAGAGTTGAGGAGTTCACCAATCTGAAGCAAGGGAACTTAACAGTGGCGGAATATGCTCGTCAGTTCGATCGCTTAGCGAAGTTCGCAGCTGAGTTGGTTCCAACCGACTATCTAAGGGTGAACAAGTTTGTTAGAGGACTTCGCCCGAAGATCGAGATGGGGGTTAAACTAGCAAACCCGGGAAACACTTCATATGCCGACGTTCTTGAGACGGCAATTGAAGTAGAAAGGTTGCAAGCCAACGTGAGCAAAGAAGAAGCCAGCAAGCCGGAACCTAGGCAGCAGAGCCAACCTCAGGCCAGTCGGAACAACAATCAGTCCAGCAACAGTCAGTCCAACAACAACGGTAACGGACAGAAGAGAAGGCATCCTGACAACAAGCAAGCCGACAACAATAAAAGGGCACGACCAAGTAATGGGGGAAATAGGTCGGGCTACGTGGAATACCCGCCATGTGCCAAATGTCAGAAGAAGCACCCCGGAGAATGCCGTGCCAACACCAAGGAGTGTTTCAACTGTGGTCAAGAAGGGCATCGTAAAAGAGACTGTCCTCAGCAAAAGCCGGAAGGAAAGAAGGACGAAAAGATGGTTCCTGCTCGGGTTTTTGCCTTAACCCAAGGAGAGGCGGATGCTAGCAACAAGGTGGTCACAGGTCAGGTTTCCATCCTCAATAAATTATGTCATGTATTATTTGATTCGGGAGCCACCCATTCGTATATTTCGTTAGGAATGATAGATAAACTAGACAAACCTAGTGAAAGATTTAGAACTAGGTTTGCAACCGAGTTGCCTTCGGGCAAAGTAGTTCTATCATCACGAATTGTACGAGGCGTACCAATCAAGATTGAGGACAAGGAACTAGAAGGAGACCTGATAGAGCTGGTGATCAAAGACTTCGACGTCATACTAGGCATGGATTGGCTAGCACGGCATGGCGCAACGATCGACTGCAGACGCAAGAAGGTGACATTCGATACTCCTGACGGCCAGAAACTGTGCTTCATGGGACAAGCTTCAGGACTACGCACACCGTTAGTATCATCTCTCAAAGCTCAGAGAATGATGGAGAAAGGATGTCAAGCATTCTTAGCCAACATCACGAATGTGGAGAAGGAGACATCACTCAAATTTGGAGATGTTCGAGTCATACAAGAATTTCCAGAAGTTTTCCCCGATGACTTGCCAGGATTGCCGCCAACTAGAGAAATAGACTTCACGATAGAATTAGTACCGGGCACCGAGCCTATCTCTAAGGCACCATACCGGATGGCACCTACGGAACTCAAGGAGTTAAAGACGCAGCTACAAGAACTCCTAGACTTGGGTTTCATTAGGCCAAGCCATTCACCATGGGGAGCTCCGGTACTATTCGTGAAAAAGAAGGACGGAAGTATGCGCATGTGCATAGACTACCGTGAGCTGAATAAAGTAACGATTAAGAACAAATACCCGCTACCTCGAATTGATGATTTGTTTGATCAACTCCGAGGCGCGACTGTATTCTCTAAGATCGATTTACGGTCCGGGTATCATCAGCTCAAGGTAAAGGGGGAAGATATTCCTAAGACAGCCTTTAGGACTCGTTATGGACATTACGAGTTCTTGGTTATGTCTTTTGGTCTTACTAACGCGCCAGCCGCGTTTATGGACTTAATGAATAGGGTCTTCAAGGACTACTTGGATAAATTCGTCGTTGTGTTCATCGACGACATTTTAATTTACTCCAAGGATGAAGTGGAGCACGAGGAACACTTGAGGATAATTTTGACGCGATTGAAGGAGCACCAACTCTACGCGAAGTTCAAGAAATGCGAGTTTTGGCTCTCACAAGTGGCGTTCCTCGGGCACATCATATCGAAAGACGGAGTTGCAGTAGATCCATCGAAGGTAGAGGCCGTGAAAGATTGGCCTAGACCAAAGAACGCGTCGGAAGTAAGAAGCTTCTTAGGGCTAGCAGGTTACTATAGAAAGTTTGTAGAGGGCTTTTCTAAAATAGCCACTCCACTCACCAACCTGACCCGGAAGCAACAAAAGTTTAACTGGAATGATAAGTGTGAGGAAAGCTTTCAGTTGCTTAAGGATAAGCTTTGCTCAACACCAGTACTTAGTGTCCCAACACCCAACGACAAGTTCGTTGTCTACTGTGATGCATCAAAGTTAGGATTAGGATGCGTACTGATGCAAAATGACAAGGTGATAGCCTACGCGTCACGTCAGTTAAAGGAGTATGAACAACGCTATCCAACTCACGATATGGAGTTGGCAGCGGTGGTCTTTGCGTTAAAAATCTGGCGCCATTATCTTTACGGAGAACGGTGCGAGATTTATACGGACCACAAAAGTTTAAAATACTTCTTTACTCAGAAGGAGCTTAACATGAGGCAGCGCCGGTGGTTGGAATTAGTAAAGGATTACGACTGCGAAATCCTATACCACCCGGGAAAGGCAAACGTAGTTGCCGATGCACTTAGCCGAAAAAGTTATGGGAACTTAGCAGCCTTATCCGGAATAGAAAAGCCACTACAGCAGGAGCTTATCAGCGCCGGAATAGAAGTGGTTGTAGGCAAGTTGGCTAACTTGTCTATCCAATCGAATATGCTAGAAGACATACGGAATGGTCAGAGACATGATGATTCACTAGCAACGCACATGGATGCAGTCAGAGAAGGCAAGACTACAGATTTCTCAATATCCAGTCAAGGTTTATTGAGATATAAGGATCGGGTATGCGTGCCAGACGATCAAAGTATTAAGAAGACGATCCTAGAAGAAGCGCACAACACCCCATACTCGGTTCATCCAGGGTCCACCAAGATGACTCATGACATCAAGGCAGTCTATTGGTGGCCAGGGATGAAGAAGGACATAGCAGAATATGTATCTAAGTGTCTGGTATGCCAGCAAGTGAAGGCGGAGCATCAGCGACCTGCAGGATTATTGCAACCGCTTAGCATACCGGAGTGGAAGTGGGACGATATAGCCATGGACTTCGTGACGGGTCTGCCAAAGACAAATAAGCAGCATGATTCTGCTTGGATAGTCATAGATAGACTAACCAAGTCGGCTCATTTTCTGCCTGTTAAGACTTCTTATACGGCAGACCAATATGCAGACATCTACATCCAAGAGATTGTACGATTGCATGGAATCCCCAAGACGATAGTATCAGATAGAGGATCAGTGTTTACGTCAAGATTTTGGAGAAGCTTACAGCAAGCCATGGGTACTAAGTTAAGTCTTAGTACAGCTTTCCATCCTCAGACAGATGGGCAGTCAGAGCGTACGATTCAGATTTTAGAGGATATGCTACGCGCATGTGTACTTGACTTCGGAGGATCGTGGAACAAGTACTTACCGCTGATCGAGTTCTCGTACAACAATAGCTACCAGTCGACGATCGAGATGGCACCTTATGAGTTGCTATATGGAAGAAGGTGTCGATCACCGTTGCACTGGGACGAGGTAGGAGAAAGGCAGCTTCTAGGGCCCGAAGCTGTTAGACAAGCACAAGAAGCAGTAACGCTTATTAGACAGCGTATGCTTGCTGCTCAAAGCCGACAGAAGAACTATGCGGATACCAAGCGACGCGATGTGGAGTTCCAAGTTGGAGATCAAGTCTTCCTGAAGATATCTCCTATGAAGGGTGTCAAGCGGTTCGGGAAGAAAGGCAAGCTCAGTCCCCGATTCTTAGGTCCTTTTGAGATATTGGACAAAGTGGGACCAGTTGCGTATAGACTAGCCCTACCGCCAGCACTAGCCGATAGTCACAACGTCTTCCACATCTCGATGTTACGCAAGTATGTGTCAGACCCATCTCACGTCCTCAAGTACGATACTATAGCACTCCAGAAAGACTTAAGTTACGAGGAACGACCGGTTAGCATCCTAGATAGGGGGATGAAGCAGTTACGGTCCAAGAGCTTTCCTATAGTTAAAGTCCTATGGAGCAATAGTTCTGAACGCGAGGCAACGTGGGAGTTGGAAGAGGACATGCAGAGCCGGTATCCGGAGTTATTTGGTAAGTAAATTTCGAGGACGAAATTCTTTTTAGTAGGGGAGAATTGTAGAGTCCAAGAACTTTACTTAGCTAATTGTTTAGTAGTATTATAGTATGTTTAGTGTTATCATTGTTACTTTGGATTTTTGGTTCAGACCGGGAGTTATTTGGACACTCATAGTAGTACTTATAGATTTTCTAAGTTTAACCTATAGTTTAAGAATATTAAGTATAACCTAAGGTTTGATTAATGTGTCTGATATTAAGGAATATATTATTATATTATAAGGTTTAGACATCAACCAATAGGATTTTAAGCACATGTTTTGAATGGTAATTAAGGATTTAGTATTTTTGAGGATTAAATTAAATAAGGGTAAAAGTTTGAATGTATAGGGTCAGTCAGCAGCTTTGAGCACGTTGAGGGCTTAGTCAAGGCTGTTTAGTCCATTCAAACTTAGCTAAAAATGTGTAAACTCGTGTTTAAATATTCTGCGTATGCCGATATATCGCAGCTATAGGGGGCGATATGTCGCAGCACGTAGATACGGAAAACACGAATCGATGCACGGTCGCCTCGGGAACAAAGGTCCAGGCGATATATCGCCTATAGGGGGCGATATATCGCCTCCACCAGCATGAATTCAAATACATTTGAATTCTTTTCCCTTCAGCCATTCAAACTCCTTCAACAGTCCAGCATCTTCTGAACGAGTCTTCAGCCTCTGCTGAACGATTATTCAAATGATTTTCACCTAAAAAGCCATTATTTTTATTCAAGTAAAATCAAGATATTTTCATTCCCAAACTCTATAAATAGGACCTAGTACCCAGCCATTATTCACCATTTGCTCTAAGTTCAGAGGCTGCTAGTGTTAAGTGAGTGAGAGAGTGTAAATACTTGGTTTGGGGAAAAACTATAAGCTTAAACATCATAAGCTTATCAAACACTTGGGAAGTAAGTGAGTGCTATAGTATTTCGGTGGATGTTAGATTGATCTTGCAATCTTTGAGGTAAACCCAAAACTCTAGTCCTTTCTGTATTCTATGTTATTTCTTTTCTCAAAACCTTCTACTCAGTCCCCTAACCTTATTCTTATTTTTGGTTAGGGAATCCAAGTTCTTAAGCACTTAAGTGGTGGTAAGCATATTTTCGTTTAATGGTTTAGTCTTCCTATTCTCTTTCATTTCATCTCCTTTCTTTAGACTCACCCTTGTTCATTGTGGTTTTAGGAGTGTTCCAAAAGTCCTAACTCAGTCCATTTTATCCCGGTAACTTTGGTAAGGAAAATAGGCTAGAATTAATATGTTATGTGCTTATGTTATCTATATGTTTATGTTATTAAAAGTGTTATGATATGTATATGTGTATGTAGGCTTGGGCATATGACCCATATGACTAACAAGACCCCAAATGGGTTATGGGCATATGACCTACTTAGCTAGTAGGACCCCATTAACCCCATGGGCATATGCTTGTTTAGTCTATGGGACCCCAAGTAATAATGGCCATTATAATAAGTGTATGTTATATGTATTATGTTAAGTCTTTATGTTTTCTTATGAAATTGTGTATATGACTATGTGTTAGGTTTTTCCTTGCTGGGCATTAGGCTCACTCCTTTCTGTTTATGTGCAGGAAAATAAGCTTAGAGGCGGTAAGATTCGTGATGCTTGGGAGGATGTGTATCGATGATGAATGGAGTCAAGGATCCGAGCGTTATCGATTCGAGGATGTAGTCTCCTTTTATGTTTTTTTTATGGTTTTACATGTATTTTCCGCATTATTATGTAATGTCTTTTATTTTAAATCTTATTTTGTTTTAAAGACAATGGGATCCCAAAATCCTTCTTAGTATTCTATTTCTTTGTAAATAACTCTTATTTTCAAGTTACTCAATAAATTATGGTATTTTCGTAAAATGTAAGTTTTTATGTATAGTTTCGATAATGGTCCAATTAGTCTAGATCAGTGGGTCATTACATTGGGTCATTACACATGAATTTATTTTTCAAAAACCTAATGATAACGTTTGATTTTCTTTGTATATTTTCATTCGTAATAACATGCAGTACACAAGGTAGCTCTGTTGTAAAAACAAATCTAGAAATATGAAATTAATGCAAATAATAAGTATAAACATTAATTGGAAAATTGAATTAAGCAACCCAAAGGGTCGCAAAAGGTTGCTTAGTATATTTTAACATCAAGAAGAAAAAAAATGCACTAAGAGACCGTATCTGACCCTTAGGATGGCTTAGTACTCATTCCGTCTTTATGTAACTACACTAGGCAGCTTTGTGGGTTGCATAGGGTCTTTTAGTTTAATTTTCAAGTCAGTGTTCATATATTTTTCAAGTTAGTGATGAAATTTAACAAAAAAAAAGCTCAAAATTATAGTATTTTCTCTTTTTTGA
Organism: Humulus lupulus; assembly: GCF_963169125.1. Lineage (NCBI taxonomy): Eukaryota > Viridiplantae > Streptophyta > Magnoliopsida > Rosales > Cannabaceae > Humulus > Humulus lupulus. Next base: position 101,404,262 of record NC_084794.1, on the reverse strand, counting down.
TTTGTACACCAATAAAATCAAAATCAAAATTATTCTAATATATTAAACTCATAATTCTAATCTTACTTGTTCATTCGATGAGGGCTGAGAAAATGTAGTTGAGTCATCCATTGTTTTTTCCATTATGTTTTCTTTCAAGCAATGAGGGTAATTTAGGGTTCTAGGTAGTGAGGGAGTGAGTGAAAATGAATGTTATAGCAGAAATAAGAAGAAAAATAAAAATATGAGGTAGTGTGTCGACATTGTTAAGGGTAGCTGGAGTCATCGCCATCGAGCTTCTTACTGCTGAAAGGAGCAGTGTCTTGAATGGGAAAGAAGATAGATGTGAAGGGGAGACACTCGATGGGTCTGTGTAGTGTGTAGGGTCTTAGTGCTTTTGAAATCGGTTGTTTTTATTTGGTACTAGGTAAAGTGAATGTGCAATGCACATTTGTATAGTTATTTTTTATAATTTTTTTTATTATGTTGTAATTGTCAAAAAAATATTAAATAAGCAATGTTGTAAATTATTAAAAAAAGAATTGTAATGTAATGTATGACATTAATAGATAAGAAATTAAAAGAAAAAATATGAAACTTAAAATAAACTTAAAGCTGAACATTGTCTATAAATTTAGAAGAATATACTTAATTTTTGTTTGTAGTTTAGGATGAAGATGTTGGGGGCTTCTCATCTTGTGTTGTCTCAATGGAGATGATAGTGAAATGCTTGTATATTTTACATCCTTCATTTTTTTTTTCTAGATCTACATACAATTTTATTGTCCATTTTTTTGTTGATAATTTCTCTACAACACTTTGAATATGTTAGCGATGTTACTACAAAAATAAATTTTAATAACATGACTTATGCAAATTATTTTGTTTAAGTTTATTTTTTATTTATATCTCTTTAGCATGTTCCATGAACTTAACTACAGAACAACCAAATGTCTATTTTACTACTTCTCTGAACATAATCACATTAAGTTTAAGTCTCATTCTAAAAAAAGCATAGTCCTATTTTATTTATTTTCAAACACACAAATCACAATTAGGCTAACCTTTTGAACATTTATTTTAATATGTACATTTTATATGCAATTGTCTAAACCACCTTAGTTAGATAATATATTGTATTTGTTATATATTATCAACATATCTTGTATATTATAATTATATTTTTTTATCTAAAAATATATACAATTGCATATATAAGATTTTGAATGTTTTTCTTAAAATTGTTGGACCACCAAAACAACAAGCACCTGATTTAACAGCAGCACATGTTAGACTTGAAATTTAAATTTTATAAATAATAATATAACAAATATGTACCTTTAAGCTATAAATACACAAATCACATTCAAACTAACATTTTCAATCCTCTAATGAATACACAAATCACATTCAAACTATAAATACACAATCACATTCAAACTATAATTTTATAATAACCATGAGCAACATCAAGTATCTTTCTAATGAATATTATGCTCTTTCACACAACTCATTCTCTTTTTATTACAATAAAATTTATTATGATCTATTTTTTTTTATTGCATACAATAAATATAATTTTAAAGTCATTTCCTAATTAAGTATATGTATATATATGCCTCCCTTTTAACTATAAAATACCAAATAATCATAAATATTTATGAACATATATGATACCAAATTATAAAATATATGTTGTATCCTAATTTCAACATGAGTCCTTCACTCAACTCGGATACAGCTGGCAAATAAATATACAGAGAAATAACCAAGGAAATGATATCTGTTTATTATCCACGTGAGCAACTCCGGTTTCACATGGGCACGTGTGGTGTTAGGCGTCCTGGGTTTAACCCGAGCTACAGACATGAAGGTTGGGGAGCACGAGCTCATGATATTCAGATGGTTACGAAGTACGAGCTCGGAGAGACATTCAGCTCGTGATAATTCAAATATATTGCATACCCACAGATCCCTTAAGACTCGGGTACATTTATACGATTATTTATGATCAGCTTATCATATTAAATGTCTCAGATATTAGGAGACCGTTTATTTTGTGATTAAATCATATCTGAGTATAAATGAGAATTGTTTGTATTAAATATAATAAATATGTAAATCCGTGATTGACTCACGCGGTTACCCAAACCTGTCCATGGAATTTCTCAAGAAATACTTAGAATATTGGACAGGAAAAGGAACGATTATTCTGTAATATTGAAACTCTGCCAAAATAGAGGAAGAAGTAACAATAATATAGACTCGTGGACTAGATGGATTTTAACCACTGAACCACGTAAAAAGATTTGTGTTCTTGTGAATTCATTTCATATTTCGGTTTATTATTAAGCACTAATTCAACCTTATTATATCTTAAATACACTATTGGCAAAAAACTGTGTCAACAGTTTGGTGCTTTCATTGAGAGGACGAAATTAGTGCTTTCAACAAAATCACAGTCAAATCTCATCATGGTGGTCACTCACTCAATGCACGACAATGAGATAGAAAAACCTGGTGGGTAGGGGGCCCATCATACCGCTGTTTCAAACGAGTATGGCCCTGAAGTCCAGGAACGTCCGGGAAAGCAACTGGCGGGTCACAGCAATACTGGGAGTTCGGCGTCATTGCCATCGAATCCAAACCCAAACTACTTAAATGCAGTTGGGTTTGAAAATATACAGTTCAGAAGCCATCTTGATAAGGCAAACATGCAAATTGAGGAGGTTTTGGCTCGGTTACCCCCTCTTGCAACCGACGTTAATGTCAGAAAGAGGCAAATTGGGTCTCATGAGTCCCACAGGAATAACCAATCCAAACCAAGTCGGTCAGTCAGAACTTCCACCCCAACTTATGTGCCTACAGCGCGAGATTTCCAAAATGCTCAACCTAGTTTCCCTCATAGGGGTCATCATCACGTTAGTCGATCAATTAGAACTGCGACCCCAAGTTCGGTGCCTCCTTCACAAGCGCCTGGGAATACCCATGGAAAACCATGAGGAGGGGCTGGAATAGGCTCACAGAGACAGAATGTTCCAGCTGACCCTCCTGCGTCATGATCGGATCGTCAGGCACAGAGAGCTAGAAACAATGGGGCAGAACAGAGGTGGAAAAATTTAGTTCGCCCTAATGGGACAAGGATTGCCTTGCCAGTAAGACATCCCCCATCACCTATTAGACATCCAACACCACCTTGGCATACGCGGGACATTCCTGCTTATGGAGATAGTAGGAGAAACCCTCCTCCATCTGCCCATACCTATGTCCCACGGACACATGTTGAAAATCCAGATCCTCGGCCTCAACCACGAGCTGTAAGCTTCGCAAATGGAAGTTATTGGACTGAAATTCATCGAAGTGGTAGGTCCAAGGGCGATCTAAGGAATCATCTAAGTTCGGCACAAAGCCCTCGATACGACCCACAGCCTGATCTGCATGATCACCTGAATTCACAGAGAAAAAATTCAACTCGAGATGAGGGTGTTAGTTATAATCGACAAGAGGGAGGTCCTTCTAAAGTACATGATAATGGGAATGCCCCACCAAACCAAGCTCAAGCTTGGAGGGACAACAACCCATTAAACGTGTGCGATAGGATAAGAGTTATTGAACAGCCCCAAAATAACTTAGGGACTAGGGACCAAACCCTCGAGAGGTTAGCTTAGATGGAGGAGCAAATGAAGAAGCTTCTATCTGAAAAAGACAAAGACGATTGTGACTCAGAGGATGAGATCGAGGTTTTCGCTCCAAATATTGCGACGACCACATATTTGGTGGGCTTCAGAATGCCACACTTGTCAAAGTTTGACGGAGATGTGGATTCGTCTGATCACCTTGGGATGTTTAACACCATGATGATGGCCCACAACATCGGACCCAATCTAAGGTGCATTTTATTCCCCTCAACTTTGATTGGACCAGCCAGGCAGTGGTTTAAACAATACAAGAGGCATTCAATTAACTCGTGGAAGAAGTTTTCTGCTGATTTCAAGAGAGCATTCAGGGCTTCCCAGATAGCTCGGATTAAGTCTGATTCATTGGCTAATGTAAAGCAACAACCTGGCGAACCATTGAAGGCATATCTAAGTAGGTTTGCCAATGTCATTGTACGAGCTAGAGATGTCGATGATAGCTCCAAGCTCATAGAAATGAGGATAGGAATCCTTGTTGGAGACAACTTGTGGCAATAATTACAGAGAAAATGAGTTAATAGTGTGGATGAGTTCTTGGCGCGAGCTCAAAGATGGGTTAACCTGGAAGAGGCGAGAGCTTCTGTCGTAGGAACTAGCTAGGTCCCTGTCCAGTCCGTTGGAGTGATAGCGGATGTTGCAGCTACGGCTCAAACCGTCACCCAGAATAACCGAGGGGGAAATAACAAGAGGAAAGGAAATGGTAAGGGCGACCAAAGCAGAACAAAGAAAAATAAGTCGGGGGAAAAAATCAAGCATGTTTACGCAACTTGTACTGACCTCACGAATACTAGGGAGCACATCTTCCTAGCCAATTCTACTCGCCTTCCATGGAAGAAGCCAGAACCACTGAAAAAACAAAGATCAAAGAGAGTTCCTTCAAAGTTCTGCTGATTTCACAATGATATCGGTCACAACACTGGTGACTATAGACAGCTGAAGGATGAGATCGAGACCCTTATCAGGGTAGGACCTTTGGCCTAATACTTCCGAAATTGAGTGGTCCCTAACCAGCCCGCTGGACAAAAACCCTCCAGTTCCTGAAGCTCCAGTGAATCAAGCCGGAGCTCAAGCGAATCAAGACGACCCTCCTCTGATAATAGGGGGAGATATAGCCACCATTTCGGGAGGACCCCATCTGGTAGGCACGAGCAGGGGTGCCCAGAAGAGGTACATTAATGAACTAAAATCCCATAACGGAGTGGAGTTCGTCCCGGAACAGCGATTATCAAAACAACAAAGATTGAAAAAACAACTAATCATATTTACAGAAGAGGATGCTAGTCAAGTCCAGTTCCCACATAATGATCATTTGGTCAAAATCGTTCAGCTAGCCAATCAAAGAGTACGGAGGACACTAGTAGATAATGGGAGTTTTGTGAATCTACTTTTTAGGTCTACCTTGGAAAAAATGGGGATGTTTGTAACATAACTGAAGGCGAACTCAATGATTCTGTATGGAATTTCTGGCGAAGGATCAGCAGCCATCGGGATGATCGAGTTAGTGGTAACATTGGGAGAAGGCTCGCGAACTGTCTCCAAGTTACTCGAGTTCATCGTGATCGACTGTCAAGGTGTATACAATGCAATTTTGGGCCGACCTGCGTTGATGGCATTTGAAGCTATAACCTCTTTCCACCACCTAGCAATCAAGTTCCCCTTAGCTGCGGGGATATGCACCGTCAGATGCGATCAGGTCACTCTCAGGGAATGCTATAGCATTTCTATGAAGGGAAAATCACAACTCAGACAGCAAGCTATGGCCATAAGTGACGGAGGTGAGGAGTCCCAGGAAGTGGAAGACACTTGTGGGATGGAAGAACCTCAAGAAGCAAAGGATAGCAACATTGTCCCACATGATGACATTGACCCACAAATGGGCGAGGATAGGTCAGAGCTCCAGGCCATTGAGGAGCTCGAGGAAGTAAGTATAGACCCCAATGAAGCTTCAAGAGTTGTTAAGATTGGGAAAAATCTTGATGATAAAAGGAAGAATGAGCTAATCAATTTCTTACAAGAGAACCTGGACGTCTTTGCCTGGTCACATGAAGACATGGTGGGAATAAGCTCGAGTGTAATCATGCACACTCTAAACTTGGACAAGAACGTGCCTACAAAATCCCAAAAACAGAGGCGTTTGGGAACAGTCCAAGCTGAAGCACTAGAGGAAGAAGTAGATCGACTGTTAAAGTGTGGGTTTATTCATGAACCAAAATACCCGATCTGGGTTGCCAGTTTTGTGCTTGTCCTAAAGCCAAATGGGAAATGGAGGACCGGCATCGATTTCTCTGACCTGAACAAAGCTTGCCCCAAGGATTGCTTCCCACTGCCAAGGATTGATCAATTGGTAGATGCCACGGCAGGTCATGGGCTCATGTCCTTCATGGATGCGTATTATGGATAAAATCAGACCGCGTTGAATCCTGTGGACCAAGAACATACTAGCTTCATGACCCCGACTAACGTGTACTATTATAAAGTCATGCCCTTCGGGCTGAAAAATGTCGGAGCTACATATCAACGATTAGTCAACATAATGTTTGCGGATCAGATTGGGAGAAATATGGAAGTGTATGTCGATGATATGATTGTCAAATTCAAGACTGCCAATAACCATGTATCTGATCTGAAAGAATGTTGTGAGATCTTAAGGAGGTATGATATGAGGCTGAGTCCCCAGAAGTGTACTTTCGGAGTAGCATCTGGAAAAAATTTGGGATTCATAGTCAATACAAAAGGGATAGAGGCGAATCTTGATAAAATCATATCATTATTAGAAATTTCCTCGCCTAGATCGCGTAAAGAAGTTCAAAGCCTGACGGGAAAGGTGGCAGCCCTGAACCTTTTTATTTCAAAATCCACTGACAAGTGCTTGATGTTCTACAACTTCCTCAAAGGAAACAAAAAATTTGAATGGACTGAGGAGTACGAGCAGGCATTCCTTGACCTAAAAACACACTTGGCCGAGCCCCCAGTAGCTTTACAGGCACGTTGACCTATGCACCGGATTTCAAGAGGAGCTTTTGAAGGAACCGGTGCAAGAGCTGTGGAAAATATTCTTAGATGGATCATCGAACATGAACAGATTAGGAGCTGGGATCATATTAATCTCCCCATAAGGGCATCGATTCCATACAGCTCTAAGATTCAGATTTGAAGCATCTAACAATGAAGCCGAATATGAGGCCTTACTAGCTGGACTGAGAGTGGCGAAGGAGCTCAAAGCAAAGGTTGTCCAGTGTTATAGTGATTCTCAGCTCGTGGTTCATTAGGTATTGGGGGAGTATCAATCTCGAGGCACCAAGATGGCGGCTTACCTAGCTAAGGTGAAGGGGGAGCTATCCGAATTTGAGTACAATACTGTTGAATAGATACCTCGCAAGCAGAACTCTAATGCTAACGCTTTGGCAAGGCTTGCCACCACCAAGGAAGTTGAGACTTTGAATGTAGTACCAGTGGAGTTCTTGGAGAGTCTGAGCGTGACAGAAAAAATGGTAGAGGTTGAGATGATAGACACAAGACCGACTTGGATGACCCCCATAATGGAATACCTCACAACGAGAAGGCTACCTGAGGAAAGAAAGGATGCAAGAAAAATACTCTATCAAGCTCTGAGGTATGTGATAGTGGATGGTACATTATACCGACGTGGTCATTCATTGCATCTCCTACGATGTGTTCTACCTAAGGAAGCTAAAACCATTCTGCAAGAAGTGCATGAAGGCTTTTGTGGAGATCATGCTGGGGGGCAAAACCTAGCATTGAAAATATTAAGGCAAGGCTATTGGCCCACTTTAACGAAAGACTCCATCTCGTATGTTCAGAAATGCAACAAATGTTGGCGCTTCGCCACAATTGCCCAAGCTGCTCCAGTCGAGCTAACAATGATCTCATCCTCATGGCCATTTGCAGTCTGGGGAATCGACCTAATAGGATCCCTACCAATGGGCAAGGGAGGAGTTCATTATGCGGTGGTGGCAATCGACTATTTCACGAAGTGGGTAGAGGTCGAGCCTTTGGCAACCATCACTTCAAAGAGAGTCCTGGACTTTGTGGTGAAGAATATTGTATGTCGGTTTGGGCTTCCAAAAAAGATCGTGTCGGACAATGGGAACCAGTTCGATAGCGATCTCTTCACTAACTTTTGTGAAAAATACGGAGTTTCTCCTCAGTAGCATATCCACAGGACAATGGGCAGGTCGAGGCTGTGAACAAAACCCTAAAGGCAAGCCTTAAGAAGAGGTTAGATGAGGCCAAAGGAGTATGGCCCAAACAGCTCCCACAAGTGCTTTGGGCATACCGAACTTCTCACGGGACACACTCCTTTCTCCATAACTTTTGGAAGCGAGGCCATCCTTCCAGTCGAAGCTACGGTAACCACTCACAGGAAAAATACATTTAGCCAGGAATGGAATGATGAATTACTTAATGCATCTCTCGACCTGATTGATGAGAAACGAGAGGATTCACAGTTACAGCTCGCCCATTATCAACAAAAAATCACTCGTTACTTTAATTCTAAAGTTAAAAGATGGAGTTTTGGATTAGGCGACTTGGTTCTCCGAAGGGTCTTTCTGGCGAATAAGGATCCCAAGGACGGCATTTTAGGCCCGAACTGGGAAGGACCATATCAGATCGTGGAAATTTTGCGCAAAGGAACCTTCAAGATAGCTCAGCTAAATGGGGAGATAGTCCCGCGGACATGGAACACCATGCATTTAAAAAATTATTATCAATAGTACAGGCATCCATGTAAGGCTTAATTATAAAAGACATTTAATTAAATAATAGATGGATTATTAAATGACTTTTCTTGTTAAGGTGGTTTGAAATATTTTTTCTTGTTAAGGTTGTATTAGCTCGTGTATTGATGTTTGTAAAAGCAACCAAGAAAGTCTCTACATTCTGGTTACTTGGGGGGCATATAACTCGAGGTGGATCAGAATAAGATCGCTGGATAAGTGTAATTACTTAAAACCCTAGACACAACCAGTTACAAAACTATCCTGGATACAACCAGGTCAGAAACTTAGAAGCTTGGAAAATTGATTATTCGACGGCCTTTCAAGAGCTCGAGATGTTAATAAACCTAGCACGAACTAAGTTTAAATCACTTAAAACCCTGGATACAAAAAGGTACAAAACTTGGAAAGTTGGGGAAATTTTTTAATATCAAGGGCTTTTTAAGGCTCGAGTTGTCAATAAACCTAACACGAACTAAGTTTAAAATAATTTAAATCTAGGATATAACCGGGTCCAAGGCCTAATTTTTAATAGGTATGATATAAATCAACACATAAAGTTTGGATATAACCGAGCTCAAAATATCTATCCCGATTTAAAAATCAATTCCTAAAATCTCGAATGTACAAGTCTAAGGAGTCATAAACATGAGAGATAATAAAGGAAAGATGAATAGATAAAAAGTTAGATATATAAATTGAAAATAAATTTTTCCCTAGGAGAAAAACCTCGAACTGAGCTGTAGAGTCCAAGAACTTAACTTAGCTAGTTAGATAGTAGTAGTAGTAGAAGTAGTAGTAGTAGTAGTAGTAGTAGTAGTAGTAGTAGTAG